>NC_084478.1:5852500-6452500 GCF_027409185.1 Cynocephalus volans
ATCCATTGTACTTAGTAACCCCCCGTCTTTTTATCCTTGCGAAGTTGAGCAAAGTTGAGTTCAGCTGGAAGAATTAAAGACCAAATCTCACAAAAGTGAGTGACTACCCATTTCAGGTCAAGGGTCACATGAATTATGCCAATTTAAAAATCACCTTCATAAAGCAACCTTTACCTTTTTCTCTTTTTTGCAATACCAACCCTGCTGAAGCTAAGAGGTATAAAGGTGAACATGAAACCTTTATGCAAATGTCACATTTTACTTTCAAATTCCTGTGCACAATTATCCATTATGTCTCAGAAAATTGGTAATAACTAAAAAAAGCAGATAATAGATAAGTACTCCAGCAGACCAATTATAATGTATGCTAAAAAATCATCTTTTTACAAACTCATTCTCAACTCTTCAGTTCTTTTGGTTTATGTGAACACAACTTTTTATCTCTTGGTTCCATATCTCATTTTAAGAGATCTGGTGAAACCTTTTACCTATAAGGAAGTGCAGGAAATCTAATTTATTTTCCATCTAGACAAGGTAGATTTTTATTTTTATCAACAGTCTTGCAAAAGCATGGGGGGAAATGTATTAAGAGTTTTCCTTAAAGAAGTCACAAGAGCCACGGCAATTAGATCAAATAATCTACTGTGAATTTTCCAATATTAAAAAAATACATTTATTATTACAATTTGGGAATGCTATTCCATGAAAAAATAAACTTCAAGAATTCTAAATAGCTCTGTAAAAAAGGAATTCCATAAATATCTTTTCAAAATACAAAGATTTCCATGTGATCATTTCTGTTTGGATTACCATTACAAAATTCTGTTGGCATAGCTCCCTCTATATGATTGTGTTCAATGAAATCAAAAAATAAAAGACATTCTGGGAGAGGTTTAAAGGCACTGGCCTGGAGCCTTATAACTCTAACCTTCAGCCTTTCCTTTGCTATAAAATACAGAGTTTTCAAAGCTTTTGCGGGGGCTAATCTTGATCCACAGTTTATAACAGAGGTTAGCAAACTATGGCTTGTTGGCCGAATCTGGCCCTCTGCCTGTTTTTGTAAATAAAGTTTTGTTGAAACATAGCCATGTCCATTTGCTTACATGCGAGGCTACTTCCAAAAGTTAGTGGCAAAATAGAATTTAAAGATAATACAAATCTTTCCATGAACTTTTTGAAGTACCCTCCTATGTTTGACAAAAGCTGTGACATGCAAAATCCCTCTGTATTTTGCTGGGCATATGCTTCCAAATTCTGGTTGTAACGTTGCCTAGTGATGAAGTGGAACTAGCATCACTTTGACCTGCCTGACCTCGCTCATTCTCATCAACACCTATAATTGCCATATGCCAGGAGTCAGCCAATGTTTTCTGTAAATGGCCGGAGAGTAAATATTTTTCTCTTTGTGGGCCTCATGGTCTCTGTTATGACTTAACTCTGTCCCTGTAGCATGAAAACAGCCATTGACGATATGAGGAAACCTCAGAAAGTTCATGGAAAGATTTCTATTATCTTTTAATTCTATTTCTCCATAAACGTTTTGATGTACTCTTGTATCTGAGTGCCATCCTTTACAAACTACCCGTCCTATCTCCCTGAACACCTCCACCGAGTCCATGAATTGGAGCTCTACGCGTAAGATGTATCCATTAGAAATATGAAAATCTACAGAAAACAGATATTTAGATGTTTATTTGCATTTCCACTGAGTGATAAGATTAATTTCAGAGTTAGCAAAAATTGGCAAAAACTTTATAGATTATCTTTAAGGGATTTTATGAGGAGGCCAAGCCCGAGTTAAGCAAACTGTATCTTGTGTCAATGTCCCCTCTCTCTTTCCCATTTTCCTCTCAAACTTCCAAATCCTGGAGGGCAAAATAGTACAGACGTACTATACGTACTATAGATTATAATAATCATTCAGCAATTCATTCATTTAGCCAACTGACAGATGCTTATTTGTGGCTCTACTAAGTATGTAACGTGACATGGTCAATGGAGTTGTTTACTCTAAAGGCCCACCTCTCTGGGGAAGAACTTCAAGTCTCCTAAGCCCCATCCTCAGAGGAAAAAACAACCAAACACAAGTTCTGCTGAAGATTGGTCAAACTCAAGGATGTCCATTGGTTTGCATTTTCTGTGATGCGTTGAATTGTGGGAAATAAGAACAACACTTTAGAATTTTTTCCCAGCTTTATTGACATATAAGTGACAAATAAAAACTGTATATATTTAAGGTGTATATGTGATGTTTTGATGTATGTATACATTGTGAAATGATTACCACAATCAAGATAATTAACATATCCATCACCTCACATAGCTAACACCTTGTTTTGTGATTGAGATTAGGATCTACTCTCTGCAAATTTCAAGTATACAATCCGGAATTATGATATTACGATGGCAATCCACTATTGCAATTCTGGCTGTAACTTTTCCAGTATTATAATATTATAATACTGGATTGTGTACTTGAAAACTTTAGAATTTAAAAATAATTTTTTGCCATATATACAAGAACTGAATCGCAGGAAAGAAAGAAGAAATCGCTTATGAGATTGAAGTCTGGGGACCATCACAGGTCCTAGTTTACTAAACTCTTAAAATGACTGACTTCCTTTTACACAATCTAAGAGCTACCAGAGAATTACCTTGTGGTTAGCAGAGAAGAGAAAGGTGGTCTTGCCTGAAGTAATGACGGATGTTTTGTTAAATTTTTTTTTTCTCTGTCTTCTGACATGTGGTGCTTGTCATATCGTGGAGGACCGATTTCCTTTTTGGTTGTTGTTGGGTGGTTATTATAAGAGCAAACATCCCCCCCTCAATCTCTCCTTCCACACAGCAGGGCATTTGCCTGCCTCATGAAGAAAGCCCGCTTTGCACTGCCCCTGTCCCCACTCCAGTCCCAGCTGTCTGCTCCAGCCCCCAGCAGAGAAGGGCCGATACTGTCCTAGGCTCTAAAGCCAATTCTCTCCATGGAAGAGGGTCTTTCTTTTCCCTTGGCTGAGAGGAAAACAGCCAAGTCTAAACTGTGAGCTTAAAGCGAGGAAAACCTGGGCAACCTTCTTTGGCCCCCACCGAAGGTCTCCTCTCAATTGGGCTACAAGAGTGGCACCTGTCACTTTGGTGTGGTTTAGAAGGGCTCCCTATTGGGGGTGGAGGTAAATAGTCACAAAGAATAGTCACTCTCCAGCCACTGCACTATGTGCCTTCATTTTCTGGAGAGACTCTGAGGAGACAGTTTAGCATTCTTGGGTATGAAAGAAAGGAAAAACTTTTCCTCCACCCTCTTAAGTGCAGAAATGGGGGCCTTCAAATTAAACGGATAAAATAATGATTAACAGGAGAAAAGGTTTATTACATATGCCTATGAAGGCCTTCATAGAAAAGAAGTGAAGACCCCCAAAAGTAATTAGACTCAGGGGCTTATATGTGATTTGAACAAAGGATGATATGACAAGACAAAGGAAAAGGGGTTGGGGATTCTAGGGGAAGAACGCTTGAGAAGGCAAATAAAAGAAAAAAACTAATGGAAGGAAAGGGTTATTTAAGTAAGGCTTGTTTGTGCAGACCCATCTCAGTGCCAACTTTCTGTCTCCCCTGTAAGGGCTGTCCTTTCCCTAGTACTGAAGAGGAGAGGGGAAAGGAAATACTTTCACAAGGGAAATCTATGTCCTGTTTTTAAGCAGAGGAAAAGGACAAACTGCTCTTTCTGCATTTGCTGCATCTTAATTGCCTTCAGCTCAAAATGATTCTTATGCCAAAGTGGCATACTTGGGGGTGTCATAGTCTCATACTTTTTAGGTACCCTAAGGACGAACAGTATTCCATAAAAACTGATGGCCTCTTGGAACCTTAGAATGTGGACATTATTTGGAAGCAGGGTCTTGGGAGATGTAATGAGTTAAGGATTTCAAGATGAAATCATCCTGTATTTACAATTGGCCCTAAAACCAAAAGAAGACAAGAGGGCTGGCCAGTTAGTTCACTTGTTAAGAGTGTGGTGCTGACCATACCAAGATCACGAGTTCAGATCCCCTTACCAGCCAGCACCAAAAAAAAAAAAAAAAAAAAAAGAGAGAAGACACAAGACACAAAGGGAAAACCCCAAGAAGACAGCCATGTGAAGATGGAGGCAGAGATTGGTGTGATGTGGCCACAAGCCAAGGGGCCCCCTGAACTGTGAGAGAATTGATTTCTACCATTTTCAGCCACCTACTTTGTAGTATTTGGTTTCAGCTGCGATGGGAAACTAATACACACAAACAGACGTCTTATCAATGCACTTTAGAAATCACATGATACATTTATCTTGGTGTACCCAAAAAGTCCTCATACAGTGCCTTACTGTTATCACAGTTGTGTACAATTTGCTGAATTCTTGAGGTCTTAGCATAAGCTGGGCGTTACGAGGGGGCTTTTAAGGTACACACATTTTAAGACTTTCATATATATTTCCAAATTATGCTACCACCTACACATCTCCAGAGAGTCCTAGTCACTAGTACTTTTAAAATATTTCATAGAATAATGGAACATTTCCTCCTTTGCCAATTAACATTTCAGCAATTACTTTAATATCTAAAATATTTTAAAGGTTTCTTTCATCTGGGTAAAAACTCTTTTCAGCCAGGGAACTGTGACTCAAAGAGCTGTTTTAGCTCAGAGGCAAAACTATTTCATTTATTATCCCAGAATTTTTTTTTTAATTTGAGTTTTTGTTATTATGGCTCACAAATTCAAAATTAAATAAAAATTTTACCTAAACACTTTATCCAGTGTAAGGTGTTTAAAGAGCAGGCAACATTTACCCTAAATATTAGACATTTAGGCAGATGGATCAGGAATAAAACCTTGACGTTCTAGAAAATGATGTTTTTATTAGTATCAGAAATAGTCAGTGGGTAGGTGTTATATCTACACCTGATAGCTAAAGCTCAAGAGTATGGTGTTGGTATTTCACCAGTAAAGAGAAACTATCCTTCAGCATCCCAAGTTTTAAGCCCTCCTAAACAGTACCACATTTTCAACACCTGACAAGTGGCTTTGAACTCACTTCCATTTGAAGCAGCCGTGGATATTTTATTCTCCCTCAGTAAACAGTTAAACATATCCATTCTCTGCCTTTCAAGGGTTGGTGATGGGAGGCCATGGCTATACCATTTTAAGTGAATAGAGTTGGAAAAAAATAAAATAAAAGTAAGTCAAAATTCCACTCTTGGGATGTGGTCATTTTTGTGGAGCAAGCTTACTATCTACATTATAGGCTACCACTAACTTTCTGCAAGTTTCACCTCTTTCTGTTGATTAAGTTAATTCCATAGCAACATAGAGCCTAATACATCTCAGGCTAAGAGCAGCCATGGAGAGAATTCTGGATTTCAGGTCTGGGACTGGTACATTCTTTTCACTGTCTTCTTTGCCCCCAGCTCTTTGGGAACTCACAACCATTCTTTTGCATGACCACATGCTACAGCACAAGTCCCAATTTTGCTGAGCCTGTCTTCTCTCCTTCTCAAGCATGTGGAAGTGTTTGCTTATCGGAAGTGTTTCATAAAAGTATTACCTATTCATGGGATTTGCATTATTGCTAGGATAAAAAAATAAATGAGATACATGGAGCCCACTCAACCCTGTAAGACATGCTCACTTGAAACAGTAAAGCAGATTGGTGCACTACACCAAAGTTCTGGGACAGGGTAAGGGCACAGGGCTGCTGTTCTTCAAAGCAGGGACCTGTCCCAGCCACAGAGCTCCACCTGTGCTCTGTGCTCAGCCAGCCACCTTCTCTATGCAGATGATGATTTGTGAGGGACATTTAAATAAGACTGAGGCTCTGGAAAAAACTGAATCATGATTTCCCTATTCAAAGCCAAGTTCTGTGTACTGAAAAGAAGGATATCTAAGATGCATGCTCCACAGAATAAATGAAATGGGTCCACATAGTTTGGGGAACACGCTACATACATTGACAGTGTAACAGGGTCTGGAAGCACCCAGACCCAACTCAGATCCACCAGCAAGTGGGAAGTTTGGAGGAAAAACTTGGAAGTAGTCTGGGAATGAGGAGGCAGTAATTTCCAATGTACATTGATACTTCTGTACTTTTTCCTCTTCTTTGTCATTAAAAACAAATACATTAATATTTTTTCTTTATATAGCATTACATATTTTGTCTATTTTAAAAATTATAAATACTAGGGAACATTAATTTAAAAAAAAAAAAAAAAGCCAGGCAAAGAAGGTGAAGCAACAATTTGAAAGGAATCTAAATGGCTGATACATGAGGAACTCCAAGAAAGGTGTCTTAAAAGGATGAAATGACTCCTTTTTAATCTATGAAAATTGCGAGAATATTTTTAAGAGGGTTCCCAAGTGCTGTCGAGAGAACACCAGCATGGTGGGGTGCTGCTTTTATACACTACGGGGAAAAGTGTACATTGGAAAAACCTAAACAGAAGCACGGAAATGTAAAACTTATAAAGCTGTGCACACCCTGGGACTCAGAAAGTCAAGCTTTAGGAATTTATCCTAAGGATCACCTGCTTTGGTGATCCTGGAGTATCAAGCCATGACAGGGTCAACAGGTGGATGTCAGGAGCAGAAGATGATGACTGTAGGTGGCTGAGAGTGTAGGCAGCGTGGATACGGACACGCTGGACAAAGGGATGATTCGTGTCCCAGGTGCGATACAGAGGGGACAGCATGAGACTTCATCACACTGCTCAGAACGGCATGCAGTTTAAACCTTCTGAATTGTTTATTTCTGGAATTTTCCATTTAATATTCTTGGACCACAGTTAACTGTGGGTAAGTGAAACCACTGATGAGAGGGGACTATTGTATTCACAGACGGAGTAACATGTAACCAATAACAATATCAAAGAATATTGTGAATTGTACAGAAAGAGAGTGTATTAGTCCCTTTCTGTTGCTTATAACAAAATACCTGGGACCGGGTAATTTGTAAGAAAATGAAATTTATTGCTTACAGTTTCAGAGGCTGGAAGTCCAAAGTTCAGGAAACACATCTGGTGAAGGCTTTCTTTGGTGGTGACTTCAGTGATGGCAGGGTATCCCATGACAAAATGACAGAGCAGAGAACAGAGAGAAGCTCATGTGCTCTCCTTTTAAAGCCCTCAGAGCCAGGACCCTGACCGTCATTATCAATCCATTCACTATGGCACAGTCCTACAACCTAATCACCTCTTCAAGGTCTCACCTTTCAATTAACGTAATCGGATTTCCCACCCTCTTTTCACTGTCACAGTGGGACTAAGTTTTCGGGGGAGACACTCAACCCAAGGCAGAAGTAAACGATAAATGCAGCATTTAAAACATTCACCAGGCCATGATTACATAATGACACCATTTCATGGAGATGTATCAAAACTATTGCTATACTGAACAGAGACAGAAGGTTCTACAATGAATTGCAAACATCAATCATTCCAGTGGTGGGACTGCTAGTGGTCTTGTTGTGTTCTTTATGTTTATCGGTATTTTCCAAGTTTAAGGTGAACACATATTTATTTGATGCATTGGAAAAGAGAAGTTGTTTTTAAAGTTACATCATAGAGTCTTGCTCTAAAGTCAACAAACACACAAATGGCATAGTTGGAGGGTACAGATGGCAGATGGGAACCAACAAGCCCATAAATTACTATTACATTTTACTGCCAAGGTAGACTCAAAAGTTATTAATCAAAATAGTAACCACATAAAATGGGTTTTTAAAATACCAAGTCATATGAATTGAATGTAAACCCAGTGAAAATTATGCATCCTATCGTTCTCAATCCGAATGTGGTTAAAGTTATAAAGAGATGTTAAAAAGTGAGCGATTCTATTTGTCCTTTAAGCAGAACAAGCCTCTGACCACAATATTCTCCTTTGGGCTTCCAAATAATACCAGCTTTCCCGTCCAGCCTCTTAGAAGGAAAAGGGCAAAGGAGGGAAGTCAGATACTATACGTGATTCCCTGCCCCTCACACCTGCAGGACTTGCAGCTGCAGATAAAAGAAATGGAGAGTTTCTCCATAACAGCAAAGCTGGGTTCCTGGTGCACAAAAGGACTATTTTTATACTGGCTCAGGAGAGAGCTCACCTAAAATTATTCTTTGGTTCTGACAACACTTGCAGCCTTAAAGAGAGGAGAGAAAAGGATTGCCTCTCTCAATCACTGCTTGAATTAAGGTCCTTGGGTTAAACTGACACCTTGGTTTTATGTTCAAACTCCTGAGAGAATGAAGAAGCTGAGCGATTGGGAATCTGCCCTTCCAAACCCACGGTCAGACTCCTGAGTATCAACTGTGGTCTCCTTTGCTTCCTTCTAACTTCAGTGGTGGGGGCCGCTGAGATTTCATATTTCATATTTTAGAGCAGAGCTTCTCAAACCTTATTGTCCACACAAATCCACCAGAGGTCTTGTTAAAATTACAGATTCCGATTCAGCAGGTCTAGGGTGGGGCTGAGATTTTACATTTCCAACAAATCCCCAGGTGAAGTCAACACTGCTCTTCCCAGACCTGAATATCAAGATTTTAGACAATACTCAAAGAACCAATAATATTTTCTTGCCTATGAGAATTTCCTACACATTGCGTATCCTATGTCCAACTCAATGCCATGATTGTGGATGTACTCACTTTTTTATTCCATAATGTGGACTGGATAATTCCAACAGAATGATAAAACAGTAAATAAATGGGTGCTCCAGTGTGTTGAAATCTAGTAGGTCTGCAACTTAAAGCAACTGTCCACTGTCATGGAAATCTAAACAACAGCTAGGCTGGCATCTTGCCCAGTGAGGGAGAAGAACACAAATATGATCTAAGAATACAGCTGCAGAGGCCAGCTTGGTGCCTGTAATGAAGGCACGCGATGCTGGTGTTTCCTAGGCCAATCTCTCATCATTGCACAGATGTCAAACACTCTGACTCATTAGGTCAACCCATGACACCATGATATAAAAGGAATGTGTAAACCAAGGCCACCCCTCTACATATATACACTAGGTCAACAACCCAGAAGAGAGATGTCCCTTTATCAGTGGCCTGAGATGAAAGGCATGCAGAATTTATCTTCTTCGTTTTCCATGAGTAGCACAGTCTTTCAAAAGATTTTGTGATTTGCTTTGAAAACTCTGTTAAATATATCATAACTGAGATGGAGGGGGGTTGACTCTGTCCTACAGATCTTTACCTTGTGTGCCTTTTAAAGTCTTCTCTCTCCTATTCTCCTTCCTTATCCTTTCCCTTCATTGATGATCTACATCTTCCCAATGAAATAAGACCATTAAACCCATATACTCCACCAAACTCCATGCTCCAAAAAAAAACCAAATGGTGCAGCTCCCCTTTAAGGGTCTATTTAGCAACCACGTATTGTTCCTCCTGTATGTCAGACAGGGCTCATATCCCACCCCAAACTACTAATTGTTTGCAATAGTCTTTCTGCAGAGAACCCTATTAAATACACTTTTATTTCTTTTTTTTTCTTTGTTTATAAAAATTGTTTTCTGTTCCCCTTATGTTAAATGTTAATATCAGCCTCCATGTGTTGTCTACTGTGCTGCTTAATAAATTATCCTCAAATTTTAACTGTTTAAGACAACACACATTTATTATGGTTTTTCTAGGTCGAGAGAATCTGGGCATGGCTTAGCTGAGTCTTTTGCTTCAGGATCTTTTGTGGGGTGGCAGTCATGGTGCCAGCCAGCGTGCGATCTCATCTAACCCATCTGAAGGCTCCACTGGGGAAGGATATACTTCCAAGCTCACCCATGTGGCTATTGGGAGGATTTCATTCCTCACAGACTAGTATCTAGAGGCCACCCTCAATTCCCAGCCATGTGGAACTGGAAACTCGTCAGTCTCCAGTATGGCCGCTTGTTTCCAATAGAGAGAGTCTGCTAGCAAGATGGAGTCATAGTTTAATAACCTAATCATGAAAGTGATTTCCCAATTTTTTGCCACTTTCTATTGGTTAGAAGCAAGTTATTAGGTGCAGCCATGCTCAACGGGAGAGAATTACACAATGATGAAAATACCAGGAGGTGCAGATCATTGGGAGTCTGATGGTTCATTTTATGTGCCAACTTGGTTGGTCCACAAGGTGCCCAGATATTTGGTGAAACATTATTCTAGGTGTTTCTGCGAGCATGTTTTTGGATGCAATTAACGTTTAAATGGGTTTGGATGAGATTAACATTTCAATAGGTAGATTGAGTAAAGGAGATTGCCCTCTCCAATGTGGGTGAGACTCACTCAATCAGTTGAAGGCCTGGATAGAACAGAAAAACTGATCCAGGGGGAGGTGATGAATGTGTGACTCTCGGGGCAATGTTCAGAACCCAAAGCCTACATATTCAGTTTCTGAAGAACCCTGGGCTTTGGATGCTGGTTTTCGTTGTTGAAGGTGCAGTGTGCTTGGCTACCCAGGGGAGAGTCAGTCTATGAACCAGGAAGCAGGTCCTCATGACACACCACGTCTGCCAAGCCTTGATCTTGCTCTTCCATCCTCCAGAACTGTGAGCAATAAATATCTGCTGTTTATATAACAACCAGTCTCAGTCATTTTGTTATAGCAGCAGACTAAGATATTCTGTAGAGTGACTCTCAATCTGGGCTTGTCAGATACACTGGATTTAAGTGTTTGTGGGGAGAAGACCTAAGAGGTGAGGAGCCCATTTCATTCCATCATATCAGGGGTCATAATCTCCACATGACTCATTATGGATGAGGATAACCATGACCACCTGGTCAATAAGTGTCCGGCAAGTTTCCTCATTGTTAATTACTCCTCATTTGGTTTTAATTAATTACTAATTTTTAAAATACCTGATGGTATATATAATTCTTATTTCTACTGTTTTTTTTTTTCTGTTTTCAATTCATTTCTAATTCAATTTCAGTTTTGTTGTTTTCTTTCTTCTAGAAAAAACATGTAAACATCACATTCCTCATAGAGTTCTTCTGCTTAAACCTGGAGGCGTTCATGGTTGGGATAAAAGAAAGTCCATGTTTTGAGCATCTCCAAGGTAAGAGGGAATGCAGTAAATAGTTTATGTATATTTCCTGCTTACATTTCATGAGAATCCTCTGAGGTAAATTATCAGACCACTTTTTTATTTTCCAGTGAGGAAACCAATTTCCCAAGGCCATAGTAAAAGACAGGAAGTAATAAAACACGTAGGAGAGAACCCAATTTGCTTAGCCAGAGGTTCAAGAGCATCCCTAAACTTTTGAATTTGACTCCTGGCACTCTACGACATGGATGCGCTGCCCCCACCCCCCAAAAGTGGACAGGTCTGTGCCCTGCTCCATAAACGTTGCCTGAGCATTAGCACCTTGAATGTTCACTCCTGAAGCCCCTGTTCTCCAAGTGCTTTTCCAATATCTTCCTTCAAGCTGAGTTGAAGCCTCCTCCTCCAGTAAGCTCTTGTAGTTTACTACAGCCCACAATGACTTTCCTCTTGTGCAGGGTGCACTGAAATTGGTGACAGCCTGTGCTCCCTTGCTTCCAGTTTGTTCAGGAGGGTTGGCCCATCCATGCAGCATATCATGGGGGAGATATATGTTCCAGTCCTGATTGACAGTGCTAGGAAATGCTGTGCTAGGAAGCCCCCAGGAGAGCCCACCAGCTTCTCTTGGGTGTTACCCCTCCTGTGTCCACCTCCTCCTCCATTTGGCACATGCCAGTTCAGGTTAGCCAACTGCAAAGTTAGAGGGAGCAGTTCTCAAGATTGCCCTCACTTCTCAGACCCCTTCTTAGTTCAGGTGGGTTCACAAAACCACCCTCATTTTAACTATCTGCTAGAAGAACTCATAGAACTCACTGAAAGCTGTTATGCTCACAGTGTGGTTTTATTACAGCTAAAGGAAACAGATTTACATCAGCCAAGGCAAAAGGCACACAGGGAATATAGTCAAGAAACACTGCAGACATTGAGCTTCCAGATGTCCTGTCCTTGTGGAATCATGGATGGTGCTGCTTTCCCAGCATTGGTGTGTGACAGTAGTGGCACAGTGTACTCCACAGTGTATGTGGAATATTTCCAACCAGGAAAGGTCGTCTGAGAATTAAGTCCAGAGTTTCTACAGTGGTTCCATCACATAAGTGTGATTCATTGTCCAGGTGGTAGAACTCAGTCTCCAGCCACTATGGGGGTCAACCTGGTAATGCATAACACAAAGCCCCTACCCTATTGCATTATTAGACTCTCTGGCATGGCCAGCCCCCTGCCCTACATCACATTGTTAGACTGACCAGTGACCCAGGGACCCCAGACAACAAAGACAATCACATTGGGGATGACATGACGTTCCGAGTGCTTTGAGGTCACTCTCAAGGGCCAGACTTCTTTCTGAAGAAGATTAAATTCTTTACTCCTCACTTGGTACTTCTTGCTGTCTTAGAGACAGACTTTCATCTCCCTTTTCAAATTTCACCTCTACCTGTGCTTTTCTAATCACAACATGTGAGTGTGTGTGGACACCAGAACACTTACAATGATGTTTCCCTCAGGGCTAGGATCACAGAAAAAAATTCCAGTGTCTCATTCATACTTTTCTACTATATCTATACTTTCTACAAAAATTGTTGCTTTTGTAATTAGAATGGGAGAACAGATTTTAATGTAGCTTTTTATTTTAATTTATTTATTTTTTACATATTGCTTAGCTAGTTTTGCTCACTAGGAGCTCCAGAACTTGCCCACTCGGTAAATCATTAATATAAAATAATATTTGGAGGATTGTGTGCTTTTTTTTTCTCCTTAGAATTATGTGAAAAATGACCAAAAAAGATATGCTTACATGTATTTAAACTCCACTCATTAATTAGAAATAGATATAGTTTAAACTATAGTGACCTAAATATTCACATGTAAACAATATAAACATATACAAGGCACAAATATATATGAAAATAATTATATGCAGATGCTCTTCAACTCATGTTGGGGGTTGCATCTTAGTAAAGTAAAAAAAAAAAAATCATAAGCCAAACCATCGTAAAACAAGGATCATTTGTACGAGGAGTCTTCAAAAAGTTCATGGAAAGATTTGTATTATCTTTTAACTCCATTTTTCCACAAACTTTTCTGAAGTACCCTCGTATAGATGTAGACATACAGATATTCTGGTGACTGCGTCGCTCGGGAACATACAAGACTCTGTGACCAGCATAACGATGACAATCATCTCCTCTCTGTCCTGTCTAAATTCCTTTTCTGCCCATTCGATGCTATTTCTTGCTACAGTACTCATTTTCCATGGGAGCAACAGCACCCCAAAGGGTCAAAAATTGGTTCTTGGGGGAAAAATAATCTTACTGTTTTTATGTAAAGTACAGATATGCATGCAGTACATAAACAGATATGCAGAACATCTGTGCTATTACTATTTCTTAGGGGTGGAGGGGTGCATTTAGGGGGGAAAAAATGTCCAAAACATGGAGGGAAAGAAAGGCCGAGAATCACTGATCTGATTCTCACTGATCTGAATCACTGTCTGGGCTGGAGGTGGTGACTCTGTGCTAAGTTCTTGGCTTCTGCCTCTGGAGCTGCTCAGTGTTCATTTTCAGTACATTCCTTATAAATACATTTCTAGAGAGGGAAGCATGCTTTACCACTCTGGGATAAAAAGTACTTAACATTCATTACTTATTGGCCAAGACTGGATTTTCTCCCTCTGACTACAGCCCGACCCAGCTAAGCACATCTCTGTTTGTCCCTGCTTGTTGCACAAAAAGCCACGACGCAAGTGTCCTCATTCCATTCAAAATGGCAGGAGTCACTTCCCCTTGAGTTTATTATGTTATACAGACATTCCTCTCTGGTATTTCAGTGTTTACATAACCAGTTAAAGAGGGATTCACAAAGACCAGGGGTAGACTGTGGTGAACAAACCATCATTTGGTTAAACCCTCGAGTGCATTCTGAGGTACGGTCTGACTTGAAAAGCCAACTCCTCTCCATCACCTGGCACCTCCTACACAGCATGACTTTCAGGTGCCTGCAGGGCATTCCCATCTCTGAGGTAAGATAAAAACTACAATAGATTCCATCTACCATGTCCAAAATGAAGCCATGCTTAAAAACTAAAAGGTCAATGAATAATTCTGTAAATAAGTCAAAGAAAATCACTTCTGTAAGGGAAAATTCAGATTCTCGAGTATCCTTTTAGTGAAAGTGACACCGTTGTGGCTTCTCCCAAGTAATTGCTGATGCCTGCAGGGTGAGCCCATGGGACAATGAGAACTAGACAGAGTTTAATCAAGGTCTGCTGTGGTTTGAATGTGTCCCTCAAAGTTCATGTGTTGGAAAACTTAATACCCGATGCAACAGTGTTGGAGGTGGGACCTTTAAGAGATGATTAGGTCATGAGGGATGTGCCCTCTAGAGCAGATTAATGCTGTTACCATGGAGCGGGTTTATTGTGAGAGTGGGTTCCTTAAAAAAGGATGAGTTTGAATCTCTCTCTCTCTCTCTCTCTCTTTCCTTCATTTTGCCCTTCTTTCTTTTACCATTGGATGACACAGCAAGAAGGCCCTCACCAGATGACAGTCCCTTGATCTTGCACTTCCCAGCCTCCAGAATCATGAATGAATAAATGTCTGTTCATTATAAATTACCCAGTCTGTGGTATTCTCTTATAGCAGCACAAAACAAACTAAGACAAGGTCCAGTCAGATAAATAGGAATCACACCAGGTACTTCAGCAGAGGAGATTTAATCCAGAGAGTTGCTTACACAGGCGTTGGACAGATGAAAAGGCAAAAGGAAACGTTCAAGAAATACCTATACAGCAACTTCAGAAACCAGCTGCCACCACAGAGAAGAGGACAGAGGTTGGCAAACTTTTTAAATAATGGGCCAGATAGTAAATATTTTAGGCTTTTCGTGCCATATGATCGATGGTACAAATGCTCAAATCTTGCAATTGTAGTGTGAGAGCAGTCATAGACAATATAAAAATAAATGATCATGGGTGTGCTGTAATAAAGTTTTATTTACAAAAACAGGATGTGGGTCAGATCTGGCCTCTGGGCCATTATCTTCCAACCCTTGGTACACGTGGAGCCATGAGTGAAGAGATTCTAAATTGGCAAAGAAGTTCTCTCCTCGCACCTCTTTACAAAGGCCTGTGAGTTCTGACTTCAGCGTCTCTCCCATTTTCCTACTGATCACAGAGCAACCCTCCCCTAAGGTGGCCAATGGCTGAGCCCCAGGTCCTCCCTGAGTTCCATGGGATTCTTATCCCACTATGATGGTCACTTTTCACTTCAGATAACAGACCATTGATTCTAAACTATCCCCAGTATCCTCAAGCAGCAGCAGCTTAAGGGAATCTCCTATGTGGATTTTCTAGGAAAAAAAAAATCCGTGTCACCTGCATAGATATGTCACGTGACTCTGACCAAATGCAGTGTCCTTTTTGAACCATTCAATGTACATGTAGTGGGCACTCAGTCCTTTTTTGGCAAATGACTTAATGACTTGGAACTTAGGCAGATATGTCAAAGCTTGAATTTCGATGACAGAGTCAATGAAGAGCGAGAGAAATAGGAAACAATGTGACTTGTGGGCATTCAAGAGAAAAGGAACTCTCCGTTTATTTGGTAATAAGGTATGCACTCTGGCCTAAATTACCCCTTTGTATCTTGACGTTCATTCAATGGAGGAGTCAGGATTCACATCACGCAGGTTTAGACAGTGGCACACGGACCCACATTTGGCTAGACCTGGCAGTGAGGTTGGGTTGACTCAACATGATAGGATTGGAAAAGGGGTCCCAAGAGCAGCCTGCCCAGGGCTGGGAACGCATTAAGAATTGCAAGAAGTCCTTAGAGGGAGAGAAGGTTTTCCAGTGAAGAAAAGCATGCATTCCAGAAATGTTTATGGAAATTCTTCCTCTGCTGGGTATCATTTTGGGCTGGTTCCAGGAATACAGAACTGATGAGGGCCAGCCAGGTCTCAGCCTTCCAGGAGATCCCTTGAGCTTTTAGCCTTTGCTATGCATGAAGCCTTCTCAGGCATGTGAGACCTGCATGCATTTTTCAGTGCAGCTGTATCTCATAAATACTGGCTACTTTCTATTTAATCAACAATCTTGACTATAAAGTGCAGTACTCGGTTTGGCATGTAGTGACCAGATATATCCTACTTGCAGAATAAGCACCTACTTACACTCAAGCACCTACTTAAGCACCTGGTTATACTGAAATCGTGGCTCACCCTCCTGTATAAGAGAAAGACTTCATTCTTCAGCATGTTCTAAGATCCTGGTCCCTGTCTACTGCATCATTTATACCTCCTGCTTTTCTCCCAGACACAACCCTGAGTTTCAAACTGACAAATTCCATTTTGCATCCTCCTAATTATTTTTTGAATGACTGTTTCCTCCATTGGAATGCCACCAAGAAAATTCCTGCTCATCCTTCAAGATACAGCACAAGTAGCTACTCCTCTGTGAAGACTTCCCTGGTGTTTCCTCTCTCAGTCTTAACTGAGAACTGTTTCCTTTGTCAGTACCATTCCTTGTACTTACTACAGCCAAAACCACGATGTCAAATGGAGACTACCCACGTGTTGATGTCTTCTCTCGAGCACAGAAGTCCAACAAGAATTGCTTGTATTTATCCCTATGTTTGCCAGAAACCAGCACCGTGTCTAGTACATTGGAGGTACTAAATAATTGCTTCATGAATAAATAAGCAAATAGTAACCATAAAAATAACTCACACGTATTAAATGTTTATAAGGAGTCAAGATTGTTCCATTCATCTCTTTTCATCCTCCCAGCAATCCTGTGACGGAGACACTGAGACTGTCATTCCCGTTTCATACATGAGGCACAGAGACTTTGAGTCACTTCCCCAAGTTTACACAGCTGGTAAGTGTAATATCCAAGAACAGACCCCAGGAGTCTAACCCTTGAGCCTAATGACTGCACTGGTTTGTGCTTCGATATCAGTGCATGGCCATTATTTCTGACAGCAGCACAGCTCTTGGGAGGAGTGTTCTTTATGTTAAGAAAGAACAAACATACCTTCATTAATAATGCAAAAGTACGTTAACTGCTTCTGCCGAGTGGAAACCTGCTCTCAAAGAGTCTGAAGTATGCTAGGAATTAATAAAACATTTAAAGTGTACTCTATAATTCAAATACAGGAAGGGAAATCAATTAATGATTCTGAAAGAAAGAACAAGTAGAAACAATTATTATAATTTTGCATGTATGGAGAATCCATAATATTCTTGATGCTGCTGAGCTCACAAAGCTCATTGCCTATACTATGGAGGCATAATTTTAAGCAGAGATAGAAATGACAGTCACTGTTGTTAGATGACAGTTTTAATTTGGCAGGGTCTGCCTCAGAGATTTTTTTAAAAAGTCAGATAAAATAGCACACACATTCTCATTAAGTTGCCTAATTCTATCAAGTTTATTTGATTGAAATACTATACCTCAGTGTTTGAGTCTATAAGCACATTCATACACAATGAATTCAAGGAGCTCAAAACTGTAGGTATTTCCATCTAGTTTTCTGTATATTTCTGTCTAGTTTTACATAAACTCTTCCCTATCAAATAGAAGACAATCCCCAAAAGTACCCTGTTTAAATTAGATTCTATTATTTCTGCAACATGAACTCATCGTTTAGATGACACAGTCACTTTGAAAAAGTCACATTCTGTTACAGGTGTCCCTGAGCATATGTCTAAGTAATTACAACCCCTCCAAAATGCTAACTTTTATGCCGTAAAATTCAGTGAGTAAAAAAGTTTCTTTTAATTTTCTATGTCCATGGCAAAGGAATGTTTTGATTTTCTTTTTCTGTTTTTGGAGTCCCATACAACACCAATGCTTAGGGTGTTTAAAATTCATCTGATATGGCTATTTGTTGGTCACTTTCTATGTTCTCTTAAAACTACATTTCTAGCACTTTCTGTGTGAATACCTCTAGGGCTTCAGCTGTGAATGACAAGCCGCGATTTCTCATCTCTCTCCCAATTCCAAACAGTGTCATACAGGCATCGTTTAATTTATCCTCAGCAGGACAGATGCTGGTGCTGTCTTCAGTCTTAATGGGCAGATCAGGTTCTGAGGAGACATACGGCAGTCTCCCCTCATCTGCAGGGGATATGTTCTGACACCCCAAGTGGGTACCTGAACCCTCAGACAGTACCGAGCTCCACATAGACTATGCACACAGTTATTTTTCCTTCCTCACAGCTTCACAGACAGAAGACTTGTTCATATCACAGATCTAAGAAATCTAAGAAAAGACAAAATATCGTATGCTTATTAAGTTGAGAACTTTCACCTTTTCTCTTTGGCATATCTGAATTGCCAGCATCGCCGCTCTCGTGCTTTGGGGCCATTATTAAATAAAATAAGGGTGACTTGCTCACAAGCACTGTGATACGACGACAGTCAATCTGATAACCAAGGCAGCTACTAAGTGAGTAAGGGGCAGGTAGTGTACACTGCGTGGACACGCTGGGCAAAGGGATGATTCATGTCCTGGATGGGACAGAGTGGGATGGCGCAAGATTTCATCAAGTTGCTCAGAATGACATGCAACTTAAAACTTGTGAATTGTTTATTCCTGACATTTTCTACTTAATATTTTTGGACCATAGTTGACTATGGGTAACTGAAACTGTGGATGAGAGGGGGTTACTGCACTGTTTTACCATAGCTAGCATCTTAGAGCAGGCTCGGCTGCAGTAACAAAGAGACCCAATGGGTGGTGGCTTGGATGTGGTCAGTACACAACGTGGGTCCTGTGCTGTGGGGCCGAGGAAGCCCCTGCTCCACATGGGCATTCAGAGATCCAGGCTGTCATGCTCCCACCATCTTCAGCTCATGTCTGGGAGTGTCCCTATGGGCATCCCCATTGCAGTCAGAGTGTTTATCAGTGTATTTCTGGCCATTTTGATAAAATACTGTGAAGTACTAAGAAAACTATGGATGTGGTTTCTATCCCCATTTCCTGGCACAGAGCTCCTAAAACCCCTGTGATTTCCTGAGCAACAGGGGTGTTAGGTGCATCTTTTGTTCTGATATTTGGTCTTTGACCTGGTTCCTGACACCAAGCTCCTAATCACTTGAAATTTCCTGGGTGATAGGAGCATTTTTTGTTTTAATGAGGTTACTCTGGTTTGATGGGCTCCTCGATGGGGGCTGCTCACCGGAAAGACCAAGCCATGATTAGCCATGATTGGAACTTTCAGCTCTACCTGCAAACTCCTGAGAAGGGGAAACAGCCCGGAGACTGAGTTAACGATCAATGACACCTATGTGATGAAGCCTCCATAAAGATCCCTGCACCATGGGGTTCAGGGTGCTTCTGGGTTGGTGAATGACAACACACCCATGCTCCACGGGACCCTTCTGAGCCTTGCCCCATGTATCTCTGCATGTGGCCGGTCATCTGTATCCTTTATCCTATCCTTCACTGATATAATAAACTGATGAACACAAGTAAGTGTTTCCCTGAGTTCTGTGAGCTGTCCTAGAGAATTAATTGAACCCAACAAGGGGGTCGTGGAAACCAATCTATAGCCATTTGGTCAGAAGTATGGGTGACAACCTGCTAGTTGCAATTGGCATCTGACGTGTGTGTGGTGGTCGGGGGCGGGGGACGACATGTGAGACTGAGCCCGTAATCTGCAGGATCTGCCTCTAGTTCCAGGTAGATAGTGTCAGAATCGACTGAGAAGTGAGAAGTGATTTACAACACACCATCCTCCCCTGTCATATGCACACATGTCCCCTGGGGACTTGGGTCGTTGGTTTTAATCCCTTCCTGTCCAGCACTTTGTGGGCTGTTGCAAAGAAACATGCACATTCTAGAGCCATCACTTCAGTCTCCAGGAAACTGACTGTAGGTTTGAGGGAGGAATTGACTTTTCTGTGACTCTTTGCCAGGTTCTGCACTTGTCACATTTTCCTACAATTGAAAACAAAACAAAAAAGCAATTGTTCAAACCACACAGGGATAAGTGATTCACATCAGCTGCCTATTCTGGTAATTTTTCAAGAACTGTTCTAGGAAGTACAATGTGGACCCACAACTATATTATAGGCAACAGGGGGGGGGGGTTATTTGCAAACCAAGTGCTTTAGACAAACTCTTTCTGCATAATACAAATAGCAAGTTAGTATTTTCAAATGACCATAATATTCCCACTCAAAAGCTCTTTCAATTGAAATGACATTAGCGTACGTCTTATTTTCTGCAAAATGTATTAGAAATTGCATGAGAAATGTACATTCTATGTGCTTTCAGAAGAACTTAACCATTGGACAAAGAGGAAAAGCAAGTTGTTATTAAAAGACCTAATTCCCCACTTTGGGCAGCATGCTAACTCAATTCAAGAAATGAGTACTGAGCTCCTTTTTGATTGGGAATGAGGCCCTGTTCAAGCAGCCAGGTATAAAAGATAAGTAAGATATGGCCCCTTCCGCCAACAAATTTATCATCTAGCTTTATAATATTTTAGTCAAGAATTCCCAACTGCCATGACAAAGGATACTCCATTTCTAAGGTGATTTTTTTTTTTCTCTCCTAATATCTCTAAAATTCAGTATCAGAACTAAGAAAACAATGATATCTACTTGGGTCCAGACAACCATGCAAAGAATTAAACGCTAAATAACTTTGTCCTCTGTGTGATGTTTGCTTGATTATCTTAAAAAACAGATGTCAATGGCTGTTTTTGTACTAAGTAGTCATAAGCCAAGGCTCTCTTCTTTGATTTAAGGCTCTGAGGGGTCACTGAAGTGTCATTTGCAAAATTACTTTCTGGTGCATAATATGATAGTAACGATCCCCTAAAGCCTGGTATAAATGCCCTTCTATGAGAGTTAGCTATTTATTTTCTTCCAAGTGTTGTTTTAAAACAATAAGCAGCTGAAGGTCAAAAGAGAGGCTCCAGATTATAGAAACAGACTTAATGCAACCCTAGGATTTTTTTTAAACACACTTGAGAAAGATTATTTATAAATATACATTTAGAGAAATAATTCAAGAGACACAGAAAAGACACATTTCTCTTACATCTGAACACGGGGTTATAACCTATACAGCCATACAAATGAGCAGAAAGAGGAGAAGGCTCTAGAATATCTGAATTAAGGCTGAGGCACAGAGACCTGGATTCAAGTCCCAGCCTTGCCATTGATTATGTCTATTTGGTTTATAAATCAAACTTTTTGAGCTCAGTCACCTCATAATGCAAAACCACCTGCCTCAAAGATGGTTCTGAGACTTAAATACAATATGGCATACAAAGGCTAAAGAACAAAGCTCGCTTACACACTCAGGAAACTGCACTGATGATTACTAAGGTAATTGTCATATAAGAGTTATGTGCAAAATAATTATGTATGCAGTATGTAAAAACCTAATCTTCTCTTCACTGAAAGGATTATGTCTATTGTATACCTAATGTTACATCATTTGTTAAAGAATCATTTCCATAAATAGGTAAAATAAAACTCATTCAGCTATAAAAATAAACCACGTTAAGGATTTTATTTAACTCATGAATGAGGAAATTGTCAGATGTTACAACCAGTTCAAAGTGGAATCCAAAAAACAGATACATTATTATATCAGAAATATTGAAATATAACTACACAAATCTAGCTTCTTCCACAGTTCCAGAAGGAAATCAGTCAGAACTTTACTACACAGGACAGCATTTGCATGCATATAGATAATTATTTTCCATGGTACTCAGTTATCTACAACTTATAGAGCTGTAAGTTTGGTCTCATAAAAATCAGAATCTGATAAGCCTGAACAGCATGCTCTAGGTAATGCATCACTTTCCATTAAAATACAATTTTTTTCCTACAATTATAATATATATACATATGTTTTATAAATAATGTATAAAATAAAAATACATACGTAGATAAGTTTGCATATAAATATTGTGCAATTTTTCCTGGTGTTTTCATTTCTCACATCTTTTCATGCAGGCACCCACCTGTAAAGGTTAGGTTTTATACAATTGAATGAATCCTGGTTATATGCCTGTCATGTAGAGAATAAAGTAAACTATAGGGTACATCCAGAAGGGTACAATTTGAGTCAAATAGACAATTTTGCCATGCCACGTCTGTTCATCATACCACCAATACTTTGTGCTTTATGTACTGCTTGAGTTACAGGCAGTAAAATTCCACATAGTAAAGGTTTTGTTCATGTTCTTTACATTGCCTTCGGGGATCTTAACAAGGGTTGGGAAGGGGGATGCTGGTTTCAGCGGGGTTCCCTGATGGTTGCCTGGCATCTGCTGCTCCCAGGGCAGCTGAGGACAGATGCTTGGCTCCCAGTTGGGAGGAAGACAAAAGAAGAGCTCAGGGCACCAGCTTCTCCCAGCACTGGAACGTAGTCACGTTCCTCCTTCGAGGAAGCCAGAGCTGGTCATTCAGGACTCCTCCCCCAAGGCTGGAACAAGAGGACGGAGGCCTCCTGCAGCAACCCTGGTCCTCTGCCAAGGAGTGCACACCCCCCGACTCATTCCCCACATTGCCACACCTAACTGTCCCATCTCCGGCTTCTGCTTTCCCATGTCTCCTTCTTCCTGTTCCTCACACTTTGACTGGTGTCCCCAGCACACTGTCCTGCCCAAGACCTCAAAACCCTATTTAGTCTTTCTCTTCTCCTTCCTCCTATGCAGGCTGTATCGGCTCCATCCTATGCATGTGAGTTCTGATAAGACCCAAGAGAACACAGCTCTGACACTGAGGTCTGCCCACCGCCTGTGCTCCACAGAGAAGTGTGTCCAAGATGCAGCTTTGCTCCCACGTCCTAAAGAAGTCTCCAGCTCCATTAGAAAAGACCCAGAGCAGCCTCCCCCTTACTACCTTCCATGTGTGTGTGCATGCACACACACGCACTCTCACCCCTACTCTCTAGTAGGTCTAGTACACAGTAGAAGGAAATAAGGTGAGATGCAAAGACATAAAAATCTGATCATAAGTTTTTATCCTGCAGATGGAAATTTTGTGTTTAATACGAATGCATCAGTGCTTCTCAAAGTTTAATGACCACGGGAGCCTTGTGGGATGTTGTGAACATGAAGATTCTGACTCCTGGGCCTGGGGTGAAGTCTCAGATTCTGCATTTCCAGAACGCTCCCAGGTGACCAGAGGGTGCCAGTGCTGTCTGCAGAAAACACTGTGAGCCACACGAGTAAGGATGACAGGTTGAAGAGACATATGCTGAGGGTTTGCTAAAATCTGCATGCCACCTTCTTTTATATATTAAAGAAATCATAATAGTGTACATAATTGGTTAAACAGTTATAATGTCCTGAGCACCTGGTAATATGAGCCAGCACCAAGCTAAGAGCTTTGAACACAGAACATCCACTTTGTCACCACAATATTGCCATTTTTTCCCTATGATGTTTAATGAACATCTACTATGTCCAAGGTACAGTGCTCAGTCGGTACCAGAAATAGGTGGTGTCATGGTTATGTGTATCTGTGCAGCTGGTTATGCTGTGATGCTCAGTCATTTGGTCAAACAACAGTCCAGATGTTGCTCTGAAGGTATTTTTTAGATGCAATCAACATTTAAATTAGTAAACTTTGAGTAAAACAGATGCCCCTCCACAACATGGGTGAACCTCATCTAATCAGTTCAAAGTCTTAAAAGCAAAGGCTGAAGTTTCCAAAGAAGGAAGTCTGCCTCCAAACTGCAAGTAAACACCCTGCCTATTTCCCATCTGCTGGTTGACCCTGCAGATTTTGGACTTGCCAGGCCTTAATCAAGTAAGCCAATTGCTTAAAATAAATATCTTGATAGATAAGTGATAGATATATGGATAAACAGATGACAGACAGACTGACAGATATGTAGATAGATAAACAGAGAATACATAGATGGTATATAGATGGATGATAGACAAGTCATAGATGATAGACAGATGATCGATACATAGATGGGAGTGAGCATGTGTATGTCTTTGAGAGAGAGACAGAGACAGAAAGAGAGGAAGGAAGAGAGAGAGAGAGCCCATGGGTTTTGTTTCTCTAGAGAACCTAATTCAGTGGAGGGAAAGACAAGCACGCAGGCAATTTGAAGGCTCCGCGGTGGTTCTTACCATAGTGTGAACTGCTGCAGGAAGGCGTGCAACAAGGTGTAACAACAGGGCATAACCCTGTCTTTGAAGGGTGGATTGGATGAAGCTGCCCAAAAAGAGAGCTCAAAATGAGACCGACAGCCTTCCACGGTGGACAGGAAGGGAGGAGACCACAGGACACAGATGGGGAATGGCTGCAGGATAAGAAAACAGACAAGACAACGTGGTGGGCAGCATCAGAGCAGCCCTGGAGTAAAGCTTTCCCAAAGGAAGGAGTCACCAGAGGTGCTATGGACTGAACGGTTGTGTCGCCCCAAATTCATATGTTCAAACTGCACCCCAAGGGGATGGTGTTATGAGGTGGGGCCTTGGGAAGTGACGAGGTCATGAGGGTGGAGCCTCATGAATGGGATTAGTGTGTGTCCTTATAAAAGGGACCCCAGAGAGTTCCCTCTCCCCTTCCACCAAGTGAGGTCTCAGCAAGAAGGTGCCGTCTATGAACCAAGAAGCAAGTCCTCACCAGACAAAGAATCTGCCATGCCTTGACCTTGGACTTCCAGCCTCCAGAACTATGAGCAATAAATGTCTGTCATTTATAAACCACCCAATCTATTGGACTCTGTCACAGCAGCCCAAATGGACTGAGACAGGACGTGAACACTACAGGGAGGAATTCAGAGAGTGGGATGTCGGCACTTGGCACTGCAGATGAGTCTGGGTACTGCGTGAAGATTAGATTCAGAGCTTGGAGTGGAATGATGGAAGAGGTCGTCCAGGGAGAAGACCAGGGACTGAGTGAGCTGCTGCTGTCCTGCGGTGCTCAGAGCACAGGGAAATGAGCCCCACTGGACAGCACCGCATGTCAGCGATGGCCTCAGGGAAGAGCTGGGAAGGTGGAAGAGATGATGGGTGACAAGGCTGAGAACATGGAGGTATTTGTTGATGGTGGTAACAGGTGTCCCAGAGATGAGAGCGACTGCCTTTATTATGCTCGCTGTAAGGCTCCAACAGATGTGGTCCATCCCCCTGTCCCTAAAGCATCCATGAGAAGGCATTAGAGCCTATGGTTGCAGAGTGGGTGCGAGTGACTCCAAAATCACTCTAGGACTGAGATATCCTATGACAAACCTTGTTACCCATATAAGTCCCACTAACATCTGGTATAGATGTGGACATTGTGTTTCATTGTTCACAGAGAGCTGGGCAGCCTGGTGTCCCACCTCCACTAAAGCCCTCTGTGGCTTTGTCTCCTGGCAGCTACCTCAAGGCAGACTCTATCCTACTGAGTACCCAAGGAGGTGGGGAGAAATGTTCCAATGTTAGGTCCCATTCTAAGAATAAAGGTCACTCTCTCCTGCCCTTCAGAACAGATGTCTTTGCAAAAGCTAATCACCTCCAAAGCCTAGTGACAACTGCAGGACATGATAACATTAAGTATAATCATATTTTCTAAGCACTAAGCACACGGTACTTTCCTCTGCCTAAGCAAGTCTGAATGAAGAAGAAGTCACTTGATAAGTTTTCTACTCAATACCTGTAGCTCTAGACAACAGAGTTTAAATTAACACAGCAATGGAGTCAGTACTTATAAATCATTTAGTCATTTTGCAGAATCAGGTTTTGGAAGGTATGCCATCATTTAAAGCTAACAGTTTGTACAATGATTTCTTTGTGTTGTGTCACATTATAGAATGCCTTAATGTATCTGCAAAGGGACTTTTAAGTGAATTGATCCTTTTTGGCAGAAAAATTGATTTTTTGTGGTCCCTCATGGGTAGGGGAATTGTTGGTGGCCTGAAGACGAGTTCGAGCAAACCCGGGAGTGAAAAAAGTATAGCTGGAGTGGGAAGCTGCAGCTTGCAGAACAGACTGGGCTCCCGTTTGGCCCTATGTGTGGAGTCTCTTTGCATTCATCTTCTAAGACAAATTTGCCCCAGAGAACAATTATTCATCTTTTTCAAGAGAGGAAAAGTCATTGCTCTCTGGGTGGTTCCAAGCTCAGATTCTCAGGATCTCATTTAGACAAACTAACTTAACAAGCCAAGCATTTTATCCACAAAGTTAGACACAAGGAGGAAAAGAGAGAATGGCTCCTATGATGGATAGGGTCAACAGGTGTCAGGAAAACTTCTAGACCCCAGCCCTGTGTATGCTCCTTGGATGAAGGCCCTGACTCTGACAAGATGGCAGTCGATGCTCGTGACGTCACTTGGCAGATCCATGTACACAGACCTCAATGGGACGGTGCCCTGGAAGCAGCACCCAGAATAACCCTGGGCAAGAACGTGCTCAAGGAGACTTGAGACTACCCCTTTTGAAGCAGGGCTTAGGGTCACTACTTCCGCAGACAATTCAGAGTGTGGATTCCACCAGGAGAACACCACAACATCAAAATCTCCTGCTTATCTGGAGATTTCAACCCCATACCAGAACTTGTGGGTGAAAATCAAAGCATCTGCTGTACCATTCCAGCAGCCAAAACCCGAGGTGAGACCTACCCTCCGCATGGAATACAAACAAAATTATGAGTGACTCGAGAGGCATCTCAAACATTCACTAACGTGTCACCATGCAAAGCAGAGAAGATTTCTATTTGTAAATTCCGATCACTACTCAGGGAGACTCTAAGGACTGATATCCCAGGCAACAGAAAATTGCTTTGTAAAATAAATCTTCCCACTCGATTTACTAAATTTGCCATATTTGAGCTTGCATTTAAATACATGAGGAGGTTCTTACCTTTCTATCGAGGGGTCCTCCTGCAAATCAGCGCTGTGTCCTCCAACCCACTCCATGAACAGTCAGGAAGATCCGGGTCTCACAACGGGGACCATGGACCACCCCCTCACAGAAGATGAGTAGAAACTTAGTATCAAGTCTTCAGGGTGGAGATGCTAAGGTGTCTGCTACATCCTCTCAGAGGAGGGAGCTTTATGCAAAGCATCCTTGGCCTGCAAATATGAAAATGACATCTTTGACTAGAATCAATAGCATTCACATTTGAGGAATTTGTTCTCCATAATAAAGACCATTTGTATGTTGACACATACCTCTTCTAGCTTAAAGAATAATCAGTGGAATACATTTGAGACATCAGATGGGATTTTTACAGCCATGGAACAAATTACTATGTTCTTCCACTGGAATCTGAATTTGTGACTTCTGTACAACTTGAGCATTGAGGTAAGTGATGTAAAACTAATTACAAACCCTCAGCAGCACCAAACCTAGAACATCCCAAGGATCACCACCTCGGACTCTGCACGGGGCTCCATGAGCTGCCGCTACTTGGACAGTGACTCAGTGAACCAAACGCAGGAGAAAAGGCCCCACCAGCTGAGGCTAAAATGCAGAGACCTTTGTGTGGTCAGGACAGAGGAAGGTCCAAGACAGCAAGGAAAGTCAGCACAATGGAAAGAGCGTGTGATCCGCAGTGAGATTCTGAGCCTGTGCTCTGCCATGTGGTCACCATGGACCTACCAGGAAGATGTCCAAGAACGTCATGGAGCCTGTTTAGGTTCCTGGCTCTGGCTACCGCCTGTCCCTGCAAAATGAGTTTTTAACATGGTGCAGTCCCGCTAGCATGAACCCAGATTCTCATAAAGTGGCACTTTGCACTGATGAGTCCTCACGCAGCCGGTGACAATTGAAGGATGTCTAAAGGATGTGTAGAATTCAAACAAATCCCACGAGTATGGATTCAAAAACATTCCAGTAAGACAGAAACTCACTTTCCATCCCAACTCTGTAGAGCACACTAGCCCTTTGTAGATCATGAGATGCTGCATCCTCGGAAGACTTTGGTAGTTTAATGATCTCTTTGATGGAATCCACGACGGTCTGTATGCTGAATTTCATCTTCAGAGGGCAATACCATGCAAAGTTCTTTCTAAAAGAAAAGAGAGAACAACTTGAATCAGCAATGGAGACATGTACTTATATTCATTTTTCCCTGGGTTGTTAACATCACTGGAGTAAAGTAGCCATTGGTTTAATTTTACTTTAATTTGTTTTTAATAAATTTGTATATTGCCCAAATGAACTCAGGAATGAGAAAACAGAAAGCACTGACTCAATTTAGGTAAAATGTTGCTAATCATGTTTAATAAGAAACAGATTATTTAACAAAGTATAAATGACAGATACCTTCTTAGATTAAACAAACAAATAAAGAAAAAAGAAGCAAAGAAGAGAAAACAAAAGAAAAAAGAAAAAAATCCTTTCAAGAATCTATTCTGGGCCATCATAACTGAGTGTGTTTACAGAGTGGGATGGCCAGTCATCCCAGGACTAACAAGTGATCAAGAGCAAATGGGAAGACTTGAGGTACAACAGAAAGAGCAAATTATATCCCATAACCTTCATTTCTTGTCTGTTGATGAAACTGCCTTCGTTCTCCACTCCCAAATCCATTCACTAGCCTCAAGACCTATGAACGTCAGTTGTCCAGGTGTGGGCCTCAAAGCACCTGCTAACAGGCTTGCTTGTTAAGGACCCCAAGCAGCACAGCGCGGACATGCCACACACACAAATCAAGGAACAAAGGCAGAGGATAAAGCATCTTTGACAAGAGAGACCCATGGTAACATTTGCTTCCGGATGCACTATTCTGTTATTTAGTATTTCATATTATAAAATGCTATAATACAATTTTATAAGGTATAAAATACAATGGTATAGGAATTGTTTGTGTTATCTAACAGCGTGGTATCCTCCAAAGTCTGCTTCCCTATGGATAAATCAGCAGGCATTTGACAGCACAAATCAACATGCTATTATTATTTCAAAGTGAATACTATGCAGGATCTTTGGAAAGTGTCTTTTTAAATTTTGTTTACTTCTTTGAATCATAGGTGATCACTGTCCTGTCCCCCTCCCCCATATCTGGGTAACACTCAAAAGGATGCTGTCCAAAATTCAGCCTTTACTAGATATATTGGTGAAGGAAATAGAGTGAAATTGTAAACTTTGGTGTTCTAGATCCTGGGTAATTTGTTCCACAAAACCCTTGCAGGTAAAAATAAAATATATAAATAAGCTTCTACCACTTTGGGAATAAAGAAAATAGCATACAGTTGTCATGGATGGTGGCTGTACAGGCACAAAAGGCATATTAAGGAGTGGGCTATGAGGGAGAAAATATGTATTAATTGAAAATAAGGTTGCTGAATTAGTCATCAGTGAGATACTCTTTTGCTTTAAAAAAATGGTTGTGTAGCTATGATCCTGCAGGCAAAGCCTACTTGTAATTGTTCACAGTGCATGTGCTCTTAGAATCAATTTACTGGAAAATGAAACAGGGCACCCAAACTCCTGCTCTTCAGCTTTCTTCGGAGTCAGATTCAAGCATTTCCAGGTGAAGAATGTGATGAAACCCATGAGTCATGAGGTCAGGGATGGAAATTGATGCTACATCCCTGCAGAAAAGCAATAGTGCATTGCTGATGGACGAGGACGGAGCACAGGTTGGCTTCCAGGAGCAGGACTGGTGCTGTCCAATAGTTTCAAAGTGAAAGTCATTCTCTAGCATTAGAGTCTCTGCTGTTCTAAGCTCTGGCTATGTTTTTTTCCCATTCATATTTTTTGATGCATTAAGATGCATAGACAATACTGGTGAGAATTTCTTTTTCTTTTTTTTTTTTTTTAAACAGAAATGCTGTGACAGGGTTAAGAGGGTGGAAACCTAATTTTGATATTTGAAAGGTGGGGCTGTTAAAAGGTGATTAGATCATGAGGACTGTGCCCTCATGATTGTACTGATCCCTTCATGAAGTCACGGGCATGGTTCTGATGGCTTTATAAGAAGAGCCAGTGAGTAGGTCAGCTCTCGCTTGCTCATTCCATTCTCACCGTGTGACACCCTGCATCACTGTAGAGAGTCACCACCAAGAGCAAGATCCTCCTCAGATGTGTTCCCTGGACCATGGACCTCCCAGCCTCTGATGTGAAAGAAACACATTCTATTTTTTTTTTCTTTTTTTATAAATTACCCAGTTTCAGACATTCTGTTACAAGCAACAGAAATGGACTAACACAGAGACAGCTCCAGTCCGTCAAGCCTCTTGCTCGGGATCGTTGGGAGCAATCCCATGCCTGCAGATGTCAGCTCAGTTCTTGAGGGCTTTTTTATAAGCCTTGCTGTTTGCCAAGGTTCAGGGGAGGGAGAGATTGCAGGTAAGATGGGGGAAGGGAGAGAAGATTTTTTTAAAAAGGCAAGAGTTTAAGCAAAGAAAACTGGGGCTGGTTTCACTCCTTTTATAATATTAGCCACTTCCTTTGCTGTTGACCAGCAGCACTTGAAGTGGTAGTTCTGTTACAGGTCGGGTTGCATTCAATTTGCATCGCTCTCTCCTTTGTGTGGGTTTTTATTTCCCCCTAGAGAAAGCCTGAAGGACAGGAGCTGTCGGACACCCATTTTCACATCCCCACACTACCCAGCATGAAGCAGGCGAAGCTAAAGCCTCCAGAAATTGATGTTGAATTGGGCTGCAGGGACACTTCAACATACACTAAATTCAAGTCTTCACCCAGATCCTACGTGTTGCAGAAATATTGACGGAGAAGATGATGTGCTGTCTGGGAATGATTTCAAAATAACCCAATTAGTGGGGGGTGCACAGAGGTGTAGCTGGAACAAGATTGGTCAGCGGTTCAGAATTGCTGGACGTGGTGTTCATTGCTGTTATTTTTTCTACATTGTGTATGTTCATTTTTTTTCGTTAAAAAAATTAGAAAAAAAGCCCTAATGTTTTAAAATTGGCATGTGTTTGAACTTTCTCTATACATTTATTGCTATTGCTTATCTAATAATAACTGCTTCTTACTGTGGTTGTTCCCATATTCTTAAATTACCAGCAGACACAGCATTTTAATGCCATTGTTAGTATAGAAATATATAAAATGTTTCATCAGAGGGCCTTACCTGAAAAAGTACCTCCTGTTCCAAAAGCTAGAAATAATTACAAAGCTTTCCTTTTAACCCATAAATCCCAAGCCCTCTTTTAAAAATTGTTTATTTTTCCCTATGTTTAAAATAGTCTATTTTTCTCTATCCCTACCCCTTCATATATTTTGTTTCTTGATGCATCTTAGAAATCATGTTCCAGTCTCAAGTTTAATAGATGTGAAAACTGAGGCCAAGAAACACTTTCGCCTTTCATAGAGTCAGATCATAGAGTCAGCTGGGAAAAAGCCAAGAGCAGACACAGGCCTTCAGAGTAGGTTTTTTCATTCACTTATCCATTCTACAAAAAGTTTTTGTATACATCCAGTATGCCAGGCAGAATGAACATGGAGACAAAATTTCAGACCTTCATGCTACAGCCTCCATGATAGTGGGGGGTGGGTAGAAAACAGGGGAAAAAAGGTTAGATCGCATGACCCATCAATTCCATTCCTAGATATATACCCAAGAGAAATGAACACTTATGTACACATACACATGCACACACATACAAACGTACATGGATGTTTATAGCAGTATTATTCATCATAGCCAAGAGGTAGAAATGACCCAGATGTTAATCGTCTGGTCAGTGGATAAACACAATGTGGCCCATCCATACAATCCAATATTATTCAGCCAAAAAAAGAGAATGAAGTCCTGACATATGCTATAGTGTCAGTGAAACTTGAGAACATTATGTCAAGTGAGAGAAGCCAGACACAAAAGGCCACATATATTGTATGGTACCATTTATATGAAATGTCCAGAATAGGCAAATCTATACAGACAGAAATTAGATTCGTGGTCCCAAGGGCTGGAGGCAGAGGTTGATTAGGGGGGAGATGGCCACAGGATGTGGGTTTCTTTGTGGAGCAATGAACATGTTCTCAAGTTGACTGTGGTGATGGCTGCACAATTCTGTGAATATACGGAGAGCCATTCCATTGTACACTTGAAATGGTGGATTGTGTGGCACGTGAATTTTATGTCAAGACAGCAGTTAAATATTTTTAAAGAAAAGTAAAACATATAATGCCATAAGCGTTGTGTGCAGAAAAATGAAATGGGAAAGAGATTAAGCACTGCCATTTGGGTTAAATTTTAGTTCAACATCTTTCCAACATTCTCTAAATTCTATAAATTAGTAAACCATAAAAGATTCTCTGAATCAGGGAGTCAACTGATACCATATCCAGAGCTACCTACCTTCCTCTGGCCCCGTTAATTCAATTGTATCACTGCAGATTTTAAAAACAGCCAAATGCTTTGGGACTCCAGGAAATTCAGGACCTAATGGGGAGAATCCTGCGTCTAAGTCCATGGGAAAACCCTGCCCCAAGGACCAGAATTGTATCTAACGACTAACGGCCTCACTACTGTGTGCATTGTCAGGGGTTCTGTTTTGCAGGCATCATCCCAGAAATACTTGAATAAAAATTGGGTGATTCAATACCAACTGGCAGACTGAATCCACAGAGTCAAGAAATCAGTGCTTAATCCATTGTACGTGGTTATTTTTTTAAATAAATGCAATGCATTTTTGCAAGTTCTCTATTGAAGGGCGCTGTTCGGTTTGTCAACAGACTTCAGGAAGCTTTCCCTAGGCTAGTCCCTTCTCAGAGTGCCCTTCTTCCTGGAGAAGGGACTCAGGGGCCCTGTGTGAGACCCAGGCTTTGCTTGTCACATCCACCGAGGTCTTCCAGCCAGAGTGTACCCACTGCTTCCTACCGGGACAGCCCGGCTGTAGTGCCTGCTCTCACTGGCAGACAACCGCAGCATATTTCAAACACCCCTTGAGGCCAAAGTGTCAGAACGAGGTGGCCCCGTATTTTCAGTAAAGAAGTATAAATTGTGCCCTGAAGAAGGGATGCCCTTGAAAGCATTTTGAAGGCACAACTTGACCATGATGTCGAAAACTCAGAAAGTTGCTGAGGGCTCTGCTCTGACACTAACCTACACTTTTTGCTATTTCTGTGGTTTCTTGTGGCTCTGAATTTAGAGTCCTCTCTCTCCCGGGCTTCCAGCGAATCACACATCCTGGACGGCCACCGAGCCCTAGGCGTCCACACAGGTGGCTGTTCAGAGAGGGTGATAAAGACTAGTGAGTATGAAATATAGATTTAGAGGTGTCAGAAGAAAATGAATTGTGTTCTTGTTGTATTTTCTTCTGCATCTGAATGTCCCCAAAGCAGAATTTCATCGCGGGCCTCAGACCTGAGGCAAGGAGCACCTGTTCAGCTGCTACAAATCACAAAGTCTGCACACAACACGCCCTCCAGCTGCCAAGACCCCCATTTCATCTATTGTCCAACCAAAATAAATTAAGGGTGGAGAAGCCTGCCCTGGGGCAGTAACCACTTATGTGGGAAACTTGAAACGTAGAAATCACCTACAGAAAGGAATAAAGCTTGTGTGCACCGTGCAGCCAGGACGTGATGATTTGGACAGAACGGAGGAGAGAAAGCCAGGAAGTGTGCATTAAAAAGCCTGGAGAGAAAAGTGCAAAAGCCAGTTTTGCTTCGCAGTGGCCCAAGGAAAGGGCTTAGATTAGAGATATGTGAGCCAAGTGAAGAACAGGCATTTATCTTCCTCAGAGATCATCGACATAATCAAGGAACGTTAAATGCCAAGTTATAAAGGAAACGCCATAGGGAAACCAGCTCAGGGTGGTAGACATTACAGACTTGGGGCTTCCTTTCCCAGCAAGTGTCGATCATGTGAATTTAAGTGAATTTCTTAACATCCCTGGATTGTAAAAGGAGAGGCAGGTAATATCTACCTTGCAGGAACACGAGCTTGTTACGTTTTATACGTGATAGCAACTAAGACAAACTGCTTAATAACATAAATTGGATACCGTGGCCCATACAAAAGATTCTAAATGGGGATCAGCAAACGATGCCTGTGGACAGAATATGGCCCACTGCCTATGTTTGTAAATGAAGTTTTACTGAAACACATTCATGCCCATTCATTATGTAATGTCCACAGTTGCTTTCCTGCTACAGCTGCAGAATTGAGTAGTTGAGGCAGATACCATATGGCCCCCAAGGCAGAATATATTTGCTATCTGGCCCTTCATGGAAAACGTTTGCTGACCTCTGGTTTAGAACATCATTTTATCATCATTCACCTGGGAACAGCAATAAGCTTCCATCTGTTGACTGCCTGGGAGGTCTGGTTACCTATGATTTCACAGGATCTTGAGATAGGTGTTATGATCTCCACTCCAATTTTGAGGAAACAGAGTCTGTCAGGTGTTATTTCCCAAAAGTCACATCACGAAAAGCAAGAGGGCCAAAATTCTGATTTCAGAGTCATTTCTACATTGCTTCTCAGTGGCATTTTCATTAAAAAGTAAGGATACAATGCAGGAAGAGAAAAAAATTAAAGATGGAAGTCCCAGATTAGACAGAGATTGTTCAGCCACTTGAGGTAAGGTGGAATACCGACAGAGAAGCAGCTGCTCTTCGGTGGGGGTTGCATTCAGAGCTAGCAGAAAAGTCTTCCCATTTCCTCTGGGACACAGGGCAGACAGATGAAGGAGGATTTTAGTATATTAGTCCCTTCTCACCCCTTTAGCCTCACTTTGTCTCCTTCCAACCTTGCACCTTTTAATCCAATAACTCCAAACAGAAGGGAGCTTTCCTACCAGCTCACATGCTACAGTCACACACATGTACATGAAGCTATTTCCCATCTATCTGAGAAATGCCTAGGCAGGAGTTTAAATCCTGAACCCTTTCAAGGGGTCACCTTGTGGGGTCCTTTTTCAAGAGCCCACCCCTAGCCCCAGATTGCACCCAGTGCTCAGCTCTGGGCTCCGAGCACATAACTCTGTTTGTCCTTTACTATCCCAACACTGGATGCACCTGTCTGTGTGACCATCTATCCCTATAATCTAGGGGCATGTCAAAGATGAGGACCATGTCTTTTCTTAGCAGGAAGTGCCCAGCTCAGTTTTTAATTAAGACAAATTCACCTATTTGAACCAATTTTCTCAGTATCTAAAGAATAGAAAATTCTAAAAAGAGGAATCAACAAATAACTAAGTTCCAATTTCTTCATCTATCTCTGTTACAGGTTAAATGTGCCCCCCAAAGGCTCATGCATTGGAAACTTGACCCCCACTGTAGAGTGTTAAGAAGGTGGGAAATTCAATTATGGTCTTTGAAAGGTGGGGACTTTAAGAGGTGATTAGATTGTGAGGACTGGGCCCTTGTGAGTGGAATGATCCATTCATGGAGTCGTGGAAGTGGTTCTGATGGCTTTATAAGAAGAGCAAGTAAGCAGGTGCGCTCTCTCCTGCTCAGCCCGTTCTTGCCAATGTGACACCGTGAGTTGCTGCACAAGAGGGCCATCACCAGATGTGTTCCCTGGACCTTGGACTTCCCAGCCTCCAAACTGTAAGAAATAAATTTCATTTCCTTACAAATTACCCCGTTTCAGGTATTGTGTTATAAGCAACAGAAATGGACTAATGCACTCTCCTATCCCAAAGGCAGTTCTGGGCTTGTTTTTCCCCCCAGCCCTTTCTAGCCACCTCAGAAACCTGCAACAAAAGAAGACAAGTGTTGTCCAGGTTGCAGGCAGTGGTGCTAGCAGGTGGATCTCTGCTCAGCGGCAGGGTGGGGTAGGCAGAGGGCAAGTCCTCCCAACGCCACAGGGCGGGGCACTGCAGACAGAGTCCACCCTGCTGGAGGCATCAAGTTTGAAAACTGGGGATTGGTACTGCTTCAAAAAAGGGAGGACTAATCAGTTAGGAGACAGGAAGTGTGGGCTGTCCCAGGTTACTAAACGCTAGGTGTTAAGAACGTAAGAATGTGCGTCTCCGTTATTTGTGACTGCAGGTGGAAGCTCCTGTCCACAGGCCCTGCTCCTTTGGGCTGGTGACAGTAGTGCCAACAGATGCTTCTGTACTTGTTTTATTCATAGGTGAGTGTGCTTCTGTTTCTGTGTCAGGCTTGGCTCCATTCTCCTTTGAGGAATTGTCTCAAATTTCATGAGTTCCCGTCTTTTTGACTTTATGCTTCCTCGGGGCATAGCTGGCCGGTACACTTCCCCCAAGGAAGCTCTCTTGGTCGGACTCCCATGGAGGGGGCTGTTGGCACCGCTGCTGCCACTCACTCTTCAGCTGCCTGCCTGCACCCGAGTCTGCCTTTAAGAACTTTTTCCTGCCCACCCTGAAAGCAAGTCCCTTCTCTGTGATTGCCAAAGGCCTGCTCAGAGACCTGCTAAAGCCCACTATTTCCCCCATTTATTTGACATATCTTTAAAAAAAATACTTAAAATAGTAGAAGGTGAGTGACACAGTGAAAATATTCTGCTTATCCATCCTCTGGGGACAGAGGAGCTTGAGACTGTTGTAATCATAAAGGACAACTTTGTGAAGGAGGTATACAGATCCATCCCCTAGAGATGTGGCATCTCCCCCTGCTTACCTAAGTGTCACGTTTATGCTGATGACATGCAGGAGGCCCTATTTGTCCTGGGAGGCAAGAGTGAAGTTTGGGTAGCTGCCAGCGAGTTGCTGGGTTTTAGGACGACGCTGCACATTTCCAAGGACGGGACCACAGTCGTATCGGATGTCTACTCAGCTGATGTCCAAATGCAAAATACAGCTACGTCTTGAACATGAGCAATGTTTATAAACGAGCGTTTTCAGGGTGTTTCAGAACTGTTTGACCTCAAGCTGAATGAGCCCAAGGCAGAGGGTTGCAGTAGAAAGAACATGAGACCTGCTCTTGGGAAGATCGGCCGCACCGTGTGGCGGCACTGAGCACGTGTGCATGCCCCTGGGCATCTCGGCCTCGTGTTCCTCCATCTGCAAAATAAGGGAGCTGGAGTCGGTGATTTCTAAGATTATTTTCTTCCCCCAAATTCCCTGGCATTATTTATCTACAGGAAGACAGGAAACTAAGTAGGAAACCTGCCAAAAATATGAAGAGAGGAGAAAACCAAGGCCGAGTCTACTCATTTCCAAGCAGGTGTCTCTGGGGCGTGTGAAAATATAGAAAAGGAGGATAATGAAGTAGTTTCATGAAACGTGAAACAGATGAAGTCCAGAGTCTTTCCTCGTGCCTGCGAAAGCCACGCTCATGCCACCTATGCTTTCTTGTATTCAAATAGAGTCAGTCTGAAGTATATTTGACACACAGACCTGATAGCAGCTCATTTTGAAAATGGAGAGAAAACAGCTGTCTAGGATTATATAGAATCATGTCAATTGCCCTGATATTGTTCATCTTGTATATAAAAATAAATGTGTTCACATTTATGACACTCTTTCCACCCCAAAGACTGTTACATTTTTGTTAGAAATGAACAGAGCCTAAGACTGTTCCTCTAATGGGGTCAGTTCAAGTCAGTCCGACCCACACACGCTGGACAAGTCTATCCTCACGGAGCAGGCAGTCCAGGAGGAATGTGGATCTCAAGGGAGAATACAGAAGCACGTACAAAATCCATATGAAGCTGTATGGCAACTGGAATGAAGAGAATTAGAATATTACAGTTCACACTTTATAATTTAATATTTCACAATATGAATAGACTAATACTGAGTGCATTAGAAAGACACATATAAAAATTACAATGCCTTCCCAACTAATAAGCTTAGTTCCAAATATCTTCTCTCTCATAACCAAAGCAATGGAAAACAGGGAAGAGAAGAAAAACTAAGAATTATGTTGCATCTGTGATGAAGTGAAGACCCTCACAAATGCTAAACCACCGTCTGTGAAGAAAGGCCGCCAACTTAAGGAGAAGTTGGACAATGTGAGGGGGAGATTGCAAGGCGGAGACACCTCAGAGATGTTCTTCAGAGTAGGTGGCAAAGCCCAAAAGGCAAAGCCTTGCTTGGAAAGAGAAAGTCGGGATGCAAGGGCAGGGTGCAGAAGGGAACCTGGCAATGCAGGACCAATCGAGGAAACACCAGACGTAGGTCCTCTGCGAGATGCAGGCCACAGACGTGGCGAGACAGAAGAGTGAAAAACGGCCACAGCTCTGTAGTGCTGACTTTAGCGAGCAGAAAAGAGTGAGTTTTTTCACTCTGGCCAAAACCCAAAACAAAACAACTCTCTTTGGAGGCAGAGAGACTCCTTCCTAACTGAGAGCAGCGTGGCATCACGCAAAGCACTGATGGGAAAACGCCAGGAGACAACACACACTGTTCCTGTCACAAACAGAGGGGGAAATACAACAGGAAAAAATAAAATATGGAAAAGAAGCAGATTTGACAAGAAATGACAGAAAGGGCACATAACCAGGGAGGAATCTGAAACTTTTGCATGGACTTGGAAGAACATGATGAGGAAGATTCAGTAGCAGAGACAAGAGTGGCTTCCTTTAAAAAAAAAAATGCGGAAGATAATCAAAACAAGTGATGGCTGGCTGGTGAGTTCAGTGGTTACAGCATAACTCCAAGATCAAGGGTTTGGATCCCCCTACTGGCCTGGCGCCAAAAAAAGAAAAAAGAATAAGTTCTGTATTTCTGGGTGCAGCAAGAACAGAGAGTGGAGAGGCAATTCTCAAGAATGAAAGCAGGCCGGCACAGTGGCCAGTCACCCTAACAAACACGAGCAGGCTGACATTTCCACAGACATCCTGATGACCTCCGAGAAGTCCTCTGAGTGAACTCGGATATCACAAGAACATGCGCCATGCAGGGAAGGAAGGACACATAACCGGTTGACCAGGCAGGACAAAAGCTCTGCAGAAACTTGTAAGAAAAGTATTAGGAAGTCTTAAGCCCAGAATGAGGTAAGACATCTGAAAATATGACAGGGGCTGGGCGGTTAGCTCAGTCGGTGAGAGGACGGTGTTATAACACCAAGGTCAAGAGTTGGGATGCCCGTACTGGACAGTCGCCAAAAAATAAAATATAAATAAATAAATAAATAAAGATAGGAAAGGCATCAAAAGGGACTGTGAGTTCATGTTACAGCTAGCACAAGGAGGGGAAGGGACTTCATCTTGCACCCCAGGGGATCAGTCACATGTGGGAGGCCTTCCCCAGAACTTCTCAGGGCTGGGGGACAGTCACCCACCCCCTTTCTGTCTTCCGCAGGCCCCAGGCAGCTCTGCCTCTCCTGTATTCTGTAGAGCAGCTGCTGTCCTCTCCGACTCCTGGCGTTTCTCTTCTGTTTCTTTCCACGAACCAAGCTGTGACTTGAGCAGTCAGTCATTCCTGATTCCCAACGCCACACTGCTCCTGGGGAAAAGCCAGTTCTCTGTTTAGTTATACAAGGGTTTAAGTGAACACTGGTATGGGAAAACAGACAGGCTGCAATGAACTTGGGATCTCACGAATCTCCCCATCGTGTGGTATTTAACTTCCGTGCTCTGCCTGGGAGCAGTTGACATCTCCCCACCTTCTGCAGACATTTGTTTTTCTTTAAGTGAAACTGAAACTGTCTTTAATCCTTTTGTGAAATAGGAAGGGAGAGGTACAAAAAACAAATAATAGCTTTTACTGACTTTTTCCTTCACAGAGGCTCTGAATCCCAGGGTAGAACAATAGGAGAGAACTAGCTCTGCTCAGGCAAGCACTTGTCTCGAGGAGCGGGGCATTTTTGGAACCCTCCCAACTTCCTGATACCCGGCTTAGTAGGTGCCCTGTGGGTTACCAAGTTTTCTTTGGATCTTGCTTGTAACAGTAGTGATCGCTGTGGCCTTTTCACAGCTTACCCAAATTAGTGTTGGTTTAAAATTTTTCCCCCACAATTATTTTACCCAATTCTTTGACATCCTCTGCTTTCTCTGATTTTTATGTACTGACTTGAAAAATAAATAAACAAGAAGCAAAATTATTAGCAGAAAACCCTAGAATGGGATTAGTTTGATAGCCTGTGTTGGGGGTGAATGATGCATTTGTTTATAGCTGTGACTTTATGTTACACAGAGTGTTTGACATACATAATAACTTTGATTAGCAAAATTGTTTATAAGATGAAAATAGCTATCAGTACTTGTGGTCTTTCATAATATCAGGGCATTCCACAGGGAGCACTGTAAATTCTAGGTGTTTCATCATGTAAGTTACGGTAAGAATCACTACACTTGATCTTAGCCAAAAGGCCGAGAAGCGATACGGTAAGAATCACTGACTAGCTCTTGTACCCCAAGATGGAACTCCTCCTGGACTTCATTTTGCTTCCTCTTCTCTGTTCTTGGGAATAACCTGCAGAGAGGTCATTGTAACATTAAAATTCAGATGAATATTAAAATCCTGAGGCCATGAGGAGATTATAAAGGAACCCAGTGTGGAAGAATGATTTCCTAGCTTTTCCAATTCGTGAAAAAGCTTACAAGTTTACCTGGATTAGTCATCATTAGTAATGTTGAGAGATCATTTAAAAACAGCACAGATTCTTACCGAGAAAGCTGAAAACGAGCAAATGTTCTGATTTTCCAAAGACAAGAAGACAGAGAGCAGCAGCGTGTGAGCCAGGACGATGGGGTGGTGGGCAGGGAGGTCAAAGTCCACGAGAGGCCAGGCAGGATCTGGAACTGGCCACGGGGCTGGGTGATTGGAAGTCACTTGAGATTGCTGACACAAATGACTCAGCTCCGACAGAACACGAGTGTCATGTCATCCCTGAGGATGGTTTGGAAGTAGGTTGTTTTAAAGGATGGCTGGTGAGTACTTGAATCAGAAAGCGGAGGTCACTATGAGTCAGCATGGGCCCATTAGGAGCAAGTCACAGCAGATGACACCCACTTCACTGGACTGGTGAGCAAGAGAAATGTGTAGGACGGAAGGGCAGGCTTTCCACCCAAGCAAGAAGACTCACATTTTTCATCGTTGTCTTGTGGACCGGGCGATCATACTATTGTAATTGGCTTAAAACGGTTGAAACTGGGATGATTCAGGGATGAGTGTCTACCAGGAGGGGTGTTTCTTATGACTCTGCTATTGGCCCTCTCCAGCTGACCATTTAACTAATGAATCGGATGAGGAAAAGGACAGCCTGATGATCGGGGCTGCAAGTGAGGGGGAGCTGGGACATTTAGCTAATGCACTGTATGACCCAACGGAGACCCAAAAAACCAGCGATGAAGAGAGAAAAGAAGAAATAAGCTCCAGAGGAGACTTTCTGGGCTAGATCAATGGACTGCATCCAACAAGATGAAGACGGACAGCAACGAAATACCACTCTGGTCAAAGATGCCGGCCATCCAAGTACTCGGCAGAGAAGACGGGGATGAAAAGCTGTGTAATAAAAATAACCACGTATTTTAATTGGCTGTCAGGGGAGTATGAGTCTTTAGTGTAATCACTCTAACCAAAAAATTAAACAACACCCCCCTCCCGCCACACACAAAAAAACCCCAAACAAAAACTTTACGTAACTTGAAACAATTGCAATATAATGTACTGTCCAACATAATGAAAGTAATCTCAGTTGAGACCTCACTTTGGGTGACTGTATTCGTTAGGATAACAGTGAGAGCATGCTAAGTACTTACAGTATTCTTTGATATTTCTTTATGCAAATTAAGGAGAAGAAAATGTGATCATCCATGGAATTTTTGGATGGGAAACACCCATTGACACAGGGTGAGTGGCAGTAGAGTCTCTGGCGAACAGATCACCCACAGAGCATGGGCTTTTCTTGAGTGCCCAATAACAAGTGTTCAGAGGAAGATGACTTGTCCAAAAATAGATGGATGAGTGGAAGAAATGGAAAGGAGGGAAGAGGGGCAGGGAGCAGGTGAGTATAAGGAGGGAAATGAGGACGAAGGACTGATCAGTGCAGAGGGATGGGCACTGTATTTAAACATTTCTTGGTGATCCATATTCCTGGCGACTTTTCTATATTCTCAGTCCAGACTTCTGAGTATAGCTAGTGACAGTCACCAAGCTGTAGCCATCGTTCCCGGTCCCAGGCAACCAGTCTCATCACACACTGTGCTTTCCTTTGTAGCTTTTATCATGGCAATAACTAAACAGCTACACGAGTCTTTCTCTTTCCCCCTATAGACACTGACTCAAGTCCACGGGAGCAAGGACTGTGCCGGTCTTGTTCATCACCATATGCTTAGTGCCTAGTTTCCAGCCACATGTAAGCATATACAAAACACTCTGTAATCATACTGGAGTGAATCTTTTAACATTGTTCAGGAATTCAATAACTTCCCTATATAGTGCAAATTTAAAACTAGAAAATATAATTTAAAAAAAAACAACACTAAGTTCCAAGTTTGTATCAGAACATTGCAGTCTGCAAAGGAAAAATGTAATACAATACATGGACAATTAATGAAAATTGACCACTTATTCATAAAACAAATTACCAATAAATTTTTCCTAGTTGGTATTATGTAAGTCACATATTCTGCCCATGATGTATGAAGTTAGAACCAAGAACAGAAAGATAAATAGGACCCCTCATATGGAAATACTAACGCACACATTTAAAATCCTCACGGGTCAAAAAAGAAATCATAATAAAAATAGAAAACTCATGTAAGCAATAACAATGCTAAATGTTAAAGGAAGAAAAAACAGAGGATACCAATAGAGTAGTACCTAGAAGGAAACGTAAAGCTTTAAATATGAATTTAGAAGAGAAAGTAGGTGGACATCAATAAGTTCAGCATCCTGCCCAGGGAGTTAGGAAAAGAAACACAGATTAAATCTGCCCAAAGTATACAGAATAAAGTGCAAAGACTGAAAAACTTGTAGCAAGGTTGAATAGAAGAGAGAGAAAGAAGAGAGAGAAAGAAGAGAGAGAGAGAGAGAGAAACATATACCATCAGAATTAAAAAAAAAACTAAGTATAGATGCTGCAGAGATAGTAAAATGATAGCACTAATAATTTTACACCAACAAATTTGAAAACTTAAATATTCAAAATCCTAGAAAGATACAACTGACTCAAGAAAAAACAGACAAACTTAAAAAACTGAGTCAGTAGTTTAAAAAATCTTTCCACAAAGAAAGGCCTAGTGGTTTCATATGTTAATTCTCACCATCAACAAATAATTCCAAACCAACACAACTCCTCCAGGGAACAGAAAAACAAGAAACTTACTCCAAATCATTTTATGAGACTGGCTAATTTTAATAACCAAATCACCCAAGGAGTGTAAACTTTACTAAATATAGGAACAAACATCTTGAAATATCAACAAACAATCCAGCAATGTATGAAGAATAATAATCACATCACAAACAAATTGGGTTTATCCTAGAAACATGAACCTGGATTAACCGTAGATCCATCCATCACCAGAGAAAAACCTCCATGATCATTTTAATATATATTTTTTAAAGCATTTTATAAAGTCACTGTCTATTCCTGATTTAAAAAAAAAAAAATACTTAGCAAGTTAGAAAGTAATTTCCTTACTCTGATGAACAACTATTTTAAAAAATTTAATTGAAACATCATACTTAAAGGCAAAAAGGTAAAAGAATTTTTGTTAAGATCTGGAATAAGATTATTCTACATAATATAATATTATATAATAATAATCAGTTCAGCTTTGAATTAGAAGTACTAAAGTCCAGCTTAATTCAATAAAAAAAACAACATATAAACATTAAAAAGGAAGAAGCTGTTATTATTCACCTACCTAGAAAAACCTCAAACAGCAAAAAATATTTAGATAAATTATTAGAATTAATACATATTTATCAAGGTTGCTGGATATAACATAGTCATAATCACTTGTATAACTAGGATATACAAGGATTTTTTGAAGGAATTTACAAGTTGATTCTGAAATGTATATGGAAGAATAAAGAATCATAATAACCAAGATATTTCTGAGAAAAAGATGAGAAAACTTTTAAATTTAGAATTAGTATAAAGTTATGAAGGTTAAAGCCATGGGGATTGGGGCTAGAACAGATACATTGGCCAATTCAAAGAGCCATTTGGAGCAAGAACAGACACATCAACCAATTAAAAGAATCAAGATCCCAGAAACAGACTTAAGTCCATGGAATTTTCATAAATAACAGAAAGAGCTTTTCTGATATGCAGGGAAATATGGAATAAACGGTGCTAGGAAAAGTGGTTATTTATACACACGGAAAAAATAGAACTGAAACTCTACTTCACACTACACAAAAATCAAATCCAGATGGATGAAAAATTTAAATGCCAAAGGCAAAGCTGTAACACTTTACAACTTAATTTAGAAGACTATCTGATGTCCCCCAGATAGGAAAGGATTTCTTAAGCTGAACAGAAACAACAACAAAAAAATTACAAGCCATTAAATAAAAAAAAATACAAACATAACTCTATTCAGCAAATTTCTGTCTTGACTAGAAATATCATAGAGAGAAAAATTAAGTCAAATAAAAGATGATATTTGCAACATATAACTCCCAATGACTTAGTTTGTGGAATACATTTATAACTCTTAGTCATAATACCTGGAATAATTTGTAACTCTCAAATAAATACAAAGAGATAAACCACCCAACAGAAAAAAAAAAAATAAGGAAAATACTTAAACCAGGATTTTATAAAAGAAAACACAAAATCACATGAAAAGATGTTCAATCTTATTAGTTATCAGAAAAATGAGATATATAGTTTTATGCCCCAATTGGCAAAAAATAAAAAATCTAGAAATATCAGCTGAGGTACCCGTATCAGCTGCCAAGGTGAGTGTGGAGCAAAATTGCTTATGGCAGGTTTTTATAGGACATAGGACGTAATGGAGGACTCTAAAACCTGCTTCAAGACGTCGAGTGTTCTCATGTACTTCGAAAATATAAAAATTCAGCCAAATCTAACATTGGTAAGCTTTCTCCGGAGAAATCTACTGCTGATAAGCCTAAAGAGTGAGCTTAAAGGAGATTCCTACATACTTTGAAATGTTCCTCGCAGTTGGAAGACATGGAGGAGGCGTGTCTGACCTATTCCTGAGAAAGTTCAGTTAGACTGTGGCCTGCGTTCTGACTTCCACCTGGGGAGTCTAGTGGTCATGTCAGACTGGGCTTACCTTCAAAACGAACCTCATTGCAGGATACTGTGATTGCTGGTTCATCTTTCTCCCTCTCTAGACTGGGAACTCGTAGAAGATAGGGACGCTTTGGTATGTTTGTAGAACGAAGGAATAAATGAACTGATGAGTAATGTGCTTCTTCTCATGTTGGCTCTTTCATTTCTCCACGGGTTGGAGTTGGGCTCAACTAACTCGGTATGATGTGAAGAGCTAACTAAAATCTCTATTTTTGAACAGCTATTTTGCCATCACCAGAGAGACGGTCATTACAGTCAAGATTTATAGCCTCTCTTCTCCATGGGGCTTTATGACTTTTATTAGCTGCGTTAGTTAGAACAGGTAGAACTGGCCTAGTTAGGGTATTGATAGGGTGATGATATGAACCACGTTGCCAGGAAGCCTACCAGTTTGTCCCTGCTGTCCTGCTGATTATTAGCGATTCCTTCTTTCACTCACTACCAGTCTGTGCTGATGATAAATTACAGTCATGCTGCAAATATTAGTAGCTTTAACATCAAATACATCAATTTGGGGGGGATATGAAAGGAGTTGGGGACAGACGAATGGGATAGTTGCAACCAACACTAACTTCACACAAGTGTTATGTCTGCAAAGCTTTGAGCAATCACAACCATTCCTGAAAAAGTTAAGGACAAGAAGAAGATGATGACTCATCATCCTTTAAGAAGTGATGGGTGTACAATCTCAGTCTTTCCATGTACATATTTGTGTTTGGTGCCTTGAGTGTCTGCTTTCTCACACACTTATTATATAATGACTGCCATGAAGGGAACCCAGTTCCACTGACAAGTGGTTGCTGAGCTCTTTTGCTTCCAGAGGAGGTATAAGGTAGCCTTGGATGGGGTCCAACTGGACAGACAACAGGGGCACAGCAGGACAGAGCTGAAAGGGAAGTGCCATGTGCGAGAGGAGAAAGACTAGTGTGGAAGGAAGCAAGCTGTGGGGCTCAGAGAGAGAACGTGTACAATAATGATCCAAATTAGCAAGTAATGTTGTGTCTTGAAACTAGGATTAGACAATACAATGGTAAAGAATGAAAAGGAATGCAACTAAGAGAACACGTTCAAATATGAACTTGGGCGTGGCAGGTCAGTGTAGAAAGATGTTCTTTGAATCAATGTAGAAGTGAATAAACACAAGTTATCAGAGAGCATAGGGGGAAAATGTAAGGAATCTATGATAGTCTAATTTGGAGAACTACCAATTTTCTTAAATAATAACAATAATGAAAATAAAGTAAGAGAAAAGGACTGTTCAAGCATTCTAAAATCATGTATCCAAATACCAGCAAATAGAACAACACATATTTGCTCTGAACCATATCTATCAAGTCGGGGCCAGGTAAAACTACTGAGAGGGCTACTTCTGACTTACTCCTTAACAACTCAGTGGCTTATACACAAAGTATGAAATAGTTGATTCATCCCGAACATTTAGCTCATTTTGCGCAATTGTCTATACAACATATACAGCTTACCATAACGTAAAGATCACAAATAAAGGTGAGCCTTTTGTTTCCTTTAAAAGACCATAAGTTTACATCTGGTTTTCTGACAGAGCTATTACTCTCCATTAAACAGAAACCTAAGAATATTTTTAAAATAGTGATTTTATATTAAGATGATACCCAGAGCTTCTGCCACATACGTGGAAAATGGAATTATTGCAGGATACATTTAAAGATTAGAGGACAAAAGAAGTATTAAGAGGTCAGAAATTTCTTTCTTTAGAAGGGAGTTTATCTTGATTCATTCCAAGAGCGTCATGCCCGTTTGAGGTCCTTCTGTAAGATTTAAATTGCTAAATGCAGGGCCATATGCAGCCCAGTGCTGAAAGAATACAAATCTTAAAACCACTGGAGACAATTCCAATGTCATCCCTGAAGTTCTGGGAAAAAGAAAAAAGAAAAAGAGCTGTCAAATTATTCAACTTGAATACTCACCATGTGTAAGTCACTGTGCTAGACACAGTGGTGGAAAACATGGCTTGTACCCATATGGAGTTTACAGTCTCGTGGGGGCCAGGAGGTGGTGGTCAGCATGACCCACCTGGACCAGCACTAACTACTGAAGTGTGGACTTGTAAGTCAAGTGCTGTCAAAACCTACCTAAACTGCGATGGCCATTCAGGGAAGGCAGAGCTCCACTCAGCTGCCTGCAGGAGTGACTGTTTCATGGAAGAAGCCACCTTTGAACTAGACCTTCAGGAGCTGGTGGGTTTTTAAAAGGAAGGGCACAGAAGGAAGGAGGGTGAGAATGAGTGGGGGCACAGACATGAGGCAGGGGGCAATCTTCTCTTAATTCTTCAATTGTGGTGAAATACACATATCAAAATCTACCATCCTAACCAATTTTAAGTGCATAGTTCAGAAGACTTAAGTACATTTACAGTTCTGTAACTATCGCCACCATGTATCTTCAGAAAACTCTGTTCCCCTTCTAACACTGAAACTCTGTCCCCATTAAACACTAATTCCCTATGTCCCCTTACCCCAGCCCCTGGGATCCACCATTCTACTTTCTGTCTCTACACACTTGACAACTCCAGGGACCTCATAAGAGTGAAACGCAGCATTTATTTGTCTTTTTGTGACTGGCTTATTTCACATAGCATCATGTCTTTAACGTTAAGTTCATCCATGCAGTAGCATGTGTCAGAATTTCCTTCCTTTTTAAGGCTGAAGAATATTCCATTGTATGGATATACCGCATTTTGTTTATACATTCACTTTTCTATGGACACTTGTGAACAGTGCTGCTGTGAACATAGGTGTATGAATATCTCTTCGAGATCCTGCTTTCAATTCTTTTGGACATATGCCCAGTAGTGAAGTTGTTGGGTCATATGGGAACTCCATTTTTAGTTTTTGAGAAACCACTATATCGTTTTCCACAGAAACCATTTTAATACCAATGGTGCACGAGGGTTCCAGTCTCTCCACAGCCTCGTCAACACTTGCTATTTCCTGGGGGTTTTGTTTTTGTTTTTGATAGTAGCCATCCTAATGGTCATATAGTGGTACCTCATTGTGGTTTACATTTTCATTTACCCAGTGATTAGTAGTGTTGAGCATTATTTCGTATGCTTTCTGGCTATTTGTATATCTTCTTTGGAGAAATGTCTGTTCAAGCCCCTTTCACATTTTTATGGAGTTTTTTGTTGTTGTTGTTTAGGTAGGGGGAAAATCTTTGAACACTAATGAGGTTTCAGTTAGGCTGGTGTATTAGTCTTTTTTGTCACTGATAACAGAATACCTGAAACTGGATAATTTATAAAGAAATGAAATTTATTTCTTACAGTTTTGGAGGCTGGGAAATTCGAGGTCCAGGGGACATGTCTGGTGAGGACCTTCTTCTTGGTGGGAACTCTACAGAGTCCCGTGGTGACACAGGCAATCACACGGCAAGGATGACAAGAGCCCTTTTCCTGCTCACTTGCTGTCCTTATAAAGCCACCAGTCTACTTTAATGACAGCCCACTACCATTAACCCATTATCCCATTAACCCATGAGTGGATCAGTCCGTTCAGGAGGGCATAGCCCTCACAATCCAATCGCCTCTTAAAGGCCCACCTTTCAAATACTGTGGTTGGATTTCCCACCCTTTTAACACAGTTACAATGGGGATCAAGCTCCAATGAGATTTGTGGGGACATTGAAACTGCAGCAGCTGGGTCATTGATTCCATGAGATGCTGGATCAGGCATGAGATCTGGGACTGTGAGATCAATTCAGACCATCAATGATTTAGAATACCTTGTCCAAAATGGAATGCAGATCTCATCAGAGTCCATGGAATCTTCAGGCATGAGTGTGACCAGACTGCGCTATACCTCAGGGATTTCAGTCCAATGACAGTGAGAGAAGGCTATCAGGGAGTCACACATAAGAGTAGGCTGTGATTCTAATATGCAGTGGTCACTCTCGAGAAGCTGGCAAGGAGGAAAGTGGAGAAGGGCATAGTGACCAAGTGGAAAGACTCCAGATTCAGAATCTGAGGTTCAAATCCCAACTCTGCTAAATAATAGTATGCCTCAGTTTCCCCACATAGTCACTCTGAGAGTTAAATGATGAAATCTGTGGGAAACACCAAGAGTGCCCAACACATGTGATTGAGCTGGGCTCAGCTACTACAACACAAGCAGTGGGTTGCAGTCAATACATCTCGGTAAACTCCTCCACTCACACTCATCACAGTGAGGCAGCTCTGAAGATTTTGCTGTTGCCACCCACCCCCTATTAAGTTCAGTAAATCCAGACATATGAGCACGGTCAGTGGTGGCTTAGCTTGAATCATTCCTCATGTTTGCCTTGCAGGCAGATCATCTGGCACAGAAACAGGCACAGAGGTCCAGGTCCCGATGCCAGCGTTACAACTGACTTTGCAGGCAGACTTAGAATTAGTCCTTTAATCCTCATCCCCTACTAAATGAAAGTTGTCACATTGCCACCCGATGTAAAAGGATTGTGGGGATTTTCATCATTAATTAATGATTATCTTATTGGTTAAAGCCCTAAGAAAACCATATAAATTCCAAAGTATAATAGGTACACAGGACTATATTATGTACAATGAAGTTTTAAAGTATGCTAATTCAAAAATTAAAAACAAAAGACTCTCTTTCCAATATAATCCCAAGGTGGATGAACCACCTCTAAACCAGGTTTTTCCTTTCTTATCTGATGTTGTCCTAATGTTGGCAAAACTTAAATTTAGTACAACTAACATTTGTGTGATTCTTGTAAGACACAGAAACCCTGAGAAATAGGTGGTCTTCCTTTGTGTTCAATAGGGTAGGTAGAGTAGCTACTACTGATGGACCTTCTTTCTCTATATCCCAGGCCTTTGGCATTGAAAGCAATTTTAAATTCCTGATTTTTCACTGAGGTAGAAAAATGCTTACCCAGCTGTTTTTTTTTTTTAAGTTGTTTCTTGCAAATTCTGTGCAAAGTAACTAAAAGAAACATAAACATCATTAAGCTGGTGCTCTCTCTTCATGATAACCCATGCTTTAAAATGGAGTAAAATAAACCTATGCCTTAAAATGACAATCAAGAAATAAATTCTGCCTGAGGAAAAGCCCTGCATTCAAAGGTTTCTGTCCAGGTAGTCTGATGCTGCGGTCATGAAACACTGAAAATAACACTTGAGGCAGTAGATATAGATTACTTAGAAGGAATTTGTAGTTTTGTTGGGAACTTTACAATGTAGCCTAATAACAGTCAAGTAAAAAAGAAAATCATTACTGAACTGTTCACATTTTCTAAGGTGTGGTTCCGTGGAATTGTTGAGATAGAAGTGGACACAGAAGTAAGAGCACTTGAAAATAATGAGACAAAGATTTTTACAAAGTCATATCTGATCTAACTAAGAAAAATAAGATCCTTATCATATACAAAATAAATAACTTCAGAAAAATGAAATGTCCAGGAGAACACTTTGAATATTCGACCAATATCTAATACAGGCAGAAATAAAAATGCTTACATGATGCAAATGTTGGCCATCAGGTGTCCTTCAAGTTGGCATTAGGAGAACTTTTTTTTAGTTAAAGGGGACCTGGAATATTCATCCTGTGATTCAAAGGAAAAGGGTGTCATGAAGGATGTGAGATAATTTTAACAATTCTACAAACGGAAAGGAGAGATGAACTGAAAGGTAGGCAGATACTTAGGGTGGTAAGACTGTTTGATTTACTCTAAAAGAAACAAAAGCAAAGAAAGTTTGAAGACAACATGCGTCACCTACCATTTAAAAGGGGGAACAGAGGGAGTTTCAAGATGGCGGCAAGCTTTTCCTTTAAGAACAGGAACTAGACAAGGATGCCCACTCTCACCACTCCTATTCAACATAGTGTTGGAAGTACTAGCCAGAGCAATCAGAGAAGAGAAGGAAATAAAGGGCATCCAGATTGGAAAAGATGAAGTCAAACTGTCCCTGTTTGCAGATGACATGATCCTATATATCGAACAACCTAAAACCTCTACAAAAAAACTCTTGGAATTGATAAATGATTTCAGCACAGTAGCAGGATACAAAATCAACACACAAAAATCAGTAGCATTTCTTTTCTCCAATAGTGAACATGCAGAAGGAGAAATCAAGAAAGCCTGCCCATTTACAATAGCCACCAAAAAAATAAAATACTTAGGAATTGAGTTAACCAAGGATGTGAAAAATCTCTATAATGAGAACTACAAACCACTGCTGAGAGAAATTAGAGAGGATACAAGAAGATGGAAAGATATTCCATGCTCTTGGATTGGAAGAATCAACATAGTGAAAATGTCCATACTACCCAAAGTGATATACAAATTCAACGCAATCCCCATCAAAATTCCAAAGACATTTTTCTCAGAAATGGAAAAAACTATTCAGACATTTATATGGAACAATAAAAGACCACGAATAGCCAAAGCAATGCTGAGCAAAAAAAATAAAGCTGGAGGCATAACACTACCTGACTTTAAGCTATACTACAAAGCTATAATAACCAAAACAGTATGGTACTGGCATAAAAATAGACACACTGACCAATGGAATAGAATAGAGAATCCAGAAATCAACCCACACACTTACTGCCATCTGATCTTTGACAAAGGCACCAAGCCTATTCACTGGGGAAGGGACTGCCTCTTCAGCAAGTGGTGCTGGGATAACTGGATATCGATATGCAGGAGAATGAAACTAGATCCATACCTCTCACCGTATACTAAAATCAACTCAAAATGGATTAAGGATTTAAATATACACCCTGAAACAATAAAACTTCTTAAAGAAAACATAGGAGAAACACTTCAGGAAATAGGATTGGGCACAGACTTCATGAATACGACCCCAAAAGCACGGGCAACCAAAGGAAAAATAAACAAAAGGGATTATATCAAACTAAAAAGCTTCTGCACAGCAAAAGAAACAATTAAAAGAGTTAAAAGACAACCAACAGAGTGGGAGAAAATATTTGCAAAATATACATCTGACAAAGGATTAATATCCAGAATATATAAGGAACTCAAACAACTTTACAAGAAGAAAACAAGCAACCCAATTAAAAAATGGGCAAAAGAGCTAAGTAGGCATTTCTCTAAGGAAGATATCCAAATGGCCAACAGACATATGAAAAAATGCTCAACATCACTCAGCATCCGGGAAATGCAAATCAAAACCACATTGAGATACCATCTAACCCCAGTTAGGATGGCTAAAATCCAAAAGACTATGAACGATAAATGCTGGCGAGGCTGCGGAGAAAAAGGAACTCTCATACATTGTTGGTGGGACTGCAAAATGGTGTAGCCTCTATGGAAAATGGTATGGAGGTTCCTTAAACAATTGCAAATAGATCTACCATACGACCCAGCCATCCCACTGTTGGGAATATACCCAGAGGAATGGAAATCATCACGTCGAAGGTATACCTGTTCCCCAATGTTCATCGCAGCACTCTTTACAATAGCCAAGAGTTGGAACCAGCCCAAATGCCCATCATCAGATGAGTGGATACGGAAAATGTGGTACATCTACACAATGGAATACTACTCAGCTATAAAAACGAATGAAATACTGCCATTTGCAACAACATGGATGGACCTTGAGAGAATTATATTAAGTGAAACAAGTCAGGCACAGAAAGAGAAATACCACATGTTCTCACTTATTGGAGGGAGCTAAAAATTAATATATAAATTCACACACACACACACACACACAAACCGGGGGTGGGGGGGAAGAAGATATAACAACCACAATTATTTGAAGTTGATATGACAAGCAAACAGAAAGGACATTGTTGGGGGGGAGGGGGGAGGGAGAAGGGAGGGAGGTTTTGGTGATGGGGAGCAATAATCAGCTACAATGTATATCGACAAAATAAAATTAAAAATAAAAAATAAAAAAAATAAAAAAATAAAATAAAAGGGGGAACAGAGAAGGTGATGTTAGTTAACGGTCCAGAGAAGACCAGCTAATTCTGTGACCATAGGGACAAAATGGAGAGACTGCATACAGCAGACTTGAAGGAATGCGAGTTAATCTAGCAAGTGACTGCATGACAGAGAACCAAAGTGAGCCTATTCTGTGGATTGATGGAACTGTGTCCCCCAAAGTTCATATATTAGAAGCTTAATCCCCACTGTAACTGTTGAAATCCTAGGATGGTAGTTGAAAGGTGGGGCCTTGAAGAGGTGATTAGATTGGAGGACCATCCCATAGTGAATGAATTAAAATGGCGGTCGGGGTCATGGTTCTGTGGGCTTTAAAAAAAGAGCACATGAGAATCTCTCTCTCTGCTCCACCATCTTCTGCCATGTGAGACCCCTGCGCTACTGCCAAGGAATACCCTCACCAGGTGTGTTCTCTGGACTTTGGATCTCCCAGCCTCCAAAACTGTAAGGAATAAATTTCATTTTTCTTCTAAGTTACCCAGTTCCAAGTATTTTGTTATAAGCAACAGAAACGGACTAATACAGCCTATAATTGTTTCCTTGTTAGAAATATCACTGGTACAAAGATGTTACCCACTTTGGAGTGGAAACTAGACAAGAGCGAGCTTCATCATTTTTGAAATTTATCTGGGGTGGGTGGTGAGAATAATATCCAAATAAAAAAGAAAACATTCAGAGTATAATTCAAGCTAGAATTTTGCTCCCAGATGTCCTAAGGTCAAATCTTAAGATGTCTTCTATGAAGGCTCCAATATTTGGAATGATGAAAAACACCCCACTGAATTTTATCTTTCCCTTCCCCGTTCCCAGTGTCTACAAAACCAGGGAAGGTAAAGAGCAAATATAAAATGAGAATTCAGTGTTGGTAGACAAGTTCTGAGAGGACTGAGGAAAACTTACCCACCTCGATCATGTCCCTTTTCCCACATGAACACTGAATGACAGATTTAAAAGGAATCTTAAGTTCCCCAAGTCATGCTAACGTTTACATTGCCATAGAAACAGTTCATCCCAGAACAGCTTGTGAAGACTTATTTGCCAAGGACCCTGTGACACTTTTAGAGCAATCAGACCCCACCTCAAGTTGCTCTTGTCCAGTGTGGAGGAGGCTGATTTATCTGTTTCACGTGGCACCCTTTCAATGTCCTGGGACAGTCATTCCGACCAAATCTTCTGTCCCCAAAGCCCCTATTTCTTCATGCATTCTTCATAGGACTTGATCTACAAGACTCTTCACCCATTTGGTCACATGCCATGGAATGGACGCTGCTGCCAACCCATGGCCCCTCTCTGTAAATTCTGCACCACAAGCTTTGAATCCAAGTGCAGATTGTTATGACCAATCACATTAAAATTCTTCAAGTGGGCACAGTGCTCTGTCAACAGATGTGCGGAGACTCATAGCATCCCAAGAGACGTCACTGTGAGCTTGTGCGACGTGATGCAGATGCTCTGAAGTTTTACCCAAAAGATACAGATAGTAACAAAAAGCATAGCACAGCCCTGGGAGCAGTACTTCTCACTGCTGGTGGCACATGAGAGCCACCTGAGAGCTTTAACTGATACCGGATAGCACCACCGAAATTGTGATTTGATGCTGTGGGGTGGGACCTCATGATTTTTAAAAATCTCCCACACTAGTCTGATGTGCATCAAGCCCGAAACCCACTGCACCTGCCATGTGCTTGGCCTCCCCTTCCTGGCACCTCCCCTGGACACAGGAGGTGGCTGCCACCTCCAGCGGTCTCCTTTCTGCAGTTCAACACATCAGAGAGGCCGGTGCTGCTATTGTAGAGAACCCGGAGTCACTTCTGCTTCAAAGTTGTAAACAAAACCAGTGCCAAACCTTAGTTATTCAACTATTGCTCATCCTTTCAACCAGGGTTATGAAGAATCTTTATTAGAAACCCCTCGCCAGGCTGATAATGATCCGGTCAAAGAGCCCTGTGGACGTGGTTGTGAGCGTGGTTTGTAATGAGCCTAGTTGTATAGATATGGAGCACATTTCTCCCTCTTGTTTGTACAGACACCGTTGGGGGCCACACCAAACGCAGGTATGGAGGATGTCCTCATGACAGGGAGACGAAGCGCCCGGTTCTCTTCCAAAATCTTCACTTTCCTCCAGTTTTACTGCCTGTGAAACAACAGACTCTCTCTTCCATGAAATCACGCACAACCATTAAGGAGGTAGCCTGTTTGGTTTTTGGATTTTGTTTAGAGATTCAATATACAGTCAAGGGTGCCCTATGACTACGGCAGTGGTCCCATCGTGTCTGGCCCTGGAAATACACAGCTGTGTGCTGCATGCAGGTGGCTACTGCTCCCAAACAAGCAGCCCCTGGCTGCTCTGTGGCCTGGCTTCGTCCTTCTTTCCTCCCTTCCTTCTTTCCCTTCCTTCCTTCTCTCCCTTCCTTCTCTCCCTTCCTTCTAGCACAAGTGAAAGCAGTTTCTTTACCATTCTTTTCTCCAGTCACGTAGACTTATATTCATCGAGACCGTTGTACTCACTCCAGCAACAGGGGGCTTCCCACTACTAACATGAAGACATGACGTGCCTGAGCAGGGAGGGTGGGGGGCTGTGGCGAGGGGCAGGCAGCCCCCACAGTCCTGGATAACTGCCTTTTTCTCCTAGGATTCTGTCTGAGGCTTTCTTTGTCACAGCATGTTCTGGAGCGATTTTTCTGGTCCCTCAAGGGCTCAAGAACTACACACACTACTTCAAAAGAAACTGAGTAGAGATCTACCTTCTGGGAACAACATCCACAGAAAAGACTTGACTGCTACGGTCTGATTTATGAATCTGTAGCTTATATCAAGGTTAGCACTTGGACTAGTGCACAGGTATTGCATTCAAGTCATTTGTGTTTTGAAATGAACATTGCAACATCAAGCAACTCTACCAGTGGGAGAACAGGAGAGAGAGAGAGAGAGAGAGAGAGAGAGAGAGAGAGAATGATTTAGTTATACAAATATATACATTCGAAGCATTTATTTATTTCAGGACCTTGTGTACTGTAACACTGTCAGAGTATAAGTCAAGCAATCGAGCGATTCTCTTCTATTTCTGACACTACTTCTAATGTCTCCTGTTTCCCTCTGGGCAAAACCACTTAAACCTTTTATCTTGGTTTCCTTTGTTGGAAAATGGGGATAATAGACACCCTTTAGCCATTTCAGAGAAATGTTTTGATGCCAGCCCGTTATGTGATTATATGAGAAAAAAGCCCTGAGCTTCTGGCAGTTAGATACTACATAAATATTATTAGCAAGCTCCTGAGATTTTATCTTTGGAGACTAACAAGTATTTCTCTTCTAAAACCTCCTATTTAGCTGCTGGACATGTTCCTGATAACTCCCTTTTTACAGAGATCACTTGGCCCTGCAAGAATAGTCCCTGCTCTTCGTCCAGGGATGCTGCTGAGGAGAAAGGAACACTGCTTGGCAGAGCCAGCAGTGGACGAGATGCAGGTCCCACGAGACAGTCAATGTGATGGGAAGGGATTCAACTGGGAAGAAAAGAGATGCTCCTGTTGAGACGACTTTAAACCTGAAGGAACACACTAGTGAGAAGTGTACACACTGAGCCAATGTGCTGAGTTGATGGAGCACGTTACATGGGAAAAAAAGCAAACGATGGCCATTCAGATCCGAAGGCACCCAGCAGCTCCACGCATGGCTGCTCTTTACAGTGGGTTGCCCCTGGATGGACGGATTACTGCACAGACGAGCCCTGCTCCCAACTCCCCTTAAACTTAATGTCCTCTGTTGATCTTGAAGGCATTTTCTTCTGCTAAAAGTGTTATCCATCCAGCAATATGAAGAGCATTCATTTGTGAAAATGGAAAAAGAAAACAGAAAGAGGGAGAGAGAAAGGGGGGGGATATCTGAGTAGCATTCAATTCACTGCTAATTTTTCTCTTCCTTTTTGTAAATGGAGACTGATTTATACAGAGAACATAGCATTAAATGATTAATGTCATTAAATGCTCAAAGACTAAAATAGAAGTAGAATTTGACAGATTTATTGCTGATTCATTTTCAAGATGTGCCCAGGCATGGGGAAATAAAATAAAAACAAAAACAAAAACAACAGGAAATGCTCTGATTCAGTAACAAAAGCTTCCTGCGCTTGGCGCAGACCAGCTGAGGGAACCTTACGTCATTCAGCAGCCCTGAAAAATGATAACTGAGATTTGGACTGGTTTCCAAATAATACAATGAAGTGATTTTTAAAACTGTCTACTTCTAGAATATGGGATCCAATCAATCCAATACAAATTTCCGTGGAATAAGCCAGCAGCCAGAAATGAAATTAGAATAGCCAGCATGTGCTAGTTTTCCTCGCTATCAGGTTACTGCAAAGGCGATAATTTGGGAATACCGATATGAGGAATTTCTTGTCATGGGAATAAAGTTCTGTTCCTCGGCTTTGCACAGATGCTGGCAGCAAGCTAAGCTGGTTGAAACATCGTGCTGGCTGTGTTCCCTTCCGGGATACCTAAACTCTAATCCACACCCACAACTGGGAATTTCATGAAGGCCTGGTCACAATGTAAACCAGGATAATTGGAGAGTACAAGTGATTCCACTCAAATCTACTGGCGTGTCAACTTACAGCATCTAATTTGGTAATGATGGGTTAGCATTAGAATCTTTTGACGGAGGAGGACTCAGAGAATCTTAAAATTTAGAAGGATTTGTAAATTAATGGAATGCTATATCTCAGTCAGTTCCACCACCTCCCAGTTCCTATTTCAAGGATTTTTTTTTTTCAGTAACTCAGTGTACTCAAAATCATGTTAGATGTTAGAAGTACAAAGATAAGCATGACATAATTAATCTCTGCCCCTAAAAGGTAGACAACTTGTATGAAAGACAGCCAAGAAATATAAATAAATCTTTTCTAGAAAATTCCAGAAACAGGACAAAGCACAAAGGAGAGGCATTTAGGGTAAGCTTGAGGCATTTAGCCCAATCTGAAGTATCCAAGAAGGTTAGAATATGTCAAGGGACAGGAAGTCAAGATTTAACAAATTGCAACATTCCACTGGTAACTAACACCACTTTTTAAAAAAGTGGTTTTTTAATGTTAAATCAAAATCTGCCTTTGGATAACTTTTACCCGCCAGTCCCATTTCTATCCTCTGGGGTGACAGAGAATGCATCTAAATCACCCCTCCTCTTCTTAGTACTCAGAAGGAAAAAATTAAATAAGGCATTCCAAGTTCCCGCCTGGAATCAATATTCAGGTCATCGGGAAGTCCATATTTGAACCTTTCCTTTTTTAACTATAAAAATTCCTCATCTTGAAAATGCTCGTGTGACTCCCAAGCTTACCACCAGCAGACACTCTTACCCATGAGCCTGTGCTGTGGGTCAAATGTGTCCCCCAAAAGTTCACGTATGGGAAACTTGACCTCCATGGTAACAGTGTTAAGAGGGGGGGAAATCCAATTATGGTATTTGAAAGGTGGGGCCTTTCAGAGGTGACTGGATTGTGAGGACTGTGCCCTTATGAATGGATTGATCCATTCATGCAGTAATGGGCGTGGTTCTGGTGATTTCAAAAAGGAATTGAGTGAAAAGCTTAGCTCTCTCTTGCTCGGCCCATTTTTGCCATGTGACACCCTGGTCACCACAGGACCCTGTAGAGTTCCTACCCAGAAGAAGTCCCTCACCAGATGTGTTCCATGGACCTTGTACTCCCCAGCCTCTGAAACTGTAAGAAATAAATTTCATTTTCTTATAAATTACCCAATTTCAAGTACTCTGTGATAAGCAACAGAAATGGACTAGTACAGCCTGTCATATATTTTTGGTGGGTAGGGACCAGAAAAGAATTGAGACTCATGAGATAAAATTCCTCCCTTCCCATCCCCATTGCAATAATCAGATCAGCACTTATCAGATGCCAACCTGAGACCTTTTGTGAACTTCACAATTAATAGAGTGTTACAGAGAGTGATTCTGCAACTGAAAAGAAGCATCGTTTTAGGTGATATGCAGTGTCCATATCAAGCCTGGAGACTTGCGTGTCCCAAATGAGCTGAATTTCCTTCCAGGGGGTATGTGGGTTGAGAGACACTTGGAGCAAATGTTGGAAATCATTCCCATGCAAGTGAAGACTAGACATTGGCTGGTTGCAACCTTAGCCCCTTGGGACTCTAACTCCACAGGAGTCCAAGATATTGCCTCTAGGTTCAAAATACATCGGCCAGAATCCAAAACTTTCCACCTGCAGAAGTCTGGCTCTGGTCCCAGCCACCCTCCACTCTCGCTTCAAGTTCTGCCATCGCCCCCTAATTGGTAACCCAGCGTCTGAGCTGCCCCCAAGCTGTCAATGCTTTCAAATATGCATCAGAGGGCTCTGCTCTCCTGCCCCTCACGCAGAGCCGAGGTCAAACATATGGCACTGTCACACATTTTCATTTTATATTACTTGGTAGTGTTGTTATTTTTCAAGCAGCCAGGAGAACACTTCCCCTGAAATTAAACCAATAGAACAAACCATGTTCTTCAGGTTCCCTTATGGCCTCTTTTCACTCTATTTCAGGTAGGGTGAGGGGACCCATGAATAACCACAGGTCCTTGCTCTGAAGGCTGCTAGGACCATAAAGTCGGTGTTTTGCACAGTCCAGGACAGAAGCACCCCGAGATATTATTGCCAAACCTCCCTTCTCAAATGCATGTCCCACTAGAGAACAGGACTGAGCAAATTGCAAGTGCTCAGCTCTATGTTCCAGCTGCAATCATACTTTCAGTTTGCCCACCATTACAGCAGCCTTTGCCGGCAGGACTGCAAAAAGTGAGAATAGATTTCATTTTACCTGCTGTGCAACTGCAGAAAAAGCAAGTCTTTATTTTCTCCTGGCGGCTGAGATGTCTAAGAGTTCTTCCTCAAGCTGTATGTCACATAGGATCTATTTCACATGCACCCACCTGCACACACACCAAAGCCTGATACATGCTAAGGGTTTCAGTAATGTACTCAAAATTGTGTTATATGCTGAAGTTATAAAGATGACTAAAGCATAATCAATCTCTCCCTCTAAAAGACTGACAACTAATATGAAAGACAGCCAAGAAAAATGAATAAATCTTGTCTAGAATACTCTACAAACAGGGTGCAATTGCACCCAATTTTCCCTCCAAAAGAAAAGCAACATGAATAAATGTGGAACATTCATTTACCTTTTGATGATCATTAAATGTACATAATTATAAATTAAAATATGTATATATAGCATTGTAACTTTACTCCTAATCTCACGTGTCTCTCACAATGAGCGCACAGTTGGTGTACTGGGTCTAAGAGTCTTTCAGATATTACAAGATAAATTTTAGGAACAGAGTTTTTTTTATATCTTAGAGCACTTTACAGAACACCAACAGCTGCAGAATAGCTAAGAAGACAGAAGTTCGTCTTTTGCAGACCAGGCCGGGTGCTTTTCACTGCAGCATTGGCAATATGGCTGACAACTGCAGAACACATAGTGAGCGTGGTTGTTCTCTGCGTTGGGACTGTATTTATTTTTAAAAGGCAAGAATGTCAGTTAAGGCTAGCTTGCTAGTTCCCCACAGCCTCCCTCCCGCCTCCCTTCCCTTTCCAAGAAGGATGACGTGTCTACCTGGTCATTCTGGGGGGCAGCTGTTAGGCTTATCAGGTAATGAATCAGATGCAACATGAGACATTTCTGAAAGACTAGGAGGATTTACATCCAACATTCTGCAAAGACACTGCAGAGGCAAACAGGGAATTTGAGCTTAAGTGGTTCTATGTGTCTATCTGAAACACTGGTGAAAAAATAAATTAGTTTTTAGAGCTTCTCTGGATGTTGGAGATGGGATAACAAGCAAGTCTTCCCAGCTTGACATTAAAGGAGACTATCTGTTCATCAGCTGTGGAGTATACATACAGCAAATGTATTTCACAGGGTCTGGTTTTCCCAAGCCCTGCAGTTTCAGGTTTAGCCTAAGTTCTTAAAAGTAGATATAAAAGGTAACCTTGCAAAAGACAGGAAATTTTCCCCAGGCTATAGTCTCTGTTGTAAGATAAAGAATTATAACACAGCAAGGTTGCTGGTTCAAAGACAGACAGGTTACTGATTGATATGTAAAGATACTGGGAAATTGCTATAAGAAGAGAAGGTTTGCTAAGATCAAGCTTTTGTTGGTGGATCAACTTAACTCCTTGCAAACTGCATTATGGAATGTCACCTTGCTTGTTTTACTGCATGTTACCAGCTTCTATTGTTAAACTTGTTAAACTATACTTAACAAAAACCCCACCTATATTCTCTTTCTGTAACTTCCTGGTCTGGAGAATAAATGCAGGAAGAGAACCCCAATTTGGGGTAAATTTCCCAAATGGAAGGAATGCCTCTCTCTTGAGGTTTCTGGGAGTTTAACCCCTTTGGGGCTTCTCACTGCTCAGAAGAGATGAGCTTTCAGTAATCTTTGGTGGCTCCATCACCCAGGGGAAAAGGGGTGACAAATCTGTGGGAGGCAAAGCAACAACCAGCCTGTTCAAAAACACACCACTCAAGTGCCACATACCGAGTTTGCATTCTACTAAAATCCTCAAGTCTTTCTCTTCTGAATGGCAGTTATTTGTCCATAACTCAGAGCTGTTCTCAGCACCTCACCTTGGTCCCCTGCCTCCCATTCCAGACAGTCTGACGGCCCACCCTCCCTAAGAACATCAGACAGTCTGAGTATCAGTGGTAGCAATCGCAAGGCCAGCATAAATGTCAACAGCATGCTTAGAACGTACATACAAACACACACAGCACGGCCTCTGTGAAGGCTGAAAAACACGTACGTGCCTTTTCCCTGCCATTCCCATATTAAGCTGCTCTTTGCCGCCAGGGGAAGGTCCCAGTTCCTCACCCAAAGTGACATTAAGGAGATGCTCTGACAACAAATGGAACACAGTTCGGGACCTGCTGTTCCTCGGGGCCTCTGCTGTTGGAATGCTTCACAGGCCTTCATGGTTGGCCTTTTCCATCCGTAGACACCAGCCAATGTGGCAAAGCAGTGCACCATCCCAGAGCCTAGAATCCACCCAGTGCTGGCCAGCTCCCACAGCCTGAGCATTAGCAACTGGACGTGGAATTGTATCACCATCTTGGACTGGCTGGTGCAGCGTGGCCTGGAGCTATTGTGAGAGGCAGCGGATGGATTTGGAAAAAGTGCACACCAACCCACACAATGCATCTGCTGGAATCACCAGGGCAGGGGTGCATTCTGGCTCCTCTCCTGACCTTCAGCACATGTGGAGAGGTCCTGAAGACAGAGAGGTGCTTGAGAGGGCTCAGAGGATCTACGGCACCCATCCTGGCCAGTATCTCATCCTTTCTTGTTGCACATGGTATTCCTGCTCAAATAAGTGTCCTTTTATTGTAAAAGTAATGCACTACATTTTTATGAAATGACAGGTGTATGGGAATGTTATTTTTGCTTTGGAGCAAACTCATAAGGGAGAAAAGTCAACCTAATGGGACACCTTGAGTAGGATCTAATTCCTTTGGAGCCATGGAAATAATTGGATAAAAGGGCTTGTGCTATAGACTAGGGACCCTCAGAGACTGAAAAGAAATACGGTGTCCTTCACAAATATCTTTTTTCTTTTTTTTTTTTTTGTCTTTATGTGACCGGCTGCACCGCGCTCAGCCAGTGAGCGCACTGGCCATCCTTATATAGGATCCGAACCCGCGGCGGGAGCACTGCTGCACTCCCAGCACCGCACTCTCCTGAGTGTGCCACGGGGTCGGCCCCACAAATATCTTTAATCCATCCCATCCACCCCTTCACTTTCTATCATACTGCCACCCCAGTTACTCCACACTGCCAGGGAAGATGTGTTCTGTATAAGTGTGATGAACTGTTGGTCAACACTTTATGCTTTGAAATGTTGAAGGTAAACATTTCCTTGTTGCCAATTTGCTTAAAAGTATGCATGTGAAAATTTTTGTGGGTGGGGCTCTCAGATTTATATTTAATCACATGTTAATGATTTGTTATTAAAGACATCAATTTCATACTCATATTGTCAAAACCATAACTATAAATGCAGATGCGGACATTGGCTTGGAGGGTGGAACCAGCAACAGCTGAATATTATTTTGGAGACGTGCTGGAACGGTGCATTCACAAAATGCCTGTAATGCTACCTCACATTATGATACTTGCTGCAAACTCATAAAAGCAAGCGAAGGATGGGCTTATACCTAGTTTTCAGGACAATAAAATATAGCTGATTTTATACAAAATTAATGACAGAATTAAAGACCGAATCGTTCTTTGCCCAAATGGTTCTCAACTATACCTGCAAAATCCTTTCCTCCCCTGTCACGGTCAGCATGCTTTGGCTTATCTTCATCATTCAAAACCCTCCATCCACACCATCGACAAATGGGACTGTGGCACTGTCTCATCAACTTCAGTCCTTTCCTTGACCTCCCTTCCGCTGGTATTGAGAAAAAGAAGTCAAGCTGAAGAAAGGGTATGGTTCAAAGTCTACAGCCGTCCTGTCCATACCAAGAGAACCCCTGAGTGCAAGATGACACAGCACATGGTTATTTCATGATGTGGTTTTTGTAGGCAAATGCTAAATTAAAATTAGGAATACAACAAGGTTAACATCTCCAGTGGTAGCTACGTGATGGGCTAAATGTGTCCTCAAGTCTGTAGAGGCTAGCCCCATACTGAATTACTCAGTGGTCAGCAGTCCCACCCATGATGTGACGGGAGCAGTCAAGATTTAAGAGCATTATGATGTGAAACCTACTGTGGAATACACGCTTAAGATCCTGCCACTTGGATGAACCTGGAGAAACTTATGTTGAGTGAAACAAGCAAAGCACAAAGGGATAAATGCCGCATGTGCTCACTCATATGTGGGAGCTGAGAGAGAAAGGAAGGTAGGGAAGAAAGACCACAGTGGTGCCGTGATCCAACAGAGGGAGGGAACATTCCTAGGGCTACAAATTGAAGTTGAGGGGAGGGGGGAGGGGGAGAGAGGTTGGGGGATAATTGGAAGGGGACAAAGGGTACAAAAGCAATGTCTGGTAATGAGTATGTCCCCAATATGAATCTGACCCCCACATCATGGACAGGAGTGGGGACAATCAGCTTTGTATCTCATGAATATTTGAAATAAATAAAAAAATAGAAAAAAAAAAAAAAAAGATTCTGTACTGTTGCCAGACTCCCTGGCCACAGATTTCAGCACTGCCATGGACCGGTCATTTGCCAAATTATGTCGATGCCCTGGGCTTCCATTTCTTTTTACTCTCTGAAATAAAGGTATCTATAGTACACTATTGTTTCTGTAGGATTAAACAGGAGAAGTGGAGGGCGTTCCACTTCTGACGGAGAAGGAATAACAGGATTAACTCTCCCACCTGAAACAACCAGAAAAACAAACAACATACATGAAACAGTGGTTTTCATGACACTGGAAGTAGGACAACGAAGAACAGTTGTCCCTGAGAGATGGGAAACAACCAAGGTGAACACTATGTTTGCCACAGCTCACTGCCTTGAGTTTCCAGGGTATAGTGCAGAGAAGGGAAACTGAGGCAGAGCTTGAGCATCCTCTCTTAGTAGAGTAGATGGAGCTGAAAGTCCAGGGAGACCAAGGTGGCTAGAGTCAGCAGGACAGAGAACTGGAGAGGAGAGAGCTGCATAAGGAGAGGAGGCCCCGAGATATTCTGAGTGCTCAGCAGAGTTCTGGTCGGTGCATAGGTGTGAAAAAACCACCCAAGGATGGGGAAAGAGCCATCTGAAAGAGAGGAAAGAGTGCTTGGTGCTCACACAGAGCTCAGAAGCATGCCCATTTCCAACAGCCATGCTGAAAAAAACCTTAGAATTCACAGGGCATTTGGGTAGACTACTCAGAAAGGTCTTGCCTTAGTAGTGGGAAATAATTAACTCCAGACTACGCACTTCTGTGAACCTGCCTAACAAATCACAAAAGCAAGACCAAAAAGTTGCAAACTGTTTCCAGGTGACTTAACCAAAACCCAGAAAATAGCACAAGAATATTTACAGGAATACAAAAATACCCAGCAGCCTAAAAAGAAAAAAAAAAAAAAAATTCACAATGTCTTGCATCCCATCAAAAAATTCCAGGCATGCAGAGAAGCAAGAAAAAAAATGATGCATAATAAGAAGTAATCATCTGAAACTGACCCAGAACCGATGCATATGTTAGTCAAATTGTGCTTTCAGTTCTCAAGATTTTGCCCTATGTTTGCTTCTAGAAGTACTGTGGTTTTAGGGTTCTTTTTTTTTTTTTTTCAAAAAAATTGCAATTTTATTAATATTATTTTTTACATTCTAGGAAGGAGGAAGGAGGAGGGGTGGGATTGAGGCTTGTGGTACCCCCCTCATTCCCACAGGTGAGACTGGGGGTCTTCCAGCAATGGCTTGGTCATTGCCAGGATGGGTGCAGATGTCAGGGGGTGTGGCAAAAGTCCTTGACCCCCACCATCCCAGCTCAGGAACCCGGGGGCCCTTCTTGCAGCGTCTTGGTGGTCAGCACTGGGTTGGTTGCACGTGTGGGGGGGGGTGTGGCCGAAGCCCTTGGACCCCCACTGCCCCAGCTCAGGAGAGCCCGGGGCACATCCTTTGGCGGCTCGCTGGTCATCATTGGGCTGGCTTTGCATGTTGGGGGCATGCCCAAGGCCCTCATCCCCACCCTTGGGATTGGTTGTGAGTGTTGGGGGGCATTGCTGACTCCCCTGGGCCTCCCCACTTTCTGGCTTGGTAGCCCAGGGGACTTCCAGTCCTTCTAGGTGTTCTTTGGTAAAATGAGACCTTTACTAGTTAATATGAAACTTTGTCTCTGGTTGCGGGTACTTTGTTTTTTCTTTCATTTCTGTGTTGGGTTATTTGCTTTTCCCACCATTTAAACTCTGCTCTGGAACTAATTTGTTGTCCTTTGCTTACTTCTAAGATGGGGGAACATACTGTGGGGACCAGCACTCGAGCTCTGAGGTTGAGCTAAATTGTTGCTTTTCTGCTGATTCCCTAGGGAAGGCTTTTTGTGCAGCTCAGGTTTTAATGGTTGACTTTAGAGGTACTTCCAGCTCTGGAGTGATCTGGTGAACCTGTGTTGTGCAGAAACTCTGGTCTGGGCCTGGGTCTTTTCATCAAACTGCCCACCATGCAATTCTATGTTCCTGACCGGTCTCCTCTGAGTGGTTCTTTGCTCATTGGGGTGCAGATTGGCTGTCCTTGTTGTACCCCATTGTTGTCCCTGTGGGCCCACCTCCCCCACCACCTATGCTGCAAACACTTCCCATGGGATGGGCCATGCTCCAGTCCCTTGCAACGACTCACTGGCCTCTGAGTGGCTCCTTTTTTTCAGTTGTTCTGGCTCCTTGCTCCTGTGTGGGTCCATTGGAACCCTATTAGTGGTCTTGCCAGCCTGGACTCTCCCCTGCTACCTCCAAGCAACTTTATCCAAAGGGCACAGCTGCAGCTTTTGCCGGCTCTTGCCGGCTCTTGCTCTGTGCGCTCAGCAGCTCCAGGCTGGAAATGGCTGGGATTTGAAATAGTTGGAGGGGTTTTTTCTTTCTCTCATTGTGGCTTCTCCTTCCTTCATGCACTCCATAGGTCTCTCCCCTCTTCCCCTGAGCTCTTGGTTTTAGGGTTCTAATCAGGGTTATCGGACGGATTTTTTAAAATGCTTTTTCTATATCTATTAAGATGATCATATATTTTTTCTTTTGTAGTTGGATAATATTGTGGATTACACTGATAGGTTTAAAAATGTTTGAAGCAATATTATATCGTAGCTTACTTCTGTGACATAACTAGCCTGCTCCAGCTGACTGTATGTATTATCAAATAGATAACGATGTCACTTTCCACAATGAGCCACATGACTACAACATACCACTCTATTATCGGAGTAAAACCAGAATGTGAGCAATGCCTTCAGAGGCAATTTAACCGAATAAGAGTAAATTTGCCCAGGCATGAAGGGCTCTCTTACAAAATTGTGTTATTCCAGCTTGTGTCCTAGCATGATTTCTTCACAGCCTCCTCAAAGGAGGAAGAGAGTCTTTCTCACTAGTCAGCTAACTATTGTAGTTGTTCTCTCTCTTTTTTTTTTCTTTTTTCTTTTACTTATAGCTATGGTCTGCCAATTAGGGCTTGTTCTTTTCTTTTTTGCATATTCGGAGTTAGTCTTTGCTCAGTCTGTCATATATACTAGTGCCATCCACTGAAATTTCCATTTCCAAAATTCCACTTCTGTCTTGAGGTCTTTTTCTAAGCAAGGCTTCTTTCTACGTATTTTATGTACCTGTCAGTGATTATAAGGATACTCCAAGGTTCCACCATGATATTGGCACGATGGCACTAACTTCAGACTTAGCAAAAATGATCGTGGAAGGAAGGAAAGGGTTACTGTGGTGGAGATGCAGTGAAAAGTGCCACTGTGAGGCCTTGTCCACAGTACTTCCTATATCTTCCCTCATGTTTCTGACCCCTCCTGATTTGGGGCACTTTGCAGTTGGAAAGCCCTTGAGCATTCAGGACTCCTCCAACTCTCAAATGCCCCATTCTGTAAGAGAACTGTGTTTGTGAACCCCAGAGGAGACAAGCTTGCCACTTGAGCTTCCCCGTCTTGAGGAAGGTAATTTGCGCTAATTCTCCAGTGCACAGCACTTAAATCAATTCATCACAGAAAGACCGTTAGGCATAAAGTGATAAATACACTATGTCAACTCTGAGAATTGATTTAGCACTTTCCACTGTAGAAACTTCAGATTTCTTAGGTAAGCAGAGGCTTTTACTTAACTGTTTTGAATCACCAGATATCCCTCTGCATGCTGGGGGACACATCACTTAGAGGAATGTGAACGGGAAGGTAGGACAAGACACACCTCACTTAGACACTTCTGTGGAAGTTCTGAACTAGTTGTGTGGGTCTCCCCGTAAGTCTTTAGGCTCGTAGGGAACAGAGACAGCTTATTCTTATCTTAAATTTGGGGGAGGGGGTGTCTATGTTGCATAAGCTCTCAGAACTATAAATGTGTATTTTTTTCTCTCCAGCTAGAACTTCCAATGGCCCCACCTGCCTGCCCAGGCTGTCTTAGACCTGGCGTCAGTCACGGCAGGGTAGGAATAGGAACAAAACCTGTAGCCTCAGTGCCCATTTACGGAAACAGTGGTAAGTCCTGTTGCAAAGCAGACCCAAGATCTGAGGCCCATTGTGGCCACCACTCCCCTCTCCCTGGCTTTAGGTGGATATCACTAATGGATCACTGAATTCTTTCCCACTGCAGCTTGGCCTCAAATCCATCTCACACGGTGTGTCAGATATTCTTTCAATTTTTTAATTTTTATTTTTTATTTTTATTGATTATACATATTCATGGGGCAAGAGCTGACCGTCAGCACCTGTGTCCAAGTTGTGGTGAACAAATCAATGCTTCAGCATGCCCTACACCTCAAATTGCAATTACTGCCCACGTCCCCCAGCCAACCTCTTCCCAATGTCCCTCTCCTGCAAACCCAGCCCTAATCCCAGCAATCCTAGGTATGCTCTCTCTGCAAGTCCAACACACCACTGTGGTCTTTCTTTCCTTCCTTCTTTCTCTCTTAGCTCCCACTTATGAGAGAGAACATGTGGTATTTCTCTTTCTGTGCCTGGCTTATTTCATTTAACATAATTTTCTCCAAGCTCATCCATGTTGCTGCAAATGGAAGTATTCCATTCTTTTTTATAGCACAGTAGTATTCCATTGTGTATATATACCACAGTTTCCTCATCCAGTCATCTGTCAATGGACGTTTAGGTTAGTTCCAACTCATGTCTATTATAAACAGACCTCTGATGAACATGGGAGTGCAGGTATCCCTTCCATATGATGATTTCCATTCCTTTGGGTATATACTCAGAAGTGGGATTGCTGGATCATATGGTAGATCTTTCTGTAGTTGTCTGAGGAAACTCCAGGCTGTTTTCCATAACAGCTGCACTAATTTACAGTCTCACCAATGGTGCAGGAGAGTTCCCCTTTCTCCACATCCTCGCCAGCATTCGTTATTCTGTCTTTTTGATTACAGCCAGTCTAAAAGGGGTGAGATGATGTCTCGATGTGGTTCTGATTTGCATTTCCATTATGATTAGTGATGTTGAGCATGTTTTCAAGTACCTGTTGGCCATTTGTATGTCTTCCTTCGAAAAATTTCTCTTCAGATCCTTTGCCCATTTTTTAAATGGGTTATTTATATTTACGGTGTAGTTGTTTGAGTTCCTGGCATATTATTCTGCTCCACTGGTCTGAGTGTCTATTTCTATGCCAGTACCATGCTGCTTTGGTAACTACAGCTTTGTAGCATAGTTTGAAGTCAGGCGGTGTTGTGCCTCTGGCTTTATTTTTTTCTGCTTAGGATTGCTTTGGCTATTCGGGGACTTTTGTTGTTCCAGTGTGTCAGATATTCTGCATTGCCATGACATTTGGGGAACTGGCACAAGCCTAAGCTCAGCTTGCCCTCTCTGGTCTTGTCCATGGTGCTGGGATTCTGATGACACCCATTCCAATGGTCTGTCTCAGTGATTCTCCATCAAGGGTCACATCGCCGACTGCCCCCAACCCACTGGAGACATGTGATAACATCTAAGACATTTTTGGTTTCCACAATTGAAGGTGGGTGCAGCTGATGTCTAGTGGGTGGCAGCCAGGCATGCTGCTAAACATCCTGCACTGCACAAACCACCTCCCGCAACAGAGAATGACCTTGTCCAATGTCAGTAGTGCCAAAGCTGGGGACTCTGGACTGTCTGACAAGGAAACCTGACATTCTCTCTTTTCTAGGATTGGGCTCCATCCCATAACTCCACCTCCATGACTGGGATTTTGATGCCTAAATCTTCCCAGCTTTCCTCAGGAAACGTCCTTATCCTGTCAGTGCTCCCCAGCTGGAGTTTGACTTCATGTTGTTATTGGTTTTCTGGAAATCCCTACTGAGTTCTCTCAGGCATCCATAATGCCCAAACCATGCCCACGTGTGAAACACTGTGTTTAGATTGCACAGCATCACACGTCAGAGTTGTTCCCGGCAGACCTGCTTTGGCTCATCCTCCTGCCCTAGCCCTGGGTTCCCTGCAGGTCTCCCACCTGAGCTTGCTTCCCCAGGATGAAAAGTGTGGCCAGGAGACAACATATAATGAGGCAAGTTTCAGAAGTCATCTCAAATGCTGCCCACCATCAATTGAGTAAATAAACATTTGCTGCAGAACCAGCCATGCACGTAAATGTTGACTAATATTTTTGCTGATTTTTCTGAGCCTATACTAAGAGAACTTTTTCACGCTTCATTTGCAAAGTGGGAAGACTCTCTCTTTCTCCTTCTCTAAGCCTGTGTGTATATATGTGTGTGTGTATATATGCACGCATTTGTGTGTGTATGCATGCATGTGTGTGTGTGTACAGAGAGAGAGAGAGAGAGACAGCGAGAAAGAGAGAGAGAGAGAGAGAGAGAATGGAGAAAGATATACAGCTCACTTTTTACCCCAGGTGAGACCCAAATACATGTATTACTGAGCAAAGATACCTGAGCAGAGATAAGAAAATTCAAATTACTGGCAAGGTTCCACATATAATTGTGAAAAAATATCAAGCTTTTCTACCTCCCAGCCAAATCACTCTGACTCATCACAAGATCATGCAGACAGGCTGAGTCATGTGAGCTACAGGCTGCATGAGAGGTCCCAATTCACCCAGGGTGCAGGACAATGAAGTCAGGACACAGATGCTGGGGCAGCTGGTCTGTGCAGAGATGAGGTGGGGAAGGCTGGGTCAGTGGAAGAGCAGAAGAGTGGTCCTAGAGAAATGAGCTCAAGATGTAGCATAGCAGTTCAAGGTGCTTCGTTCTGAGGTCACAGGAACTAAATGGCTCAGTTACTGCTGGCCACCAAATCACAAGGGTAAGAAGGGTCACTTGAAATGCACAAACCAGCATGACTAGGAAGATTTCATAAGCATCTATCAGTATTAGTCTGCCAGGGCTGCCATAACAAAGTACCACAGACTGGGCGGCTTCAACAACAGAAGTTTATCTCTCACAGTCCCGGAGGCTGGAAGTCTGAGATCGAGGCATGGCAGGGCTGCTCTCTCGCTAGGCCTCTCTTCTTGGCTTATAGATGCCGTCTTCTCCCTGTGTCCTCACACGGTGGTTCCTCTGTGCCTGTCTGCATCCTATAAGGACATCAGTCCTAGTGGATCAGGGCCCACCCTAGTGACCTCATTACCTTTATCATCTCTATAAAGACCTTATCTCCAAACACAGTCATATTCTGAGTTCCCTGGGGTTAGGACTTCAACATATGCACTTTTCTGGGGGAGGCGGGTACACATTCAGCCCAGAACAGTATTGTTCTGGTGGTGATTCTAAAGTGTTATTTTAAGGCAAGGATTCATCTAAACAATCACAGTGGAAAAGACATAATACAAGTAGTAGGGTCCTCCTGGGATAAAGGGCCCCTTCCAGGCAAACCCTAATAGGGCAAGGAATTGAATCAATCAAGGGCATTCACCGAGTACAAGGTGAGGGGTGACGAATGCTCACTTACCAGTGCCGATTTCAATCTCGTTATAGATTTCCATTTAGTATGCTGTAAAAGAAAATATCCCTCCAGACACCCACATGTGTGGGATTACAGTGCTGGGGGGAATTCCCTTATTTATTTGTGGAATCCAATGAAGCATATTACTGGCCACCTTCTGGGGATAACCTATTCACTGCCATCCAGTAAATCAATAGCCTTCATTTAGATCCTTAATTGGCAATTTAATCTCATTCAGTTTACCCAATAGTCATTGGCTGGCAGGATGATGGGGATTGGGAACATGTTTCTGGAAAAGGTTTTGAAAATGTTATTTCAACAGAGATCAATTTGAGGAATTTAGAATTTCAGAAAGGTTCATGTTATTTTCTAAAGCTCTTCTAAGCCAATCTTAAATGAAGACTCAGAGGCTTTATTTCAGAGTGTGTGTGTGTGTGTGTGTGTGTGTGTCTGTGCATGTGTGTGTGTGTCTGTGTGTCTGTGTGTCTGTGAGTGTGTGTCTGTGTGTCTGTAGGTGTGTGTGTCTGTGTGTGTGTCTGTGCGTGTGTGTGTCTGTGCATGTGTGTGTGTCTGTGCGTGTGTGTGTGTCTGTGCATGTGTGTGTCTGTGCGTGTGTGTGTGTCTGTGTGTGTGTGCCTTGCCCCCTCCCAATTCCCCATCCCCAACTGAAGAGGATGAAGGAGTCAGAGTGCAATCAGGTGGATGACAATGCTGATGAGGATGATAGTGTCAGGTAGCTTAGCAGTCCTCACCAAAACACGGGTCATTTTTATCTTCTCCTCTCATTTTTCTGCACTGTTGGAAGCTAAGTTAATCACCCTTAGGAAATACTGAGACTTACCAGGGGGTTTGGGTCTGCGGCTCCCACCACAACCTATTGTTAGTTTTCATGCCGATGCTTCCCGGCTGAATGACAGGAATAAGAATAAGAAAAAACTAACAACGCCTTTCCCCAGTGTGTTAGACGCACGCCTCTCAAAGTGCGTCTTGAAGCAAATGCACATGAGCTATTTGATAAAAGGGTTCCACGATGAGATGACCTTGGAAAGGCTGAGTTAAATGAAACCAGACTTCTGTGCCACATGGCTCCTCAGACCCTTCACTCTGCTGATGACATGTGTAAAGTTTCTTAGACGAGCACAGTACCCTCCATCTTCCAGGCTGACGTGACCCTGTGAACACCCCTGCTCAGCCCCCTTTCCCAGCTGATGGTGTGTAGAGCAAACATGATAGGAAAATGCTGAAAGGGGACGTTCACTCTCTCGCTTGGGTGCAGTCCTAGCTCTGGCACAAACTGATGAGGTGACATTGGCTGATTTGTTTCATCTCTGTAAGCTGCCTTTGCTCATATCTAAGAGGGCACTGCATGCTGACCTCTCCCAAGCCATCTGGCTGTATCATTTTTGCCAAAAGAAATAATAATGGTGGATGTGGAGCTGACCAGCTACCCACTGGCTTCTGAAACAGAATGGACCGACATTGATCTCTGAGGATAAAGCAAGCCACCAGCTTTTCCCCTCCAACTTCATGACGAGCTTTCGTAAATCTTCTAAACCTATCTCACCTTCTGCTCTAAAGCCTCAAGGACAACCAGCTAGAAATCCTGCACCAGATGAAGATCGGCCTTTTGAAAAGATTCCTCTGATATTACTGTAAATATGTTCCCTTTGACCGATGTCTCCCCAACCCTTCCTCCCCACTAACTACCACAGCTTTTGGAAACCACCACTCTACTCTTTGCCTCTAGGATATCAGCTTCCTTTAGATCGTACAGGTGTGTTAGTTGTGCAGTGTTCATCTTTCTGTGTGTGGCTTATTTCACTCAGCATAATGTCCTCCAGGTTTACCCACATTTCCTTTTCTAAGGCTGAATAGTATTTCATTGTGTATATATGCCACGTTTTCTTTGCGGCTGTAGTTAATGATGATATATTGTCTTTTTACAAAATGCTGAGACAGGATGGTGTGTTCTCACCACAAAAATCACAACTATGTGAGGTAATGCATTTTTTAATTAGCTAGATTTAACCATACCATAAAGTATATATACTTCCAAAGACCATGTTGTACATGATAAATACATGCAACATTATTTGTCAATTAAAAAATAAATTTAAAAAAATTGGCCTTTCTAAAGGCTGAATTATATTTAAAAGGAACTGCGTACCACTTATACAGTCCATTGATTTTGAACAAAGCTGCAAAAGCAATTCAACAGGAAAAGAATAGTCTTTTTTAACAAATAGAATTAGAGAAACTGGATACCCATATGGATAAAAATGACCTTTGACCCCCTACTCATACTATACACAAATATTAGATTGAGATTAACTAACATTTCACTTAAACGTAAAATCTAAAACTATGAAGCTTCTAGTAGAAAACAAAGATTCCTTAGACAAATACCTAGCAGCAAACATCAGAAAATTCATACATTGTATTTCATCAAAAATAAATCTGCTCTTCAAGACAGATAAAAAGGCAATTCACAGGTTTTGAGGCCAAGTATTTGTGCCAGAATATGTAAAGAGATCCTGAAAGTCAACATTAAAAAGACAAAAAACAAAACAAAACAAAAACATGGGCCAAAGAACAAACAATATAATATAGGCAAAATATTTCCGCAGAAACTTCACAAAAGAAGATATACAAATGGCTACCAACCACGAAGAGACTCGCAGCATTACCACTCACCACGTCTCCCACTCTAGCACGGGTGTTGTTGAGGGTGGAACTGAAACGGTCACGTACTGAGGGAGCACATAAAATGGTTCAACCACGTTAGACAACTACCCTGTGACCCGGCACCTCCACTTATAGGAGAACACCCAAGGGACATGGAAGCACGTGCCCATCCACACACAGACCTGTACACAGATATATTGCATCATTGCTCATAATAGCTCCAAACTGAAAAGAACCGAAAGGCTCACAAGCAGATGAAGGGATAAACATACTGTTGCATGCTCACGTAAGGGCCCATGGCTTAGAAACAGAAAACAAACTACTATTGCTACATGCAACAAAAACATGGATTGGTGTTCAAAACAGTACATTGTTCAGTAGGCCAGATGCAAAGAATATACATTGCATGAGTCCATTTATATAAAGTTATAGGAGAGGCAAAACCAAGCCGTGGTGATAGGAACCAGAACAGCGGCTGCCTCCTGTTCTGGCGGGGTGGTGTCCTGAGAAATTTTCTGGAGTCACGATGATGTTTCCATGGGTGAATGTATTTTTCAAAACAGAATATATAAAAAGATCATGCAACTCAAACTAAAAAAATAAAACACAAAAAACCTGTACACTTTTTATTATACATAAATATATCCCAATTAAAAAGCAAGCCTTCTCAATCCCCCAAAAGAGAGTTTCTGTCTGAAACGTGACCATAAGTTTAAAGTTTGCATTCAATAATGAATTTGTAAAATACCAGAAAATAGCATTTGGTATTAATTTATTTGCTGAGCACTATCGGTGTGGTTGGGTGTGGAGTGGGTGGACAGGACAGCCATGTTCCCTGCTCCTCTGGCTCACGGTTGGTCGAGGGGATGGAGAGAGTTGGGGCATTTGCAATTGGGACTTTGGAAGCGGTGGGAAGGTGGTGATGCCAGGCTCAAGGATTCATCTCAGGAGTAGAGGGAGGACTAGGATTGGAGACATGAGATATGGGGCAGGTCAACAATACAGTTGCTGCACTGAGCCAGTGCATGGCTAAGACGGAGGTGGAAAGCACGGCAGGGATCCCAGAGTTTAAACTGTCAGTACAGAGAAATTATTCTAAGATGGCGGTGGCTGCGGCGGTTGGCGCGGAGTAGCTGAGGTGGAAAAGGTGGCCACTGGGCCTTAGGCAACCGGGAAACTTGTGGACCTTCCTCTTGCTGTCTCTTAAGGGAGGACCGCTGCTGGTGGCCGGTCGTGGGGAGTGACCGCCACTTTGCCCCCAGCAGGAGAGGCTGCCTCATTTACAGGCAACAGCTTTGAAGTATGGAGCAGGAAAAGAACTGTTTCTTAGCTGCAAAAGCGAGTCTCTAAACAGGGAACACGGCGGCGGGGCTGCTGTTAATGCTGCCAGGATCCTGGAGGCCGGGGCCGCGCTGAAGGTGGCCAGCTGCCCTATTCAGGATTCGAGGTTTCAGGCCGGCATTAAAGAAGATTCCTGGGAGTGCCTGAGCCACGCGGCGGGACCGAGTGAGCAGCCTGAAGTGGTGGCGGCCGAGAATGGGGACGCCGACGATGCAGAGGCAGAGAGGGAGCCGCCAGACCAGCACAGCCCCATGAGTGACCCCCAGCCCGGCCCTGCTCGGGGGGGTGGACGCCCACCCGGCTACCGCCTGCCCCACCGGGGCACTCACCAGCCCCGGGGCTGCCTCCATTTTCTCAGGTGGTGGCGGCACAAGCCCGGCTCGGCCAAGCCTGTCCTCCTCGCCCAGCTCAGCTACTCACTGAGCCCTCCCACATGCTTGCCCTGACGCGGGGCTTCTGGGGCCTGAGGGCTGGCCTCCCCTCCCACTCCCTCTGTGGTTCTCTGGCGGGGCTGGTGTCGTTAGGCATCCCCGGCCAGCATCGGGAGGGCAAGGAAGTACGTACGGGTTGGGCCGACTGTCACTCCACCACACCCTGGGCTCCGGCCCCCAGTAAACTTCCTGTTACCGGGAGGCAGATACCATCTCTGTGGCCACCAGTTCGGAAAAACGCCTAACCGATTTCTGGTTAGGAATAGTGTGATCGGAGAGTTCCCAGGTTCGCTTGAACCTGCCGGACAGCTGACTGCGAGTGAGCACCAGACTCGGTCAGCGCCGGGGGGATTCAAAGGTGAACTGTGTGCTGCGGGCTCCTCCCCCGAGGAGCTCACACTCTGGTGTGGGAGATAAGACAAGTACACAAATAACTGCGATACCAGGAGGAAAGTGATAAGTCCCGAAGAAGATCTACACAGTACTACAAAGGCACCCAGAGCGACTGGTCATCTGTGCCTAGCAGAAACCTGGTAGATTTCCTGGGCGAGGCAGTGCCGAGCAGGGTCTTGAAGGCCCAGATGATAGACGAGGGTTGCAGAAGACACGTCCCAGCCCAGCCCAATGCGCACAGAGCGGGGAGACATCTGGCTAGGGAGGCGGAGACTCGACAGAAACCACACACACTGTGGGGTCGCCACTGCATGATCAAACAGCCCGGGCCAGAGTGCATGGAACAGGGAGAAGTCCTGCATGGGAAGTGGAAGCTCAGCAGAGACCACACACCCTGCGGTATCGTCCCATGATCCAGCAGCCCAGCAGAGTCCAAGCTGACCAGAGAGGTGGCTCCCCAGAGAGGCCCAAGACCCGAGGCAACCACACACACAAGGCACTAGAGGCCAACTGAGCAGTCACGGAGGTAGCCATACCAAATTGGCAACCACAGCAACATCTTAGTTAGTCAATAGTCTCAAACCGGTGGACTATGAAACTCCCTGCCACAATGAATAAACATCAAAAAGAAGATACCAGAAATACAAAAAATCAAGAAAGTACACCACCAAAAGTTAATAAATCTCAAACTCTAGATCCTATAGAATAAGAAGCCCTAGAAATGACTGATAAGGAATTTCAAGTGATAATTCTAAGGAAACTGAATGAGATACAAGAAAACTCAGCTAGACATCATGATAAAACAAGGAGAAGTATACAGGACCTGAAAGAGGAAACGTACAAAGAAATCAATGTCCTGAAAAAAAATGTAGCATAACTTGCTGAACTGAAGAAGTTATTCAGCGAAATAAAAAACACAACGGAGAGTTTAACCAGCAGGCTTGTCAAAGTTCAAGAGAGAACCTCTGAACTTGAAGATGGGCTGATTGAAATAACACAAGCAGACAAAAAAAAAAAGAAAAAAGAATCAAAGACATTGAAGAAAATCTGAGAGAGATATCAGACAACCTTAAGAGCTGAAATATCCAAGTCATGGGTATTCCAGAAGGGGAGGAAAACAGATTGCATTGAAAATATATTCAACAAAATAGTGGCAGAAAACTTCCCAGGTATAGGAAAAATCACAGATCTTCAGATCCAGGACGCTCAACGATCTCCAAACATATTCAACCCAAAAAGGCCTTCTCCAAGACATGTTATAGTCAAATTGGAAAAACTCAGAGACAAAGAGAGAATCTTAAAAGCAGCAAGAGAGAAGCGTCAAATCCCCTATAAGGGAGTCCCAATCAGGCTAACATCAGACTTTTCATCACAAACCCTAAAAGCTAGAAAGGAATGGGATGATATTTTCAAAATACTAAAAGACAAAGATTGCCAGCCAAGAATACTCTACCCTGCAAGGCTATCCTTCCGAAATGAAGGGCAAATAGTATATTTCTCAGACAAACAAAAACTGCGGGAGTTCACTACCACACGACCACCCTTACAAGAAATCCTCAAGGGAGTACTGGGTTTGGTTCCTGAAAAATGGCTACCACTGCCATAAAAACTCAAGAAAAATCAAACCCACTAGTATAAGAAAAATGGCATTCATGAAGAGAAAACAAACAAACAAAAATGCTATGTACAACCTAAGGAACCAACAAACATAGAAACCAAACAGTAAATCAGAAAGCAAGGAACAAAAGACACCTAAGACAACCAAACAACCAATAAAATGTTAGGAATAAATCAACACCTTTCAATAACAACTCTTAATGTAAAAGGCTTAAATTCCCCAATCAAAAGACACAGACTGGCTGACTGGATTAAAAAGGAGGACCCAACTACATGCTGCCTACAAGAGACCCACCTCACCCATAAAGATTCACATAGACTAAGAGTGAAAGGATGGAAAAAGATTTACCATGCAAACAGAAAAGAAAAACAAGCTGGAGTAGCTATTCTTATATCGGACAAAATAGACTTTAAACTAAAAACCATAAAAAGAGACAGTGAGGGACACTACTTAATGATAAAAGGACTGATCCATCAAGAAGACATAACAATCATAAATATGTACGCACCCAATGTTGGAGCAGCCAGATTTATAAAACAAACGCTATTAGACCTAAAGAAGGAAATAGACACTAATACCATAATAGCAGGGGACCTGAACACCCCACTGTCAATATTAGACAGATCATCTAGGCAAAGAATCAGCAGAGAAACACAAGATCTAAACAAGACTCTAGACCAATTGGAATTGGCAGATATCTACAGAACATTCCATCCAACAACCTCAGAATATTCATTCTTCTCATCAGCACATGGATCATTCTCCAGGATAGAGCACATATTAGGCCACAAACCAAGTCTCAATAAATTCAAAAAATTGGAATTATCCCATGTATGTTCTGAGACGACAATGGATTAAAACTAGAAATTAATAACAAACGAAACTCTGGAAACTATACAAACACATGGAAATTAAATAGCAGTCTACTTAATGACCTGTGAGTCCAAGAAGAAATCAAGCAGGAAATCAAAAAAATTTATTGAAACTAATGAAAATAATGATACATCATACCAAAACCCGTGGGATACTGCAAAAGCAGTATTAAGGGGGAAATTTATTGCATTAAATGCTCACCTCAGAAGAATGGAAAGATGGCAAGTGAACAACCTAACACTTCACCTTAAAGAACTAGAAAAACAAGAACAATCCAAGCCTAAAGTTAGCAGACGGAAAGAAATCATTAAGATCAGAGCAGAACTGAATGAAATTGAAACCCAAAAAACAATACAAAAGATCAATGAATCAAAAAGTAGGTTTTTTGAGAAGATAAATAAAATTGACCAACCATTAGCATGGCAAAAAAAAAAAAAAAAGAGAGAAGATTCAAATAACAAAAATTAGAAATGAAAAAGGCAATATTACAACTGATCCATCTGAAATACAAGGAATCATTCGAGACTACTATAAACAACTATACACGAACAAATTTGAAAATCTGGCGGAAATGGATGAATTTCTGGACACACACAAGCTCCCAAAACTGAACCATGAAGACGTAGAAAATTTGAACAGAACAATAACAATAAAGGACATTGAAGCTGTTATCAGAAGGCTCCCAACAAAGAAAAGCCCAGGACCAGATGGATTCACAGCAGAATTTTACCAAACATTCAAAGAGGAATTGACACCAATTCTTTACAAACTATTCCAAAAGATTGAAACAGACACAAATCTCCCAAACTCATTCTATGAAGCAAACATCATCCTGATACCAAAACCAGGTAAAGATACAACCAAAAAAGAAAACAACAGGCCAATATCCTTGATAAATATAGATACAAAAATCCTCACTAAAATACTAGCAAATAGAATACAGCAACACATACGTAAAATTATTCACCACTATCAAGTGGGATTCATCCCAGGGATGCAAGGTTGGTTCAACATACGCAAATCAATAAATGTGATACGCCATATTAATAAAGTCATACACAAGGACCATGTGATCATCTCTATAGATGCTGAAAAAGCATTTGATAAAATTCAGCACTCATTCATGACAAAGACCCTCTATAAGTTAGGTATAGAGGGAAAGTATCTCAACATAATTAAAGCCATATATGACAAACCCACTGCCAATATCATCCTGAATGGGGAAAAGCTTTCAGCTTTTCCTTTAAGAACAGGAACTAGACAAGGATGCCCACTCTCACCACTCCTATTCAACATAGTGTTGGAAGTACTAGCCAGAGCAATCAGAGAAGAAAAGGAAATAAAGGGCATCCAGATTGGAAAAGATGAAGTCAAACTGTCCCTGTTTGCAGATGACATGATCCTATATATCGAAGAGCCTAAAACCTCTACAAAAAAACTGTTGGGATTGATAAATGACTTCAGCACAGTAGCAGGATACAAAATCAACACACAAAAATCACTAGCATTTCTTTTCTCCAATAGTGAACATGCAGAATGAGAAATCAAGAAAGCCTGCCCATTTACAATAGCCACCACAAAATAAAGTACTTAGGAATTGAGTTAACCAAGGAGGTGAAAAATCTCTATAATGAGAACTACAAACCACTGCTGAGAGAAATTAGAGAGGATACAAGAAGATGGAAAGATATCCCATGCTCTTGGATTGGAAGAATCAACATAGTGAAAATGTCCATACTACCCAAAGTGATATACAAATTCAATGCAATCCCCATTAAAATTCCAAAGACATTTTTCTCAGAAATGGAAAGAACTATCCAGACATTTATATGGAATAATAAAAGACCACACATAGCCAAAGCAATGCTGAGCAAAAAAAATAAAGCTGGAGGCATAACACTACCCGACTTTAAGCTATACTACAAAGCTATAATAACCAAAACAGTATGGTACTGGCATAAAAACAGACACACTGATCAATGGAATAGAATAGAGAATCCAGAATTCAACCCACACACTTACTGCCATCTGATCTTTGACAAAGGCACCAAGCCTATTCACTGTGGAAGGGACTGCCTCTTCTGCAAATAGTGCTGGGATAACTGGATATCCATATGCAGGAGAACAAAACTAGACCCATACCTCTCACCGTATACTAAAATCAACTCAAAATGGATTAAGGATTTAAATATACACCCTGAAACAATAAAACTTTTTAAAGAAAACATAGGAGAAACACTTCAGGAAATAGGACTGGACACAGACTTCATGAATACGACCCCAAAAGCACGGGCAACCAAAGGAAAAATAAACAAATGGGATTATATCAAACTAAAAAGCTTCTGCACAGCAAAAGAAACAATTAACAGAGTTAAAAGACAACCAACAGAGTGGGAGAAAATAATTGCAAAATATACATCTGACAAAGGATTAATATCCAGAATATATAAGGAACTCAAACAACTTTACAAGAAAAAAACAAGCAACCCAATTAAAAAATGGGCAACAGAGCTAAGCAGGAATTTCTCTAAGGAAGATATACAAATGGCCAACAGACATATGAAAAAATGCTCAACATCATTTAGCATCCGGGAAATGAAGATCAAAACCACGCTGAGATACCATATCACCCCAGTTAGGATGGCTAAAATCCAAAAGACTCTGAACGATAAATGCTGGCGAGGTTGCGGAGAAAAAGGAACTCTCATACATTGTTGGTGGGACTGCAAAATGGTGCAGCCTCTATGGAAAATGGTATGGAGGTTCCACAAACAATTGCAGATAGATCTACCATATGAGCCAGCTATCCCACTGCTGGGAATATACCCAGAGGAATGGAAATCATCAAGTCGAAGGTATACCTGTTCCCCAATGTTCATTGCAGCACTCTTTACAATAGCCAAGAGTTGGAACCAGCCCAAATGTCCATCATTGATGAGTATATACGGAAAATGTGGTACATCTACACAATGGAATACTACTCAGCTATAAAAACGAATGAAATACTGCCATTTGCAACAACATGGATGGACCATGAGAGAATTATATTAAGTGAAACGAGTCAGGCACAGAAAGAGAAATACCACATGTTCTCACTTATTGGTGGGAGCTAAAAATTAATATATAAATTCACATACACACACACAAAAAAAATGGGGTGGGGGTAAGAATATATAACAATCACAATTACTTGAAGTTGATATGACAAGCAAACAGAAAGGACATTGTTGGGGGGGAGGGAGGACAGAGTGGAGGGAGGGAGGTTTTTGGTAAGGGGCAAGAGTAATCAACCACAATGTATATCGAGAAAATAAAATTTAAAAAATAAAATAAAATAAAATAAAATAAACTGTCAGTACACATTGGGGTGTGACCAGCAGATTGATGGACTATGGCAAAGAGAAGGGAGGAGCGGCAATACTGAATAGTGTAAGGTGTAAAGGAACAAGGGATTTTGGAGAGAAAGGAAAGGCGATGGTCCTGAAGCCGTGGTAGTATCTGTGGCCCTTCCAGCCTTAAGCAATGACAGGTAGGACAGGAAGGAATCAGAGTCCTCAGGGGATGGCCTAGTTTTAATGAAAGCAAGAAGTGGACAAGAGTGTACTGAGGAACATTCAAGGCCACATGACAGTTTCCTGACTATGGGGAGGGGTAGAATAAAGTAGAGGGATTTGGAACCATGTTCTGTTCCTTATAACAAAATACCTACAAGTGGGTAATTTGTAAAAAAACAAAATTTATTTCTTACAGTTTTGGAGGCTGGGAAGTCCAAGGTCGCGGGGACCATCTGGTGAGGACCTCCTTCCTGGACAGGACTCTCTGCAGAGTCCTGAAACAGCACAGGATATTAGACGGCAGGAAGGCAAGAATGAACTAATGTGCTTTCTTCCTTTCCTTATGAAGCCATTGGTCTGCCCCCATGATGACCCATTAATCCATTCACCCATTGATCCATTAATCCATGAATGAATTAATGCATTTATGAGATCCTCAATCATCCAAGCGTCTTTTAAAGGCTCCACTTTTCAAATACCATACCAGGGGGTTAAGGTTCAACATGAGCTTTGGAGGGGACACACATTAAAACCATATCAGAGGGTAAGGATGGGTCCACACCAAGCAGGAAGCCATGACCTTTCCCTTACTTGAAGAACCCACATCTGTACTGTTTCAGCCCATTTGAGGCAGGAATTACATGACTTAAAGCTGAACCATCCTGACCTATATGAGTGGTGATACTAGTGGTGGTGATATGAGCCAGCACGAAACACAAATATGTTTTGTGGATTCATCCGTGTAACGTTTTTTGCCTGAAAAGTTCAAACTTCTATTTGGGGATTTATTTTTTCAACGGTATCCTAAAGAGGTCTTTATCATGCAGGTGTTTATAGGAAAGGCATATAAAAGAGAACATAAGGTCATTTCTAGCCCATAGTGTCAATACATACATCTCACAGATTTGGGTCTAATTATGACTGTTGGGTCTATGGGTATTTCATGTAGTAGAACTGTAAAAATTACAATACTGGGCCATGCCCACTGCCCCTCACTGTTTTTCATCTTCAAAATCAAATTTCTGGACACAGGCTGCGAAACATAAAATGAAACAGCTCATGTGCAATGGGCTAACACTCTACTGCTGAAGAAACCCGCAACATCCAACTGGGTTTTTCATTTTTCACACCAGCAGGTCTAGTTCTCTGTCATCGTAGAGGGTATTTTAATTTTATTAGGGAATAATTCACTTTTTATAAGAAAATTATTAGATACCAAAATATAAAAAATCTCTTTATAAATACAAATAAATTATGTGTATGGGCACAGGTTTTTTCAACTTAAGGACAACAACATTTCTGTTCCCTGCATGTTATTTTGAAAGTTTGAATTAGGGATATAAACTTCCTGAAGACGATATAAACTCACAGTTGAAAACTACTCACACTTTGTATAGAAGTTGCTTAATTAATATTGGTGATTTTTATTGAATTGAAATAAAATCCACTGAAACTTTCTATGGGGTATATATTTGCTGGAAAATAGGTAAAACGCTTCAATATTCACATTTCGAGATAAATCACATAGTCTGCACATATTAGGTTTCCTGGCACCATTAGCCACTTATGCAATTATTTTTATGAAAGGAATAAGCATGCTGTATAGCAATTTTACTTGATGTGAGTTTGAAAACAATACCCCTTGAAAGCTTGGAATTCAAAATGAGAAAATTAGCATCTCTCCCATCTCGGTTTCATTTCATCTGCAGTTACCGTTTTCCTTTTTTAATTGGTTACATTATCATCTGTACATTGTCATGGTCGGTTGCATTTATTTTCTTTTCTGTGACCATAATTTCCACAGGTTTAACTATAATGCATCCTGGAAGTTCAAAATGAATCTTTCAGACATAGATTCTCTTGGTTGCTGAGAATTAAACTTATTTTCATCCGTGTGTTGGTTTTCTTCATGAACATTATTCCTTGAGTTGTGTGCTTTGACATAGCGCTTGTATGGCCTGAAATTTATGGAGTTCTGGCTGCATTCTTGGGACACACTTTCTTTTTTCCTGGAGGACTTTTCATATCCTGCTACACTGTCTTCTGGCATTTCATGTATGACATAAAGACATCTTAGCTTCCTGGGGTTTTTTCCTGAATATTAACCAAATTCGTTTCATGACTTAAAATACCAGTCATTGACTAGACTATTTCTTTGTTGACTGATCTATGTAAACACAGCCTTGGGGTTCATGGTGCTGGTTCTTTCTGCAGATTCAGATTTCCCTGTACTTTCAGGAGTTTTACCTTGAAATACATGGTTGAGTATTTTTTTGCTCCGTTCATTCATTTCTCACTTCCGCGCGGCACCAGTTTTACACGTTCTCTCTTCCACCTCCTCCTTGGTCTGTCTTTCCCTCCGTCTTGCATATCTACGATTTTCCCCGATTTGCACTTTTTGTTCTTTTCCGTTTCCCGTGCTGTTTTCTCAGAAGTGCCCACATGTCCCTTCACCTTCTTTCGGTGGTGTCCCATCTCCTTTCCGACACTTCTACCATGACCTTTGCTTTTGATCTCTCTCTCCGTCTCTTCGTCTCAGAGACCCTGAGGCTCTGCCTACAAACTTTTCATTCTCACTTATTCCTATTCTGAGGCTCTACCTTCTCACTTTTCGTTCCCCTCTAATCTAATGTATTACCAATTCTTCCTGAAAGCCTCATATCCCTTTGTCAAATTCTCCTGTCAGAGAAACAACATTTTCTTTACTTGATTTCTTAGAGATCTCTTTGTTTGTGGTTTCGACTGCTTTATGGTATAATCTTTCTGGTTCTTGTCTTTATCAATCACGGTCTGTTCTTTTTTTCTTTCAGCATCTTCTTCAAAAGGCCCCTGGCTGGCTCCATCTTTTCAAAGTAGTATTATTTCTCATCTTTTTAAACCAGGTACTTGAGCACAATGTGGGGGAAGGAAGCAGAAGGTGGGGTTAAAGGGATGGGCAGTGTCAGATTCAAGCTGTTATCCCCGGGACTTTTGTCAACTGCACTTGGCCTGTGGTGACCTTGCCCAGCTACCCCTGGACCCATGAGGCTATGCGTCTTACAGAATGTTTTCATTTTACCTTGACTTATCTTCAGCAGGCAGCTTTGGGCAAAGATGGCCCGCTGGTTCATTTCTTATTGATCCTTCCTCCCATCTTATGCTGTGACTGAAGCATGATTTTAGGGGGCTTCCAAGACCAGCCCATGAATCCTGACCTTACTCTTCTGAGCAAGGAATCACTGCTTTTCCTCCTAACGTGTGCCACCTACTGTGGAGAACTCCGAGCTGGGCCGTCTGCTTAAGGCAGGCACAGAGAGACTTTTCTTGGTGTGACCACTTCCCTTCTTCCAGTGTCTTATGCACTTGCCCGTGCTGTGACCCAGGGTTATGGGGCACCCCTAGCATCATCAAAGATAACATCTGTTTGTTGTTCTCTTGGTTGTCTCAAATTGGCTTCATAAAGGTAATGAGACAAAACTGTGTTTATGCCACCACTTAAAACGGAAGAGAAAGTCCTTCCTTTAAATCCTTTTTTTTTTCTCCCCAATGAGCTTGATGAGAGTCGCAGGTGCAGGGCACAGAGAGTTCTATGAGGACGATGGTGGCACTTTTTAATGCTATGTGAGAACAGGGGAAGCAAAAATGATGTTTATGAGGATAAAGAACTTACAGAAACAAACCTGACAGGGAATTTTAATTCTTTCTATTAGAGAGATGGTATATAGCCATAGTATTTTTTTTCTTACGTACCAAGCAATTTAATTGCTTATACAGATAGCCACACTCAACTCTTTTTAGGTTATTTAATTGAAATGCACCAGAGGATGAAGATATATGTGCGTGTATGTGTGTGTGTGTATATGTATATACATATATATATGTATATATAAATAGATATACGAGGGTACTTCAAAATTCATGGGAAAATAGGATTGAAATAACAGAACGGTTATGAGCTGAATTGTGTCTCCCCCAAACTCATGTCAAATTCCTAACCCCCAGGGCCTCAGACTGTCACTTTGTTTGGAGATAGGGCCTTTACAGAGGCGATTATGGTAAAATGAGGTCACAAGAGTGGGCCCTGGTCCAGTGTGATGGGTGTCATTATGAGAAGAGGAGATTAGGACACAGACACACATAGGATGACCATGTGAGGACACAGGGAGAAGACGCCACGTACAAGCCAAGGAGAGAGGACTCAGGAGAAACCAGCCCTGCCACACCTTGATCTCAGACTTCCAGCCTCCAGGACTGTGAGAAATAAATGTCTGTTGTCAAAGCCCCCCGAGTCTGTGGGACTTTGTTAGGGCAGCCCTGGCAGACTAATACAAGGACTTTCTTAAAATAACGCATACCAATCCTCATTTGGAAATCAGTATCCAGTAGTGAGTTCAAAAACTTTATCTTTATGGTTGCTGCTCTGGGTAAGTGTATAACTTATGGGTATAATATAGACATTGTTTGGGGAAAATTCTGCATGTAGTCAGTGCAGAAAATGGCACAGAATGATGTTTGTTTTATAAATGTCCTCCCAGCCGCCGCCTGGTTTGGGTCACAAGGGGGAATGCTAGCTGTGCCAATCCTAAAAGGTGAAATTGAGGAGACAGGGTGTACAGGTTTCTTTGTGTGAGTTCACCCCCTCTGAACCTCACAGGTAAGGGTGGGAGATGAGGCACAGCAGAGAGACAGAGACACCTGCCATTTTAATGTGACCTTTTATCCAACACCAAGGCTGAAAATTCCATGTGGAGGAAATCTCACTGCACCAATGGACTTCCCTTTGTCCCCACATGGGGGCATTTGTCTGGAGGTGAATTTTTTCCTGGAGAGCTCAGGGCACTCTGCTCTCCAAACCTGGTCCGGCTGCGTCTGTGCCGCCTGCAGGAAGAGCTCTGTTGAGTTTTCACAGACAAGAGAGAGCACTGAATTGTGCAGGAAAAATATGTGCTTGAATCACGCAGTATGTACGCACTATTAAACTCTGGAAAACGTTACAGGCCCCTCTGATATTCAAGGTCCCCAAAGGCTCACGTCAACGTTCTAATTCCCGTCCCCAAGTGCACATTTACCTACTCTACCCAACAACTAAACAACACAGGATGCGTAAAATCATGGATGCGTGTTGTCGTCCCCTTACTGGGACCCCTCCCCACTAACCCTTGTCTTAGTCCCCTTTCCTCCCAGCACAGGCAACCTCTCCCGCATTCTAAGAAACACCTGCTGAAACCTCCTTCCTCTCCTGCGGTGCTTCTTATCCAAAACATCTTTGCTTTCACCCTCCCTTCCTTCCGTGCCCTCTTCCCTGCATCAAAATGTGATTCCCTCTTACAAGCAGCTCTCAGCCAAAAATGAGAAGGAAGCAATCTGATTCAATGGGTAAGGGGGGAGTCATGTTCTTAGGGAGGATTTGCATTTTTAAAAAGAGACCAACGAACATATCTGACAATGTCACCCTGGAATTTTAGGCAGAGAGACAGGGGAGCAGGGACAAGCTCCGTTCAGTGCAGGGAGCGAGATTTTGGATCTGAAGTATTTTTCAGGTGCTTCGAGGACAGGAGAGTGAGGCTGCTTCTTTGGTGGAGCTGTAAACAAACACCTCTTCTGACAAGTGCGGTGAAGAGAGCTCGAGAACACGATCCAAGAGCCCTTTCATCCCCGGGCTGTTAGACGTGCAGGATTAAATGGAAGTGAGTGGAAAAATGCCTTCCCTCCACTCAGCTGGCCTGTCACCTTGCTTTCCCCTGTCCTGTCTCTCTGAGGCTCGTTTCTGAAGAGAGAAATTTAAACTCTGTCCACCTCTGACGGGTCCACATTCCTCTAGGAGAAGCTTAAGACTGCCTGACAAGATCCTTTCGCATCTGGAGCCAGAAGCTCCCCTCCTCTGCCCACCCTGCCTGAGTCTCTCATTGCACAGCGAACTTCAAGTGCTCTGTCTTGCTCATAGGGACAGGCCTAGCTTCTCGGCTTCCCTGATCAGCAAAGCTTCCAGGAGTCTTCTACATTCACGTCTCCACTTTGTCCCTCTGGCCTTCTCCTATTCATCTTGGATCTCCAGGCGTCCCTGATGGTCCTGTCCAAGCCACCATGACCACCCTGTTGTCACACACAGTGCCCACTCCCCTGTCCTCCCCTTTCCTGACCTCTCAGATACACCTGCTGGGACTTCCACTTGCACGAAGCCCTCTTCTCCTCTGGCTGCTCAAGTCCCTTCCCCTCCTTTCCTTTAATTCCTTTTTTTCTATTAACAGACCCATCTTCTACAAGTGATTCATTTTCCTCTAAGCCAGAGTTTGGCTTATCTTGCAAACTGAGTCTTGAATGACAATATCCACTGAAATACAAGATAAACCCTGAAGTGATGTAAGCTCCTTCTCTTCTGCTTTCATCTCTCTTGGTTCTTCACACCACTGTCCCGTACTGCAAGTAGGCTCATGCTACTAAAACATGCACATATTTTACAACAGAAAATGGACTGGGTCCATCGATTCATTTGGCATACTTTACATCCCTAGCTGAGATCTTCGTCTGTCTCTTGTCCAAATTACATAAGTTGTTAGAAAAACAGGAACAACTTTTTGATGTGAGCTAATTAGGGGGAAACACATTGAGTGTTGGTAGAAGGTAGACATAACACTGGACTTTGTGTGATTTCACTGGAGAACCAACTTCCCCCAGTCCTTCACATGTTTCTCTCTTTTGCTGGCTTCTGGTCGTTTTCTCCTTTGGGCTGTTATCAATAGTGCTGTGAACATTTGTGTACAAGTCTTTGTGTGAACCTATGTTTTTATGTATCTTAGGTAGACACTTAAGAGTGGAATTGCTGGGTTGTAGTCAGTCTATGTCTTATCTTTTAAGAAACTGGCCAGGCTAACTTTTACTGCCTTCCGATTTCATCTTCAACGACATTTCTCCTTGACCCTGTAAGACCCAAATTAGAAGCTCACTGCAGTTCTCTCTTAGGCTCTGTTCTTTTACTTGGCAGCAAGTGTATCAATTTGCGATTGTACTTTTATGTGTGTGATTTCTTAATGTGTCTCCCCCACTAAAACACAAATTCCAGGTGTGCAGGGCAATGTCCATCTGGTTTACCACTTCATCTCCACTGCCCAGCATGCTGCCATGAGACCCTAGATAAACAGTGGGAAACAAGAGAGTCAGGGGAATTGTGTGCAATAGATTTTTTATTGCCTCAGAAGTCCTGGAATATGTTTTTGGCTATGGTAGAAGGGCAGGTGACTGTTCATAGACAACACGAGGACGTGGACATTAGCGGGACCTGCAGGAGGCAGGAGGACACGTACACCTGCCTGTCTCTGAGACACGCATCAGGACACAGGGAACAATTTAGCAATAGGTTCAAGGCATATTTTCATCATACTGAAGTTGGGGTACCAAGAGTTCTCACTGGTGGTTGTTGAAGGTGGTGGTGTGGAGTGTGGAAGTGAGCGGTCTGGAAAGAGGAGATCAAAGTAGAAAAATGGAAGAATTGAGGTTTGAAACAGTCTGAGGGAGGGAAGTGATTGTGAAAAAACAGGTATGAATCCTTGAGAGGCCTTAAAAAAACCTTACTTAGAGGTAATTAGATGTTATTAGTATTAGATGTTAAGAACTTTGAGAGTAGACATGTGCTGACTTTTAGGAACCTGCGCTGTGGCTGACAACGCACGCAGATCACCGTTGACTCAGATCCACTCTTGAACTGGCTGATAACTTTCTTCATAAACATGACTGTACATTAGTAAGGACATCAGCAAGGAACAAAATAGCTCATCACACAGGCCTGATACGTATTTGCAAAGGAGCACTCGAGACTGACATTTTTCAGTGTCTTCCAGAGACAGGTTCAGAATATTGAAGACCAAAGTAACAAGGGAGCATCTTGTGCATAGTTAAGCAGAAGCGTTCCAAGAGCCTAACGTTTTCCCAGGTAGCGACGATCTCGAACTTGTCTAAGGAAAACACTTGATAAATGGACGGTGCAGCTAAAACAGAAATGCCTCCTGTGTACTGCCTTAAACCCCCTGGGCACATGTCCAAACGCTGGGAGGACTCAGCTCCCAGAAGGACCCGCACGAGTTGAGTCTACGCCGGCAAAGTGACAGTGGGACTCCAAACATCCTGTTTTTTACGCTAATTACCATCAAAATTATTTTTTTCCCCAATGGCTGAAGAAACCACTGTTAGGAATGATTACTCTTTCTAGAGTGTAAAGTGACTTTGCCATAGAACCTTGATCCTCAGCGTCACCACTTCACCAGTGGCTTTGCAAGTTCTATAACCTAATTGTGCCTCGGCTTCCTCAGAGGTAAGTCTTGGGATGTCCTCAGGCACTATAAGGTGGGGGTCTCAGACACAAAAAGAACAGAGCAGAAGCCCCTGGGGCGTACACTCATGAAGCGCCTGGCACGTGATCAGAAATGGACAAATGTCAGACAACCTAGTTCTGCAGAAATGGAGAGTATTCTGCAATTTTCCAGTGATCAGTATGTGTGAATTCTTTATGCCAATTTAAAGTGTTTTCCGTGAGGTTTTATTTCAGCAACTGGCCACCTTTCTGTTCCTGGTTTTGCCCTCATACAAGATGAAGAGCTTGCACCTCTGGTAAAGGTGAAGGAAGGGTTCCCTTCAGGGATACAGGTGGCGTTTGGGCTCTACCCTGGGCCTTCGGCAGATGCCCTCGTTCTTGATTCTCCGGATTTCTGACTAGTGATATACTTGATTCCTGGTGGGGAGGGTGCTGGTCTCTTCCTGGTTAGTATCGGTGTGCCTACGTTCTGGTTTCATTTAAAAATCTAACTCTTTTTAGGTGCATATACTCTGATTATGCTTCCCAGTCCCTAAGTTCCCTCATTCGTTGGCACGACCCCTGCCTGGGCACGACTTACTGATGACAAGAATTGCTAAGAATTCACCTTTTTTTGATCTGTTATTATCAAAGTGACCCCAAGAGGTGAGCCAGGGATATCTGAAGACCTAATGGCCTAGAGCTTTGGTCATACGTAAAACAAACCATAGACCCAGGAAGATCTACAAAAGCCAAATAAGATTAAAATGAAGCAAGACACACCTCAGCAGATGAAAGACCAGGAAAAAAATTTCAGTGGTAGCTAGAGAAAAGAGACAGATCGTCTTTTTTTTTTTTTTTTTTTTTAAACAAAAAGATGACTGGTAAGGGGATCTTAACCCTTGACTTGGTGTTGTCAGCACCACGCTCACCCAAGTCAGCCATGGGCCGGCCCCTGTGACCGATTGTCTATAAAGGTGTAACTATAGGACTAATAACTCGTTTTTCAACTGAAACTGAGAAAACCAGATAATAAGGAAACTGTATTTTAAAAAAAAATTTATTTATATTTCTTTTTGTGGGGTACAGTGTGGATTCCATACATGTGTATCCTTCGCAATGACTCACTTAGGGTAGACGGCATAGTTTTGTACCTGTTAGTCCACCCCTTCTCCTCCCCTCCCCCACACCCCTCACCTCCCAGCCTTTGGTAACCATTATTCTACTCTCGGCTTCTACAACAACCACTTTATTATTTTTTTTTTAGATTCCACATACGAGTGAGATTATGTGGCATTTGTCTTTCTGCACATGACTTACTTCACTTAACATGACGGTTTCCAGTTCCATCCACGTTGCAGATGACAGGACATCATTTTTTTTTTTTTTTTTATAGCTGAACCGTATTCCATTGTGCATATACACCTCAGTTGTTTAATCCATTCATCTGTTGATGGGTATTTAGGTTGATTCCATCTCATGGCTATTGTGGATAGTGTTGTGACGAACATGGGAATGCAGGTGTCCCTTTGACATATTGATTTCATTTCTTTTGGGCATATACCCAATAGTGGGAAAGGTGGGTTGTAATGTAGATCTCACTTTAGTTCAAGGAACCTCCATACTGTTTTCCTCAGTGGCTACACCAATTTACACTCCCACCAAAAATGTAGGGGTTCCCTTTACTCCACATCCTCAGCAGCACTGGTTATTTTTAAATGGTGAAAAAAAATTGCACTCAAACTGGAATTCAATATCCAGTGAAAACATCCTTAAGAAGAGTGTCAAGTAAAGGCACTGTCAGAAAAACAACTAAGATAATTTTTCACTATGAGACCGATATACATGTATATATATATAAATATTAAATGGTGCTATTCACTGACTGGAGTTTAAGAATGATGAAAGTTAATTGTTAGTGGGAATCCTTTTTTGTTCACTTGTATTATGCACTCAGTCATGTCCACTCCAAATTCACATGTTGAAGGCCTAACCCCTAATGTGACTGTATTTGGAGACATGGCCTTATTAGGAGGTACTTAAGGTCAAGTGAGGTCCCAAGGGTGGGTCCTAATCCAACAGGATTGGTATCCCTATAATAAGAGGAGATTAGGACATGAACACACATACAGGGAACGCCCATATGAGGACACAGGGAGAACATGTTCATCTAAAAGCCAAGGAGAGAGGTTCCAGGAGAAACCAGCCCTGAAGACACCTTGATTTTGGACTTCTAGTCTCCAAAACTGAAAGAGAACAAATTTCTATTGTTTAAGCTGCTCCGTCCACGGTCCTTTGTTATGGTAGCTTGGGCAGGCTAAGACACTCTGTTTCTGACTTAAATAGATTGCCTATTTTACCAGTAGGTACAATACTGACTCTCGGTTTACAAAGAAATAGGTATTCTTTATCATGTTAGTTAAATATCTGTCTATTCTTAATTTATTAAGACTTTGAATATGAAATTCATGCCAATTCTTTTCTAAAGTGGATTTTAAAAATAGAACATTTTCAGCGACTTTGCATAATACATATATGAATTCACCATTCCTTTGACAAGGTTGTTAAATACATATGACTGCATGTTTTCCAAGGCTTCATGCCTGCTAAAAGAGATTAGAGAATATTAGTATTCTTAAATAATTTTTAAAATAAATTTTGTCCCCTAGAGAAATATATTATTAACATTGTGATAAGTATTCAAAAACATTTTAATGAAAAAAATATTCATTTCCCTCACAATGTTGCTGAAATCCATGTAGAACTTGGGAATCATGGGCATTTGCCGTAAAGAAAAAGCAATGCTGTCATACCAAGGTGATAGTTTTACTGTTTCAGAAAGACTTTGTGACAGGCACCTGCTATTGGGAACAAAGAAACAATTGGCAATTACTTAATCCTTCAAAAACAACTTGGGTCAAAGGATGCACAGAAAAGTTGAATTAATTTGAGGAACAATCAAATCAGACCAGGCAACACCATGGTCTCATTGCAAACTTCATTTCTATCTCTGTCCCTTGTCCTGCAGACATGATGTTAACCATGGTGCTGACAAAAGATGTGGACACCAACTGAAGAATTTTGCGACTAAAGTTTAAAAAGATAAACGTCCTAAGACATGTTCTTATTCAGTTTTGCATGTCTGCAATGTCTGGCGCATCATACATAAACAATGGTTCTTGAATTCAACCTGGATAATGGTTTTTCTGATGAGAACAGTCAAAACCCATGGAAACATCATGTGGCTAATGACCGAGATAAAAATCCAGTGCTTATGTGCACAAGATATTATCCATTCAAGAGACTCACAAGGAACCAGAGCATTTTGAGGCATCCTGAAGATCTGCTTTCAGTGATAATGTGAGCTCTTCAATCAACAAATATCCTCCCAAATATCCTTTGTAAAACCAAATTATCTTCAATCAATAAAAACTACTGCAGAATAGTAGGTAGACTTTGAAATAGCAATAACGTCCATTGCTCCTTAATGCTTCTTTTTCTCTTGAGAGAAAATGATGATTGTAGAGATTGCTCATGATGGGCGCAGGTTTGAGAGGCTACTTGGAAGACCAAGGAGTTTTAGACCACTCCTTGGGGACTGGTGGGATAGTGTAGACTGTAGAACAAGGTTCAGCAGAGGAGTTACTAGAGATAGGCTAGAATTCCCTATTTTTTATTATAAAACTTATTATAATGTGCAAATTTGTTTTTGAAAATATGGAAACGCTATTCAAAGCATGCCAAATTTAGCATCAAAGTGTCAAGTGTATTCAAAGAAATATGGACTGCAGTAGGTAGGCGTTGACTATGGCTGCATAGCAGAAATCGTTCCTGTCCCTTAATAAGTCGATTCTTGCAAGTGTAAAACAGGTGTCTTCCAGATCGTTTTTCTTTCATATAAATCACTGAACTCCAACTGAGGATTTATTAGGTGGAAAAAACTTTAATAAGAAGCAATTAGCAAGTTCTTAAAAGTGTCCTGTGTGTTTAAGTGTTATTAAGAGGAGATTGATAGTGCCACCTCTCAAGGACTGTCACTAGTATCTCAGACCTTTCTCATGGGCGTTCACAAGCGAACACTAGGTGCTAGTTGGGGCACAGCTGTATGAATTCCACTAATCACTGCATGTCCCTAACCGAACACACTTCAAATGAGCTACGAAGCTATGATGATTACTCTATAAACTTTCTTGGCATGTGTCATTGTGGTGTAAATTTTCATAATCATACCTCCATGAGATCAGTGAGTTATTCAGTGGAATATCATCACTAAAATGTATTGAAGCAGGCAGGCTGGTGTGAAAGAATAAAAAACAACGTATGTGCTTTGGCCAAGGATGAGTATTTTTCATCTGTACAAAAACAGAAAAACTGGGCTGCAAATCTTAAGAATTTGAAACCTTGCAATTCTTAAAAACTTGAAACCTGCAATTCTTAAGAATGCGAAACCTCGGTTCAAGCAACACCACACTTGAGATCAAATCTACCCTATGGGAAAACCTACCCTGATGTAGATCTGCATCATTTACATATGTATTATCTTTGTCTAATTCATGATTAGAAGACATCAACATAAGTAGGTTGGAAGGACAAGATACCAAATCAAACAAGCGACTACTTCATCCAGAACCTGTATTTGCTGTATGCAAGGGCACTAGTGTTCAGTGTTCACCTAAAATATTTGTCATTTTACAGGTTAATAAAAAAAAGCTAATTAGCCGCCTTTATATTTTACATTTGTTACAGCATTTTTTTTTAAAGGTAAAATCATGACTCCCAGATAAATACTACATGAACGTGTTTGAAAAGATTTTATTTAAATTAATTTGTGAGGGAAACAGTAAAATGTTATAACTGGTTTAAAGCAGAATTCAAAGAGCAGAAACATACGCAGGCAATCAGGAATGCTGGAATAAATTTGCTAAATGGATGCAAAGATGGTCAACAACCAGGGGCCACCATCAACAGACAAACACAGGCACTATTATGGTTTTTCCATAACTTACAGAGTTGAAAAATAGCTCAACGACAATAAAGGGCAGAGACCAGGGGGTGCTAAGCCAGGACCTAGTAGTGCTCCTTTATTCCCCAACTCCACGGCTTTCACAATTTTTCTCTAACAAATTCCAGAGGCTGAGTAAATCTACAAAAGGGGTTAATCATAAAAGTGTAATGTCCTATAAATTATTCCAAAAGCGTGCCGTGGCTCTCAGTCTTACCAAGCAGATATTCTGAAACCAAATTCTATTTCTATCAAAGAAATGTAGAAAATCAATGTTCTTAAAGGAGGGAAATGATTTTTCTTGGGGAGAACACATTCTCCAATGTGGATGAGGATGTAGGTACTCGATGTATGCTACAGCTGCGCTCACACTAAAAATAATCTATTAATGACATGGCTCAGAGGTAGTCATTCAGTGAAGGTCCAAAGACATATTTTGAGGTCACAAGAGGAATTTTAATGTTAGATAAAAAGGAGAATCATTTCTTAGGGCTCATCAAAAACATGGCTTTCCCACTCAGATCAGAAACCAGAAAGAACTACCACCTCCACTTTATCAGTTGCTGTGGCGTGTTAAAATCAACACTGAGGAGATGGAGGGATGGAGCATGTAACATACATAAATATAATATCGATGTACATACAGGTAACATATCTGCATATATAGATTATATTTTCCAGCCTGTGTTCAGAAAAACTAAAATGAAAAAGAAATGACCAGAAGTATAATTTCACTCTGTTCTGGAAATGTATTTTACCTATATATATGCACACACACACATATACATGAGTACATATATATATACATGATACGCACGAGTATTCACAGACTAGTATGCATATGTGTTATGTGTATTCATTTTTTCATACACTAATTACATCAGTTTGATTTTTCACGCAGTAATTAAGGTTTGAACGTGGTTCTGGGCTGTGTCAACTTTGCTTTTGCTCAACTGTCAAGTTCTGGTTTATCAGCACGTTAGTGAGAGTGGGTCGAGCCAACAAGGGAGGAAAAGGCTGACTGCACAACGCGGCCTGCAGCTCAGGGGCTGCCAATTTCCTTCTCTTTCCCTGGGCAGCAGGGATCACGACAGCGGGCCCTCGGGCACTCTCACTCATAGGGCGGCAGGCCAAAGAGCTCGGGCTGGAAGTCGAGCAGGGAGCCCAGCACCAGGGTGGCCTTGCTCGTCAAGTCGGGGCTCAGGTTTGCATCGGGCACCATGACCACCTGCATACCAGCTGCGAGGGCCGCCTCCACTCCGTTGGGAGCATCCTCAAAGACAAGGCACTGCAGGAAGAAAAAGAAAAGTCGAGATGGCCTTTTACTTAACCAGATACCCAGATTAAGCGGTTGTTAGAATCGGTGCCATCGGCTTCGCGATGGTGCAAAACGAGACAGAAATACAGCGTCGGCTTCCCAGCGCACGCACGGTGCCCACAGGCTGCCCACCAAGGTTGCTCTCAAGGGGACAGGCTTCTGTCGCTGCCAAAGCATGATCGAAATGAGCGCAGCTGTGGAGAGTGGAATTCTTGGTTTAAAACTTTATTTCGATCATAAACATGTGTTCAATCAATAATTGAACATTCAGAGCAGGAGGGGAAACTGTAAAAAAAAAAAAAAAAAAAATCATGATTTGAAAATGTAGTACCACTTCAGAGCTGCTCATGTTTTATGTAGTGTAGTTTGAAAATTAAATGGTTAGGGTGTTTTAGTTAAAAATTCAGTCCCTGTGTGAGCTGGTGTTATTCGAGAAAAAAGTCCCGAGCACAAAGGTTTAGTGCGTGTGCTCTCTCTTAGGGACGGCCATGAAAATCCGCTTTATTATCAGGATTAATGACACAACAGCATTCGGAACCTCTGTGCTCTCTTCGTTCACACGCCCACATTGAGAATGTGGAGTTTGCACGCTGCACTTATCAGTGAGCTCCTACAGAGGCCACCATGGCAACATTACAGCAAGTGTGCGGTGAGAAGGACTCCCTCCAGACAAGTCACCGTGGCGTGTATTCAACGGTAACAAGCACAGCCTGTGTGTGTTGTCTCTGCGTCACCCTCCGTCTCAGGAAAGCACGCACCTGGAAAGTGTCTTGACTGCGTTCCTGTGACTTGACACACTGAATGTGAAAACAGGCTTATGGATGCTTTTAATCAAGGTCCTGCAGGGGCCCAGGCAGCTGTAAGGCGAGGGGACCTCCACGCCTGCCCTCTCCACTGTGAAGCGCTCTGCTTGGTCCCATTCTCCACGAGCGGCCAGGGCTCTAGCAGTCCATGGTGAAGCTTGCAGCCCTCCAGTTATCTGTTCTTTAAGCCCTCTGTCCCTTTGTCATTTGTTCAAATCCTTTCTCCCCTCATCACCAGGCATAGTAGCGACCCAATGTGCTGATGTCCCACGAAGGGCTCGTGGAAGCCAGATACCAGGTCAGATACTGAAGCCCCGTGCCCTGGGGTGCCCGAGGAGCAGAAAGCTCTGCCCTCAGATGCCCAAAGTGGTGCAAAGTCCTACTTCCTCAGATGCCCCAGGCTGTGGAAAGCGTTTTCTCTCTCTCTCTCTCTCCCCGCACAGACACAATCCTAACTACTAGTGGGCCACTCTGCGGAAAGGACAGCTTTTTCTTTACCCTCCTTCCTTCCCTCTTTCTCTTCTAGCGTCCTGTTCTTGTTCTTTCCTGCCCTCTGGGGCTAACACATCTCATTAGCCAACTTCCCCCTGGGGACGAGGAGTTATTTCCTGACCATAATGACATTGAGTGCTGTGCTGCCTTCACAGAGGAGGCTGGCCTGTCCACCTGCTCCTGGTTGTTCAGGACCGAGAGGTTAGCATGAGGCAGGACTCGCAGAGCCCTGGGCAAGCTGCACAGTGAGTCCCACCCATCGCCTTCCTTCTGAGAACTTCAGAAGCCCCCTCTTTTCCTCCCTTGAGACACCGCTTTCCTTCTGAGCACGGAGGAAAGGATGCCGGTTACCCCAGCCTGGTTGGTTATCTCAGTTACCTGACTCACAGGCTACCTGTTCCTGGTTTTCTATTCCAGACTTTTCAAAGTTATGACTTGATCGTACTCAAAACACTCTCAACTGGTTTTCTCTGGGACCACAGACTGGCACTTAAACATCAAATGACATTTTTAAATATCTGCCATCTCCTCTGGGGATTCTGAAGTTTTGTGGAGTCCGCCTCTGAAATTTAGGCGGGGGCAGAGGAAGGGATTGTTTTATCCCTTGGGGTGATGGCTTGGCTGAAGTCATGGAAGCAGCTTTTATTCAGTATCTGTGCGAAGCTGCTTCCGAGGAGCACGTGGGCAGGTGTGACGGAAGACGGGTGGCTCACAACTGCGACACTTCCCAGACAAAGAGACAGCTGGAGCAGACACACCAACACATCTGCACTCCCCTACAAGGAGTCTGCAGTTCAAGGGGATGAGAACACTGTGGCGTCCATTCACACCAGCTAGCTCTTTCTACATGCCCAGCTGGAAGGTACAGGAAACAAAATGAGGACCACAAGAGTGGCGAAGGAAAACACTCCAAACGAGGAATGCAGGGGAGGTGAGGGAAATGACGTACAACAAGCACCCACAGAGCACAGGGAGAGGAACTGACACAGGCGCTCTCAGAAATGTTTACTGTTTTTCTGTTTTCAATTCCTAACGTATCCCCACTTAATTTCAGAACGAATAATGCAGATTTGGCACTGACACCTGAAACATTATGTACAATGGATGAGACAGGCGCAGTAGATAAAGGCAGGGAGCCCTGAAAAGCATAGAGTGGTGAGAGGTCCTCAGCACAGTAAGAGGGCCACGTAAGAATAAGCTCACTCAGCAAAAGGGCCATTTGAAATTCGCCGACGTGCCATATGTGAGTAAGACCCCAAGCACTCAAGCAATTTAGGGAAAGCCAGGAAGACGGGCCAGCTGGTTTGGGTTGCCCAGCTCAAGCCACATGCAATGCCGACTGTCCCACAGGTCAGAAGCAACTGTGGTTTATAATGTGAATACAGTCTTGGGTTACTTCAGTCGCAGGAAAACAAGTAGAAACTCTGTAGACGTTGTGTGAATGGTGCCTGAATTCCCTGTCTTTTTCCTCCTTTCATGGGGCCATTTCACTTAATAGCTGTCAAGAAATGCTCTTCAGTAACACTAGCTGAACTCCTGCACCTCACGTCGGCTCACAACGATTCCAGCCGAGAAGCGTGGCAACGATTCCAGCCGAGAAGCGTGGAACGTGGAAACGGGATGCGCGGCTTCAAAGGCAGGCAGGACAGTCCATGGCAGCAATGTTCTGCCAGACCAGAGCCAGCCCTTCTCAGGAAAATGGAAATGCTGGCCCCCTGAGACCAGGCACCATTTCCACGCAATTTCAAACCAAGCAGCCAGCACAGGACAGGACAGACACCAAGTACAAACCCTGCCGAGAGCCACCCCGGCAGGGCCCACGCGGCCGACCACACCTCACACTTGCACAGAACCCAAGGATGCTGAGGGATCCCACGGCATCTCCACTTTCAGTTGATTCATCTCAGAAGCAGTAGAATTATAAAGCAGACCAACTATTATGTTTTGAAGTACCTATTAAAAATGTACCAGCAGGTTTTCATGTCTTTATCAGACTGTGTGTGTTGAGTCCAGTGATCGAGTGCACTTCTAAACAGGACCGTTCCTGCGAGAAAAGTACCGAGTACCTAAAAACCTAGACATTTTAAGAATTTCCACAGCATGGCTTGTGTATCTACTGAAATCAAAGAATAAATCTTTAAAAGTCACCTGGAGAGACAGCCTGCTAATCACAGGACTAAAGGGAGAAAAAAAAAAAAAATTGAAGGTATAAGCTAAAGCATTACAGCTTATGCCTTACACAAACACAAGTAAGGAGGAAGTATTGTTTTCGTTCTAAGAGTAACATATCTCAGGGTAGTTTCTGTCCACCACGCCCAGTGGGAGGGAAAGGAGTTTCACTCTTGTTGAACTTGGCCTCCAAGCTTCCTTTTAAGCACCTGGTTTCTTCCCTCAGGGACTAGGCCATCCCTTCCCACCTCTGGCTAACTGATTACTCCTGACCTTAAACTCATTTGTACCATCAGGCACACAGTGAGTCATACATTTGCATTCTGGCATCTGTGGAAAGAAACCTTTCACTCTACACAAAAGGACTAAAGCCTCTGCAAGCAGGTGGGTGAGGCTGGGAGCAGGCTCACTTTCCCTACATGGACATGGTGGGCTGCTCCTTTGAGGGTGGCCTGGGGCAGGTGGGCTAGGGAGGGCATCGATCCTGGTGCTTTTCTATCATGGCTCCCGTGCCATCAGTGAAGTGGGAGACCTGGGCTTGGTGCAGGGGTGCAGGGCATGGTGCTGGGACCTGAGCGTGCTCCCAGAGGCCCTTCCTCCGCAAGTCTTCCTCCTCTACCCACATTTCATCTCTCAGCCAAGAGATGTGTATGAATGTGCCTGTGCACACCCATGTTTTATAAGACTTTAATTCACTTAGTGGTTATTTTGTTGCATGGTGTGTTTAGTGGACATTCTAAGACACACTTCCACTACTTCAAGGGAGTTTTCTGTTCCAGAAGAATCTTCTCTCAGCTTGTGCTGACACCAACGTATCAGCTGTCACTAGGCAGGGCTGGTTTTCACGGCACCTTCTCATGGTGCTATGGCAGAGAATGAGCATCTGATAAAATGCTCACTAAGCTAGCGAGGACGGGGGAGGTGTCCTGGGCCAGGGCTTAGGGACACAAAGGGGCCACAGAATGTCGAAGCTGGAAGACAGGAAGCAGGGAATCTGGCCTCTCCTCATGTGCGAAGGGCTGAGTCGAGGTAAGTTTAGAGGTGAGCTGGAGGTCACACAATCATGCGGACGACAGAACTTTGGAACAGAATCTGGGTCTACAGAATACAATGTTCTTTTCACTCTACCAAGCTGAAGGCTAAAATATATCTGATTTCCATCTCCAGGAGAGGAGATGAGCTTAATTAAACTGTTGCTACAGGGATTTAATTTAGAAAGAATGACATTTCCAACTATAAGGGAGGTAAAGCATTTTGGTGGCTTATTGCCTAGAGGGACTGAACTTACTTCTCTGAAGACGCTTAAGCTCAGCAGTGGCTGTGAGACAGTCCACGTCTCTGTTCATTGCCCAGTCTGCTCGTCGGGACCACAAGGGGAGCTTAAAGGTTCTTGCACTTTAGGTTTTTAAAGATAAATACCATATAACTAAGAAGTTCCACTTTATAATTAGGAAGTTCCACATAACAATATCTTTGTCTGATAACACAGCCAGGTGTCTTGGTCCCTTTGAGCTGCAATAACAAAGTACCATAGACTGAGTGGCTTAAACAACAGGCATTTACTGCTCACAGCTTTGGAGGCTGGAAGTTCAAGATCAAGATGTGGTAGAGTCGGTGTCTAGTGAGGACCCTCTTCCTGGTTCATAGACGGCAGCTTCTCACTGTATTCTCACATGCTGGAAGGGGTGAGGGGGCTCTCTGGGGTCTCTTTTGTAAGGGCACTAATCCCATTCACGAGACTCCACCCTCATGACCTCATTACCTCCGAAAGTCCACACCTCTAACGCCACCACCTTGGGGCTGAGGATTTAAACTTCTGAATTTGAGAGGGACACAGACATTCGTTCTACAGCACAGGAAACAAGTAAAAGTGGAAGGGATGAGAACCACTTAAGAGGCTTGGGGGAGCTCCAAGATAGTCTCATGAAAAAGCTGACCCCAAGGTTTCTAAGGCGGTGGGTGCTGGGGCCACCTTTTGGTGGAGGGAAGGAGAGCTGGATTTTGTGACAGGCTGGGTCTGAGGCCATGGTGGGACAGTCAAGCAAGGGATTGGAGTCAGTGCATGTGGTGGGTGTGAGCTGGAGGAGTGGACGGGTGTCACTGCAGCAGAGAAGCAGCTGAAGCTGCAACTAGGAAGAGGCAGGAGGCGCGCTGACGAGGGACCCAGGCAGCTCCCAGAGAGCAGCAGGATCCAAGATGAGGTTGCAGAAGGGAGGAGCACCACCACCGCTGTGACATTTGCTCCGAGGTGTGTCTGTCCCACGGACGAGGATTGCCCTTGGCTCTCACTTCCAGATGATGCTGTGACGTTCAGTTCATTACACATTCCCAATCACCATCCCCAGAGTGTTCCTACGTCATTTCTCCTCATCCGTCCAGACAGACAGGGTTAGGAGCAGATCAGATGGCCACCAGGGGGGAAGAGACAGCAAGGAGCAAGTCACTGTCAGTCCTGGGCACTCGGATCCCTTCAGGTCTCACAATGAATCTCATCCTATTCTCCCTGGGACTGCATTTAGTACTGATTTCATATTTAAAACAATTATGAGTGTGTGTTTTAAATTATACACTTTAATGGAAATAGCAAGCTTCTCAAATGTAACTGTATCGTCTCGAAGGACTAAACCTTTTCCTTCTGCTTAGTGAAACCCAGCATTCGGTATAAAGTCCCTGAAGGGTCACTGTGCACGCTCTCAGAAGATCTGGACTCCTACAGCAGTGCCTGTGCCTGCTAGTCCTACAGAAAGCCGTGCGTGGCCCGCAGCTCATCACTAAAACCAATACTTTTCTACGGTACACTTTTCCTACACATTAATTTTGTAATGTCAAGTGCAATTTTCACATTATGAGACACTGAAACTTCAAGAGGACCCTAAACTTTATTTTCAGTTGATTTTCCATCAGCAGTGCTCATGTCTGAGGTTTAAGTTATGTCTCCCTGTTCTTTGACAGTTAATTATCTGTAAATAAGCATCATAATCTTGTAAGGTTAAATATGTATACTTCATTAGATATTTGTTTAAATAAAAAAAATCTTTAAGTAATGCTATAAAAATAACAGTTGAAGTTTGCATGTATTTTCTGTTACTCATTAGTACTTCATTTATATTATTCCTCTGTCCATCCACCCATGTCTGTCTGTCATTCATCTATCCATCCATATCGATCAATCTATCATCTACCTATTATCGATCATTTATTCTATCTATCCATACATACCTACCTACCGTAAACCAGGTGGTGTGCTGTGTTCCCTAAGTAACAGTGTTTGATGTGGAGTTCAGTGTCCCTTGCACATGGCAGAGCTACTGTCTTAATGAATTAATTATAAAAATTAATTCAAAATAAAACTATAAAACCAGCACTGAAATAAACATATTTATAACCAAACCCTCTAGAGTTACCAGCTAGGTAAATGAACAGACCGTAACACTAATTAGATTCCTTGTCCTTTTGAAAAAAGTCTGTGAAAAAAATTTAGGACTTCACAACTTGGACAAGGTGGAAAGCTTCCTAAAGAATTCTCTCTGTGTCATTTTACTCATGAAAAATACATTACGAGGCACTCTCTGCATCCATGTTAAAGTGCATGTACGTAAATTAAGTGCTGAGCAAAAGACCTCAAGGCAGCTCAAAAAACCTTGCCTAATTTTCTCTTTTAATAATACAGACTCCACGTCCACCCCCCTGTCAGCAACCAATGAAAAGTCCAGCAAGGCCCTCAAAGGTGCCAACTGTTTATGAGTCATAAAATAAGTCTTAAGAATTGGTCAACAGAATGCTTGTTTTTGTTTTTTTTTTTTTTTTTTTTCTTTCTCTACTTCCTCCATGTACTCAAGTAAAATGTGCAAAGTCATATCAGGTTTCTGCAGCCTTCTGCATGAGACTTGTAGTACGCGGCAGTGACAGGAAGCCTACATAAGTTTCACGTGTGAAGAGGTACAGGATGACCACAGACTCTTGACAATTAACCATCTACACAGACGATATGTTTGAACACGGAGAACAACAGGTTATATTTAATTTTCAGTTAGTGTCTTCCCAGTGGAGAAACCACGTTTAGGTATCTCAGGTCAGAGCTGCTTCTGGTTTGGGAGAAGAAAACCACTGTCTCCTGGAGGACTCGGTCCCACATAGCCCACAACAGCAGAGCACAGCTGCACTGCACCTGCCCCCGAGCAGAGCTGCCGAAGAGGCTTCACCAGTCGGCACTATCACAGCACACAGGGTGCCTCTGCCCACCCGTGCGAGTGATTATTCCACACCGTCTCCAAGTGTGCTATATAGGAGAGGCTGACGACTAGTATGGGAAGCGAGCCACACAGAAGAAAACACCCAAGAAACTCTTTGGACTTGAAGGGGAAAAAACTCGCGATGAGCAAATGAGCCTCCAGAGGAGCTGTCCAGGTGGTGACCAGGTGGCAGCCTCCAACGCAGTGGCCTCTCCTCAGCACCTAGCATGCCACACCCGGGATTCTGACCTACAGAACTGGGAGATGAAGTTCTGTATTGTCTGAAGACACAAAGTTTATGGTGATTTGTTACGGCAGTGGTAAACAGTGAATCCAGGTGGCTCATTCAAGGTTAAGCATCAAATTCATTTTTAAGGCTTTGTAAATGTACCTAGCTATAGATAGTGTAAATAATGGTAGGGAAAGAAATAAAACAAAACCGGCATACCCTGTGGTTGTGCTGAGAGGCCTTCAGACAACCATCTCACCAGATGGACGCAGCAACTGGGAAACTGGAGGTGTGGTGAGAACTCCAGGCAGAGAGAAGAGCTGGGAAAAGGCACTGAGATAGTTACTGGTAACCCCCAGTGCAGAGAAGCTCATGTGGATGTGACAGGCATGGGGACAAGTAAACATTTGTGTGTATGGGGGAGACAAAAGAGAAGGCTAGTCCAGAAAACCTGGAGCAGAACAAGGGAGAAATGGCCAGGACAAGAGGTTGACATTTCTGGGGGTGGGGGTGGGGGTGGGAGAGTGGGAGGGGTGGTCAGAGCACGACAACCTGATCTTATCAGTGCTTTAGAAACTTCTAAAAGGCAAAACCACTGACTTACAAAGAAATTTTTACCACTGCTGAATGTCCTTGCTGCCCTATTCTAGCAATGTTGTTTATATCTGGTAAGATTATCTGAGGGCATGATTGCTTAATTTTTTTAGAAATCCAAGCTACAACTCATCCTTTTAAACATCTGGCTTAGTGGCAAATGTTTCATTCTGTGATGATGGCTTAATACTGATAGCTTATATGCTACATGCTATTATGATAGCCTAATGAGAAGCATCATTCCTCGAAATCACTGATACGTGGAGACTTCACAACTGCATGTACAAATTTACACAGAAGTGAGATAACCACTTAGCAGTTCCACTGATGCAACACCACTGCAAGAACAAATCATGAATGAACCCTCAAGCACCACAACACACAAGGTAACAGAAAGTCGCTATGGCATATCATTGCAATTTACATGTTGTTTGATGTATGCGTCTATATGCATGAATCTAAAGAATGAGAAAAAACTGATTGCTTTGTGATCTACTTATCAGGAGTTATCCTGAATAAAACTTAACAAAAACACCAGAAGCAGCTGCGGCATGGAGCTTCTGTCGGGCCACGGTCTTTGTCATTGCAAAGGAAAATGCTGTTACCATCATCTCTGTGTGTTCAGTTCGGTTTGTCTGAAGCGGCTGGGAGACACTGAGAGCAATTATTAACTGAACTTGATGTTAAAAGGAAGGCATGTACCATCCAGTTGCTGTGGGAAGAAGCGTGTGTATGAGGTATGGTACTTGCTGTCTAGGGGAGACTGAATCTCCCCCGTCATTCCATGAGCTGCAGGGCATGCCAGATCATTTTATTTTTAAATACTGCAGGTACAGTACTGTGAGATATGTGTTCCCAAGGCTAGGAACTGCTGCACAGCCAACTTCTTAATGACAACTGCAAAAATCTACGAATGCCTGTATAACTTGATGATTACAACTGTGTACTACGGTCTTTATTTCAAGCATTCATATGAGAGAAAAGACAGGTTATGATATGCATCTAGCACTTCTCTCTATGTTGGGACACACACTGGCACTTCCTTCTTACAGTGAGTGGTCACTGGACGGAAGAGTTTGGTATTTGGTTGTAAGATCTCCTATTTGGGGAAGAGATACAAAGATTGCAACCATCACACACTGCCAAAAAGTCTCGATTAGAGACAGGCAAGTTGCTGATGTATATTTACTGGATGTCCATTAATGAATAAATGAGGAGGACACGTTCCATGCTGAGGTGGTGGGCAGGTGATACGTTCACTTGGTAACACAACCAGAAAGTGTAGCTCCCAGTGGTGTTATTTTTCAGATATGACCACTTGGAATTGATACACAGAGCTGGGGAAGAGGCAAGTACGGAGGTGGGGAGGAGAGTAAGACTGCCCCATTCCTTGCTCCTACTCAGGTTTTCAATTGTGTGGAAGGTATGCTTCATGATTCACTGGACACCAAGGCTGCAAGCCTGGGAGGTACTGAGAAGGCCCCACATTTGCACTGGATGTTCCAAGAATCACACTTTTCGTTGAAAGTTGTATTTGGAGGACAGCATACAGAGAACTTGGTGAAGCCCCTTGACTCCAGGCTTCCAGAACCTCCCAGGCTGATTCCAAACAGTATCAGATTCCTTAAGCCACAGAAATTTAGCTCAAACAACAATACTTTGGATGATCCACAGACAATGTCTTTTCTACAGAAGACATTTTCGTAACCCCCAGTCAGAATAACAGATAAAAGAGTAAGAAAACATGAAGTATATGAGACTAAAAATGTACCTATTCGGTGAGAAATTTAACACTCGGATATTAAGAAAACCAGTCCATCCTTCAACTTTTTTCTTTCATTTTTAAACAACATCAAAATGGTGGTTCTGCTATTTCAATTTCCTACAAAAAGACAAACGTGTGAATAATGACACGCCACCCATGCACGCATGATGCTAGTCTCTCAAGGCTGACACTCGGCAGAATCACACACTGAAGGGGTAGTGTGGCCTTCTATTGCTCAGCAGGGTCTTTCTGTAGTGCACCTGCTCACCTTAGAGAATCGCTCCTCCCTGCCCTCATTTTATCACAGCATATACAATCATGTGTCATATAACAACAGGATATGTTCTGAGGAATGCGTCATTAGATGACTTCAGCATTGTGCAAGCATCATAGAGTGCATTCATGCGAAGCTACATGGTATAGCCCACAACACACCTAAGCTATGAGGTACAGTCATTATAATTGTACAGGACCACCATCTACATGGTCTGCTCCTGAAAATATGCCCTGCACAAAGAGCACTGCTTTGCCACATTGTGGTTATTTCTGCTCTCTAAGCCAGCTGTTTTCAGTGTGGGAGTCCATAAGGCACTTCTCAAGGGTCCACAAGGTCAAATCCACACCCATGGCACTACTAAAGCACCATCTGCCTCGTGCATTGTGTTGACATCAGCATTTCTGGTGCAGAAGCCAAGACATGAGGAAGAGCCGTAACCTGAGCAAGCATCAGGGAGGGGGAACGGTGGTCCTCCAGTGAAACCATTTGTTCATCCACTGGGATGGCAAGGTGCAATGGACACATAATTACGGCTTTCCTTTTCTGTGACATAGTTTTTAATTTGAAAGAACGACTGATAGACAAGCTGTGATTTCTCTGATTTGGGCATCTGGCAGAATTTTCCCTGAAAATTAAAGAGAACAAAAGAAGATAGAAAGATATCCCATGCTTTTGGATTGGAAGAATCAACACTGTGAAAATGTCCATACTACCCAAAGTGATATACAAATTCAATGCAATCCCCATCAAAATTCCAATGACAAGAAGATGGTGGACTGGGTGGGACTGCACATGCACAATCACATTAGACAGGAACAAGGAACACCTGGGTGCACATGCGCATATTTACATAACATGCTTGGCAAGATTCAGACCATCTGAGGGGCCCTGACCATTTTTTAAATGTTTTCCCAAGAGGACTAGAGAGGCACCCACCCAGAGAGGCCAAAGTCCCGCGGACATAATGCACCCCACGGCGCCAGCACACGAACAAGCAGACACTGAGGCAGCTGTGCCAAATTGGCAGCCCCAGCAGGATCCTAGCCAGGCAATAGTGCTGAACCAGTGAGCAGTGAAATCCTCTGCCACAATGACTAAACATCAAAGGAAAGATACCAGAAGTATGAAAAATCAAGAAAGTACACCACCAAAGGTAATAACTCTGAAGCTGTAGATCCTATACGACAAGAAGCCCTTGAAATGTCTGACAGGAATTTCAAGTGATAACTCTAAGGAAACTAAATGAGATACAAGAAAACTCAGCTAGACAACACGAGGAAACAAGGAAAAGTATACAGGACCTGAAAGAAGAAATGTACAAGGAAATCAATGCCCTGAAAAAGAATGTAGCAGAGCTTGCGGAGCTGAAGAGTTCATTCAATGAAATAAAAAACACAACAGAGAGTTTAACCAGCAGGCTTGCAGAAGCAGAAGAGGGAACTTCTGACCTTGAAGATGGGCTGTTTGAAATAACACAGGCAGACAAAAAAAAAAGAAAAAAAGAATTAAAAACATTGAAGAAAATATAAGAGAGATATCAGACAACCTTAAGCGCTCAAATATCCAAGTCATGGGTATTCCAGAAGGGGAGGAAAAAGGAGATTGCATTGAAAACATATTCAACAAAATAGTGGCAGAAAACTTCCCAGGTATAGGAAAAGACACAGATCTTCAGATTCAGAAAGCTCAAAGATCTCCAAATGTATCCAACCCAAAAATGTCTTCTCCAAGACATGTTATAGTCAAATTGGCAAAATTCAAAGATAAAGAGAGAATCTTAAAAGCTGCAGGAGAGAAGCGTCAATTCACCTATAAGGGAGCCCCAATCTGACTAACATCAGACTTTTCATCACAAACCCTAAAAGCCAGAAAGGAATGCGATGATATATTCAAAATACTAAAAGACAGAGATGGCCAGCCAAGAATACTCTACCACACAAGGCTATCCTTCCGAAATGAAGGGCATGTAGTATAATTCTCAGACAAACAAAAACTGCAGGAATTCACTACCACACAGTCACCCTTAAAAGAAATTCTCAAGGGAGTACTGGGTTTGGTACCTGAAAAATAACTACCACTGCCATAAAAACTCAAGAAAAATCAAAACCTGGGGGTAAAATAAAATGCCAAAAATGAAGAGAGAGAGAGAAAAAAAAAAAGCTTATCTACAACCCAAGAAACCAGCAAATACAGATGACAAACAGTAAATCAGAAAGAAAGGAACAAAAGACACTTAAGACATCCAAACAAAAATCAATAAAATGCTAGTAGTATATCAACACTTTTCAATAACAACTCTTAATGTAAAAGGCTTAAATTCCATAATCAAACGACACAGACTGGCTGACTGGATTAAAAAGGAGCACTCAACTATATGCTGCCTTCAAGAGACCCACCTCACCCATAAAGACTCACATAGACTCAGAGTGAAAGGATGGAAAAAGATTTACCGTGCAAACAGAAATGGAAAATGAAGTGGAATAGCTATTCTTATATCTGATAAAACAGACTTTAACCTAAAAACCATAAAAAGACATAATGAGGGCAACTACATAATGATAAAAGGATTCATCCATCAAGAAGACATAACAATCATAAATATATATGCACCCAATGTCAGAGCAGCCAGATTTATAAAGCAAAGTCTATTAGACCTAAAGAAGGAAATAGACACTAATACCATAATAGCAGGGGACCTGAACACCCCACTCTCAATATTGGACAGATCATCTAGGGAAAGAATCGGCAGAGAAACATAAGATCTAAACAACACTCTAGACGAGTTGGACTTGGCATATACCTACAGAATATTCCATTCAACAACCTCAGATTATTCTTCTCATCATCACATGGATCATTCTCCAGGATATATCATGTTAGGTCACAAATAAAGTCTCAACAAATTCAAAAAAATTGGAATTGTCTCATGTATTTTTTCAGACCACAATGGATTAAAATTAGAAACCAATAACAAGTGAAATTCTGGAAACTATAAAAACACATGGAAATTAAACAGCATTCTACTTAATGACCTGTGGGTCCAAGAAAAAAATCAAAGAGGAAATAAAAAAATTTATTGAAACTAATGAAAACAATGATACATCATACCAAAACCTGTGGGATGCTGCAAAAGCTGTACTAAGGGGGAAATTTATCACATTAAATGCTTACTTCAGAAGAATGGAAAGATGGCAAGTGAACAACCCACTACGTCACGTTAAAGAACTAGAAAAACAAGAACAGTCCAAATCCAAAGTTAGCACATGGAAAGATATCATTAAGATCAGAGCAGAACTTAATGAAATTCAAACCCAAAAAACAAACAAAAGATCAATGAATCAAAAAGTTGGTTTTTTGAGAAGATAAATAAAATCTACAAAACTTTAGCAAGATTAACTAAGAAAAGAAGAGAGAAGACCCAAATAACTAAATTAGAAATGAAAAAGGTGATATTACAACTAACACATCAGAAATACAAGGAATCATTAGAGACTATTATAAACAACTACATGCCAACAAATTTGAAAATCTGGAGGAAATAGATAAATTCCTGGACACACACAAACTACCAAAACTGAGCCAAAAGGATGTAGAAAATCTGAACAGACTAATAACAATAAAAGAGATCGAAGCTATTATCAGAAGGCTCCATACAAAGAAAAGCCCAGGACCAGATGGATTCACAGCAGAATTTTACCAAACATTCAAAGAGGAATTGACACCAATTCTTTGCAAACTATTCCAAAAGATCGAAACAGAGGTAATTCTCCCAAACTCATTCTATGAAGCAAACACCACCCTGATACCAAAACCAGGTAAAGATACAACTAAAAAAGAAAACTACAGGCCAATATCCTTGATAAATATAGATGCAAAAATCCTCAATAAAATAATAGCTAACAGAATACAGCAACACATACAAGAAATTATACACCATGATCAAGTGGGATTCATCCCAGGGATGCAAGGTTGGTTCAACATACGCAAATCAATAAATGTGATACACCACATCAATAAAATCAAACAGAAGGACCATATGATCATCTCTATAGATGCCGAAAAAGCATTTCATAAAAGTCAACACTCTTTCATGACAAAGACTCTCGGTAAGTAGGGTACAGATGGAAAGTATTTCAACATAATTAAAGCCATATATGATAAACCCACTGCCAATATCATCTTTAAGAACAGGAACTAGACAAGGATGCCCACTCTCACCACTCCTATTCAACAGAATGTTGGAAGTACTAGCCAGAGCAATCAGAGAAGAGAAGGAAATAAAGGGCATCCAGATTGGAAAAGATGAAGTCAAACTGTCCCTGTTTGCGATGACATGATCCTATACATTGAACAGCCTAAAGGCTCTACAAAATAACTCTTGGAGTTGATAAATGATTTCAGCAAAGTTGCAGGATACAAAATCAACACACAAAAATCAGTAGCATTTCTATTCTCCAATAGTGAACATGAAGAAAGAGAAATCAAGAAAGCCTGCCCATTTACAATAGCCACCAAAAAAATAAAATACTTAGGAATAGAGTTAACCAAGGATGTGAAAAATCTCTATAATGAGAACTACAAACCACTGCTGAGAGAAATTAGAGAGGATACAAGAACATGGAAAGATATCCCATGCTCTTGGATTGGAAGAATCAACATTGTGAAAATGTCCATACTACCCAATGTGATATACAAATTCAATGCAATCCCCATCAAAATTCCAATGATGTTTTTCTCAGAAATGGAAAAAAATTATCCAGACATTTATATGGAATAACAAAAGACCACACATAGCCAAAGCAATTCTAAGCAAAAAAAATAAAGCTGGAGGCATAACACTACCTGACTTTAAAATATACTACAAAGCTATAATAACCAAAACAGCACGGTACTGGTATAAAAACAGACACACTGATCAAGGGACTAGAACAGAGAATCCAGAAATCAACCCACACACCTACAGCCATCTTATTTTTGACAAAGGCACCAAGCCTACACACCGGGGAAGAGACTGCCTCTTCAGCAAATGGTGCTGAGAAAAATGGATATCCATATGCAGGAGAATGAAACTAGTCTCATACCTCTCACCATATGCTAAAATCAACTCAAAATGGATTAAAGAATTAAATATACCCTCTGATACCATAAAACTTCTTAAAGAAAACACAGGAGAAACACTTCAGAAAGTAGGACTGGACACAGACTTCATGAATATGACCCCAAAAGCATGGGCAACCAAAGGAAAAATAAACAAATGGGATTATATCAAACTAAAAAGCTTCTGCACAGCAGAATAAACAATTAACAGAGTTAAAAGACAACCAACAGAGTGGAAGAAAATATTTGCAAAATATACATCAGACAAAGGACTAATATCCAGAATATACAAAGGAACTGCAACAACTTGATGACAAAAAAAACAAGTAACCCAATTAAAAAATGGGCAAAAGAGCTAAATAGGCATTTCTCAAAGGAAGATATACAAATGGCCAACAGACATATGAAAAAATGCTCAACATCACTCAGCATTCAGGAAATGCAAATCAAAACCACACTGAGATACCATATCACCCCAGTTAGGATGGCTAATATCCAAAAGACTCTGAACAATAAATGCTGGCAAGGTTGTGGAGAAAAAGGAACTCTCATACACTGGTGGTGGGACTGCAAAATGGTGCAGCCTCTATGGAAAATGGTATGGAGGTTCCTCAAACAATTGCAGATAGATCTGCCATATGACCCAGCTATCCCACTGCTGGGAATATACCCAGAGGAATGGAAATCATCAAGTTGAAGGTATACCTGCTCCCCAATGTTCATTGCAGCACTCTTTACAATAGTCAAGAGTTGGAACCAGCCCAAATGTCCATCATCGGATGAGTGGATAGGGAAAATGTGGTACATCTACACAATGGAATACTACTCAGCTATAAAAACGAATGAAATACTGCCATTTGCAATGACATGGATGGACCTTGAGAGAGTTATATTAAGTGAAACAAGTCAGGCACAGAAAGAGAAATACCACATGTTCTCACTTATTGGTGGGAGCTAAAAATTAATATATAAATTCACACACACACACACACACACACACACACACAAAAGAAAAAAAAAAAAAAACCGGGGGTGGGTGGGGAAGAAGATGTAACAACTACAATTACTTGAAGTTGATACAACAAGCAAACAGAAAGGACATTGTTGGGGGGGAGGGGGAGAGTGAGGAGGGAGGGAGGTTTTTGGTAAGGGGCGACAAAAATCAACCACAATGTATATCGACAAAATAAAATTAAAAAAACAAAACAAAACACTATGTTTCCATTAGTATCCTGGCTTGCAAAACAAGGACTACGTGTTCTTGAAACTTATTTTAACCATCTTAGCAATGCCAACAGATCACAGTAAAAAGGCACATATCTAACCTAGTCTTTATCTGCTTCCTACTCTAGTTCAAAAGCAAGTGCCTAGCTACTGTGATCCACTCAGGGAACCTGTTTACAGAATATGGCACTTTCCCTTTGCTAGCGAACAGCAACTTATGCTGAACGGAGAAGATGGGATTTCTGGGAGGAAGACTTTAGAACCTGAAAGATTATTTTATAAGGCGGGCAGTTCTTAGGAAAAATGAAGACCTTTGGGTGGAATTTTTGAAAGGATGCCAAGTACGTGGACATGTCCAGATACAAGAAGCAGATGCACACCCACCCAGGACCTGCTCCAGCTCCACTGGAGGCTCCACTTTGACTCTCTGACAACTTCCCAGCTGGGAGGTCTCAGGCATGTCCCATGTCACAAAACTGCTGTCAAGCTAAATTCAGTAATGAGATCTGAGTCAGCCCAGGTATATGTGTGTTGCTACAAACACGTTCTGTCGTTCAGTGATTCTTTAGGCTGCAGGATCATAAAAATACATGTTTGGTCATCATCCCTGGTTCATGGCACAGAGTTTCTAAAACCCTCGGTATTTCCTGAGGGGTTAACAAGCCCTTTCCCACCATACCTGAGTTCATGCTAATAAGGTACTCTTGGTGGACCACAGGACAGTTTCGGTATGGGGTCTGGACACCAGAAAGACCAGATATGTGATTAGAAGCGTGGAAATTTCAGCACCACTCCCGACCTCTGGGGACAAGACAGGGGCCCGAGATTGAATTCCGTGATCGATGGTCAGTGATTTAATCACTTGTGTCTAGGTAATAAAGTCTCCACAGAAACCTCTAAAAGGCGGGGCATGGGGAGCTCCATCCCAGGGGAACACATGGAGGTGCAGGGGGGGTGGCCTGCCTGGGGAGGGCACAGGAACCCCCTTACACCCAACACCACACCCCATGCATCTCTTTTACTTGGCTGTTCCTTAGTTGATTCGTTTATTACAAACCAGTAAATGAGAGCTCTGTGAATCATTCTAGTGAATTATCAAACCTGACGAGGGGGCTGCAGGAACCCCCAATCTGTGGCTGGTCGGTCAGAAGTAGAGTTGGGCCCTGGAACTTGCGACTAGTGTCTGAAGTGGCGGCAGTCTCCTGGGACTGCCCGTAACCTGCGGGGTCTGCACTGACTCTGGGAGTTGAATTGTTGGACTCTGGCTTGGTGCTGGAGAATCAGAGGACGTTGCATTGAGTCACATACTTCACCTTTTTTTCCAGGTTCCACGCAGTAAGTCAGACCCTGGGGCAAAAAAACAGGTCATTCAAAAATACTCCACTGGCCCAGATTTACTTGGAAAGAAGTTTCTGAGTAATTTCCCAGAAGCTGGTGATCTGTGTAGTTAAGGACCAGTGACCCTATCTCCGTCTCACCAATTAGAGGTGAAGAATGAAAAAGACCTTTCACTGACACGAGCTTCTGAGAACTAACTCGCCCAGACAACTAAATTCCTCAAATACAGGAACCAAGAGGGGCAGAGGAAGCAGCAGCGGCCCCACCATCACCCCAGTGAACGCCCCTGGGCTAACACATGGCATCAGCACAAGGAACCCCCCTCCAGAAATGTCCTGCTCCCGTCCTGGACTCTGTTCCTGCAGATGGTTCAGGCCAGGTATTCCACCTCAGCAGTCACAGAGCGGCCGAACCACCAAGATCGATTCTCCCCTAACACTCTGGCAAGCCTCAGCCAGGAGGAGCCGTGTGGCGGGCAGCAGGAGGAAGGCTGTGTCCACGGCGCACGCTGTGTGATCAAGCAGTCCGCCCAGGCAGGAGGGGGCTGCAGCTCCCAGTTCCTCTGGCTGCCTCATCCCCATGGAGAAAGAGCCGCGAGTCCGAAGATGTCACGACACCAGCAAAAACTCTGCACTGACAAAGGATTGCTTTACAAGCAACTGGGGAAGGGAAGTGAGACTTGATGACTGACGTCTGAGTTGCAATGAATACCTGCCTTACGTCTGTTAGTTAAAAATATGGATGTGGAAAAAATATATAGATAGATCAGTGTTGTAAGCACCAAACTGTTGAAGCCCTGTTCCCCGTGAAATGTCAGAATAGGTTGTTCTGCCAAATGTGAACTCACTCAGATACGATCGTGCAGCCCAGAAGGTTCTGGCCAAGCGTCACTGGCCTGGAGACTATGGCACGGTGGCTGTGATCCGTCACAACATCTTTCAACAGGTGATCTCCCCTCCCTTACAGCCACGTCCTAAGGAGCATTCCACAGTGGCCCCTCAATAGGGACAACAAAGACCTCCCGGAGCTAACAAGCTCCACGTGGATGTTATTTGGCGAAATGCGGCCTGTTGGGGCCATTTCTCATCAACACCCAACTTACCTTTTCCACGGGAGGAGGAGGCGAAAACCTCCTGGCACAAGCGAGAAATATGTCGGGGTCTGGCTTGCCACTCTTCACCTCGGGATCGTCTCCCAGAACGATGTGATGAAATGAACTGAAGAATTCCTTGTGCCTGCTTGTCTTCATTTCGAACGACACGAGCTCTGAGCTGGTGGCGACGGCAGAAGGTATGTTGTGCTGTTGCAGGTGGCAGATGAGTTTTTCAGCCCCTGGGGAGGAGGAGGGAAAGCTTCGGTGAGCTGGCGAGGCACCGACGGCAAGGCCTCCGTCCCCGGCACGGCTCTCCGGGCTGCGCATCAGCCCGCTCCTTGCTACCTCTTCTGAGCAGTTATTTGATCTACCAGAGAGACTGTCTACACCAGTGTTATCAGATCTGAAACATCCCTACCCCAAGCAAACAAACAAAATAAACAAGGCAATTCAGGGCTTAGCTACATAGCATTTCTCTAAGTAACAGAAGATGACTTGACCAGAAAGAAACTAGCCTTGTTTGCTGATCGTCATTGAATTGTGGAAAACAGGCAGAGAGGAAGCAGCGGAGGTGACTGTCAACTTTGGGAAGGCGATGATGCCAGCAGGGCCTCCTTGGACCATGTTTTTTGTTTTGTTTTGTTTTGTTTTCTCTGAAGCAATGACTACACAAGGGCTAGGCTTCTGCTGTTTTCTGAGAAAACCCCGTGCCCTACAGAAAGCAATTCAGTCATTCCTCATATTCCTGCAAGAGGAAATCATAAAACGGCCTCCACCACGTAAGAAAAGGTCAGAGAATAAAATGAACCTTGCTTCCTACAGCTGAGCAACAACGTACCCTGTGCAAAGAGCACTCCCACGTCATCACTGGCTGTCAGGATTAACCGCAGGGAACACACAGACTAACGCAGTTATTCATAGAGCCAATTAAGAGAGGGCTAATTATCAGAAATGTGTCAAAAATAAAGGGAGTACTTTCCTCCTTTAACCTGTGATGATTGGGGCAACAGTCACATCTAAATCCACCCAAAGCACGATGGTTTATCTAAAGTGAAATCTTAAATGATCATATAATAATTACTGCTTTAATAATAACATGAGGGAATGTCTCTACCTTGTCATCTGCTACAAAAAACATTTTTTTTTTTTCAAACACCTGAAACCATTTGGGGGAAAGCAACAGACAGACTATGAGCACATGACCATCTAGAGAGTGGAAGTCATGGACAGACCGTAACTCTGTGCCTGGACAACATTAAACAGAGCAAACAGGATAGAGCAAACTCTAGCACTCCACTGGATGTAAATTCATGTCTACCATCCAATCAAACAAATCACCAAGCCTGGACAAATGCAATGCATAACCCAGAGGGGGAAGAAAAAAAAGTAATCAGCAGAAATGACACAGATCGATAAATTAGGTCAGATAATGACCTTGAAACAGCTTCATAAGTATTATAAATAGCCCAAGGTAGAGACTGTTGGAATTGAAAAAAAAAAAAAAAAAACAAAAACAAAAGCAACACCCAACTGCATGTTGTCTACAAAAACCTACTTTAAATACAAGTACACATTAGTTAAAAATGAAAGGACAGAAAACAATAGAACATGTAACTACTACTCAAAAGAGAGTTGAGGTAGCTGTATTAATAACACACAAGAGGCTTTAGAACAATGAATGGCTGTAATCAGGGATAAACAGGAACATTTCATAATGACAAATAGGTCAGTTCATCAATAAGACATAATTCTAAATAAGTATGCATCGAACAACAGAACTACATAATCAAAACACATAAAGCAAAACCAACTGAATGAAGAAACAGACAAATACAGATGAAGGTTTCAAACTCTTTCCTCACTAGCTGATACAAACAGACAGAAAGTAAGGATACAGCAGACTTCAAAGATGCTATCAAGCGACTTGACCTAATTGACATACTTCTCCCAACAACAGTAGAATCCACATTATTTTCCAGTGCACATGAAACATTCAACAAGATGGAACGTATCATGAGTCATCAAACGATTCTCAGAAGTTTCTGAATGATTGAAATGATACAAAATATGTTCTCTTACAACAGAATTAAAATTGACATCAATGGGCCGAGCCCGTGGCGCACTTGGTAGAGTGCTGCGCTGGCAGCGCGGCGACGCTCCCGCCGCGGGTTCGGATCCTATATAGGACTGACCAGTGCACTCACTGGCTGAGTGCCGGTCACGAAAAAACGACAAAAAAAAAAAAAAAAAAAAAAAAAAATTGACATCAATAATAAAAAGAAATTTGGAAAAATCACAAATATTTGGATTTTAGACATGGGTGAAAGCTAAAATCACAATGGGAAATTAGATAATATATTGTAGAGACCTAAATCATATCAGAACTTGTGGGATGTAGGTAGCTAAAACACTGTATAGGGGAAAACTGATAATGTTAAATGCTATATTAAATAAGAACAAGGTCTCAAATCGGTGATCTAAGGAGTCACATTAAAAATCTGGAAGAAAGAAGATCAATCATGATTTAAGCTTTCACCTTAAGACAGTGAAGGAAAAAGCAAATTAAACTCAAAACTAATAAAGAGAAGGGAATATTAAAAATAATAGAGGACATCAATAAAACAAAAAATAGAAAGGAATACAGAAAATCAACTAAAACAAAAGCTGATTCTTTGGAAAGATCATTTTAGCTATACTCATGAAGAAAAAAGAAACAATATCCAAATTTATCAATATTAATAATGAAAGGGGGGACATCACAACAGCTTCTAAAGTCAATAAAGGAATAAAAAAGCATAAACTTAATGCCAATAAATTTGACAATTTTTGGTACTTAGCCTTAGACAAAATGAGTTAATTCTTTGAAAAATACAAAACTCACTCAAGAAGACACCATTAGCCTGAATAGCCCTCTATCTATTAAAGAAATTAAATTTGTATTTAAAAACCTTCCCATACGTAGAATCAGATGGTCTCAATGGTGAACTTACCAAACACCTGAGTTAGAAATAACACCAATTCTACACAAACTTTTCAAGAAATTGGAGGGAATGCTCCCCAACTTATTTTGGGATACCAGTACTTCCCTGATACCAAAACCAGACAAAAGCCAGACAGGAAAATTACAGATGCATATTTTTCATGAACATATACATATACCTGCACATGTAAATTCAACATTTGACCAGTGTAAAAGTATTCTGATTGAAGAGTTTCTATGCAGCTTGAATCCATTAGTTAAAAATATGGAATGCCATACCATTTAATTAGTTTTCAACAATCACTGATTAGTATTGTGGAGGATTAAATTTACTATCTAAATTTCAGTATAAACCTTAACCTAACTGGTAAATAAGGATTTTTTTAAAAAAGGATAAAAATAAAAATACAGCCAATAATGAACTTCTGTCTGTATATACATAGTGACTAAAGCTAAGTACCAAATGACCTAAATTTAAAACAATATCTTAAAATTACTATATCACACAATTTTAAACCAACATTTTAAAAAAGTCATGGGAGCATACTCAAACACATGGTTTTCTCTGAAACACTGTATAAAAAAATTGTTAAAGATCTTTGGTGCTGTTAATTTTAAAAATTTAAATAGTTTAATTCTATTTTAACTCATACTTCTAACATTTCTGTGAATATCCTGTAACATACCTAATGTAAGAGTGTGCCCGTGTACTTTGACAAATGCACATCAACGTGCACGTCAGCATCTTCACTGATAGAGAAACAGGTCAACACTGTTTTCAGATGGCTGCTTTAAACCACCCACCGCACACTGACATCCTTCAAAATGTCTGGGGCCAGTGTGAAGATGAAACCCAGCATGAGGCCCTGACTGTGGTGCTCAGGCTTATGGGACAGCAAGCAATTATATTCCCTTTCTGGGCCTCACTTTTGCCACCTGTCAAGGAGCAATGATTAATTTCCCGATGGAGTTGCGGCGAGGTAACGTGCAAAGGGCAACACGTGCAGAAGGACATGGGGAGGCACTTTCCCTGCAGGAAGGGAAGCCCAAATAAATGTTACCTGCTATCATTACCATTAGAGAAAACTTCAGTGTGTCATCAGTAGTAAATGATTCTAATCTCCTGACACGTAATTGCCTGATTCCTTCACAAACTCTTCTGTCCTTTAAATATTGCACACCAACTAATTCGGATGCTCCCCCTGAGGAGTAAAAGATTAAAAACGTAAACGTTCTGTCCTAGGGAGAGGCTGGTTAATTAAGTATATAAATGAAATCCAGCTAATAGCTCCTCGCACTTGGTGCACTTAAGTCGGTTTAAGAGAAGGGAAGAAAGATATCTATTGCTACAAAGAATCAGCTACCACAGGATTAATCCCTGCGGGAAGACATAGGAAACGTGAAGAATCAGCAATCTTCATAGGAGGAATGCCTCTATTTTCTATTTTACTTCATCCTAGAAACCAAGGCAGGTGAGAACAGGAATGCTGCAATAAAAGTGGATGAAAAATGAGAAATGCAGAAAAGACTCACAGCTGGCATGGGTTCTCTAAGGAACGCTCTTGGGATTCAGTCCTTGAGTGGATGAGCCCTCGGGGCTCAGGCAGTATCTGTAATACCCGGCCCTGACCATAGAGACCAGCAGTGGGAAGAGAAGCGAGCCTGGGCTGTCAGGGAGGCGACCACCTAAGAACTGCCCACGCCACTGACGCCGTGTGTGGTGAGAACTGTGCACGGGTCTAAATCTGCAAGTCCCGGGACCAGATATACTGTGTGGTAGTCTGCTGAGCCTCCTACACAGGTACCTCGGTGAGGCCACGTGAAGACAAAGGCAGACACTGGAGTGACATGGCCAAAAGCCAAGAGGTGGCCTCCTCCCAGCCAACCCTCGCTGCACGTAAAGTGCTTTGGCAGATCACCTTTCTTAGAAGGTGACTTTTGCAACCACCTGCAAGGTGGGCTGGCTAACACCACAACGTTGCAGATCAAAGGCTATGTGACCGAGTATAGTGGGTTGAATAGGACCCCCAAAAGATATATCCAAGTCCTAATGCCTGGTACTTCTGAACATGACCTTATCTGGATATAGGGTCTTTGCAGATGTAATTAAGGTAATGGCCTTGAGATGAGGTCACTTGGGATTTAGGGTGAGCCCTAAATCCAATGACAAGTATCCTTATAAGAGATGAAAGAGAGGTGATACAGACAGATACAGAGGAGAAGCCACGTGAAGACGGAGGCAGAGACTGGAGTGATGTGGCCACAAGTCGAGGGACACTTGGAGCCACCAGAAGCTGGAGGAGGCAGGAAGGATCCTCCCCTGGAGCCTCCAGAGAGGGTGCGGCTCTGCCACACCTGGATCTCAGACTCGTAGTCTCCAGAACTGCTGTTGTTTCAGGCCACCCAGCTAGTTGTAACTGGATACAGCAGCCATAGGAAACTCATATGCGCACCCAGGGGGGCAGAGCTAGAGAAACTGAGGCCTTGACTTGGAGAAGAGGGCATAATTCAAGACTGTAAAAATGAAAATGTGCTGGCAACATTTCAGGGATTGTTAGCAATCAAAGTCAGAGTTCAGGAAAGAAAAAGGGAAAAATACCCAAAACCCCCACAAAAAGTCTAGAAGCTGCTCTCTGTATCAGTAGGAGGAGGCCCTAGGAATCGCTAGCTACCACCTCAGACACAAAAGGGCTTGGCATCAGTGGTCATTCCATACTCTGACAATCCCCCTCCCTCCCCGAGACATTCAACAATGTCCAGAATGTCCAGGTTTTAAGTCTGCTCCTTGTTTCTGATCAGCACTTTGCAGTGGAATGCACACAGGCAATGTGGTCACGTTCCTAGGAGAAAGTAAACTGCAGACTCACAAAGAGGACTTGGGCCTGGCCCTTTCCACAGTGGATCCAACCAGGTCTGAACTAAGCTTGGGGTGATGACAGGGGTGACCGGGCATTCCGCCCTCACTCCAGGATGCTGAATTTGGAGAACAGACCCTTCAGGACAACCACAACCCTTATGAAGGGTTCTCCTTCCGAGGTGGCCCTCACTGTGGGGCATGACACAGGAGCCTGGAATTCCCTCCCGTCTCATTATCCTTATAAGAAGGGAGGACACAGGGACACGGGGAAGGTGGCCACAGGAAGATGGAGGCAGATGTGGCCACCAGCTCAGGGACACCTGGAGTCATCAGGAGCTGAAAAGGCAGGAAGGATCCTCCCCTGGAGCCTCCAGAGGGGCACAGCCCTTCCACAGCTTGACCTCAGACTTCTGGTCTCCAGAACTGGGCGAGAGTGAATTCCTGCTCTCAGCAGCTGGTCAGTTTGCAGTGCTTTGTTATGGCAGCCCAAGGAAATGAAGGCACAAGTCCTCTGTTTCTGAATGTGAATGAGCAGAATAAACATCAGCAGGTGTTCGTGGAAGGTCTCAAATGTGTAAGACTGCAACAGAGAGGAATCTGTCAGAAACAAAAACCTTCCGCAGGAAAGTGGGGGCCGAAGCAGCAGTTTTAATGATAGCATTTGCAGAGATACACAAGTTACTGAATCTATAAAACAAAACTAGAACAGAACGCTACAAAAGACCAGCACTCAGAAAGAGAAAGAGCCCTTGCAGGTTAAGAATAAGACAAACTCTTTCTAAAAAATCAGGAGAGGAGAGAGAAAACAGGAAATCTCAGTGATTAGGCCAGGCTCTGTCTGGGTGTGGGTCTAGGAGACTGGGGTGGGGTGGCCAGACGTCTGCTCTCTCTCTCTTTAGAAATCTATGACTCATGTTTGGTTTTCCAAACACTGAAAATGCTAAAAAAAAAATAACTTGAACAACACTGCCCAGCTGCTGTTGCTTTATTTCCTGCAAGGTAGTCTCCGTTCCTTAGGGTCAGGGGAAAACCCTGCGCCCAGCCTTTGCAGGCCACCCAGTTCCAGTCACGCCACCTCTTCCCTCCGCCGTCAGCATCTGGGCTGTTCCCCACTTCTTTGCTGTTGCTCTGTCAACGTCCACTGAAAACATTCTCTGTCCCCTTCTGTCCACGGGGGAAGCATGCTTCTGTGAAGGCTCGGCTCACTGTCGTCCTTCCTGGGAACTTTTGCAGACCTTCCTCCCCAGGCACAGTGGGCCATTCCCACCTTCGTGACCTCTGGCACTGGCTGCAGGTGCCAGAGCTGTACGCCTCTGGCTACACACCTCGGCTAAAGAAGGGACATCAAGCCCTTCTACCTGCAGCACTTCTGGGCCACACGTGCCTGCAGCATAAAGGGAGTGTATACGGTGATCGGTCGGCACATGTGCTGGGCTTCCTTTGGTCACCTCCATGGCTTATGAGGCCAGCGGCAGTCAAGCAAGTGCACACGGGTGTGCCAAGGCCCTTCAGACAACAGCGTCCGGGCGTTCTCGGGTCCTGCATTTCGCATTAGAAGGCCACCTCCACCATTTCACACACAGCTGGCATGTGCTGGCCCCTCAACAAATAGCTGCGGGCCATAGTGAATGAACAGATAAGGCAAAAGTCATTAAAAATAGCATTCAGCTACTTGAAAACGCTGAGAGAGCAGATTTTAATTGTTCTTCTCACAAACATGGTAAGTATGGGAGGTAATGCATACGTGAACCAGCTCAGTTTAGCCATTCCACAACGTATACATATTTCAAAACATCATATATACAATTTGTATTTGTCAATTAAAAAATAAATGTTAAAAATTAGTGTTCAGATATTTGAGCTCATGAGGGCGCAGCCTTTCTGTGAGTCTGTTAGCATTCTTCTCCACACATCATGCACTTCCTAACTTTTATAATAAAATACTGCCTATTGGCAAATGTTTATTTAGGGAGCAACCACCCTCCAGTTGACTGTTGTTAGAGCATATCACATATAGGCAGAGAATATGATTTGACTGACAGACGCAGTATTAATCCCACAGAGCATTTTCTAGATCTGATGGAGCAATAAAGCATCGAATATCGGGAACTTAGGTGTCCATTCTTGTTTCTCCACCTCACTGGACCTCAGCTGAGCGAGCTGGAACCCCTCATTCTTGCGATGCTTCCTAAGAAGATGCCTGTTCCACGTTCTTCACTGACATCGCACATGATCGTAGAAGTGAACCATGTTCTGGATGATCAATGGACAGTCGGGCGCTGCAGGCAGAAAAACTGCAGGTGTGTGGAAAAGCTGAGTGAGTTCCAAAGAGCAGAGAGAAACCTTTACGGGTCAAACGGGCCCCTAGGCTTCCATAAAATGGACGCACGTTAGCTTTAAATAAGGCATGTAGGTCAGGGATTCATATGTGGTGTGTAAAAGGGATTTTAGCTAACTTCCTTTCTTTTTTATATTTTTTCTTAAACATACACTGATGCATTCATTTCTCTCTCAAAATTTATTGAAGGAAACAATTTGTAAGAATAGGTAGCTAGCACTGTGAGAAACAGATTGGTCCCTCCTGGTGTCAAAGCCTCTCCTTGACCAAACTCCAGCCGGGCTCCTCTGGGCCCTCTTCTGGACTCAGCCTTAGCCTTGTAATGTAAAGAGTTGGACAAACACTAACATAGTTTCCCACAGTTGCAACCCTGGTGTCACCGGCCCCCTTAAAGTGCTCGGCTGAAAAAACTCAAGGCTGCGAAAAAAGTGTATGCTTTGTTCCACAAACAACTAAAGACAGCACGCCACCCACCCCCAGCCTCTAACCTCCACAAGCGCCCGAGCACACCCAGACGGGTTTCAAGGGGACCAACCCCCATCCTGCTTTCTGTAATTTTTCACTTCCCTGACTCTACTGTGCCCCAGACTGTCACCTCCCCACTTCCTCAATTTTCCTTTAAAACATCAGTCGCCTCCCTTCAAATGAAAGTTCAGTTCAGTTCACGCTGGACTCTTTCTTCCCTATTTTAGTAGCATATTATCGATGAAAATATGTGCTGACCACTTGAACAAGTGTCCGGTTTTGTTTATCTTTGACACTAGAAAATAAGCAAAATCAAACTCCCCAAAGCATCTGGTATTCATGTTCATATGTAAAGTTTTAAAAATTGTAACTTTAATTATAAATTTAAAGGAAATACTACATGATTTAGGAAATCTGGCTAATACACAGATTTTTAGTATTTTTTATAAGTTGTATATATTTACCGATTACAACAGAACCATCATTTAAAAACACTGCTGTCTGCTTGTTAGTTTCCTTACAGGAAACTTATATTAGCCACAGCCACTGTTACTGGTCATCTCTTAATTTAATTCAGAGCCATGCCTCGGGCCATCAATTTTCAGATAGTTTCCAAGCTCCTGGGAATAAGCTTTCTTCTTAGACATCACTGATTTCAGCAGAGCACCTCTCTCCTTTTTCCAGGCATTCCAAGTGAATTTTCCTGCTTTGAAAAGATGCTGTCTGTGAGGCATAGGGCCTGTGGCCGTACTCAGATCTTCACTACTAATTTACTAGGGACCTTGCACCAATCCAAAGCTGATACCCTGGATCACAACTGCTTGCAAAACTGTATCCATTTTATGGAACTGAGCAACTCAACTATACCAACTGGTGGCATGGAAGGAAGCAAATCAGGAGGAAGGAGTTGGGTGGAGGGGCTGGAAGATGAGAGCCCTCAAGCAAGACTAGCGGGACCCCAGACATTCTGGAGAGATGCACATAGCTGACCTAGGGTCCCTGCTCAGAGCAATGAGCCTCTGGGGCACCTTGGACAGTGATGGCCTGACTGGGAGCACGAAAGTATGGATGGTGTTGTACTGGGTTAAGCATTGAGCAGAGCCCTCCCCGCAAAGGTCATGTTCACCTGACACCTGGGAAAGGGACCTTATTTGGAAACAGTCTTTGCAGATGTAATCAAGTTAATAAGAAGCCATACTGAATTGTGGCTGGGCCTGAAATACAACAACTGGTTTCTTTATAAGAGCAAGGAAAGAGAAATTTGGAGACAGAGGCAGACAGGGAAGACAGCCATGTGAAGACGAAATCAGAGACTGTAGAGACACCGCTGCCAACCACAGAATGCCAAGAACTGCTGGCACCCCCTGCAGCTGGAGAGGCAGGGAAAATGCTCCCCTAGAGCTTTCAGAGAAAGCATGGCCCTATCACACCTTGAACCCTGATTTCAGACTTGGAGCCTTCAGAAGGTCAGACAACACATTTCTCTGTTTTAAGCCACCCAGTTAATTTGTTATGTCACACAGCAGGGATACTGGTCAACGTAGGAGAGAATTTGAGTGGATTCATGTCCCATCTTTGAGACACCTCAGAGAACACTGACTCTCCTTTCTAAAATTCTGGTACTTGGGCCGGCCCATGGCTCACTTGGGAGAGTGTGGTGCTGGTAACACCAAGGCCAAGGGTTCGGGTCCCTATACAGGGATGGCCGGTTAGCTCACTTGGGAGAGTGTCGTGCTGACAACACAAAGTCGGAAAGGGAAGGGAAGGGGGAAGGGAAGGGGGAAGGGAAGGGGGAAGGGAAGGGGGAAGGGAAGGGGGAGGGAAGGAAGGAAGGAAGGAAGGAAGGAAGGAAGGAAGGAAGGAAGGAAGGAAGGAAGGAAGGAAGGAAGGAAGGAAGGAAGGAAGGAAGGAAGGAAGGAAGGAAGGAAGGAAGGAAGGAAGGAAGGAAGGAAGGAAGGAAGGAATTCTGGTACTTGCCATATACATTTATGATACTTGATAAGATAGTGCATGAAACCTGTGTTTTCTTCGTCAACAAACCTTAATGACAGAAGTAAAGCAGTTGTGAAAATAAGTATAAAGGAACTCCCTTCCAATCTTCAAAGACAGCTGAACGAGTCAGGTCTGCGTTGACGGGGCCCGATGGTCCCCGGTGACATGGGCGTGAGGACCAGACTGCCTTCACCGCACTGCTGTTTACCCATTGCAGGTCTGGTGGCTTGCAGGGCCATGCTGCTGCCAAATGTTCTCTGGGGTCACCAAAAATTTTATCAGCCTGTCTGCTGTTATTGGCAAAAACTCCTCCAACCAAAGCTGCACCTTTCTCTAGAATCTCTTTATCAGTATCACAGATGGTGCACTTTGTGTCTGGGTCCAATTTTGTAGATGTAAGTTGTAATGGAATCTTAGACTGAGTGGAAACCCACAAAGACAATTCACACCACTGAGCAATGCCTACTGACTACACAGTGGCCAAATAATAGAAATAGTCATTGAAAATAAGCAAAAATAGACAAGACAATATTGCAAGTAATACAGAAATCTTACTTAGGAAAAATAGAGTTAGGAATTCTACATTGGTTTGTATAAAATCAGTGGAGGGCTAAGGACTATAGCACAGTAATGAGGGTGACCCTCTTGTCTTTCTCTTTCCTCCCCTACGCACTAGGACTTGAGAGGGAGGGGGTCTCAACCTGAGCCTTGTTCCCCTCAATGCCCCTTGTCCAGGTGAGCCTTGAAATCTTAATGTTAAAAACTGGCCCTAAGTTTACTTCTGTTCTTGATTTGCCTCTGTAACACTTACACGCAAATTTCCCTGTGACTCTGGCATGGTGTACTGATTCTTGATCCCTGCTTTCTGCCCTTACAGAGCAGGACGAGGCTAGGACTACAAACAAGCCGTGATGCTAACAGTGCGGCTGCATGCAGGCTGGCCTCCGTTCTAGATCTGGGACCACATGCACGTGAATTGCCCCCTGACTCTAACATCGGGGACTGACTCAGGATCCCTGCTCTCCCCCTTTTGGAGAATGGCTCTACGAGAACTGTACAGTATAATATCAATAACAATGACTACCAGAGACCTAAGACAAGCATTATAAATGACAGAAAATGCTTCCTTTCCCTGTGTCTGTTGTGAATGAGTGAAGTTGAAGTTCCAAGTCTCCTGGAGGGAAGGGAAGAATAAATATACAGATGACAGGGGTGTGTATGAAGAGCACAGATGCCCCCAGAGAGGACACGATTGCAGACCTGGGTCCCACAACAGAACGGTGGGACCCAAGCAGCCAGGGGAACGTGTGAGCCACACAGTGCCAGCGTGGGCACAGGCAGGCAGGAACCCGCCTCACCCGAAAGTCGCTGCCTGTGGTTGGCTTCATCACCGCGGGCCTCGTGATGTTGGTAGTTGATGGTCTTTGTTCTGAGGCAACTTCTTTCTCCAGAGAACAGTTTTCCGGTAACTTTTTTGGTTGTGCATATAAAGGGAGTGAGGGGAAGGGACCCAGGGTCTCCCAGCTCGGGTGCAGACATCCATCTCCAGTTCTGTCTGCATTCTCCATGGGACTGTCGCTGGAGGTCTCAGGCCTCCGACTCTGTGTCTGAGCAGAGCACTTGCCCTGTTTTCTGCCCACGGCGGCATTGTGGATGCACGGCTACTGATGCAGGGCCTTGGCCAGTCCTGCCACTCTTTCCTTCCCTTTATCCTGCCTTCTGAAAACACAGATCTGTTTTTAAATGCAAAAGGGGTCAAAAGAAGTATATTTTGTGACACATGGAGAAGTGACGTAAAATTAAAATTTCGTGTCCTCCGAGAAAGTTGTCCTGGAGCACAGCCACAGCCACACATTTCAGTGCGTCTGTAGTTAGTTTCCTGCTAAAATGGCAGAGCTGAGGGCTTGCGACAGACACCGGAAGGTCTGCAAAGTTGAGAACACCAACCCCCGCTAGACAGCAGACAAATCCTGTGAATGCACAGGAGGTAAAAGAAAAGAGAGGACGTTGGAAGAGATTGAAAAATAAGAGGTGAATTTGTAATGAAGGAAGCCAGCCAGGTGCTGACAACCGACCCCCTCCACCCTCACCCTCTGATGCTAATGAGAAGAATCACAGTTAATGTGAATTCTTCAGGAAATGGATGCATAGACCAGAGAGGAAACTAACCTTATTAGAGAATGACCATCCTAGAAGATGAATCCAAAATCCCCAACAACTTTCTTCCATCATCCAATTATTCTCTAATAATGCTCAAATTATTAGAACATTGTTAGAGCAAATTATCAACAATCATGTTGAGAATTTAATGGAGAAGCGTACTTTCAAAAGCTCATGGAAAGATTTAGATTATCTTTCAATTCTATTTTTCGATGAACTTTTTGAAGTACCCTTGTATATACAGTATCTACATATTATATATACTATAAAATATTATTTCTCATGGAAAAATACATAGCATACAGGTTAATTAGTGTTTATTAATGTCTAATGTTCAACTCCTGAACTATGCAGCCAAACCCCATTATGGATAGTGTTAGTTTACCGTACATAATTTTATAGACCCCCTGTTTCAACACAATTAGTAAGTGGAAGAATTTTTTAATTAAAAAAAAAAAATCTTAATTCTCCTATGAGACTGAGTTCATAGAAATCCCTAGTAGACAAAAAACATGCATACAAAGATTCAATTCATTTGATACACCCACACTTAAAATCTCCTTATTAAACTGCCCTTCCAATAGGCTGTGCACTGAAAAATCAGTCAAATAAGATTCATACAACCCAGATGGTATCTGAGTTGAAAGTTTCACATTACTTTCTGAAATGTGGGACATTCAAAAAATGAATGTCTTTTCCCTCAGGCTAGCAAGAAAGTGACCCTTTCTTTGATCACAGGTCTCACATCTAGTCTCAATTTTATAGGGACATTGGGTTTCAACATAGGAAGTTTCTCTGTTCTCACAGTACGGATGCTAGAGACTTCAGTGCAGGTTTCCACTGCCTTCCCTTCACCTCCAACCCCAGGCCCAACCCTGCCTCCCCAAACATAACCTTCTGCCCTAACCACATGTGACACAGGTTACCATTGCAAATTCCCAGTTCCATGTAGAAATCTGTTATCAGATTCACTTTCAGATCTGCTATCTTAGTGCTGTGGATTGAATTGTGTCCCCCAAAGTCCACGTATTGGAACTTAATCCCCACGGTAACTGTGCTAAGAGGGTGGGAAATCCTATTGTGGTAATTAAAAGATGGGGCATTAAAGAGATGATTGGATTGTAGGACCCTGCAGTCGTGAATAGATTAATAATGGTGGTCATGGGCATGGTTCTGAGGGCTTTAAAAGCAGAGGGCATGAGGTTAGTCTCTCTTGCTTCTGCCTTTCTTGCAACGCGAGACCCTGCGCAGCTGAAGTCACCACCAAAGAAGGCCCTCTCCAGATGCATTCCCTGGACTTTGGACTTCCCAGCCTCTGAAACTATAAGCAATAAATATTGTTCCTTTACAAAGTACCCAGTTCCAGGTATTTTGTTATAAGCAATGGAGAAGGACTAATGCACTTAGCTTTCAAGTAAAATGTGTTCTTTTGGGTTACATAACAGACGAGACAGGAGGAGAGACTTTGCAAAGTTTTATTTCAACGTGAAACAAATTACACTGAAGAGTTCAAGTGTCACTGGTGATTCAGTTAAAAGACTTTATGATCATCAGGCGCTTCCTGTCCTTACACAAGCAGTAACACCATTCTTTGTGGAGTTACTCCGTGTTTGTCAGTCATTATTTTATTTAATGAATAAAATAAAAAAGGGGGAAAGAACTCGATAGCAGAGCATATTTTGCTCTAATCAAGTGATGCCTACCTAGTTCATTACCTGACTGGTAATTCAGGTCTCTCCGTATTCAGCAGAATCAAGAGAGATCTGGAAACTCAAAGAAAAAGCATGTTTAACTGGGACTTTGTCTCCCACTGGCTTTGTTAAGATCTGAAGAAAATAACCAACTATTTCAAAACATCAACAATCTTGGGGGAAAATATTTCACTCTGTACCTTCATTTATTTACTTGAAAGCTGCTTAAAGTACTAATTTTATTTACTTCTAAAGTAAATATCTTTTAAAGTCGCTCCTTGTAAGGATCTGTCACTACAAAATCAATGTACAAAACAGCTATTTAAATAGCTTATTATTAACAGCCAAAGAGAGAAATATAAATTAGAAAGTGTTGGTAGCTCATTGAATCTTCCTGATTCTCTGTTACAGCTCTATATGTGACAAAGCAATTTAAATTCACTTATCTAAAAAAGCACCAAGAGGTTTACAAAACCAAGTCTAAAGTAAGGCATTTAATTCTTCATAGACGACACTATATTTGATATTCCTGATAAAAGTAGCCTGGTAATGGCCTACATGTCCAGAGGTCAAATTTCTCGTTCTTCACTTCTGTATAACTGTATCCTCACCTATAAATTTGAATAAGGCTGGCCCTGCCTACTTCACAGAACCAGTATAAAACTGCAAATGATATAAACATGTAGGAAAGACGTTCAGTTTTCAATTCCTACAAAGACAGGAGGTGACAGAAAAGAAAGGTATGCTCCTTCTAGATAACTGACATAAAAATTGGATTCCTTTTGCCTTATACTTTCCACAATAATACGAAAACGACAGTACACCTTACTGTGGCAATCCCAAACTCATCTGAAAGCTATCAACCCAATTTGTGGCCTTCAACGGTAAAATACGATAGTTTCCCATTGCTAATTATTTTTTCTTGCTAAAGAAATTTCAACTCTGTGGTCAGAGTTTTTGTTGTAATGAGTTTCTCTTGACGTTTTCTGTCAATAAACTCGAACATAAAATTCTTGCCATTATATTCTACGCTCCGAGGAATCCTGTAGTCTTGTGTCTCCTCTGCTATAGATATGCAAAGAAGGTCACCCCGGGATTTGTGTTCCCTACTTTCCGTGGCTGCTTCGGGAGCAGGATGGGCAGTCGGGTGCTCCTGACTTCATTACACTGGGCTGAAGTCACCACGGAGTGGGTGCTCAGGGGGACAGGAAAGAAAGGTCTCCTCCCTGATGGGGTGTGCAGTCAAATCTGGGGGAGGAAAGACAAGCCTATCTGCAAGGTTTCTGTGAAAATTTATAGTGCACACTTACCATGCTTTCTACCTCATCTGCTCAGGAACGTTACCAAAACACAACCACGGAATCTTTAAATGGCTTCTTACATTTTAAAAACGAAGTATAATCTTTTTTTTTTATTGTGGTAAAATACGTATAATATAAAACTTACAATTTCACCCATTTTCACTTGTACAGTTCAGAGGCATTAAGTACATTCACGTTGTTGTGAAACCATCACCCATCCGTCTCCAGAACTTTTTCATCTTCCCAAACTCAAACATCTGTCCTCATTAAACACTAACCCCCATGCCCTGTGCCCCTGACAGTCACCATTCTGCTTTCTGTCTCTAAGGGTCTGGTTACCTTAGGGGCCTGTACAAATGGAATCATACAGCACCCTTTTGTGACCGGCTTATTCCACTGAGCGTAATGTCCTCAAAGCTATCTGCATTGGCGCACGCTTCAGGATTTCCTTCCACTGTCTGAACACACTGCACTTTATCCACCCACCCACCCATCGATGGACACGTGGGCTGCTTCCACCTTTTGGCTCTTGTGAACAATGCTGCTGTGAATGTGAATGCACAAATATCTCTTTGAGACCCTGCTTTCAATTCTTTAAAAAAGAAATTTAATTTTTTTTTTATTGCTTGAGAAACAATAACCAAACGCCAAAATACTTCATTTTGTCAGTTGTGTAATACATCCCTGAAATAATGCTATGAGCAGACTTTCCCAGATTGAAAATAAGAAAACAGACCCACGCTGTAAGTCTGTATGTGGCTATCTATTCCCATCACCACTGCGGTTGGGATGCTCTACGTGAGCTGTGGGATCCTGGGTGACATGGGCAGCGTCCTGCACCCAGCTGCTCATCGGCATGGCACGTCCCTCCCCGCTCCAGCAGGGGCCACCACATCCTGACTGCACCTGTATGGCAAAGTACCTGCAACCAACACACCCAGGGCCTTTCTGAGCGGCCCCCGTGCTGCCATCTTATGCTTCAGGTACCCCATCCCCAGGAGGCAGAGACTTGGTTCAACCCACAGTGCTCAGTTATCCATTTTCTCTCCTTGAGGTCCTTGAGAGTCCTTGAGGTAAGGATCTCACCTAACCATCATCTTATAAGAACTTAAAAATCCACAGGAAAACTACCACACATTTTAAAATAGAAAATGTAAAAGCAGTATTACGGGAGAAATTTATTGCATTAAATGCTCACCTCAGAAGAATGGAAAGATGGCAAGTGAACAACCTAACACTTCACCTTAAAGAACTAGAAAAACAAGAACAATCCAAACCTAAAGTTAGCAGACGGAAAGAAATCATTAAGATCAGAGCAGAACTGAATGAAATTCAAATCCAAAAAACAATACAAAAGATCAATGAATCAAAAAGTTGGTTTTTTGAAAAGATAAATAAAATTGACCAACCATTAGCATGGCTAACAAAAAAAAGAAGAGAGAAGATTCAAATAACAAAAATTAGAAATGAAAAAGGCGATATTACAACTGATTCATCTGAAATACAAGGAATCATTTGAGACTACTATAAACAACTATACGAGAACAAATTTGAAAATCTGGAGGAAATGGATAAATTTCTGGACACACACAGGCTCCCAAAACTGAACCATGAAGATGTAGAAAATTTGAACAGACCAATAACAATAAAGAAGATTGAAGCTGTTATCAGAAGGCTCCCAACAAAGAAAAGCCCAGGACCAGATGGATTCACAGAAGAATTTTACCAAAGATTCAAAGAGGAATTGACACTGATTCTTTACAAACTATTCCAAAAGATTGAAACAGACGCAAATCTCCCAAACTCATTCTATGAAGCAAACATCACCCTGATACCAAAACCAGGTAAAGATATAACCAAAAAAGAAAACTATAGGCTGATATCCTTGATGAATATAGATGCAAAAATCCTCACTAAAATACTAGCAAACAGAATACAGCAACACATACGTAAAATTATTCACCATGATCAAGTGGGATTCATCCCAGGGATGCAAGGTTGGTTCAACATATGCAAATCAATAAATGGGATACACCATATTAATAAAGTCAAACACAAGGACCAGACAAGGATGCCCACTCTCACCACTCCTATTCAACATAGTGTTGGAAGTACTAGCCAGAGCAATCAGAGAAGAGAAGGAAATAAAGGGTATCCAGACTGGAAAAGATGAAGTCAAACTGTCCCTGTTTGCAGATGACATGATCCTATAAATTGAACAGCCTAAAACCTCCACAAAAAACTCTTGGAATTGATAAATGATTTCAGCACAGTAGCAGGATACAAAATCAACACACAAAAATCAGTAGCATTTCTTTTCTCCAATAGTGAACATGCAGAACGAGAAATCAAGAAAGCCTGCCCATTTACAATAGCCACCAAAAAATTGAAATACTTAGGAATTAACCAAGGATGTGAAAAATCTCTATAATGAGAACTACAAACCACTGCTGAGAGAAATTAGAGAGGATACAAGAAGATGGAAAGATAGCCCATGCTCTTGGATTGGAAGAATCAACATAGTGAAAATGTCCATACTACCCAAAGTGATATACAAATTCAATGCAATCCCCATCAAAATTCCAAAGACATTTTTCTCAGAAATGGAAAGAACTATCCAGATATTTATGTGGAACAATAAAAGACCACGCGTAGCCAAAGCAATGCTGAGCAAAAAAAATAAAGCTGGAGGCATAACACTACCCGACTTTAAGCAATACTACAAAGGTATAATAACCAAAACAGTATGGTACTGGCATAAAAACAGACACACTGATCAATGGAATACAACAGAGAATCCAGAAATCAACCCACACACTTACTGCCATCTGATCTTTGACAAAGGCACCAAGCCTATTCACTGGGGAAGGGACTGCCTCTTCAGCAAATGGTGCTGGGATAACTGGATATCCATATGCAGGAGAACGAAATTAGACCCATACCTCTCACCATATACTAAAATCAACTCAAAATGGATTAAGGATTTAAATATACACCCTGAAACAATAAAACTTCTTAAAGAAAACATAGGAGAAACACTTCAGGAAATAGGACTGGACACAGACTTTATGAATACGACCCCAAAAGCATGGGCAACCAAAGGAAAAATAAGCAAATGGGATTATATCAAACTAAAAAGCTTCCGCACAGCAAAAGAAACAATTAACAGAGTTAAAAGACAACCAACAGAGTGGGAGAAAATATTTGCAAAATACACATCTGACAAAGGATTAATATCCAGAATATATAAGGAACTCAAACAACTTTACAAGAAGAAAACAAGCAACCCAATTAAAAAATGGGCAAAAGAGCTAAGTAGGCATTTCTCTGAGGAAGATATACAAATGGCCAACAGACATGAAAAAATGCTCAACATCACTGAGCATCCAGGAAATGAAGATCAAAACCACACTGAGATACCATCTCACCCCAGTTAGGATGGTTAAAATCCAAAAGACTCTGAATGATAAATGCTGGCGAGGTTGCGGAGAAAAAGGAACTCTCATACATTGTTGGTGGGACTGCAAAATGGTGCAGCCTCTATGGAAAATGGTGTGGAGGTTCCTCAAACAATTGCAGATAGATCTACCATACGACCCAGCTATCCCACTGCTGGGAATATACCCAGAGGAATGGAAATCATCAAGTCGAAGGTATACCTGTTCCCCAGTGTTCATCGCAGCACTCTTTACAATAGCCAAGAGTTGGAACCAGCCCAAATGTCCATCATCGGATGAGTGGATACGAGAAATGTGGTACATCTACACAATGGAATACTACTCAGCTATAAAAACGAATGAAATACTGCCATTTGCAACAACATGGATGGACCTTGAGAGAATTATATTAAGTGAAATGAGTCAGGCACAGAAAGAGAAATACCACATGTTCTCACTTATTGGTGGGAGCTAAAAATTAATATATGAATTCACACACACACACACACAAAAAAAAACCGGGTGGGGGGGAGAAGATATAACAACCACAATTACTTGAAGTTGATACGACAAGCAAACAGAAAGGACATTGTTGGGGGGGAGGGAGGAGAGGGAGGAGGGAGGGAGGTTTTGGTAAGGGGCAACAATAATCAGCCACAATGTATATCGACAAAATAAAATTAATTAAAAAATAAATAAAAAATAAATAAATAAAATAAAATAAAATGCAAAAAATAAAAATAAAATAAAATAAATAGAAAATGTAATTCTTTGAGAAAAAAATCTTTACGTGCAGTTATGTACTATCTGGGATCAATGAAAGCAAAGTCTCTATTTTATCTCTAGGATGTCTTCACTGTAATTTCTAAATAACAAGGCAATTAGCAGTCTTTGAACACCAGAATGTTTAAATCAGAAAAAGGAATTATGCCCATGTACATCAACAAATGAGCTGATATTTCAGAGAAAAAAGGGGGTAAGAATTTTAAAGGCTTGTCACTTACATCTGACCAGCAAACAGTCTGTTTCTAGGGCTTCTTCCCCCACAATCATAAATTTTCCGGGACACGGGCCTAACTTTGATTTGTTAAACAGGAAAGGCGCACGGCATAAGCTGAACGTATTACCATAACTGCTAGCTTACAATCTTCCTTTTCGCTTGTTTAGTCGTGTGGTTGCCCAATAAATACAACAAGCCTAATGAAGACTCAGGACTCCCAGCTTAGCCAGTATAGCCTCCAGTAATTAAGAATCAGCTAAGTGCCCCAAATCAAGAGCACTGCCAAGGACAGAGCCTTTAAAGGCAGAGTCCCTACACATGCAGGCCTTCTCTACATGGATCATGTATGACTTAAATGGTCAATCACTGTGGACTATGTTGGAACACGCCCTCCAACCTTTCTACCGTACTGCTGTCTACCTTGACCACAGGCCACCACCCACATAATGGGGCAGCAGAGCGTCGTGGCTAAGTCTGGACTCTGCATTCCCTGCCAGGGGTCGAGGCCAGCCTCCATAACCAGAGGCTGTGTGATGCTGGGCAAGTCACTTAAACCCTGCAGCCCTTCAAGCCATTCCCTCTGAAATCCCTGAAACAGGAATGCTGAGGGATGGCTTCTCATCAGGGGGCAGGAGGATGACATACAACCCCCAGGGTGAAAACTGAGAACTCGACCCCCAGGGAGAAGAGCCCTCAGTGCTTGTTAGCCAGTGTGACCCTAAGGGATGCTGACTATGACGGGGGGCTTACAGTCCCTCAGGTGCACCCCCATGTGGCTTGCTTCCTGGATGTTGCAAAGGGGACCATGCTGGGAGTTCCCAGGGACGGTCCTAGGAGACTGGAAGCCCCCATGCCCTCAGTAGGACTGATATGGGTTGAATGTCTGTCCCTGCAATTCTCATGTAGAAGCTTGACCCCCACTGCAACAGTGCTAAGAGGGAGGAAAATCCAATGGTGGCGTTTGAAAGCTGGGGCTTTTAAGAGGTGATCAGGCGGTGAGGGCTGTGCTCTCCTAAATGGATTCATCTGTTCATGGAGTAACGGTTGATGGTTTAACGGGTTGTCATGGGTGTGGATTGGTGGCTTTATAAGGAGAGCACTTGAAAGCTCTTTCTCACCATGTGACACCCTGGTCACCACAGGACCCTGTAGAGAGTTCCCACCCAGAGGAAGGCCCTCACCAAATGCACTCCCTGGACTGTGGCTTCCCAAACTTCCCAGCTTCCAAAACTGTAAGAAATAAACCTCTTTTCTTTATACACCACCCAGTTTCAGTTATTCTGTTATAAACAACAGAAAATGGACTGAAACAAGGATGTGACTGGCACAGCCCCATGACTGAGTGAGGCAATCTGGCCAGGGAGGCCAGCACTGATGAGGACGTGGAGATGCTGCTGTGACACTTACATGATGGGTCCCTTTTCTCTGCCACCTACAGGTTATCCTGCCCCCAAACTGAGGCCGCCTGCCCAGAGGAACTGTAAAGTAATGGACTGTCAGAGCATACTGTCAACCACGGGCTGCAGTTTCTCTGCTGGCTGCCTTACTGGCCTGGAAGCTGACCTAGGTGCTTTCTGGTTCCTAAAGGTAACAGGGCCCTGAGCCCACTGGGATAAAAGAGAGATAACGAGATGTGACTGTGCCAATCTGGATATAAGAGACTCTACAGGAGGGTAGTGCAGCAATATTAGAGCACTTAACTCCTCTGTCATCAATGAGGAGAAACGAGCAACACAGCTTGCTGTCATCTTCATGAAACTGTACCCAACACAAGAATCACGTCAACACTGCAGCAGATTAACCGAGCCTTGTACTGCTCCAGGCACGAAGTACTCAACGCACCTTCTAGTTCCCAAGGGATACTCTGCCCTTCAAGGGGCCACAATGGGGACTAATGTAACATCCCAGGAAATAATGTCCTCACTTGCTTTATACCTGCCTCTTTCCAAACAAATTACCTAACAATTCGGTTAAATAATTCAGGATTTCCATCCCATGAATCAGATAGAGAGGCTCCTCGACTTACAGTAGGGTTAGGTCTTGATAAACCTGTAAGTTGAAAATATCCTAAATCGACTAAACCACAAAGCTTAGTGAGCCAACCTTAAATGTGCTCACAATATGTACTAGCCTATAGTTGGGCAAAATCATCGAAGCCTACTTTACAATAAACTTATGGTTAAATAATTTTGAATCAAAATTCAGAGTACCATTTCTACTGACTGTGTATCCCTTTCACATCATCATAAAACCATATTCCTAAGTGGAACCACAATAAGTTGGGGACCGTCTGTACGTCCTTGCTTTGGATCTTGGTGAATTGTGTCAGCTGCCTCATTCCTTGAAGGTGCACGTGGGGGTGTGTCTGTACATCTGTGAATATGTCCACATCAAATACATCAAAGAAAGGGGCTGGGGCGAGGCACCCTAAACACTTAGACTAAGTAACAAAGCAGGAATGAGAAGGATCTTCCATTTTTACTCTATATTTTTGTATTGTGTGAAGCACGTGTCTTTGGTGTAATTTAAAAAGCAAAACAAAAGTAAATGAAAAAGGAGAGTGACATCATGATTGTGGTTTGACAGCAGGAAGGGATACTTTCTCTACTTAGTACGTTTCTTTCATTCCTACAGTGATACATTTCATGAGGTGAAAAACTACATATATCCTGAGACTCTCACCTTCTCTCCTCGTGCTGTCTACTAATATGAGATTCCTTTCATCTGCGCAGTTCCACAGCCTCAATGCTCAAGTAATGAGTCTTACAACTTCTGTCTGGCACCAGTTTCTTTTTGCCAACACCATGTCACACCATCACCTTGCGTGGGCTTGCGGTCCAGGCAGACACCGTGTATCTATTCCTATTGTGAGGAGCTGGCTCACGTGATTATGGAGGCCGAGCAGTCCCACAATCTGCCACCTCCAAGCTGGAGACCCAGGAAGGCCAGTGGTGTAATGCAGTTGAAGTCTGAAGGCCTAAGAACCAAGGAACTCTACGGTTTAAATCCTGGTCCAACATCAAGAGAAGGCAAGATGAGATGTCCCAACAAAAGCAGGGAGGCAGAAAAAAGGGGTAAATTCTTCCTTCCTTCACCTTTTTGTTCTCTTCAGGCCCTTAACGGGTTGGATGAGACCTACCCACAGAGGGGAGGGTGATCTATTATCACTGATTCTACCAATACACATGGTAATCTCATCCAGATACAGTCACAGACACACCAGGAAAGATGTTCAATCTAGACACCCTGTGACTCAGGCAAAGGGACATAAAAAATTAACCATCACACTGGTCTTCCTCTAGCCCATCTCTCCCTAGCTCCGATCTACATGTGCCAGGAACCCAGAGGATTCTCCCAAAGTATGGGTATCACTCTGGCACTCTCCTCTACAAAAATCCCAATGGTTCTCCACAATTGAGAGCAGCAAACACACTAGCTCAGGACTAAGGACCTCAATTAACTTGGCCGAAATGTCTGCCTATTCCTCAAGGACCTCCACAATGAGAAGCTCAGCTTCAAGCTGTAACAGAAGCATACTCGCTTGCTGATGACCATCCTCACCATGTGCTATTCTTCATCTGGAAAACCACCCCGCTTCACCCACCCATATCTTATATGCTTTCCTCAGTCTCCCCCAAGTTCATGCACCGCCCCCATAGCTGCCACCGCTCCAAGAATAATTTGTTTTACTTTCTTCTATATTCCTTCAGCAACTCTTTCCTGAATTTCTCATTTTGACATGTAACTATATGCTACTATGGATTTTCACTTAAACTTCATAGATACACATGTTCCTTCTTCCCTAAATTGATTACACATTCCATTAGGAAACAGACGTTTCTTTTGTGTCCCCCTGAGCACCCACTCAGCACTAGATGTGCAAGGATTAAGTGAAGGAAGAGGAAAGTTATAAGCTGACTTCAAGAGCATGAATGCCTGCTCGATGGATGGAGGGTGGAAAGCATACTCCAAAAAGAAAGAGTGGGGATGTATCTGTGCACAGCTGTGAGAGATGAAAGGGATAAGAAATAAATCAAGAACAGAAAAAAAAGGAGGGGGGGGTTACAGACATCATTACACAGGATAAATCAGCTCGGAAAGAAAAAATCATTAGTCACATAGTAATTGCCTACAGAACTTAATGTGCAAAAGGATTTCCCACTGAAGACATTCTTGGCTGACCTTTACATGGAGAGGGGCTTTCAGAGCATCGAGCAATTAGCAATTGATGTGCATGTGCACATGGTCAGTTCTGCCTGTGCTTTTAAGTCCCATGGGTTTGCCCTGTCTTCTTGTGGTTGGACTAGCCCAGGAAAAACAGCCCTGCATCATAGTTGGGCAAAGACAAGCCCCCCGCATCATAATCAGGGCAAGGCTATGCCCCAGTACCATCATCATAACAAAGGCATGCCTTCAGCATAATCAGGGACTGCTTCCCGATGACTGGCCCAGGCAGACACGACCCTGCAGCACAATCAGGGGGCTGCTTCCCTGGTGACCTACCATTCACTCCTCCAATTTAACTTACTAAATACCTTCTATAAAAACTACCCACAAAGAAGATCCCAGGACCAGATAGCTTCACAGAAGAATTTTGCCAAACATTTAAAGCAAAACTATGGATCGATATCACTGATGAATAATGATGCAAAAATCTAAACAAAATGCCAGCAAACAGAATTCAACAGCAAATTGAAAGGGCATAAAAATACAGTGAACAAGTGAGGTTTATTCCTGGAATACGAGGATGGTTCAACATATGAAATCACATTAACAGAATGAAGGACAAAAACCACATAATCATATCAAGTGATGCAGAAAGAGCATTTGGAAAAAACCTAACACTCTTTCATGATAAAAACACTCAACAAACTAGGAATAGAAGGAAAGCACCTCAAAATAAAGTCCACAGCTGACATCACACTTAATTAAGAAAGACTGAAAGGTTTTCCTCTCAGATGAAGAACAAAACAAGGATGCCCAGTCTTGTCACTTCAACATAGTACTGGAAGTCCTAGCCACAACAAATAGGCAAGAACAAAAAAAAGGGCATCCAAATTTAAAAAGAAGTAAAATTGTCTCTGTTCAGAGATGCCATTTTATATGTAAAAAACTCTAAAGATTCCACACATACCAAAAAAAAAAAAAAGAACAACTGTTAGAACAGATAAAACAATTCAGAAAAGTTGTAGGATATAAAAATCAACAAATATCAGTTGCATTCTTATACACCATCAAAGAATACTTAGGAATAAACTAACTTGGGTAAAAGAACTGCACACTAAAACTAGAAAACTTTGCTGAAAGAAATTAAAAATGACACAAATGAATGGAAAGTCATTCTGTGTTCACAGATTGGAAGAAAAATATTGTCAAGATTTCCATAGACTGCTTGCAATCTACACATTCAGTGCAGTTCCTATCAAAATCCCAACAGCATTTTTCACAGAAATAGAGACTCCACCTTAAAATTCATGTAGAATCTCAAGCAACCCCCAAATAGCCATAACAATCTTGAAAAAGAAGAACAAAGTTGTAGGTTTCATATTTGCTCATTTCAAAACATGCTACAAAGCTACAGTAATCAAAACAGTGTGGTACTGGTATAAAGACCACTGGAATAAGTAGCTCAGAAATGAACTCCCACATATATGGTCAAATATCTTTAACAAGGGGGCCAAGACAACTCAATGGAGAAAAGATAAGTCTCTTCAACAAACGGTACTGGGAAAACTGGATATCCATATGCAAAAGAGTGAAGCTGGACCCTTACCCTACACCACATACAAAAAATAACTCAAAATGGAATAAAGACCTAAAAACAATACCTAAAAACTATGAAACTCCTAGAAGAAAACACAGGGGAAAGCTTCATAATGTTGGATTTGGCAATGATGATTTCCTGGCGATGACACCAAAAGCACAGACAACAAAAGCAAAAATAGATGAATAGGTCTAGATCAACTAAAAAAACTTAGGCACCTCAAATGACACAATTAACAGAGGAATAATGCAACCTACAGGATGGAAGAAAATGTTCCTAAATCCTATGTCTGATAAGGGTTAATATCTAGAATACATAAAAAACTTCTACAACTCAACAACTGTGGAGTATTCATAAAGCAAATGTACTACACAGGGCCTGGTTTTCCAAAGCCTTGCAGTTTCAAATATTGACCTTGCAAAGGACAGGAAATTTTCCCCAGGCTATAAAGTTTCTATTGTAAGATAAAGAATTGTAACACAGCAAGGTTGCTGGCTCAAAGACAGACAGGTTACTGACTGACATGTAAAGATACTGGGAAATTGCTGTAAGAAGAGAATGTTTGCTAAGATCAAGCTTTTGTTAGTGGATTGACTTACTAGCATTATAGAATATCACCTTGCTTGTCTTACTGAATGTTACCAGCTTCTATTGTTACACTTGTTAAACTGTACTTAGCAAAAACCCCACCTATGTGCTCTTCCCGTAACTTGCTGGTCTGGAGAATAAATGCAGGAAGACAACCCCAACTCATGGTTAATTTCCCAAATGGAAGGAATTCCTCACTCTTGAGGGTTTGGGGAGATTAACCCCTTTCTGGGGCATCTCACTGCTCAGAAGAGATGGGATTTGAGTAATCTTTGGCAGCTCCGTCACCCAGGGGAAAAGGGGTGACAAATCCATGGGAGGCAACGCAACAAACAACAAATGAATAACCAAATTTTAAAAACGGGCAAAGGACTTGAACAGATATTTCTCCAAAGATGATATATGATTGTCCATAACAGTGCAGAAAGACACAAGATGCAGAGAACTGAGTATCATGGCGTTTTTGCCCACACCCAAGATCCACAGACACTACCATTTGCAGCAGACGCAGAGAGAATGATTACAAAGGGTATGCGTTTGCATCTGTGTGCGTGTGTGTGTATGTTTAATCCAAGAGTACCTCATGTGGTTTCTACATGACACAGGCCCTGCCATTAGCAGGGTCCTTGCAGAAACAGTCTCTAGTTCCCAGGAATGTTTAATCTGCACGTTTGGATATATGTTCATGTATAAACATAAACAATAACATATTTCAAAAATGTGTATGATTCATATTAATACAATTTTAAATCCCAAATTACTGCCGTAAATGCATTTTTTTTTTCTTTTCCCCTTTGCACCAGGAATTCTAAAGACAGAGTAATCACACTATTGTCCTACAGGAATCTTCAAACAGTCCATTTTCAAGCATTTTGGGGTCTATAATCGAGGATATTCTTTACCTTCTCACTTTAAGCAAGAAGCAGCAGGGAATCCAGTTCTGACTGAACATCAGTTAACATGTCCAGAGAGAACAAAGTTGTCTTTCCTTTCAAAAGAAACCTGGATACAAGTAAAGAAAGGGCTGAATGACATACAAATAGATTCACTAAAAATGAATGAAGCCTTTAACTTAAAGGAAAAAAAATTAAGCCTTTCTGGAGAGATTTAGCTGCTTATTAATCTGATAAAGTTTGAATAGTTGCTGAAATAGTAATCCTATATCTGATTTTGAAAATAAAAAGGTAAAGCCACCTATGAAACTTTGAAGCAATTCCGTCTTGAACATAATCTTCACAGAATATTGGTACAAACAAAACTCAAATGTTTTTGGACTCCAGAAATTAGTGAAACTAGTATTATTTTAAGAAGTCCTAAAGAGAAAATTGAATCATAGCATCACACAGTGTCAGCCAAACTCTCTCAGGAGTACCAAGAGAGACTTAGTTCTGAGACTGAAGACAAAAGAAGACAAACTAAGCATGTCTACACCAGACCTTAAAACTTACTGTCAACAACGATGCTGGCATTCCCAAACACAACCCTGACAGCCGCGAGGGGACCGCACCTGGCATGAGAGCAGCAGTGGGGAACACGTCCTTTAGCTTCCTCTGGCTCTCTTCCAACAGCTCCTCTTTGGACATTGGGAGCTGCAAGACATCTTTTATAATCTGTGCTGCCTCTAATGCCGTTTTACCCATAACCAAGGACTTCACCTCCCAGGAGTATTTCTTTTCATAGCGATCACATATTTCTTGAAATACCACTGAATACAGCCCCTCGGTATCTGCAGAAAGAAAAACAAAATAAAGATATAGAGATTTTCAGAGTGCAGGCTACATTAACACGAATTCTGTATCAGATCAATATAACCATACACCGTGTGGGTCACATTCCATGAAAAAATGTTTTCGCAGAGACCTAAGTAAACAGTGGGAAGGTTTGCAGGTAATTCTTACTAAATGATACCCTGGGCAGCCTCCTCTGAATGTGCTGGAGTTACCGCTGGAGTTGTGATCTGGAAAGTTAGAAATTAGGAGAAAAATGAAGTCCGTATCCTGTCTTTGGTATTGGCATGCATGTGCTTGAGTCTGAAAGTACACTTGAAATCGTCCATTCCATCCAATGGTACAGGACATCGCTACCTGGTACTGCCAAGTGTGCTGAAGGCAGCACCACACCACACAACGTGGCCTCGCGCGTGGCACACTGCTGCTGAGGACACACCCACTGCCCCACGCAACGACTCCCCGATGCAGGGTGCCTGGCCACGAATGCTATGAAGCTTCCAGGTGAGAACAGAACACTTACACAGAGGCCTTATCACAGAACGGTGCAAAGCTGGCCTGAGAAGGAAATCCCAGCTCTGCACTTGCTAGGGATACAGCCTCAGCAATGGAGTTAACCTCCCAGTGCCTCCCTTTCCCACGTTTACACAAAGTCAGCAGAAGTATTGGTACTATTGTTACGACTACTACGATGTAGTATGTTAAATTACATACAACATAAAAAATAGTAGTATCTATATTGCATTCATTTATATTTATGGGCCCTTTTTCTATACTTACACTTGATATATATACACAGTATTAACAGCACTACTGATGGTACTACAGTAGTACAATGATACTGCTGTGAGGACCGAATACTTCAGTACACATAAGTCACGTTCTCAGAGCAGCATCAGACTCACGGTGTGTGCTCACAAAATACCAGCTACTCTAAAACTGTCACTGTCTCTACCATGGTCCTAGAAAGATCAGTCCACTGAAAAACCAACTAACAACCTGCTAGGAGGCATTATTTACAATGGAAAGCAAAACTCCAAATCTGAGGACTATCAAACACAATTTTAAAACCAGGAAAGCCAGCCACAACGTGCTGAGTGTTTTGGGTGACAATGATCTCGAGGGCTCAAACGAAGAGAGGATTTTTGTCCCAAAGCCTCAACAGGGCCCCGGTCTTCCCATTTGACATGGCCCTGACAGAGGCATTCAAAGAACTGAAGAGACCATGAGTGGAGCTGTTCTCACGTGGTTTAAAAAGAAGACACACAACCGGTTGGGGCATAGTGTTATAACAGCAAGGTCAACGATTCAGATCCCCGTACCAGCCAGCCTCAAAAGAAAAAAAAAAAAAAAGAACACACATGGCCTCTTTGACAAAAATGTGAATTCAAATTAGTTACAAGAGTAACTGCCCTGTTCTAGATTTAGCACGAAAGCCTTCCCACAGGTGCGAAGCAACATTCTGTCCTGAATTTGCACAGCTGGACCCAGTAATGGTTCCTGACACAAGCTGGGTGACATAATGTCTGTACCTGGTCTTCCCACAATGAAACTGAGAAACACAATAATTAACGATGCCTAAGTACTACTTTCTTTTTCCTAACGAGGGTGCTTCAAAAAGTTCTCGGAAAAATGCAACTGAAATACCAATCTTTCCATGATGTTTTTGAAGTACCCTCGTACTGGGAAACAACGAGGTGAAGAAACTGAACACAGAGTGAAGGCTGTGTGTGCACGCGGGGCCTGTGAGCGCTGCGCATACGTCTTCATACACACGTGTGCACATCCACATGCGTGTAGGTGTACGTGCTGGCCTATAATCGCCTAACCCACTGTCACGGCTGTCAGGGTATGAACTGCTAATGACAGAATGAGTTGGGCAGGTCTTAACTCCAAACAGCTGCTCCTCCCCCAGGTCCCCGGCCCAATGTCTGCCTGTGCCACGAACAGGACTTGCTGCGTCTGCACACGAGGCAGGGGACTGTCTCTTCAGGACCACTGCCAGGGTAGGGTGGTGCCACCTGTGCTCTACCTTCTACATCTGTCATGCAGAAGGGACACCTGTGTAGACACAGGGCCTGAGTAGTCTATCTTATCCATCACCGTTTTGCAAAATTCCTGTGTGAACCAACGGTGGAGAGCGGTTAGTTCTCTTGCAAAGGCAAATCTTCTGCATGTACCCCACACCCTCTCCCTTAAGGGCATCTGACCTGCTTCTTGCCGTAGCCAGAGGTGTGTGCTCTGGCTCTGGCCGCTTGACACTTATAGGACTGGGCTCACTGATGGCGTGGGCCACTGCTTCTGTGGACTCTGCCCCGCGCTCACTTCCGTCCTGGTCCCAGAGCTCACTGTGCCTGCTCTTGGAACTCTCTGACTCCTCCTTGGAATGGAGTGGAGGCAGCCCCTTGGCTCCCTGCCCCGTGTGAACACTGGTGACCAGCACAGACTGGTCAGTGTGACCCTGGCTCTTCCCTGGGTTCTCAGAAAGGGCAGCCAACCCTGCCCTCCACTCTCCAGCCCTCCTCCGTGTGCACACGGAGCTCTGTCTGCAGCCATCTTTCCTGCAGCAGGCCTGCACTCCTAAGCCCCTTGATGGATGCTTAGGCACTGACAGTTTGTAGCAACAAAAAAGAGCTCTCCTTTATTCTTTCTCTGCTTTTCTCAGCAAAACCACCCACAGCCGCATGTCAGGTGCAATTTCATCTTTAGCACTTCCACTATTTTTCTCCTTGCTTTTCTACTACGGTCTGTACTTTGTTGAGATGCTGAAAAATGCACAAAGCAAATCTCAGAATCTCTATCCTTCTGAGTACTTAATATTGCTAAGGCATGAGCCCTGCATTAGGGAGTAAATGCCCTATTCAGGGGTTACAAAAGATAGTAAGACTCTACAGAAAGTCTTCCTGGGGTGGTTTGTAAAGGAAGCCACAGTTTGGATACTAAGGTAACTCGAGGTTTTCTGGAACTTGCCCTCACTTCATCTCCCTGAAGAAGATCCACAACAGCGAGAAGGGTGGTCCCCTCTGTTCCTAGCAGAAGGGTGGAAAACCTTCCTCTGACAGAGGCCACCCATCCACAGTGCACTCTTATCTGCTTCTTCCCAGTGCGGGGCGGGGGGGAAGACGAGGGCTGTCAGGGAGAGGAGACGGACTGGCAGTATGTTGCACTTTCTTAATTCAACTTTTTCTTCTAGTGGTGGAGAAAGAAAGACTGACAAAAAGAAAACGAATGAGGAAGGAACTCCTGTCGGGTTTGAAAAGCAAAGAAAAGGAGCAGAGGCCAGGCGGGAAGACGGAGGCACCACTGAGGGCTGCTGCTAAAGCAGGTGTGGGGGAGGAAGGAAGGAGCGCAGAAAACACAGGTTCCAAAGAGAAAAATAGCTGCATCGTTTTAAAATGCTTTAAACAGCGTTCATTTAAAGCTTAAAGTGTCATGGAGTTTCTAATTTAAAAGATACACAACTGTAGGATTATAAATCTGTAGGGGACTGCACAGACAGCCACTTTCCTTCACAATTTAGATAAAAATCATCCTAAATCCTCCACGGAATAAGAACGGATCTAAACAAGTAATTAAACTTAGATCAAATGGTGACTACACGAGCTGATGACAGCATACTCAAAATTAAAGGGGCAGCATTTTGAAAGGAAAAAAACTAAAATAAAAAGAAGCAGCATAAAATAGCTGTGCCAAGCTATCACTGCGTCCTCTACCCAGCTTGCTCGTGAGCCTGAAGCTTTTCAAATGGCTTCAGCCTTATTCTTATCAAGAAACTCAATATTTTTTTTTAACACGCTACGGCCACGTACACCTCCACCTTCCTTAGGTGAGTTAGAAAACATTCTGCGTAAACCCGAGCCTCCCTCCTGATGGAGTCCGCGCAGGACCTGTGAGCAGCTGCAGCTGAGCGGAGGGCGGTGCGAGGGGGCAGATGGGGGCAGCCACCCGGGCGGGCAGGCTGGCGCTGTCATCATGAGCATCAGGCTTTGTTCCCAGGTGGGAAATGCAAATCACTGCAGTTTAAATTAAGCTGTTATAGAAGGACCCGAGCACCTGGAGGAAGGCTACACCCCATGGGCTCTAAGTGTCTAAGGCTGAGGTTCTGTCATTGTGACACGTAGGTAACACCTTCTATAACCGAAAACGTTATCTCAGTGCTGGCTGAGTCGGTATCAGTTTGTGTTTTACCCAACAAAGGTATGAGAGGTGAGGGTACTTCCCCCACTTCTCCCTTTCCTGAAGCTGCACCCCGTCCCCATGCAAAGGGGCACAGAACTCTAATCCTAAAGCAGTGAGTGGTATTTAATGGGGAAACATCCTAACCCATTGGTCTGTTGCTAACGAGTGCGTGTCCTACGACCTGATTGTTCTCTCCACCCCCATTTTCATTTTCCTGCAAGACCTAAGATGAAGTCCTAGGAAAAAGCGAGGGCTTCGGGGGTTTAAGAGGAAAGCAGTAAACTCCCAGCTCAGCCACTTTTAGCTGGGCGTCCTGGGACAAGGTTCCTGACCTCTCTGACTTGTACTTTCTGCCTGGGTCTGAAATGTGGTGAGCAGCCTGGCCTGCAGGGCAAGGTGGATGTGAAGTCACAGGAGGATCCAGGTGAGAGAGGCCGAGGACAGCAGCAGCATTCTGAGGCCAGGTGGCCTGTGTCTGAACTCTGCCCGCAGCTTACTAGCCACTGTGGGAGCCTTGGTGTAAGTATAAAATGGAGACACTAACATCCTACTCAGACATAGCCTACAAACCTGCTGGGCCTTGGCATACATGTCTGTAAAATGGGAAACTAATATAATCCCACTACACACCTTCTAGGCTGTTGTGTCAATTAAGGGAAATAATCTATACCGCGCTCAGAGCACAGTGCCTGGCCCCGAGTTGACTCTTGGCATCATTATGCAGAATTGTCAGGGAACGCTTTTAGTAATCATGAGTTCAGAGGAAACAAGATCTGCTTTCTCTCTGTACACTCATGCTCCACTAACGGCAAACAGCTGTTTAAGCTGACAAATTAAAGTGCCTCATACCAAATATTTTACTACACAAATACAAACAAAACAAACCCAAACCATTAACTATCTGGAAAGCATCACAGCTGCCCAGCATGTGGAACTAGCTACATGAATACTTGTTAACTAACTCCTGGTCTGGTACAGGGGCGAAAGTCCCTGTCCCCTATTACATAATCCAAAAACTCCTCGAAACTGAAAGGTTTCACTGAGCAGCCAAATCTGACCCAGACTGGCATGAGGTGGTTTTCATGTTTCATACTTACCAGGCTGAGTGTGAATTTTCATGCATTTCCCTATCGAAATATTAATGGATTTGATTATGAGTGCTGCTTGAGAACCTCCTGAGAGTGATATATATCACGGAACATAAGCATTCTAATACCTTTTTAAAATAATAATGAAAATTTAAATCTAAATACATCTGGCTCACAGAATTTGGATAAAGGACTGTGAACTGAGTTCATTACTGCTTACTAAGTACAGTTAGTGCATCTTGCTTGCACACTGTGAACAAATCAACTTAATGCATTTTTTTCAAGACTTATCTTGATATATCTTGAGCATAGTTTTATTTATAATAATTACTTCCAATTACAAAAAAAAAAAAAGGACCTAAAGACTGTTTTGTGTTACAGTTAGGTTGGTTCCCTGAAGACACAAAATAAACATCTACAGGGAAGAACTCATCTTGAGCTATCTGGCAGTGACAAAGATGTTATCAGACTGCATGCTTTCTTTCACCTGGAAATGTAGCAGTGTTTCTGAATGTGATGAAAACTACATATTTTAAATGTGAAGTTGCTTTAATAAAAAACAAAAAACCCAGCATACAGTACATTTTGATGAAAGTGGTGGTGTCATTTTTCGAAATGCTTTTAAAAGTACATAGTAGGTAACAGGTAATCATTGAACAGATTTAAAATATAAATCAACTACTTTTTGTTCAACTGTAATTTTCTACCACTTGTTCCTTTAAACCTGTTTCTCAAAGTGTGGCCGCTGGGCCAGCAGCATAAGCATTTCCTGAGAAGTCGTTCCAAACGCCAATTCTTGGGCCACACCCAGATCTACAGATTCAGAACCAGTGTTCTGAGAGCCCTCCAGGGAGCTGGAAGTGTGCTAAGTGTGCTACGGTAGGGAGCCACTGGCCTGGCACTGTGTCTTCACTGAAGGTCTGCACTCTATAGTCAGCGATTTTAAAAATGGGTCAATCTTCACTAAAAAATATTTAATTTTACTGTATATATTTATTAGTAGAAATTAAAGAGAAAACAATGTGTGATGACATTCATCCCACTACTTTACACTTTCCTTTTTCTATTTGTATTTATTTCCCTGTTTCTTTCCCTCACCTCCAAATCAGATTTATATTAACATATTTGTAATGAAAGTAAGATTTTAAAAATAAATCTTAAATATGCTGCATTATTTCTAAAGTTAATTGCAGCAAATGATTCCCATTAATTGGAGTTCTGAGTTAACAGAAGTTAGTTAAGTAATTCTGGATCAAATAAAATGTGGATTTCAATGAAAATTATGCCCAGCATCCTTACAAAAATGGCAAGGGTAATTTACCTCTTTTGGAAAGACACTCTAATAAGCTCGTTTCTTCTTAAGAAACATATATCTTGGAATAAAAACATTAACAACTTAATGGAATATACTGTATTTAAAGGATTAGTTAAGTGGTTCATCCCTCTCTTAAATGAAAATAAGGAAAAAATGATTTTCTAGTACTGGGATCATTATATATGAAGTAATAGTTGATAATGGTGGTCTTCTTTTGAGAATAACTACTGAAACTTTTACATATTTACTATATAGTTGTATTAGTCCGTTTTGTGTTGCTATAACAGAAATACCTGAGACTGGGTAATTTATAATAAACAGGTTTATGTGGCTTATGATTCTGGGACAGCATCTGGCACGGGCCTCAGGCTGCTTCTACTCATGGCGGAAAAGTGGCAGGCAGCTGGTGGGTACAAGCAGATCACATGGAGAGAGGAAGCAAGAGAGAGAGAAGGTGCCAGGGACCTATGAACAGCTCTTGCGGGAACTACTCCCCCCTCCCCCAAGGAGAGCATTAATCCATTCATGAGGGATCCGCCCCCATGACTCAATCAGTTTCCAACACCGCCACATTGTTGATCAAATTTCCACATGAGTTTTGGAAGGGACGACACATCCAAAGTATATCAACAGTGAATGTATGTTCAAGCACAGAATCCTCTAGTGAAAGCATTTCCAGCTTTATGAAGGATATTGTCAGAAAATAAAGGTCCACCGCCCAAAATTAACTATTTGGTTAGTAGCATGGCTATCCTAAAAATTGAGCTTTGACTTACATGAGCCTGGGAACCCAGCCCTGCACAGGAAATAGGTCTGAGCTTCTGAAATGGCTGGATCTGATACCTGGGGTTGCCTCGGGCTGTTCTTGACCTTCTTATACAGCCAAGCTGGCTTCATAATTTCTACAACACTAATGGCAAAAACCGTTCTGGAAGGTCACTGCAGGCAACAGCTGTTAAACATCGCTCTCTACACTCCTGGCACACAGCATAGAGCCCAGATGCTGTCAGCAGCACTATTTTGTGTCTCAGAGAAGCTTCCGAGCATGTGGCTGCGAGAGCGAGGAGCAAGGCCAAACCAAACCACATGTCGATGCACTGGAAGAATGCATCTGCCCCACATATCCCAGTTTGAGCAGTAATGCATATGGTCACCCAAGGTGGCATTATTAAATTTGGAGGAACACAGGAGGAGGAGTGTATGGAAAGACCACATCCTGGTAGGGGGCTGGCAAAGGAGGAAATGAGGCACTGAGTTACAAAGTGCGAAATTACAAATGTCCCTCATGTGTGGAAGCAAATGAAGGTCTCCCCAGATGAGAACAAGTAGAGGCTGTTTCTTCAGAGCTTGTGGAGCAAGAGCATCAGCCGCTGTCCCTGGAGTTTGGCAGAGGCTTGGTGCAGGCAGGGGCAGGGAGGCTTCACAGTGTGAGAGGGCAGGCTTTGGGTGAACCTGATGGGAGGTAGCCACTAGAAGTGGGGCATCCCCTGTGCCTGGTGTGGACAGCATGCTTAGCTTTCTCTGGTTGGTCCTGAATTGAAGATGGGACAAAAAACGGAAGGGGGCAGTGAGTGACCACATCCTGACCGGTGACAGCTGCAGAGGTTGAGGTCTGGCTTCCAGCTGGTGGAGGAGAGGTTGTGGGTCAGAGTTCTGTTGCTACCTGCATGCTGGACACTGTTTGCATATTCAGTCTCTCACTATTTCATATTTCACTCTTGTTCAGAGTTCTGGAGACCGCCCTCCTCGACTTCCAGATGGTCACCCAGCAGGCCTTGTTAAGGGCGCTAGCATGGTAGAGGATGACTGTCCCGTCATGGTGGTAGACACCTCTGCCTCCAAGGATGCATGATGATAGATAGTGTGGAAAGCCATTAGGCGAGATGGCTGGCCGTGCGGACTCTATAGACACACCCCAGACATTAAAGTTCCACTAAAAGACACAGTCTCTGAGCCAGCCAAGGCGCTGGGCCACAGGCTGGACCCAAAGGACCTCTGTGGCCGCCCCCAGCCTGCCCTCGGTCTTTTCCTGACCACCTCAGAAATCCAAGAAAATCCTTAGTGTGTCCCCAGTGGGACAGTGGGCCCAGTCCCTCTCTCCTGCCCAGCCTGGTTCAGCACTCTCCCAGGTGGGCTGTGTAGTATACATAAAGCAAATGTATTTCACAGGGCCTGGTTTTCCAAAGCCTTGCAGTTTCAAATGTTAACCTTGCAAAAGACAGGAAATTTTTCCTAGGCTATAGTCTCTGTTCTAAGATAAAGAATTGTAACACAGCAAGGTTGCTGGCTCAAAGACAGACAGGTTACTGACTGATATGTAAAGATACTGGGAAATTGCTGTTAAGAAGAGAATGTTTGCTAAAATCAATCATTTGTTGGTGGATCGACTTACCTTCTTGCAAATTGCATTATGGAATGTCACCTTGCTTTTCCTACTGAATGTTACCAGCTTCTATTGTTAAACTTGTTAAACATTACTTAGCAAAAACCCCACCTATGTTCTCTTCTTGAAACTTCCTGGTCTGGAGAATAAATGTGGGCAGAGAACCCCAATTTGGGGTTAATTTCCCAAATGGAAGGAACACCTCTCTCTTGAGGGTTCCAGGAAATTAATCCCTTTTCAGGCCTTCTCACTGCTCAGAAGAGATGGGCTTTGAGTAATCTTTGGTGGCTCCATCACCCAGGGGAAAATGGGTGACAAATCCGTGGGAGGCAAAGCAACAGTGGGCTGGCATTACAGAGGCACCCCTGCATCCTCAGACATGCCCTGGCACCTCTTGTGGAGATGGCCATCCACTTCCATGCCCAGAAGAACCTGCACCAGGGCTAGGAGTGCTTACGAGCAGAACTGTGTAGCCAGGAAACGTAAAAACAGTTAGACAGTACTCCATCTGTATGTGGGCTTGGACGCCAACGCATCTGGGTTGTGTCCTTTGCTGCACTGTCCAGGTCTGCCACCAGACCTAATCCATCTCCCACGTTTTCCTAGCCCCCATGCATTGTAGCACAGTGCCCTAATAACAAGTGTGGTCTCTGGGGACACTTCAGAACCGGAGAATGGTGGGGCTGGGTGTACAGCAAAATCAGGTGTAAGCTCGTCCAGAAGTGGAAACCAAAACAAATGATAGACAACGACAAAATCTAGTGCTGTCCACATCCACAACGCAAAACACGCCCCTGTCTCTCAGGCTCTCCGCAGTCCCTAGCAGATCGCATTCCGTGAATAAATACCCTCTATAAACCATGACGAAGCACAAACCTACCTTGTCCAGTACTTCATGGCATGGCCTGCTTGTTATGCTTCAGGATGAACCAGCCTTGCAGCGGCCACCGGCTCACACTCTTCGCTGTTGTACGTGTGCCGTTTGATTTACACTTTGAACACCAAAAAAAATCGCAATGATACAAACGAGAATCCAAACCAACCTAAAATCTACCCTTCCCCTAAATTAAAATTCAGTCCACGTTTCAAATGACTGAGCACAGAGGCCTTTCTGGGTCAAATATTTATAAGTTAGGGACATCCTGTGTCACAACAGTAAACATAACATGTAACATTGATTGGAATCATAGAGGAACAATCTTGAGAAGCCAGATCATCAATCTCAGGTATGCAGAAATGGCACAGGCTTGGAATGCAGTAAGTCCCATTAAAAAAATATTTACTCAGTACCTACTTTGTCCTGGACACTGAGAAAAACCTGACAATTAAGGCCAAAACACTCCTTGTGAGGTAACTAAATTAGTATTCAGAAATGAGAAGTTCCTTAATATTTCTTGGAAAAAAATGAAGAAACAAATACCTGCAAAGTTAAGAGAACCCTTGCAAAGAGCGATTAAGAAAATGCCACTGCATAAATCAGAACATTTTGATCACTTTTGATCACCTGAAGACATACTAATATGTCACCTTTACCTAACTACAATGACCCTTTATCCAAAAAATTTCCTCTAAGACCTAAAAACAGAAGTTAGGTAGAAGCTATGTTGGAAGCTAAACATGAATTCCTAGCAGTCTGAGCCTGAGAGAGGAGGCAGGAAGATGGGAACGTAGACTAGGAGAAGTGCAGTGATCTGTCCTTCAACCAACGCAGCAAGCTCTTCACACATTGACGCCACTAACATGCTTTCCCTACAACCACCACCATTTCCTGTGCTTTATGTAGGCAGGAAAGACACTTCCATAGTACTTCACTATGGCCGTTTAACCTTTACAAATGAGCTTGCATGTAAAAGGCCGGGCTTCCTTGTGTTTAGGAATTTAAAACACTGAAATGAATAATTAACAAGAATAAAATTATGAGTCTCGGTAATGTTTGCTTCAAATTAGAAGCTTGCTCTAGTGGGCTTAAAGAAAAGCATTCAAGTATTTGATATATCGCTTCCTGTGGCTGTGAGCTATTATTTTTTTGAACTGTAAAGAAAAAAGTAATGCATATGATTGTGTAAAATAAAGGTCAGTAATGATAGTTTAACTGAGTGATTATTTGCAAAGTAAGCTTTTGATTAGCGTATAGCACAATTCACTGGCATTAGCAATTATTCCATTTAACAGGTATTGGTCTAAGAATTTTTCTGATCATCCATATTTAAATTAAAAAATCATTAAAAAATGAGCAAGTTCAAGAAATGTTGCTGAATTATGTATATGCATATGGAAACCTATCCGTGTTTGGGAAAAAAAAAAACAAAACATCAATCCTTAGTATCATAAACCTAACTGTAAAAACAAAATTATGAAACTTCTAGAAGAAAACATAAGAGAAAATCATTGGAGCCTTGGGTTATGTGAAGGTTTCACACATAGAACATGAAAAGCAAGAGCCACAGGAGACTCCATCAATAAAGGGGCTTTCTTCAAAGTTCAAAGGCATCAGTAAGAAAGCAAAAGGCAAGCCACGGATTGAGGGAAAATATTTACAACACACACACACACAGAACCTGTATCCAGAATATATAAAGAACTGAACTTTACATCTCAGTGATGGGAAAGAAAAGAAAAAAAAAAAAAAAAATGATTGAAATGGTTGTCCAAGTCTTAGTCCCCAGAACCTGTGAACAGGTTAACTTCTTTGTAAAAAGAGACTTTCCAGATGTGACCGAGTTAAGAATCCTGAGATGGGGAGATGATCGTGGATTACCTGGGTGGACCCAATATAATCCCAGCATCCTTATAAGAAGGGGGCCGGAGGGTCAGAGTCAGAGAAAGAGCTGTGAAGAAGGAAGCAGAGGTCAGAGTGATGCAGACCTCGAGCCCAAGACTGCAGGGGACTGCACCAGCTGGAAAGGCAAGGCAGCAGCAGATCCTCGCCTGCAGCCTCCGAAGGAACCAGGCCTGCCAGCACCACCTTCATCTTAGCCACTGACACTGACTTTGGACTTGTGGCCTCCAGAACTGTAACATAACAAATGCGTGTCGTTTTAAGCCACTAGGTTTGCGATAATTTTGCGATAATTCTTCTGCAATAAGAAGCTAACATACAACCCCACATAAAACCACTTTGGCAGTTTCTTTAAAAATTACCATATATCTACTAGTAAGGGGTTATCCAAGTCCTAGGTATTTACCCAAAAGAAATGAAGCATAGGTTCACGCTAAGACTTAACGCATGAATAGTCACAGCGGCTTAAAAACTGAAAACAATCCAAAAGACCATCAACAGGGGAAGAGCTATTCAAACTGTAGTGTTTGAACAGGATGCTACTTAGCAATAAAAAGGATAAAAACTATTAGTACAAATGACAACGTGAATGAGTTCCTACCCTCAGTGAAGGAAGCCAGATTTTAAAAAAGACACAGTTTGGCTCCATATGAAATTCCAGGAAATGCAAACCATACAGTTACAGAAGCAGATCAGGGGTCACCTTGAGACCTGGATAGGGGTGGAAAGAGGGAAGGACTGCAGAGGGGCAGGAGAAGACACTTGGGGGTTGTGGAAACATCTGTTACCTTGGGTGTGGAAACTGTGTTTCAGGTCAGGTAATCACATTCCCAAACCTGCCAAACTATACACTTTAAATACTTGCAGTTTACTGTCTTCCAACTATACCTCCATACAGTTGCTTAAGAAAGGGAAAAAAAAAACATATAAGGTTGAAAAATAAAAAAAACAGTTAAAGTGTCAACAAATGGAAGTAGTCCAAAATGGTTACAAACTAACAAGCCACACCATCAGGACACCAGTAAACCACGCCTGCAAGTCTTGCTGGGATTTCTCAACTTTCCTTCAGAAAATGTCCTTTCTGTACTGTTGCAGAGGAATTTGCTATCTCATTGAAAGTCAGTATGCTCTCCAAAGGCGATCTTGTACAAAACTGTTCCTTCCAGGATTTGAGACAATTTGAAGCACTGTTTGGAGGGATATGTCACACATTTTGGGGGGAAAAAAATCAGCCAAAACATAAAAGCTCTGCCTTTACCAACAATTTCAGCACTGCATTAGAAGTACAGCCATCATAGAAATAGTCGGATGAGTTAGGATTTCCCTAGAGCACGACAGACCAGAGAAGAAGAGGAGAGGAGCTTGCAGTGGAAGAGCAGCAAGGCGCCCACCCCTAGCACCAGCCCCTGGCTACCTCTGCCACAGTGTGGGGTACTCGAAGATGGTCTAGGTCACCCAAAGCAAAAAGTCCTCTTTTAGAGATCACGACATTTATGTGGAAGGACAAAAGCCTTACCAGTGCTGTCTATCTTTAGCTCAAGAAGAAAAAGACTTTCTCAGATTTAAGGAACAAAAGGAGATTTCTCTGGGGAGATGCTGTCCTGGCAGATGTGAATATTGGCATCTTAAAAGTAAAACTGCCACACTACTCTTCTTTTTCCAAAGCGCGTCTTTTCCCCCTTCATCTGGGCTTCCCCTCGTCCCCTGTCTCCTGCCTTGTGATCCCCTACCAACCACACAGCTCGTCTTCCTGCCCTCACAGAGAAACTGGAAGTGGCGGTGAAAGGCGGGGTGTTGGGGCAGGAGCGGGGCAGGGCTCCGTCTGGAACCAGAGGCGGTGGAGCGACACACACACAACACCTCCCGAGATGCAGGAGAGTGGGCAGGAGGGTTGGAGGCAGTGGGCCAGAAGGAGAGGAGACAAACTGCAGGATTAGGAGGCAAGGTAAGTGAAGAATGTGGTGGCGACAACTGTCTTTCAAGTTTAAAATCTCCAAAACTCATCCATGGGATTGCTTCACAATTTATTAACTACTTTCCAATGTGTGCTGAGATATATATGCTAGTAGGCTAATACTGCCTAACAGCAAATGCTATTCGGCATGTTTAAAATAAGAAACAAAAGAGGTTTTGGTGATGGGCAACAATAATCAGCCACAATGTATAGCGACAAAATAAAATTAAAAAAAAAAAAAAAAAAGAAAAGCCATTTCCTCCCAATTGCCATTAAAAGGCAGGTACATCAAAAAAAAAAAAAACAAAAAAAAAAACAAAAAACAAAAAACAAAACCCTTTTAAAAAAATAAATAAATAAGAAGCCAAAGCTTTGTGAGTAGCAATGACTTATGCCAGGTCACCAGGCTCATTGATACAGGGGATAATACCCGGGACTGAAACCAAGTCTCTTATGTGCAGATCCCTCAAGCTCTGTGGGTTTTTAGTTTTATTTTTTACAATTTTATTTATATTTATTTTTGTGGGGTACAGTGTGTGATTTCAATACATGCATATACTGCACAATGATGCACTTGGGGTGGACAGCAGAGTTTTGTACCCGTTATTCCACCCCTTCTTCTCCCTGCCTCCTCTTCCCCTCCCAGCCTCTGATAACCATTATTCTACTGTGTACTTCCATGAGAAACACTATTTCTTTTTTTATTTTTAGATTCCACATATGAGTGAGATCATGCAGTATTTGTCTGTGCCTGACTTCACTTAACATGATGATTTCCAGTTCCATCCATGTTGCTGCAAAAGATAGTATATCATTTATTTTTATAGCTGAATAGTATTTCATTGTGTATATATACCACAATTTTTTTATCCATTCGTCTCTTGATGGCCATTTAGGCTGATTCCATCTCTTGGCTATTGTGAATAGCGTTGCAATGAACATGGGAATGCAGGTGTCTTTTTGACATATTGATTTCATTTCCTTCAGGTATATACCCTGTAGAGGGATTCTGGGTATATACCCAAAAAAGTGAAACTAGACCCCTATCTCTCACCATACACAAAAATCCACTCAAAATGGACCTAAATTTAAAACCAAAAACTACAAAACTACTAGAAGAAGACATAGAAGAAATGCTACACAAAATGGGGGTTGACAGCACTTTTTTGAGCGAGACCACAAAGACACAGGCAACTATAGCAAAAATATACAAATGGGACTACATCAAACTAAAAAGCTTCTGCACAGCAAGGGACACTATCAACAAAGTAAAGAGACAACCTACAGAATGGGATAAAGTGTTAGCTCTCTGTTTTAACGGTGGCCTCAGCACACACCTGCAATACCTCACTGACTCCGGGTGCCACTCACAGACTACAGCAGTGGTTCTCCCGGTGCAGTCTCCAGACCAGGAGCATCAGCATCACCTGGGGGCTTGTGAATCTGAGAACCCAGATTCTCAGGTCCACCCCAGACCCATGGAACTAGAAAGCCCGGGGATGGACACAGCAGTTTGTGTTTTAAGGAGCCTGCAGGAGATTCTGATGCCTACTCAGGCATGACAGCCAGAGGACTAAGGTGTCATTAGCATCTGTGGCCACTGCGTGACACAGAATGTCTTCATTATCATGACAGCCACTAAAGCATTTGGTGATAAAAGCCAGCAAGTGTTGGGCACTCACCGTGTGACGGTGCTCTGAGCACTACTGAAATCTCAGGACAACCCTCCCTGGATGTACTAGTGTCAGATGCTGTTTTCCAACGGTCAGACAGGTCTGTAGGGTACATTGTCCAAGACCACAGAGGACAGAGAAAGAGTCCACCTGCTTCCTTCTGACTTGAGACCACATACTCTCATTCACTATGTGAGCCTGTCTCTTCCCTGAAAAGCTCACCTTTCACGAACACCTAGTTTTCACCTGTGCTGGAAACTGTTGTCTCCTTAACTTTTCCTTCATTTTGCAAACCCAAGCTCTGAGTATCACATTTGTCCCTGTTTCTTTCCATCCCACTGGAAAAGATGAATCTAGAATCTCACAGGGGCAGCATTTTTGTATGGTACTCCCTGAATTTGAAGCTAATCTACCCAGCTAAGAGAGTAAAGAGAAATGATTATCAGAGTCTTGGCAATGAGCTAGCTGTCTGCGGGGTATCACCAAGGGTAAGTTCTCATAAAGATTTCTCTTGAGGTCTGGAGCAGGATTTACCAAATTTGAGCACAAGAGGGGTCATTATGTCCTTGACACCCACGGACGTTGACCCATCCCTTTGCTACAGAGAACCTGTCCTTCCATCCTCACCACCCACGGACGTTGACCCATTCCCTTTGCTACAGAGAACCTGTCCTTCCACCCTGTGCCACCTGCTGTCAGCATCTCACTCTTACACCAAAGTCATCTCCATGACCTGCAGCACCAAGCAAAACCTAACAGTGCCTGTAACTAAAAAAGCAAAAGAAGATTCTGTTTTCACTCTTAGGTTGTAGGATCACTTGAGAAATACAAGGCAGAAAAAGTTTAAAAGTCTGAAAAGCACAATGAGCATGTCTTTCTGTGAGGATACATCTAGGAGGTGGCCTGTAGACTCCGAGTGCAGTTGGAAATGGACTGCACAGGCACAAGTGGGCTGCTCCTGGTGGATGGGATTTAGAAATGGGTCTCTCATCCAGAGGGACAGGTGAGCTTGCCTCTGTCACATTAGTGCGTGTGCCCCTGGGGGCGCAGGCAGACGGGATGGCAGTGTCCTGAATCGGAACTATCCCTCAGTATGAGATGTTGTCCGGTTCACACAGGGGTCCTGGGGGTACTTGGGGAAGCCCTGCCGGTGGGGGAGTTGGAGTGGCTGTCCAGAGCACGCCCTTAGGAGCCGGGTGTGTGGGCTCTGCCGCTTCCTAACGGGGTTACATTGTCAGAGCAAAACACCCTCTGAAAACTCAGTTTCCACAATGGTGCAATAGAGACAATCTTCCCTATCACCTGCAGTGGTTTGGGGTGAAACAGGACATGGCATCAAAACTGTCCAGAACAGAACACGTGCTGGACAGAGATGTTACCTGTCATAAGGTAAAGTCGGAAATAGCGCTGAGGGTATGAGGGTGCTTGTCCTACGAAGGTCTCAAGGGGGTCCACATAAAATATATAAAGATAGTAAGTAGAGACAAGGGAGAGGGATCCCTGAAGAGGACCCTCTGCTGAGCCTTCTTAGGTAGGAGGGGACGCCATGTTTTGCCAGCTCTTGTCACCAATCCTGTCCTTCCTGGGGCACAGGGGTGCAGAGATGGGGCATGGGGCTGTTCTCACCATGAGTTTCAGGGACTCTTCCCTCTACGCCCACACCCTCCTGGCTAAAAGCAGGTTCTACTCCTCTTTATGTTTAATTATGGGGGAGGTGGGATTGAAGGGATCATTTAAGAGAGGAGCAAGGTATCTTTGTTCACAGGAGGTGACAGCATGCCCTAAACACGGAGAAGACGGAGCCTCCTCCAAGAGAAGACCCACAGGTAGGTGGCTAAGGGGAGGCAGGCATATGGGACAGTCCTGGGTCAGTCTGAGGGCTTTCTGCTGTGTTGTGAGGCCCCTCCTGCAGCCAGAAGGACAGTAGGTAGGTTCGGAGGCTAAAGAGCTGTTGATCTGGATTTATAAATTCAAGAGAGCTACAAGATCTTTAAGTTGAACTGTCCAAAGAAGAGTGATTCTTAAATCCTGCAGATACTGGAATTGAAAGAATATATTTACATTCATTTGCACAAAGAGGTTGATAAACATAATAAAGAGAAAAGGAAGCATATTGAATAATAATGCGATCGACATGCATACTGTTCTCTTTTTAAAAGCTCGCTTTTAGCAGTAGATCACATGAGCAAAAAAGGCATTAAGTTTTAAACTAAGTCTTAAATTAATTTCTTCTGGTCTCAAAGATGAATCACCCCGCCCTTTCCTATAAATATACTTTCATTCTCACCTTTTCCACATGGATTTTTCAAAGCAGAATCTCAGAAGGTGCAGCCGCTGATGAAAGAACCCTTTTCTATTTCCTTTAAGGCAGCAGAATCTTGTGAAATTAGACTTACTGGCCCCTCCCCCCCTTCTTAAATCCAGGCTGTATCAGCAAGAGTCACCCAGCAGCAGCCTCTTTCCAGGGTCCACACCCATCCTGAACAACACTCTGAGTGTTAGGGATGACTTGTAAGGACCGTACCAACACAGGACGCTCAGATTCGGACCCTTATCACCCAAATTACAAGCGATGACTTTCTCCAAAAAGACTTTTCCCAGGTCAAGTTTACTTGAGATTATTCCTAGAGTTCCATTATGAATCTAAATGTATTCCCTTCTCAATCAACATGATTTTCAATATTTGAATAGAGCTTAATGAACAACAACAAAAAGTTCCAACCTGAAGGTGGCATTTAACCCAAGAATTGTTACAGGTTTTTACTTTATTTTTGTTTTGCAAAACATCATCAAGCCAGGTTTGGAAACACTTCAAATTGTAACATCTTTTATAGATGAACTATTTTGGGGTTTGTTATCCAGTAACCCAATCAAAAGTGTCTTTTGTAACCTTTCCAAATTATGGTAAATTACTTTAAAATGAGATGAAGAATAGAGATAGCATAGCACAGATTTTTTTTTTTTTTTTTTAAATACCTTAAGGCAACAGATTACAATTGGAGGTTGACTTTGCCCCCTGGGACATAAAAAACAATATAAATGTATTTTTTGTTTGCAAATCTTTTTTCCTCTTATCTCATTCAAAAGAAAACTAACTGCAAAAAGCAATAATTATACATCTCTGCTGATGGGCACACAAGTATAAAGATGCAGTTTGTACGACACCATCACAAAGGAGGGGGTGGGAACAGAGGTACATAGCAGCAAAAGTTTTGTGCACTATTTAAAACAAGTTGGTATTAATACAAACTAGATTGGTATAAACTAAGATGTTTATTGTAATCCACAGAGCAACCGAGAAAGTAACTCAAAAATATACAGTAAAAGAAATGAGAATTAAATTGGTAAACTAGAAAATATCTAAAGTTAAAAAAAGCCAATAATAAAGGAATAAAGAAATAAGAAAGACATAAGACATAGAGGAATCAACAAAATGTCACACATAAACCCTATGTTAACAATAATGGTGTTACATGTAAATGGATTAAACACTCCAATTAAAAGGTAGAGAATTAAAAAAAAAAAAAAAAAAGATCCAACTATGTGTTGTCTACAGGACACCCTTTAGATTGAAAGGTGCAAAAAGGTTAAAAGTAAATGGATGGAAAAGATATTCCATGCAAACAGTAGCCCAAGGAGACCTGGAGAAGCTATTCAAAGTAGACTTAAGACAAACATTTTCGCAAGAAAACAAAAAATTGTAATAAACATTTTATAATGATGAAAGGGTCAATACATCAAGTTGCAACAATTATTAACATACATGAACTTAACCACAGAGCTCCAAAATACACGAAGCAAAAACTGACAGAATTGAAGGGAAAGATAGCTGATTCAACAATAGTAGTTGGAAACTTCAATACCACACTTTCAATAATAGAAAAAACAACTAGACTGAAGACTAACAACAACAACAAAATACTCGATTTAAATCACATAAACATGATAAACAAACTAGACTTAACAGACATCTATTGAACATTCCACTCAACAATAACAGAATATACATTATTCTCAAGTGCTCATGGAAAATTCACCAGGATAGGTCATATGATAGGTCATAAGAGAAGTCTCAATAAACTTACAAAGAATTGAAATCATACAGTGTAAATCCCTAACAAACAATGACATGAAATTAGGAATCAGTAACAGAAGAAAACTTGGGAAATTCACAAATATGTGGAAATTAAACAACACACTCCTAAATATTCTTGGGTCAGAGAAGAAATCACAAGAGAAATCAGAAGATATTTGATGAATAAAAACAAAAAGACAACAGACCAAACCTTATGTGTTGCAGCAAAAGCAGTGGCTGGAGGGAAGTTATGGCTATAAAAGCCTATATTGGAACAGGATGTTCAGAGAGGTTAAACATTGGCAGCTTTGAAGGTGAGGAAGGGAGCCATGAGCTAGGACATGTGATGGCCTCTAACAGATGGAAACCAGACAAAGATTCTCTCCTAGAGCCTCCAGAAGGAAGGCAGCCCTGCCTGCACCTTATTTTAGAACCGTGAGGTGGCGGGGGACTTCTGACCTCCAGAACAGCAACATGATAAATGGCCTCAGTTTGTGGTAATTGTTACTGCCGTAATAGAAAACGAACACATTAAGAAACTTTCTTAGCCATATTTTTCCCCCAAAATCTGGCTTCCGTACAATGACTCTCAAACATGTCAAAACACATGAGAATAAATCTTAACATTTCATTCACAACCAAAGGTGAATGAGAGCTACAGGCAGAACTCTCTGGAAGACTTCCCTGAGGCAGCCTACCAGTTTGTTTAAAAATAGCATGCTAGGCTTTCATTATTGCTATGGAATAATCACACATATAAGTCTTATTAAATGCCACTTACATATCATGGAGGGCTTTTTTATTTTTCCATTTCATATTGACACACCATGACACTTCAATTTAGTTAAAGTCAATAAATTTTTCTCAAATTTTAAGAGATATGTAGTATAGTGTGATAGAGCTCTGGATGTATATGTACCTTTGCCCAAGCCCTCTTCAGAGCTAGCATCCCAATGCCCTAAGCTTTATGGAATAACACTGAGTCTACACATCCCTAGGCCTTTTGAACAGATGAAAACCAGCAGTAGTCCTCCACAAAATGCACAAAGTGGTGAAAGATGATCTTCCACACCCAAATTCAATCACTTCTGTTCCTTCTCAGGGTCTCTCTTTAGGGGTCTTCTCCTGCTACCCTTCCATTTCTACCCTTACTGTTGGTATCACAGCATGCTGTTTTGAAGGCCTGCTGCAAATTATTACCAGGAATGTATGCATTAGTATGGAGACAATGCCAAAACCACATTTTTTAAAAACGTAGGGCAATGCAAATTGTTATGAAATCTAGGAAAGACATTAAGAATGAAACAGCGATAAGCAGTACGAAGTGCTCCTCTTTTAGAGACACACAGGTGGTTGTGTCATGGGCATATTCCTCTAGCTGTTATGGCACGCTTTTTGCTCACTTTTTGTTTTCTGTGGGTGGTGGCAGAGGAGTGTCAGAAACTCGACTGTAAAATGAGGAGTTAAGGCTGGGGAAACTTCTGTGGTGGTCCTGCTGGCTTGGACACCTACTGCACAGCCCTGGGCCATTCACTGCCCACCTTCCTGGTGAGGTTTGCCCAGAAAACCTGAGAAAGATTGGTCCAGATCACTTGATTTCTTCACAGTATCAAAAAACTTAAATTCTTGGGTGTATTAGTCTGCTAGGGCTGCCATAACAAAGCACCACAGACTGGGGGCTTAAACAGCAGACATTTATTCTCTCACAGTCGTGGAGGCTGGAAGTCTGAGATCAAGGTGTCAACAGGGCTGGTGTCTCCTGAGACCTCTCTCCTTGCCTTATAGACACCATCTTCTCCCTGTGTCCTCACATGGTTGTCCCTCTGTGTGTGTCTGTGTCCTAATCTCCTCTTCTCAAGAACACCCGCCATATTGGATTAGGGCCTACCCTAATGACCTCATTTTATCTTAATTTTACTTCTTTAAAGACCCTATCTCTAAATACACTCACGTTCTGATTTCTTGGGGGTTAGGACTTCAAAATATGAATTTTAGGAGGACACAATTCAGCCTACAGCACTGGGTTATAGATCTTCATCCACTCAGTATTTCTTTTTGTAAAAGGCAAGGACAGCCAGTTAAAATCCCTATATGCCTCATTTATTAGGGAAAGGAGGTTATCTTAACATGGGGAAGAGACAAAGGAAACCATTAACATGTAAGAATCAAGATCCTTTTTAAAGTATATATTTGCATAATATAAAGGTTCACATATTTCAGATTTTATTTAATTCTACCTAGGATTTCTCGAAAGAACTGGAAAGCATTAAGGTGTGGTTTCCTCCACTGCAGAGTGCACCGCTGGTACTCAAAAGTAGTGAAGTGGGAGTTTTATTGACAAAAGCAAGCATAGCTTGGTAATCACAGGCATGGCTCAATTTACCAAGCCTTCCATACCCAGGGGCTATGAAGGATTAGGAGTCAGAAATGCCCACTCACGTTCTGAAAGAGTGACTGACCTTTATTTCACAGCTCCGATTACTAGATTACTAGAGAAGGTACGGCTGATGAGAGGCCACCTTCTCTTTGAACAGCTAGAGGCTTAGCAGACACATAATTAAGGCCAGCTCGATGTTCATTTTCTAACTTACGTCAGTAGTATGGCCTTATGAGCTGTTAGTGTAAGAAAGTCAGACACACCACAAGAAAGATATCCAGAACTCAATCAGGTATCTTTTTAATAGCTGCCCCTATAACTTGTACAAACCTGGGAGGTATAACGAAATAATGTAGAATTCTTGTCAAGTTCAAAGACTATTGGATTTTGGTGGAAAGATATTTACGAATGTTAAGAAATGAAAAACCCAATCACCTGGATGAGAATTAAACTATTTTTCTTAATGGACAGGTATCTCTCAATTCCCAAAACATTTACAGAGATGCTTAGAAGAAACAAAACCACTGAATACATTTTTTGTGTTATTACTTGTATTCTTTAATTGAATTTGGCCTATGAGGGTGATAATGCTATAAATTAACTTCAAATGCATACCTGAATTATTTACACTTGTAATTTAAGACATCATTATTGGAACCCTGCATGAATAGTTAAGAGCTTTAGGTTCATCATCTTTATAAACTTCATTTATTAGGCTTAAGATGATCACTAACTACTCAAGTTTCATTTGTTAATTCAGACAACTGATGTACTGAACAAAGAAATAAAATATATTAGTTTTATAAGTGTGGCTTATCAAGTATAAAATTTGTAAACAGAGTCAAACAGTATTATGGCCTCTTAATGGTGACCGTTAAAATTTACTAGGTTTACTAGGTTTATAAACAGAAAAAGCAGAAATGAGAAGTTTAAGGAATACGAAAGAGTTTGAATCTCTAACTTTAATCACTTACAAATTTTTAAAGCCAAAGTGTACAGCAGTGAACTCAGAACCCAAGAAGTCCCATCAGCAATGTGAAGCATTTGTAATACACCATCCCTGTGGGTGTCAGCTGATTAGAAGAGAAGGGAGTGAAAAAGGGCCGGATCCAAGGGCATGGACCGGAGAGTTGCTGCCCTGGGGCAAAATTATGCTCCTGACATTCCAAGTTGGTACCTAAATGGGGTTTCCCATCATAAATATGAGGTGGTCAGGGACACTCAGAAATAAGACAGCTCCGCAGGAACGTGAATGATTTTCTGAATATGGGTGTGGGTATCTAACTTCTATTTATAACATTTCTATCCAGGGAAACATGTTCTAATTATCCAAGTACTGAACTCCCAAAGTATTCTAGGCCCTTTGTTTACACTCTAGCGTGGATGCCAATGAATGACAATGTGGACAAAATTCAGGCAGCCATCAGATGAAACAGCAGGGCCCACAATGACCATTCATAAATAATCAAGAATTCGTATAGGAGGGTACTTCAAAAAGTTTGTGAAAAAATAAAGTTAAAAGATAATACAAATCTTTCTACGAACTTTTTGAAGCACCCTCATATATATATATGATTATAAAGTGCCAGCCCCAACCCCCACAATCTGTCTTTTCTGTTATCGGTAAATGTTTATTACGTATAATTGCATGCAGGTGGACAATTAGAAGTTAAAGCACAGTCCCGACAGTGAGAGCCCTTAGCCTCTGGCAGACCTGGCAACCATGACTTTGAACATAATTAGAGAATGCAAGGATACGGTGCCAGGACACAATTAGTTATACCCAGCATCTCGTTAACCACACTTAATAACGCTTGAAGATCACAGGGCACACACAGAATGATAGCCCTTCTTTCTGTCCACTGTATACTCTTGTATTGCCTGCGCTGTGTCGAAAATGAAGTGTGGGGAGAAGGGGGACCTGACACATCGGCTCCACCTAGGCCTGCTCTGTCATGTAACCTGTCAGGTAAGCTGTGTTCATTCATTCAAACAAGCAGACATTTACTGACTGCAGCCTGTCCAAAGTGCTGAGACTCCCACAGTCAACAGGACAGACCTGGATCTAAGCCTTCGTGGAGGGCAGGCTCCAGCCCCAGGAGAGCAAGGCACAGCTCTGCTGGGCCTTCAGGATACTGCCAGCATTCTGCCTACTGGACGTCGCCTTAAGAAAAGAGGACTGCTGTGCAAAAACCATGACCAGCAACCACTACCTCACTGGGAGGTCTTGTTTGTTTATTATTGTATTGTACAACTTCCTGGACTTTTATTTTAGAATATGATTTCATTCCTTATTCAAGGACACTGACCTTTAAACACCAGACATCTGGGCAAGACAAGTTGGTGAAGTTAAAGAAAGCGACCACCCTAAACTTCATTGCCACTAGAAATCTCATACGCAGAGCATACACAGAGCATCCTCTGTGCGGTCCTGACCTGATAGGCAACGACTGGCAAGAGAATTACTTAGGAAGTAAACTATGTAGCATAAATGCAGCACAAAGCACCGTCACATGCTTGTTATTTTCTCCAAGTTTATCCCAGGCTGGTGAGCAACTCCGTTTATTCCAAAGCACTTTCTTTCCTCTCCATTCTCTGGAAAATGAACTTCTCTGTTTGGAAGCCACAAGCTACGTACACTGCTCTAGTAGATGGAGCTGTGTCCTCTGCAGCCAAGCTGCAGCAAGAAGGAAAGAAGGGGAGGAGTGGAATGACTTCAGTCGTGTGCTCCCTCACACCCTGACACCTACGTGTCAAGGGCCAAACCTAACATGGCAGGCTCAGGCGCAGGCTTTAGGGAAGAATCAGAGGCTCAAATGGAAGCTGCAGAGTGACCAAGGACCTGGAGCCCACTTGCTCCCTCTCCAGCAGCCAGCGCAGCGCACTCTCCTGCTGGCTTCCCCAAGCATTTCTTTTTCTCTATTTCTATGCAAAGGAGAAGGAGAGGGGGAAGAGGAGAAAGAGGGGGGAAAGGGGGAAGAAGGGAAAAAGGGGGAGGAGGAGGGGGAGGAGGAAGGGGAGGAGGAGGAGAAAAGGATGAAAACATGGTGGGCATATGTCAATATGCTAAATTTCCAGATCCTCCTTGATCAGCTATCCAACTCTAAGTGCACGTGATCTTTGGGGAAGGGAACTTCAAAATGCAAGTGTGACACAGCTTTACATCCTGCCGCTGTCCAAGCATGAGCCTAGATCAACAGCCATCTACTTCAGCATTCCTTTTGGGATGATAGCACCAAGGTCTTTGTCTGTTTGAAACAGGAAATCATGCTAGTTGCTATCCATGATGTGGACCTAAAAGGTGCCCAGACTTTCAAACTCAGCGTGTCCAAATACCTGGAAGAGAACTCATCCCTTCCTCAGGCCTCACCTCCTACCCTGGTCTCCACTTCAGCGCCAGACGGAGCTGTCCCCGGCTGCTCCCCACCCCAGTCCCACCACACCCAGCTGAATCAGGCCAGTCCTCTTCCTCTCACTGTGACCCCGAATCCCAAGAGTGGCCTCCAAAAAGATGTGTCCACGTCCTAATTCCCTGGACCTGGGAATGTGAGTTTATTTGGAGAAAGGCTCTTTGCAGATGTGACTAAGTTAAGGATTGAGAGATGAGAACATCCTGGATCATCCAAGCAGGCCCTAATCAAATGACAGGTCCTTGTAAGAGAAGAAAAGGAGAGGAGAGAAGGCCGTGTGAAAAGAGCAGCAGAGACGGGGCCATGCCACCACAAGCCAGGGAAGCGTGGCCCAGCCTACGCCTTGGCTTCAGACTTCTGGCCTCCAGAATAACTGTGAGAGAATAAACTTCTGCTGTTTCAAGCCACCCAGTTTGTGGCACTTTGTCACAGCATCTACAGGAAACTCACGTAGTCCTGCTTCTCACCTGGACAATAACAACAGCCTTCTAGCCAGTCTCCCTGTGACTGGGCTCTCATCACCCACATCATCAGAAATACCTTCCTACAGCATCCTCTGCTTGTGGGGCTGCACCATGGCTATGACATAAAACCCAAATTCCTTAGGAAGGCATGAGGGCTCTCCACAATCTGTCCTGTTGTTCCCTGGAGCAGCCCTTCCTCCTTCTCCACCTAAGCAACTCCCACAATCCTGGAGGCAGGTCTGACTGGCCAACTTCCTCTTCCTGGTTCCCAAGGAAACAGTCATCTGTAGCAGATGAATGAAGATAATGCAATGGGACAGGCAATGTCCCATGGCACACACTCCACCGCACCTGACTGCAGTCCCACCAGCTCAGGGACTGCGCTGCATCCCTTCACTGCAATCATCTCAGTTCCTGGCAAGTGGGGGACACACTACAAAAACCTGTGGGGTTCATGAACCCAGGGAACACTCCATTCATCATGCTTTTCTCATACTCCTTTTGAACTTAAAGCTCTCTCCCCAAACTCCTGACAGCAGAAAGTGCCACCTGTCTCCTGCTGTCTGAATGGACCCACCTCAATGCTGGCAGTACTGAATTAAGCCATTTATTTTAACTGCCTCTAATGGTTGGCTACCCATATTGCTCAAATGAAGGGGTAGGTGACTTTAAATGCTTTTATCAGGCTGCTCTCAGCCAGGTAAGGTCAGCACAACTGGTTTAACAAGATGGATGCTGAGATAAGGCTAGAGCTTGCAGAAAGGAACAAGACATGATCCACACCCAGAGATAACTTGCACCCTTGCACTAAGACCACATAACCAAGCACAGAAAAACCAAAGCACAGAAGAGGGCATTACATACTCCACAGATAAAGTTCAACGTTATTTTTATCCACATAAACATCCCTTCTTTTGAAAAGTACTTAAGGACCAGTTTATGACCAAATTCCTTTAACAAAGGAATCTAATAAAATACAATGGGGGGAGGGGGTGAGCAAAAAACAAAAAAACCACAAACAAAACTTCTGGTGAAGTCTACCCTCTCACTAAATCCACGTCCTTCCGAATACACCCAGTCCCCAGAAGTGTTTGCAACTTCATCCACGTGAGCACCAAAATTCAACAACCACCACTGATCTTTCTGCAGCTAACGAACAAGAAACAGGTAACAAACACTGACCTTTCTGCAGGTGTACAAAGTAAAGGTTCTCAAGAAGTACTGATTCTTATTAGATCAGAAAAAAGTCTGAGGGCCTAAAAGAAGAAAGGACAGCTAGAATGACACAAAGTGGCTTTGAAATATTTATAAATCAGTACTGGAATGTTTGCAGTGGGGGGCAGGCAAGGACTTAAAGAGTGGAAGACAAGTCAGCTGTGCGCCTCAGTGAGAGTGCAGGAGAAGAGCAGATCTGGAGAAGAGCAGATCTGGAGAAGAGCAGATCTGGTGGAGAGCAGCAGGCTCGGTTTACAACTGGGTGCTTGGGTGCTGCATCTACCACTCAAGGTGGAAAGAAGTTGGGACGTACACAGGAACTGCAGAGACGAGACCACAGTGGAGGCACAAGGGTCAGCAGGGCATGAGCACTTGATACCGCCAGGAGCTTAGGAAACATTTCCAGAGAGGAGAGGGTCCAGGACAAAGCCAAAGGGACACCAGCAGATGTGAAGAGGATGAGAAAGAGGTGAGGAGGCCAGAAGAGAAACTATAAGTGCACCAAAGAGAGAGCTTCCCAGAAAGTGGGGACACAGCAAAGGATGAAGAAAGTTCTCGAAATGCATGACAAGGGTGCCCACTGCACCCAGCAGTGTGGGAGTCACTGCTACCTTTGTCACAGCAGTTTATGTGAGCTGTAGGGCTGAGGAGCCATCTGCAGTGAGGGGATGGGAAAGGAGGAAGCAGAGACAGTGTAGGGAGCGAGAGTGGACGGCTTTTCCAGGAAGCTTGGCCGAGAACAGAAGCAGAAAGAGAGAAGCCGTTTCAAAGCACACCCTTAAAATCAGGAAGTGAACATTCCCCACCCAGGTGGTAAAAACAATAAATACAGTAAATATCAAGATAGGTACACAGCATTTATTATTCAGTATTACAGATGTTAAGCTCTTCAGGCCACTTCACAGAAGTACCGTCCCTTCACTAAGTGGGATATGATTTTACTTGACCTAATAACAAACACTGTGGCATAAAGGGCTACATAATATATTCAGATGATTAAACCTCTTCTGCAAAATCGTGCTTAACTACAATAAGAGCCTTGGGTCAGATATCAACATGGTCTTCAATCTGATTATATTTTGATAAGCCTTCAACATCCTGGAAGACATCAAGCGTCCGATATGACATGCCGCACACCGGAAGGAAGATAAGGAAGACGTGGAACGTGCAGAGGTACTCAGGGACACAGGGGACGGCGGCGATTTTACCAAATCAGTACAGCAGCCAAACTGGTGATGAGACAGGCTGGGCTTCCTTTAAGAATGCGGCACCATTCCCCTAAGCTAAAAAGATCTTGGGCCATTGGTACTTCCACTGGATAAATCATTGAAGAGATAAAATTAAATCACTAGACAGCAGTTGGTGGATCTCCTAGGAAGGAGCTACAGTGAATGGCACCTGTACCCAGTGAGGTCTGGCAGAGCGCCAGGCATGTCCGCAAGTTTGAACACACGTATCAGGACTGCCGCAGCTGGAAGTGACGCAGCGTTGTCAAGGGGAGTTTTAGAAGCGCCGGATTTTCACAGGGCTCTTCCAACTAGCTTGCCGGGTTGTCCTGCCTCAGTTTCTCTGTAGAGAGGATGAGTTGCTTCAATTACAAATCTGAAGTTCGACTGTGATTCCACGTTAAAAAGCTCACCTCCTAAACATACTACATTGAAAGCTGATGTGTCATCATCAAAATGTCAGAACCCAACACAGGCACTAACTCAGCTAACTTTTGAGTCTGCCTTGGTCACGTGAAGTAGTCATACAGAAAGAAAAACTGCATGTAAGTTACCTGTTTCATCAAAGGAAACGCTTCATGCTAAGATAAACGAGGGAAATGAATTGAGACGCAGAAAGAAAACGAATGTACCAAGGGCTATATTAAAATTAGCAAAACGTTTAGTATTTAATGAAATCTCATGATTATTTGTGGCTGGAACAAAAACATGAGTAACACTGCTGCACAGAATGTTTCTACGACAACCAAATGATTTTCTTTTTTAAAAAGCAAGGGCTAAAAGGTTTCTAAGCTATTGAAATTGAGGCAAATAAGGGAAAAAAAACTCTGTATATGTATAAATAGGTAGCCTTCGGGGTTCTACTGTCACAGGTAAAACTGGGTCTGGGAGAACATAAACAAAATGTGGGCATCACTTTCAGAAGCCTCTGCTCCACCTCCCTGCTGCCATGCTCCGAGTAATGTCTGGGAGCTGGAAGGCTTTTCTGAAAAGCTGGTTTGCAGTTCAAGCTCCAGTTTCCCAAGGCACTGGGGGCCTCCGGGTAGGAAGGAATGACACAAGCCCAGGGCAGAAGTCAGCTGGGAGGTGCAGAAGAGACTAATCACAAGGCGCCCAAGGACCCATCCACTTGGGGGCATTTTCAGCCACGTTTCATTGGCAAAAGATGTGAGATACAGGTTTCAGTGGCTGTATTTCCATGAATCTTAGGAAGTTTTCATCCCTTTTTTAAGTGTGAACTCCTGACAAAATATCAGCTTCCACTTAAGTTACCACCAAAAGAAAACTTTTTAGACAAGTCCTGGGGGGCCGCACAGTGAGAGGAACATGAGGAACACGGGATGAGAACAGTGGGGGGGGCTCCGGCCTCTGGGATGTCTTGTGCTATGACACCACTGCAAGGAACGTGTGGCCACTTCAGGTTTCAGGGAGCTCAAGGTTCTGCAACTGCTTCTTTTATGCCCCTAACGTGAATCTTCTAAAGCTGCATGCTTTACATTCTTGCGTCTTACATAGAACCCACTGATTACTACTTAACAGTTTGTTTCTAGTAGCTCATGCTCAAGACTTAATCCTCCCTTCCCATTTTTTTTTTCCTTCACTTTTCAAGTATACAAAAGTCAAAAGTAGTAAGGGCCCATGTACCCCACACCTGTAAGCAGCACACCTTCACATAAATGCACACACCATGACAGCTCCTCCCTTTATCTCTTGGCATGTTGCTCCAAAGAATAAGGATGCTCTTCTACACAGCCTGGAGCCACAGCCAAACTGCCAAAGCCAGGCAAATTAGCAGTGATGTGACAACACCACCAACCCAAATAGTCAGTGCTTATCACAGCTCTCCAACTGTCACAAAAGTCTCTTTCATAGATACTTCCTCAGTCTAAGGCCCACTGAATTTGGTAGTTATGTCCCTGTAGCCTTTTTTAAAGTAGAGAAGCCCACCCTATTTTTGTCCCCATGATTTCAACATTTTCAAGAGTCCAGGCCAGTGGATGTAACCTGTGGATGTCTCCCATTCTGGATCTGTCTGGCTTTTCCCCACGGTGCCACCTTACGTGTTCTGCTGTCCCCCTGAAGCTGCTCCCAGAGTTTCACCTGACTCAGAGCAACTGTTTCTGGCATGGCCTCAGAAGGTGCACAATGACACATGCTCTGCTGTTGGCTCAGTTGGATCTGTGAGGTGATCAGTGACCACAGTGCCCACAGCGAAGGGACCTGTCTGCCTGTCATTAGTAGTCACCATAGTGTGGCACTCTGGTACTGGGTGGACCCCCTGGTCCTCCTGCACGTTCAACCCAAAGGTCTTGGCTTCCATTGGTGATGCCTGTCCAAACCACTCATGGTGGGCATTGCACAATGATGATCTGACTAGTTCTACCAATCTTTCCATATCTGTCAGCTGGCATTCTTCTGCAGAAGAGCGTCCCCCTGCCACCCCTCTCTTTCTTTTGAGGATCATGACAGGCAGACTTCTTTTAATTTAGAGTACTGTATTCTAAGGAGTCTTATGCTAAAGCTAGGGGTGTCCTTGGATCTCATCAGCAAACGTCACTCAGAGAGATCACAGCATGTGGTGTGATGTAGGCAGAGCTGAAATAGTCTGAGCCGCACAGCCGCTCTCTCCTCCCTGCATCACACTGCGAGGGGCACATGAACCCACGAGGTACGAACCTTCCCGTGCTCCTGGGAGTGCCCTCTCTTCACAGAGCACAGCAGCAGAGCAGCAGCAGGGCAGCTCGGTGTCCTGGCTTCCCCACCTTCTGGCTTATGGCTCAGGCCTTCCAAACACACATGCATTAGAACTGCCACCCAGAACTGTCTCTCAGGCTCCAGATTTCCCACCAGAACATTCCACGCACCACCAGGGAAGTCAGAAGTTGGATCAGCAACTTTCCTGACTTCTCAGCAGGGCTGGGACTAACATGGAGGCACGGACCACATGTGGATTGCATATTAACAGCCCCCCAAAAGGAGGTGACAGGAGGCAGTAATGTTCTTGCCAGAAGTGGCTAACCCAAGTCCAACTGAGGCACTGGGCACAGTTTCTAGATTAGAGGAAACACAAAGAATAGAGGGGCAAGCAAGGAGGCACCATGTAGAAACAATCAGACAAATCCAGAACGTAGGACATGCTCAAGATAACTGTCCCGGATTCTTCTGAAAGCCACCACCACCCTAGGAAAAACACAGGGTATGTGGTTGCGGAATAGGGTAAGAACTTCTGGTTTAAAACAGGCTAAAAGAACATAACTACCAACTGGAACCCAGTTTGGGAAATACTGGACTAATCTCAACCTGATGAAGAGACTGTCCTTAATCCCTCATGTCAATGCAATCATTAACAAGATTTTCTTCCTTTTTTTTTTTTTTCCCCTTCCTTCCTTCCTGCCTTCCCTCTCTCCCTCCTTCCCTCCGTCCCTCCCTTCCTTCCTTCCTTGGAACATGACTACCACTAGAACCCAATTTGGGAAACAGTGGAGTAATCTCAGCTTGACAGAGACACTGTCCTCAACCCCTCATGTCAATGCAATCATTAACAAGACTTCCTTCCTCCCTCCCTTCAACACAAACTCTTTGCTTAATAAAAAACAATCTTTTCACGGGCTGCCACCAGGCAAGAGTGTTGAAGCAGTGACTGTCCCCTTCCCATGCTCAGGCACCCTGCAGCACAGCCACTCTGCATGCAGGTGCTTAGCTTCTGACTGTCAGCATCACAGCAAAGGACGTGGAGGAGGCAGAGAGTAAAGGAAGATTAGGGAAGTTGGCGACCCACCTGCCAAACTTTGCTCAAAAGACACATCGAGAGGCGCTACGACGATGGTCCACCTTTGCAAAGCCAGGGGAGAAAAAAGATTCCCTTTTGTGCTCTTACACAGGAGAAATGAACATGTAAGGATCACTACGTTTTTGGGTAAATTTCCATTAGGCACCAACAAGGCAACCTTAAAACCACCAATTATCTGTACCACAAAACCAAGGCTGCCCCTACCCCATGCCTTATCGACATGACTAAATGAAGCTTTGAACACATCGAATGCTGTATTTATTAGTCACTGGTATTCACTCATATCTGATGGTAGGTAGGACGTATTTTCAAATGTAATTCATTCTGTTATAACTTCATTGTAGCCTCCAGCTTTAGACTGTGTATCAATCACTTTTCAAACATCTCATCCAAAGTTCTCACAAATCACCTAGGCATCCATATAAGTGCTTTCAGGGACATTTTCTTAGGAGGCATTATTTACCTTACTTTTTTACTTTGCTTTATACCTCCATCTATCCCTGATAGAGAATAACTGACATTAAAATTATAGTAGTTTTTAAAAAAGAATCAGTAAAGTGCAATAATCAGAAAGAAAAAAGGGACCAAATAATCTCCAACACAGCTTTCCAAGGGGAAGGAAGAACAAGGTAAGAACTAATTGCAGGAAAAAATTTTTTTAAAAAAGGTGACTGCTTTGTCAAAATTATATCTAGTTTGAATCGCCAAGATTCCAAACAAAATTACGCTATGAAGAAGAGGAAGCTAGGAGAAAGTAAGGAAAGGACATTTTATACCTGCTCTCACAGAATTCTGCTAAATATTTTACTCACATTGCCAGCTGGACAAAAGTCCTATTTATCTGCAGAATTTTACAATTTAAACCTTGCCCCACTCTTAATTGTTCTAGAAATAAGAGCAGCTGCGGTGGACAAGGAACAAGTAACTATAAGAATAGACTTAAGGTTGACATGGTTCAGGTCTATTAGGAAGCTGAGTCCATAATCTGATGCTTTTTCTCTAACATAACATATAGCGTCTTACTCCAAATATCTCTGGACGTTTAGTTATGAATGTAGCTGTCCTGTGCTTGCTATATTCCAGAAGCCTTTCCAGTTTCCAGAGACAACAGAAGATTACTCACTGATCACACTGTAATGAAGCCAGTCACGGCCCCTTAGATGTGGGCTCACCTCTGTCCCACGGCCTCAGACTGGCCTCCAAATTTCCACCAACTCCTTTGCAAATGTGTAAAAGAACCTAAATTTCACCTAGCAAAGTGAAATAAAACCCAAGGATACACTGTTATCTCCCAGGGGAGTCAGGGCATAGACAGAATGTGAACCTATCACCACACAGCCTTGCTGACATCCAGAACCAGACCCCAATACATACAGCAGGGGAGGGGGCCTCCAAAATGAAGAGCACGCATTATCTCACTCCAACTGGGATCTATGCAAGTCCCAAGCTAAACAATAACCATAGGCACCATACACAATGCCTCTTATCTGCTCTGCCTTCCTGAAAAATGTGCCCAGCCTGTTTGAGACCCCTCCTGGAATGAATGACTCCAAAACATTGACAAGAAGCAAGAGACACCGAAAAGCTAGTCATCTACACTCTTAAATCTTCGAAGTATTACACAGGGTCAAGTGACCACATGTAGGTTCTTCCAAATGGTCTCAAGTGCCATTATCTGGCACGGAGGAAACTATGGTAGTGTGAAGAGGTACAGAGCAGGTGTTCGTTCTACTACATGAAGCAGGAGTAGAAGTCTCCTGTCACTCATTAAAGTCCTGCAACCTGTGTACATGATATATTATGACCAATACTGCATATGTTCTTACTTCCCCTCACAGACATATTGTTTTCTGCTGATTTTTAAAGAATTTAAAAATAAGCATATTTTTCTTTGCTGTTTTATAAAAACATTTATATTATTACTGCGTCAGACTCCTGGAAAACACATTTTACATGTACATTTTACCTATACCAAAATTCCTAATTCTGAATATTCTTAACATCCACCCTCTGCCTGTCTCTCCCCTCACAGCTCTCATCAACAGCAGACATCACGGGTTACTCCCCAGAGATCTACACCGGTGCTCTCCAAGCCACCAAATATGGCTCTTGAGCACCTGAAATGATGCTAGTTAAAACTGAGACGTGCCGTTAGTGTAAAATACACAATGATTCCAAAGACCTAGTATCAAGAATGAATGTAAAATATCTCAATGATTTTCTTATATGGACTTGAATTACAACATTTTGGCTACATTAAGTTAGATAAACTACTCATAGAACATCCAAATCAATTTATTCTGTATCTTTTTACTTTTTTAAAGTTATTCCTGGAAATTTGTATGTCGCTCAATTCTATTTCTACGAAGCAGAGCTGCTCTAGACAACAAACTTCCTTCTCTTTTAAAGAAACTGGTCCTATTTTTTATGCTCCTAATTTCAGTTCTTTACAGACTAGATAATCTTCCCTATCCAGGTGCTGAGATATTGTTTAATACTTGGCATCTTTTCCTTCAAAATCTTCTTGAGGTTCATAAACCCAAATCATAGATGACTAATGTTATCTTGCATCAAGAAAACCAGAATTCAAAAGTGTCTTTTTTGTTTGAAAGGACAGAACTAGCAGCACCACGCATGTCAAAAGCAGTGGAAGGGGCCCTGGTGTTCTTGTTAACATTTCTACTAAAATCTCCATTTACTTCCTCATTCTCCTCCCATTAAACAAACTTCCTCTGTAACATAAATTTCCCCATGAAACTATTTGTTTTCAGTTTTACTTCCCTGAGAACTTCAGTAGTGGGGCTACACCAACAAATGGAACTTCCTGGGCAAATGCATTCAAAATACTGAGAAACAGACTTACTGCAAAATAACTCATTATAAACTGATATGTTGTTATGAAAACAACATATATATTGAAGTAAGGTGCTAAAGAATTAGAGCAGGCATAATTTGATAGATAAAATGAAATAAAGTGGTATATTCTGGAAAGCTGTGTTTTATACGAGACATTTTGTGAAAGAATAAAATAAGCAAAGATGAATTTCTAAGAAAGTTCTGCAAGGCTTGCCACCTCAAAGGAGAATTAGGACAGGAATTAAGAAAAAAGGCAGAAAATCAAGGAAGAAAAAAAAAAAAGAGCTAAGGTTTATCTTTCCAAATGGCACTAACTCTTGGTTCTCTGACCCGATCATAAGATTGGGTGTCAGGTCAATGCTTGAAAAACCATTAAACTTGCCTTAACTAGACCCTGGTTGGTAACTTCCCCATAAGTATTGCCATATAAATCACATTCATCACTTCAGGGCATGGGTATGTGCGAATCTAGAATCAGAATTAGGCATCAAGTTCATTTAGAAGTTTAATAAATTTAATTTTAATAAGACATCTTGGTTAACATTAAAATTCATGAGACTCCCAGAACAGGTTTTCTGAACCTTTCATTAAAGGGTAAGAAATTTATTTGACAATTTAACTTCTTGACCACCTGAGTAGGAAAATTCATGTCTACAAACTATACTTATGAATCCCAGAAGATTTCTGAATTGAGTCATTTCACATTTAGTAGCTACAAACACTGCTCGCTCCAATTAGTGACCTCTGTGGGGACGTTTTTTTTTTCCCCTTTGGATTTCATCAGTTTATATGCGTCCATAAAATGAAGAGACTGGTTTTTGTGCACCTTTAAAAACACCAGTCTCACTGCTACTGAACCACCCACAGCAAGGTCACATTCACAATTTCAGATGAGCAGAACATCATCTGCATTTAGAACCAGATCAATCCAGAGTCATTTCTCAGCTTGACTCCTTATTAGCGGTGTGACCTTGGGCAAGTGCTTTACCTCTCTGAGCAGCCGGGTATTTTGTTTTGTTTTTTTTTTTTTCTTTTTCTAATTAGTCAAATGCAAATACTTCCTCCTACCTTTCAGAGTTTGGAGATGAAGCAATCATATATGTACACCAGCAGGTCAGCCATCTACATAAAGTATGTAGACATGTTTACAGATCTATGAAGCTTTCTGGCGGATATGAGGTGAGAACATGTGTTCTATAGAGCTAATTCTGTTGAGGCTTTGGGTACAGTTCAGCGTAATTCTCTCTTGAGTGATAAAACTGAGTGTTCCAGTCTCTGAATTCTACCTGAATTGCTCCTGGCTGGTGAAGTTCATGTCTGCCACGATTGACTCTCTGACTATTCAGTCGACTGACGAGATTAGTTACTGCCTCAGACCCACAGAGTAGTGCTTCTCAAACTTTCACACACTTACGTCAAAATGCCAATTCTGATTGGGCAGGTGTGGGGTGCGGCCCCAACTTCTTCCTCTCCAAGCGGCTCCCAGGTGATGCCCACGACGCTGGTCACTGAGCATCCAGGCCACTTGGCAGGGCTTCCCACCTCCGCACTACTGACAGTTCGGGCAGGGTCACTCCTTGACGTGGCACGGGGCTGTCCTGTGCACCGCAGAAAGTCGAGCAGCATTCCTGGCCTGGCCCCCACTAGGTGCCTGTAACCCCTCGCCCCCTACTCCTGCTGTGACATTCAAAATGTCTCAGGACTTTGCCAACACCGCCGGACTGGGGACCACTCCCACCTAGGATGCTACACTCAAGGTGCGCCCGCGGCAGCAGCTCTGGAGAGTGAGGGCGGGCAAGTATCCCAGAGGCTATTTTGCAGATGGGGAAACTGAGGCTGGCCACCGCTCATGGTTGCACAGGGTGGAGGGAACGGGAAAGAGTCGGGGGTCCTGCCAAGCCGGGCTCCTCCGGGCGGACCGGGGGCCGCGCGCCCGCCGGTGGTCCCCAGGGACCGCGCCCCACGTGCTCTGGCCCCACGCGCGGCCAGCCCACCGGAAACGGGTGCTGGGGCCGCGTAGACGCCGCGGACACACGCTCCCGCCAGCCCGGACATGGGACCGCGGGCGCCGGCTGCAGCCCGACTTCGGGGCCGGCCCGGGCCGGAGCGCGCGGGAGCCCGAGGGTCCCCGCGGGGACACAGACCCGCCGCGGTCCCCCGGCTCTGAAAGACCCCGCCCGACCCCGGACAGCCCTCGCAGGAGGCGGCCGCAGGCTACCCACCCAGAAGGAGGCCGTCCATGTCAAAGATGAGGTGGGTGACCGGCCGCGGCGGGGGCGCGGGCGCCGCCATGGTGCTGCCGTCTCAGCCGGGGTGGGGGCGGGGAGCAGGCGCGCGCGCACGCGCCTCCCGGGCCTCCCCGCGCGGCCGGAGCCTCCCTGCGCACGCGCACCACGCACCTCCACGCGCCGCGCCGCGCCCGCGCGCCTCAGCCTAATCCGCGCACGCGCGCCATGAACCGCCCTTCGCCGCTCTGCGCACGCGCGCCTGGGACTTTGGCCACTGCCGCTGGTCCGGAGCCGTGGGATGCTGCGCGGGCGGGCGCGACACGTTTGCCCGTATTGACACACTCCTCCCGCGTCCCACTTCACAACTGGAAACGGGCTGGGCCGTTCTGCGTGGGGCCGCGCAGAGCAGAGTCCCTAGTCAGGGGACAAAGTCATAGCTTGAGTTTGGAAAGGGCATGAATGAGGAAGGAGAGACCGTGCAAGGACTTGTGAAGAGAAAGGCGCGAAGATACTCAGGATAGCATCACTGCGAACCACCAGGTCGCAGCCCAGTGGCCTTGGTCACGAAGTCCCCTGTGGGTTCGGCCGGGCCCAGAGCCACAGGCCCCGGACCGGGCTGGTTCCCCTTTTCGTTAGCTCGCCCGCCCGCCCGCCTTCCTCCCTGCAGTGCTGGGCCAGAACCGGCGGACACGCGGCGCATGCGCGGTGGCGCGGGAGGCTGCGCATGCTCCGCACCTGCGTCTCTGAGCATCCCTGGCTGGTGCATCGTCCCAGAGCAAGCCCGGCCGAAACCTGATAAGAAACGTGCGCCAGGAGGATGCCTAAGGAGCCACATTTTCGAAGAATGCCTTGCCGTTTTTGCCTTCTTAGGTCTCGTCTGTCTTTTGGCTGCTCTGATTTTCTTCCTTTTCCAGTTTTTCTGAATGCAAACCGAAATTGTTTTATTTTGTTGCCTATGTCAGAAAATACCTTTTTGTCCCTGTTTGTGTTTAGTGTTTATACGTGTAAGGATAAGGATAGGACCTCTAGAGAAGCAAAAATAAGTAAGTTATAGGGACTTCATCTGTGAGGCTGTTTTTCTGCTTATGCGCATAGACGGTGGCCGGGGACACACCTGGATTCAGCAAGAACGTGTATAGTCTGTGATAAACGGTGAACCTCTGTGCTTCAGTTTGCTCGTGTGTAAAATGGGGGTTTTAAGGAAAATGAGGCTGTAGTACTAGTGCATATATGTTCAATAAATGTATATCTTCTTCAGGCTGGTGCTGTAAGAGACTTTTCCCACACTAATTGCAATTATGATTTCTCTTTGAAGACCCTGTGCCTCGGAAAGACAATTCATGAGCAATATAGTTAGGGGATTGAGACCCAAATGCAGTCATTCATGGATTCTGTATTAGTTTGCTATGGCTGCCCTAACAAAGTAGCACAAACCGGATGACCTAAACAGCAGACATGTATCATCTCACAGTGCTGGAGACTAGAAGTCCTAGATGAAGTTGTCCACAGTGTTAATTATTTCTGAGAACTGTGAGGAAAGGATCTAGTCCAGGCCTCTCTCCTTGGCTTGTGGGTGGCGGTCCTTTCCCTGTATCTTGTCAAATCATCTTCCCTTTATGTGTGCCTGTGTCCAAATTTTCTCTTTTTTTATATAACACTAGTCCTACTGGATTAAGGCCACCCTAACCACCACATTTTAACTTGATAACTCTTTAAAAACCCTATTTCCAAATAAGGTCACGTTCTGGGGTAGCAGAGTGAAGATTCCAACATGTTTTTTGTGGGGAATGCAACTCAACTCCTAACAGATTCATTCCACAAACAGTGCCGGGGTGTCTGCACTATGCTGGTACTCGCTGGCTGGATGCACAAATGAATTATTTTTCTTTCCTATTGTAACAACATTACATTTCTGTCTATTCATTAGATAAAAAGAATATTTTTAAAGGGGAGGAAGGCCCCAATGCCAGGACTGGGAATTGAAAGCTGCAGTGATAACATCTGTGTGCTATAGTTGATCTCTGTGTCAGGTATGGTTGACTCCTTACAAGGAGTTTAGGGAGTTGCCTGGCTTTTGAAGCCTGTTAGAGATTTACTGCAAAAATAAGTAAATGCATAGAAGTATGTGATGAAAGTGTGAGGATCCCTGGGACAGGAGATACTTGGAGAGGGTCACCCTTGCCATGGTTCATCCACTGCAGCTCAGGGCATGACTCAGGAGAGAATCTGGTGTGTTCACCTGTAGGAACCAAGGCACTGCCAGGAAGTTCCCAGTGAACTGCATCAGAAATAGCAAAGTCTCATGGTAATTGCAGAAGAGATACTTTGGGAAACCTTATGGACTTCAGTCCTGCACAGACATGAAACATTGTTCATGTCATTTTTTAAAAATCTTATTTTCCACACTTTCCAGAAACATCTCTTGCATGCATAAGCTGGAGGATGCCTCTTTGCATTTTTTTTTAAATGAGCACATGAATGCTTCCTTACACAAGCTAGATTTTTAAAAACTGAAAATTTGTTCTAGTGATGAGATTTGTATGCAAGTAACAAGTTACCCTTTAGCTTTTCATAATTCTCCTAACAATCAAGGATGGACAGCTTCTGTGCAGAAAAAGGGTGCATTTCCTTTTGTAAATCACCATTTATGTTTGCACAGGTGTGATTTTCCCGTGGGACAATAGCTTACTTTTCCTGACAACTTTAAAATACAACAGAGAAGATCCAGTAAAATGTAGTATAAAGGTGCCAAAAGCACATTAACAATTAATGGCACAATAAAAGATGATCTTTTTCATACAGTATACATATAAACTTAACCATGCCATTTATTATAAATATATCTAATATATATAATCTATCTGCCATTCTTTATAGAGTCTTAGCTTATTTCAACTTCCTTATTTTGCTATCTTAGATTATTTAATAACATCAAACTATAAACAGCATACAATTATACAAACTAAAGGACCAGAAACATTTAAAGTGAATCCTAATGGTCTGTTGATTTCAGACACTTGTAAATTCATTTTGTTGTTGTTTTTATACAAGTGTCTTTTTTCATAGACAATGCAATTTTTAAAAATTTTTTATTGTGTATGCTTAAGGTATACAACATGATATTTTGATATGCATAATGCATAGTGAAATGATTGCTGCATTCCCAGAAAATTAACATATCCATCTCCTCCTATAGTTACCGTTGTGTGTGTGTGTGGTAAGAGCACCTGAAATCTAATGTGCTGGCAAATTTCTAGTATACAATACAATATCATTAACTGTGGTCCTCCTGCTGTCGATAGATCTCTAGACTTATTTGTCCTCCATGACTGTAACTTTGTACCCTTTGGCCAATGTCACCCTGTTTCCCCCACCTCTGATAAACACAGTTCTACTCTCTGTTCCTATGAGTTCAACTTTTTTAGATTCCACATATAACTGAGATCATGCAGTGTTTGTCTTTCTGTGTTTCGCTTATTATCCATAATGTCCTCCAGGGTCATCCAGGTTGTAGACTTACTAAGAGAGGATTTCTTTTTTTTTTTTTTTTTTTTCCCCTCCATTCAGTTCTCTTCAGATTTTATAAGCTGAGGTCCCTTAATTACTTCTCTCCTGAGGTTTGCCCAGGACTACCAGTTTGAGCACTGATAGTTCTGCATTGCTGGCACATTGGGACACGTGGTCATCTTATCCTAAGCTACCAACTAATGTGGGGTGCAGTAGAATCTGACTGAGCCAATGGTCTCAGCATTGTGGAAATACAGTGACAGGAGTGTTTCCATTCATCCTGCCCTTTAAAGCAAGGGGTGTCTGTTGTTGGAGGCAAATGACTAAACCAGTCTTTGCTATAAATGGCAATCCAAATGTGACTCTGGGGAATGGAAATTCCAGGTGACTCCACAGACCTCCAAACCTCCATGTCCGGGTGGGCCAACATCTCCTCAAAGATGGCAATAAGAGTGTTATGTTAAAACGGGCGGCCTTTATAATAAAGCAGCAGGTGTTTTGGGGAGACTGTGGAGGAGACCCCTTCTCCCATCCTTACCATGCACAGAAGGACGACCATGTCAGGACACAGAGAGAAGATGGAGTACAGAGCAAAGGAGAGAGGCCTCAGAAGAAATGCTCCTGCCACACCTTGATCTCAGATTTCCAGTCTCCATGACTGTGAGAGAATAATCCTCTGTAGTTTAACCACCCAGTCTGCGGGACTTTGGCAATGGCCCCATTATACCAACACAATAATTCTCCACGGTGAGGGCTGTCCTGTATACTCTAAAGTGTTGAATAGCATCCCTGGGCTCCACCCAACAGATGCCAGGAGCAACCCCCACCCTGTTGTGACAACAAAAATTGTCTCCAGACATTGTCAGATACTCCCTGGCGGGCAAAATCTCCCTGGCTGAAAACCACCATTTTGGAGAATCGTAGGTATAGCTAACTTTGGTTAATTAGTATTAAATCTGTATCTGTAGATAAAATGCCAATAGCCTAATGAATCAGGAAGGACAGGGCAAGAGTATAGGGGTCCCATTCTGCAAATGCACCAGCCGTTCATTATAGCCCTTGAGTCTAAATTCATGACCCAGTTAGAAGAGCTGTCTGTCTAGAGTTCAAGGGAGAGAGAAGACTGTCTATACAGCTGGAAAATGTCAATACATGCTTATACCATTTACCTGACAAAAACATGCTCCTTCCTGCTTAGAAAATGTGTCTTCCCATGCTTGTCAAGCAAACAATTTAGTGTCCCAGGAATGAATCCTTTCCATGGAGACTGCAACTGAGTAAGGTAATTATAACTTACTGTCTGGGTTACATTGTTTGCATTTATGAAAGAAATCAGCCTGAGATCTGAAATGCCCACAGAAGCCAATTAATACCCTTTCCTTGGTAGAGGCTGGGGAGTTGGACACAGTACCATGCTTTTGTGATGTAGAATGTCCACACTGGACCTCAGGACACCACAGACTCCACAGCACTCAGGTGGAAAGCCGATGGCCTTGGGGAACCAGAGCAGTCGAGCTACAGGAGCCCCATGGGGAAGGACCACAGGCCAGGCCAGGATCCCAACCTCTGAGGGTTCCGGGAAATTCCAGTCTTCCCTGTACAGGCAGTTCTGAAGGCCTGGCCTCAATCTCATCCCCTTCTTGAAAACTTCTCCCACCCCTGGCCCCTAATATGTGTGATCTAACAGGAGCTATTTCTTCTGAGATGATTTTGGAACAATTGCGATGGAAGGGCCCATGAGGATGCCTGCATCATAGGAGATGAAGGCAGAATCCAAGTGCCCTCTCTCGGCTCCTGGGAGAAGAAGAATCTGTTTCTTCAGTTCCCAACTTGCAACGCCCATTTTTCATGACCCTTCTGTGGCTCACACTTCTCTTTACTTCTCTGGGGTACACATCCCTCCCAACAGAGGTGGATGGGGGCAGACTGGACTGGGGGCTGTCCTCAGTGGCCATCCACGCCCCTTCTGGATGATGTCGAGAGACAAGAAAGCTCTGGCTTCTGTCTGACAGGGCTGCAACCTTAGCTCCTTACTGAGGATTCACCGTCCTTCTCTCCCTTCCCCCAGGTAGCTGGCATGGGAATGGAGACCTCAGGAGCCTCTGGCTTGGGAGGCGTTGACTTTTCCACCTCCGCCCTCTATTTTCCCCCAAGCCCAGTGAGTTCTGGAAGGGAGGCCTGATGTAAGTGGCTGTACTTGCTGCTCCTGACTTTGTCTTCTAGGATGTGTCTGGTGTCTTGGGGTGGGGGTGGGGACCTATTGTTCTTAACCCTCTTGTACCATCAGAGTACAGTCTAGAGGACCAGCCTCCAGGAGAACGGTCAAGGTGGCCACTCTGCAGTGATGCACGACAGAAATGACCCCTGGACCAGCAGCATCGGATCCCTTGAGGACTTGCTAGAAATACAGAATCCCAGGCCCCACCCAGACCTACTGAGCCAGCATCCATATGTCAAGCAGGTCTCCAGGAGGTCCAGCCCATTGGCCCCCTCCTGGGGTACACCCTATACTTCATTGTGGAATGGGACGTATGAGAATCTCTACTAATGACTATTTTATTGTAAAGAAGTGGGAAACATGTTAAGCTTAATAGCATTTAATATCTGTGCGGACACTGGCAAGTGGCCTCCATAGTGTATGATCTTGCATCCTGGTTAGTTCTCCCAGGGTAGACATTGTTACCCTCAACCATTTTATTTGATTTTAGCATAATACCACGGACCTGTTAGGGCAGTTTATATGATCTATTTTTTAAACCAGCCCTTGTGAGATGGACAGTGGGATTGAAGAAACTCCTGCATAAATAATGCAATGAAGTTGCAAGTTAATAACAAGAAAATGGAACTTCCAGCCTCAGCTTCGTAGCTGTCGCTAACAAAAAACGAGCCACGTTTTGTGATATCTGTAATGTTGGTGCATAAGTAGATGGACACCGCTCTAAATGGCATATATGGAGGGAGGAAGAATGCTCCAAACATTCGGGGGTGGGAGGCTCTGGCCAGCTCCTACTCTGCTTTAGAAGCCCCACTCTCCTGCAGGATACTCACTGACCAGATAAGGCCCTGGCGCCTGAGGGAGGGGCTCTGGGCTCGTCAAGCCGCCCGCTAGCAGCACTGTTCACCGCTGCACTCTTCTAGGGTTTCAGGCTCCTGGCCCCAAACAATTCCGTCCTTGCTCTCTCCCTCCTTTCATCCTTTCTTCCCTTCCTTTCCTCCTTTCCTCTCCCCTTTCCTCCCTCTTTTCCTTTCTTCTTTACCTTCTGATTTTTAGATCTGGCTCAATCCTGCATAGCCCCAACTCTCCAGGACCTGGTAGGGGTAGCCGTGCTCATAATGGATAGGCACTGCAGATGTTGGCACCTTGGACCCCTGCTGTCTCTTTCACCAGACCCACAAGGAGGGTGCCCACCGGCCCTGCCCGCTGGATCTTCTCACCTTGGACAGAATCGCGGCTTGACCTGGCAGTGCAGAGTTCTGTCTCTAACAAGTGCCCTGCGTAACTGCTGATTCTCATTAGATTGCTTGATTGCCTGAAAGGCTTTGATTCCGTGTGGCATCTCATACAACTTGCATAGTGCTCTGGTAGGTTTTTAGAAGGATTTATAAAGGGAATGTGCTGAGAGTCCAAGATTAAAGAATGATTAGTGGCTCATGGTTAAAAATTGGCTCTTTGTTTCATAAGCACTAGAGTGATAGCTGTGAACCCTCAAATGACTGGGACGTACTCACTACTTTATAAATGATCTCTTAGTTTATTCTCTCAACAACCTTGCATGGTAGGCAATGTAATTATTCTTCTTATAGAAATAAGGAAATGGTGCTTTGGAGAAGTTCCATTTTGAGGAAGCAAAATTCCTCAAAAAGAAACAAAAAGCAAAACCATCTATTACTATATATTTCTAGATATTTTAAAAATTTCTTATATTATGGGTAAGCAATCAAAATAGTAACCTGAATAGATAATTAGCATGAAAATCAAATACAGTGGTGATTGTATAAATGAAGGGAAAATGTATTCTAGAAACCACCAACAAAAAACTAAGGAAAAAGGAAGCTCCAAAAAATAAAGAAGAGGAAACATCTTTCTTTTCTTCTGCAATTGGGATGTCGATCCAGAGTGGCAATGACAATATAGTCCTACCAGACGGTTATAGAATTGCAAGTTTTCTCCTTCGTTTTGCTTGTGCCCAACTCCTGTGTTGGTTGATACAAGCAAACATCAGTCACGAGATGGTAGAGAGCTGGTTGCATAGCCTTGTCTTCTAACTTCCCTGCCATCACATAAGCCACATAATGGAGGAGTATTGTGTGGGTCTATCTGTACCAAATCCACAAGCCACGTGTTCACTTAAAACACTCCCATTGCTGAGGTCAAGGACCATCTTCTCATTTGTTTTTAAACACAGCATTTCTCAAACTTGCTCCATGGGGACCATCACACACCCTCCTTAAAAGGAAAGTAATACCTATTAACTTCCTGTTCTACTGGGTCCCTCAAACACACTTTAGAGATGCCAGATTACTGTGGTGCTTAGGGCCCATTCTGACTCTCAAATTCTGTCTCCCCACCAACTATCTTGCAGCAATCATTCAGTAAGAATTTGGGATCTCAGCAAGCTGATGGGACACCAAACATGTTGAAAGAGAGTACGTTTACATAGTAAAATTCCCAGAATGAGACTCTTGTTAAGTGCCTCAAATAGTTAAGATCCTAAGAATGTTAAGGGGAAAGAGATGTGTATATATATATGTACAAACACACACGTTATATAATATATTTAAATAACATATTGGTGTGTGTGAATTTAAGAAATATAAAAGGAAATATCTTTATATATAATATAAGTATATTTAATTTACACATATACACATATAGGTAGATATATGCGCATGTGGGTTTTAAGAAATGTAAGATGAAAGGTCTTTATATTTAACATATATGTGTGTGTGTGTGTATTTATATATAATTGCACTGGTTTGCGAATTGTATAGTAGATTAGGTGAAGTAGATGGATCAAACAGGTACAGTAAATGTGTGAGCACATTTCAATTGAATATGTTTGTTGACTGCTGTTGTATTAATGTATAAAGAACAACATTTAAAAAGCATATATTTCAACTCAATTTCCTAGGGCCATTTGAACTACTTTGAAAGAACCTTAGAGGCAATCAGTTTCCATGACTCCTTCCTCCGGGAGTAAACTGGAATGCTGCTTAAAGAGAGCTAATTTACTAGGACTTAGTTTTTGGTTTAATAGTAAAGCTATAACTTCAAGACCCAAAATGCAATCTATCAAGGAGAAAGCTGTGATTAGCCCTGCTAGTGAAGAACAAGTAAATGACAATTAAAAACCACAAAGAGCCAAAAACACCTACCCTGAAACTACTCAGACTGTGGCCCCTTCCTCCTTTCCTCAGTCCCCTCTGCATTTCATATAACACAAGGAGGAATTCTGCGAGGGAGTTTCCCACGTGTTTTTGCCCTTTGTCTCCCCATAACCTTCTTAGAATAGCCAGGGAGCATCCTAAGACCAGACGTAGCACCCTTGAGATGTTTCAGCATTTCTAGACTCTAGCAAGTTGGGAAATGGCTTGGTGGAGAATGGTGATTTCATCCCATCCTGGATCTACAGAGCTCCCGGTAGTTGTGCATGTACTGATCCTGGGTCATTGCACGTGATACAATAGGAAGGCTGTACACCGGATTCTGGGGCTCCAGGCCTCTTCCCTCCATACGGCTAAGAGAAGAACCTCGGGTGAGAACCATGTTGCTCTTATCCCAATGGCGTCATTTGCATTGAGATGCTTGTTCCTTGATTCAGGGCCCTCATTGCCAGGCCTTGGTCTTACTCATGCATGCGCAACATGTTCAGTCTTGGAGAGTGAGTCTTCGCTTGCTAAGCTCTGCAGGATGGCATGGTGCCCTCGTTCTGTTGGACTCCAGGATTTTTCACCAACAGTCTCTCTGTTGGGTTTTCTTCCTGGATAGAGTCCAAAGTAAGAGGCATGCCCAGTGGTAGCTTGAGGGTCCCTGGGTGATGCCTCTCATGCACAATGCAATTATAGAAATGTGAAACGTCAGGTGGGTTCAACACTAAACAATTTCATAAAACACCTACAACAGATTCATATAACAAGTCCCTGACCTTAAACTACAATCTTTTTACTTCTGTGCTCTAAAAATTGCCAGAAAGGAGCGTCTATTTATTTGCCAGGCACTGTGCCCTGGACCATTATTTCTAATCAATAACCCTGCCTGGAATGTATTTTTCTGCCTGCCTTACTGATGAGAAAGCCAGTGCCCCCAAAGGGTGAGCACTTTTCTGAGTTCACGAGCTAGCAAGTTCTGGGATTGGGAATGGATTCCTGTCTGTCTGACTCCAGAGTCCCCCTTCCACTTCTTAATATAAATTATTCTGGGGAAATGTTTATTGTAACAATATTCTCAACTGATAGCATCATCTGCTGAGGGGCAAAGAAATGGTATCTGGGAGTGATCTTCCATGTGGGTCACTAGGAACACCATGGATCTCTGGCTTCACAGTGAGGGGATTAAAGGAGACAGGAGGGGGGTTTGGAAAGGTTTCTATAGCACTGGAGCCCTTCACTTTCTCCAGTGCATGGTGTGCATCTCTCTCGACCTCTGACCAGTGAGGAGATTTTGGCAGGACTCCTGAGACAGGTTAATGTCTGACTGTGCATCATTTGGATCCCAAGGGGCTGGTGCCTGACTCCTGCCTCATACAGCTCGAGAAAGTCCTGAGATGGCAGGCTAGGGGGATGTGTTGGCATAGGCTACACTTCCAGAGCTCTCAGACAAATGGTGCATGACCAGGTGACCTCAGTGACAAGATAGGGACCGACAAGGAGGAAAGACTTTTGCTGAACAAGATCTCCTGGGAGGAGGAGAGTTCTCCAACAGAGAGGGAGCACCAGAGAACCAGCTGAAGGGAGAAACGACACGACCCACCTCTCAGGAGTTACAGATGGGAGAATCCAGCTGTTTGTCTTCCAAGAACCTGAGAAAATGTCCTTTAGAGGAAGGATCAGCTTCCAGTTTGCCTGAAACCATCTCCTGATGGTACCAGTGAGAGAAGAGCATCCTGTCCCTTTCCACCTTCTTTTCCCATCTGCAATCCAGGCATGCATGGATCAGGAACCGCTGCCACTGGGGTGAGGGTGGGGTATGAATGAGAAAATCAGAAGCTGTCCCCCAGACACCTTCCCTTCCAGGACCACCAAAGCCGTGCCTTAGTGGGGATGGGGCAGGGAGTAGAGGAGGAGGTCTCACCCGAGAATTAAAACTGCAAACATTTAGTATTGCACTAGATATTTAACTTGGAGCTTTAAAGCGTTCAGTGATCAGACAAACCCTGCAGTGTGCTGAAATCTGACCATTAGCTGCATAAAACATTTCTTCAATGAGTAAGTTCTATAGAGATCCTGGGAAACAAAACATAACCTTTGAGTGATAATGTGCATCATATGTGTTCATGCTAAAATATTTTGCACATTTCAGTGTTCTTGAATCCTTGGTTACTATTGAGAATGGAAAATAGGTTAACACCCGCCACGTTATCTATTATCTGAGTGCCCATTGAGAGCCAGAGGTACACAAAATAATTTAAAATAAGCAATGATTTATGGATAGAAGTGAAATCATGAAAACAAATGCTCAAAGTAAGGCTTTTTCTTCTTCTTCTTCTTCTTGTTTTCTAAAATAAATAACGTGAGGAAAACAAGAAGAGTAACATGGGAAGTTGTTTTTCCTGGGGTATGATTTTCCCTGAGGTATGAGGTCAGAGGCTGCCTGCTGTTTCATCAGCGTAGACAGGGCACCTACCTGCCTCAGCATTCGGCACCAATGGAGCTGAATGGTGGCCTCATGCATTGCCCAACCCTGGGTGTTGACACAGAGAATGAATTCCTCAGGGTCCTTTGTGCTGTGTCGTATGTGTAACTCACTTAACAAACAGGCTCGTGGGGTGCATCAGACTCTAGACAGATCATTCAAAACATAAGCCTCGCCATGAATACCCTAAGTCTGTGTCCCATGTTGTTATTGACAAAAAAGCAGTAATCACCATGTGTCTAGCCCACCCCACCATTTTATAGCCTCTTTCTTTTTGCAAACCCATGCTGTCTTTCCTTGCTGTGCATGGTGAAATGCAAAATTCCGTGTGCACAGGAAATGCTCTGAATGAACGTCTGGTTTTTTTTTTTCAAGTCAGGAAGCCAGTAGGTGAATTAGGATTATGGTGAGGTATTCAGAACTGGTACCTGAAGCTCTTCCAATGCGATGACTTGGTTAAGGAAGTCCAGCTTCCCTCTGATTGATTTTGGAAACATGTAGAACGTGGGGGAAGGCCAGGTGGAGAAACACATGTAGTTAAATAACTTTTTTATGATAGATTCACTAATGACCCAGTGATTACTTTATTGCCAGTGATTGTCCAATATAACTGCCCGGGCTGGCAAATGATTATTCACACGTGAGCATTTGGCTGGGGTGCTGTCCAATGTTTTGTGAAAAGCTGTTTGAGATCCTTGAAGGAAAGGTACAGAGTGTCTGAGTCTCCCAGTGAGAAGCCCTGTCTGAAAACCCCATAAGAACCGGTGAGTTGGATTAATATTTTTTGGCTTCTCTGATAAGGTATTGAGATAAATACATAATGTCAGGAAACAGCTACTGAGAATATTTCCTTTACTAATACTGTTTCAAAGGAAGTCTCAAGGTTACTATTTCTTTCCCTTTCTGGAACAGCTAAATAGCAGGCAGGGTAAGAGTTAATCTAAAAAAGTGGAAGAACTGAGTCTTAGATAGAGTTTTAAACTCTCTTCTGTGGGACTAATGAAAAAGTGTGTACATTAAAGTGTAGTGTTACATTAAAGAACATTTTTATCTGTAGTGTTACATTAAAGAACATATCTGTAAAACCACCTACAACAATTTATCTCCTATTTTTTCATTTGTTCATTCACCCTGAAACGAGGGGGTCTTTAGGGAGAAGAAAGTAATTGCTAAATAGTCTTTCTTTCTTTCTGGATTAAAGCAGTAGTTTGAAACCACAAGTTTGGTAACAAGAATAACGGACAGCTGAGAGGAAAGAAACCGAAAAAAAGAAATGAGCAAATAAGGAGGTGCCACAGCTTACTCAAAAGAGAACTTAATTAACCTGACATACGGAACTATTAGAACCACTGCTTCTGAGTTGGATACAATGAATATATACAAGATATATTTGCTATCCAAGGCACTGCATGAAAGAGCAGTCTTATTCTAAGCTTAATACTCATTGCTTTTCTAAAAAATAAATTTGAGAAGGAATTAATAGTAGTTATGCTTTTTTTCTTTTTACTTTTTTTTTCATTTTGGCATTTTTTTTTTCACTTGACATATACAGATTCAAAGTCTGTCATGAACACCTTGAAAATGTATCATAAAAAAAAAAAATGGAAAAAAGAACAGAAATCCGTACTTTATTGAGGGGCATACACATAGATCACTGAATTTATCATCAGGACCATGGAGTCAAATGTTTCTTAACAGGCTAGGTTGGTTTTGTTTCAGGATGTGGTATTTATTACTGATTATTGCTCCATAGTTTAAGATTGTGTTAGGCTATGTAGATGATCTCTGTTAAAAAAAAAAAAAAAAAAAAAAAAAAAAAAAAAAAACAAAAAAACTTGGTAACTGAGGAATGAGACTGTGGTTCAGAAATTGGCTACTGTTTCTGAATATTTATATTAATTACAGACAATAAGCATCTGGAACAATGTAAACTTTGCAGTGCCTGCCATACATAATCTACCACTCATGAACCAACCAAAGTGTACTTTTTTTCCCCAAAGAGGGATGTATAAGAAATGTATTTAATCCTTTTTAGGGAAACCCTCCATGTCACCATATGAGTAAATTAGATGAGTGATCATAAAGAATTAAAATGTCCAGTTCTTGCTTACTTTACTTCTTGTCCAGGGGTTAACATATTTCACATATGCATCAACATCGTCCCGTGTGCCAACTCTTGCAGATTGAATTAGTGGGGCGTTAAAAAGAATTTCCATTGAAACTGATGTCACTAAAAGTGTGGAAACTATTTTACAGGAGGATTGCTCCATTTTATAGTCATTTACTGCCTATAGTCTGTCTTGATGAGCTCATGATAATGCTTGACAGAATACCCCTATGAATTGGTGTCTATAGTGACATTAGTGTTTGCCAGCTGAAAGATGGCTTCATATTCATTTATAATGAGATTATAATATAACAGATGATGATATCAGGATACAAAACTCTAAAAGCTTTCAGTGCGTGTAAAAAAAAGATAATAACAACTTCTATTTGCATTAAAAACCTACACAGTAAATATCAGGCATCCCTTAAATGGTTGAATAAAACATGCATTGAAAGTCAGTGGGTAAAAATCCTAAGGCATGCTCTCCAGACCAGCCTTTATCTCCATTGTTTTGTTTCCATCTTGTCTTCTCATTAAAATTCCAGCCTTGTTGGGAAACTAGCCCTTGTAAAACTCAGCCACTGAGTCAACAAGCCCTTCCCTAGTGCCTCCGGGATGCAGATAGCAGAGGATGTGATGAAACAAAAGTCCAGTCTCACCTCCAGTGTGGTCTAAGAAGGAAAACAAACACTCAGTATAAATATTGCAAGGGCCAGTGTCAGTAACAATCGAATGCTTATTATAAGGAGGATGTGCAGGGTAGAGATTTGGTAGTGGGCTGATTAGGAACAGCGCCTTTGACTGTGAAGTCTGGTAGAAAGCCTGGAGATGGAATAGAGGTGGCCCAGGCTCCCAGGTCCCCCGTGATGGTTCCAAGGTTGAAAGATTTCTGGTCCAGAGAGAGACTATGAGATTCTCTTCCACAGTAATTTGTCTGTGCCAGGGTTTCTCAGTGCAGGCACTGTCGATATTAGGGGCTGGATGATAGGTTGATGTAGGAGCTCTCCTGGGCATTTTAGGATGTTTAGCATCTACCTATCAGATGTCAAGATCACATCCCTTTCCCAAGCTGTGACAACTAAAAATGTCTCCAGATATTGCCAAATGTCTCCTGGTAGGTAGAATCATCCTCCCAGTTGACAATTGCTAGCCTGGAATGAGCATTTAAAATGCATAGGACAAATTTATGACTTAGAGCAGGGTTTCTCCACCTTGGCACTATGGACATTTGGGGCAGGATCATACTCCATGCTGGAGACTGCCATGTGTGCTGTGGTATGCTGGAGAGCACCCCTGGCCTCTACTTACTAGATGCAAGGAGCACACACAACCCTACCCCCACCCACTGCAGCCAAGTTATAACATTCAAAATTACCTCCAGACATTGCCAAATGTTTTTTGGGGGCAAAACCAGCACTCCTTTAGAATCACCAGGTTGGAAATGGACAGGAAGCAGCGCCCGAGGGCATGGAAGAGGAGTTGAGATTGCCTCTTAAGGTCTGTTCTTGGCCCTTTTTCCAGATCACCAGGCAGCTCTATGCTTCTGCTGGGGCCTGTCACAGCCAGTTCAACCTAGGTCACTGGGTAAGGGTGCCCTGAGTCCCTACCTGTCACCTCTTCTGCATATGGGGTAACTCTGGAGTTATCTGCATTGAAGCAACTTGGCCAATGTGCATTTCAACATAGGCAGCTTTTCCAGCACCTGACTCCCTGGCCCACAAGACCGCACCACTCTCTCCAAGCCCTGCCTTCACAGATATGGGTCTGCAGTCCTTTGTCCGTAACCAAAAAGTTAAGGACAACATTGAAAATCAACAGTTATTGTAACTTCTTTGGCAGTGACACCAGTTTGGAAGCAATTAACATAAAAATAACCTGGGGGAAAGTCTTTATGCAAATGGGAATACAGTCAGCTCTGTGTATCAGCCCTCCATATCTGCAGATTCCACATCTGTACATTCAGCTAACTGTGGATCTAAAATATTTGGAAAACAACAACAGCAATAAAAACAATACAGCAATAAAAAATAATACAAATAAAAACAATACGCTATAATCTACTTGCATAGCATTTACATTGTCATAGGGATTATAAGTAACCTAGAGATGATTTAAAGCATGCAGAGGATGTGCATAGGCTATAGGAAAATACTACACCATTTTATATCAGGACTTGAGCATCAGTGGATTTGGGTATCCACAAGAATTTCTGGAACCAATCCCCCAATACCAAGGGAGGACTATTCATTTTGTTTAACTGCAGAATTATTAATATGGGTGACTACAATTTGCTGTATAAGTCTTTGCTCATGATGTTATTGCATATTATGTGGAATATTCACCATTACCTTCTCAAATCCAAAATATTCTGAATTCTGAAAGATGCTTGGTCTCAAAAGCTTCCATTTCAAGGCTGTAACCTTGGATTGTAGTTGCAGATAGAAAAGGGTCTATTCTTAAGCCATTGTGACTTTGAACATCAAATGATGCTTGTACTTACTATTTGTTTTTATTCCTATTTATGGTCTCATCATGTACTTCCAGTATGTGAAACCTGCTTTGTGGTAATGTGGGAATTCTCAGGAACCTAAATACAGCCAGAAAAGTTTGGGCAGAATAGCTGTGCCTTTTGGCCTCTGTGCCCTGCCGTAAGCACCTCTGGCCCCTCCCCCCCCAGCACACACGCCTAAGGTGCAAAGAATCATTTACACAAATCTATGGGGGGGGGGGCAGGATGACACAACCTGGTGACTCTATGGCCTGGGGATACTAAATCAAAAGGTATGTCTTGACTATGGCAGGCATTACTGCAACTAGACCAGGGTTTCTCAGCTTCGGCACGTTTGATATTTGGAGCCAGATAATTCTTTTTTGTGAGATGAGGCTGACTTGTGCATTGTGAGGTATTTAGCAGCATCCCTGGATTCTGTAAAACCGATAGCCCCCCTCCCAATTGTGACCACCCAAAATGATTTCAGACATGGCGCCATGTTCCCTGGAAGGCAAAATCAGCCCCAATTGAGAAGCACTGGTCTAGAAAAAAGCACTGTAAAATGAGAAATTCAAGGCATCGTCTTAGACCAGGATTCTCTCCCTCGACACTACTGACATACGGATCATTCTGTGTTATCAGAGACTGTCCTGTGCATTGCAGGATGTTTCGTAGCATCTGTGTCCTCTACCCACTGGATGCCAGCAGCGCCCACAAGTTGTGACAACCAAAAATTGCCAAGTGTCCCCTAGGGTGCAAAATGGTTCTCACTGAGAACTACTGGTACAGGCTTGTGCTGTCGTCTACAGAGTTACATTCCTTAAACTTCGTGTGGTGACTTCTATTTCACTTTCTCATATGATGCTTCATTTAATTCTCTGCTAACTTCAGCCTTCTGAGGTGGGTATTTTGAGTCCTGTTTTGTAGGTGGGAAAATCAAGTCCAAGAGTCTGTACACAGTGTCAGAGTCAAGGGTTCTGTTTCTGCCCCACTGTATTGCCATACATCACATCAATGACTCACCCAGTGGAGCGTGCAGAGCCCTTTGCCCTCATTGGCAGGCTGAGTCGTTTTAAATAATTTACATATTACTAGGCAGCCACCACAGTCAGCAATATGAAATGCATTCCTGGAACTTCTTAATTGCAAGTTAGTCCAAGTGGCAGATTAATTACTTAATCTCGGAGGTTATTGTCACAGGTGCCAGGAGCTTGTAGGTTACACGACTCAGAAGCTTTTTAGCTGGAAGTGACAGAGACTCAGTGCAACTTTGCTCAAACCTAGAGAAGGATTTTTCAGTGGCATGTTTGGGAAGGTCACAGCATCAGAGGAAAAACCATGAGCCAGGGATGGTTGCCTTAAAGACAAGCTGAAAATTCTTTGTAAGCCTTATTGACCTGACCTGTAGCTACTACCTGTGGCTACTGGTGGAGAACCCCGATGTTTCTGAAAACACTTAGCTTTACCTTCTGGTTAAATGCTGCCGTGTGATTACTATTTTATGTATATTTCAGAGCAGATACTGTAGTCATTATCCATCCCCGCATAGTGAATGACCACAAACTTAGGGACTTAAAACAACACCCATTTATGATCTTACAAAGACTATGGGTCAGGAATCTGGACATGGCTGAGCAGGGTCCTCTGCTCTGATTCTTACAAGGCTGCCATCAAGGCATCGGCCAGATGTCAACTGTGTTCTCATCTGGAACTTGGGCTTCTTTGCCAGCCTCATTCAAGTGATTGGCAGAATTTAGTTCCTTGTGGTTGTGGGATGGGAGCCCTCAGTTTCTGGGACCACCCCTCACTGTAGGCATTTTACAACATGGCTATCTGTTTCATCAAGGCCAGAAGGAGAGGGTCACTTGGCTCGGTGTCTCTCTTCAAGCACTCACCTGGTTAAGCCAGGCCCACCCAGGATCATTGACCTTTTGATTAACACAGAGTCAACTGATTGGAGACCTAATGACATGCAAAATCCCTTCACATTGTCATACCCCATGGAAGTAAGACACAGGTTCCAACCTCACTCAGGAAGAGGGATGACAGAAAGGTGTGAGTCTTAGGGGCTGGGAACCAGACAGGTGATTTTAGGATTCTGTCTCCACAGGTGCCTTTTTGTGGGTGGACCTGGGAAGTGAATTGTAATTAAGAAAAATGTGTTGCGAGAACCAAGCCTACTTAATTACAAACAGATGTCTGGGCAAAACTGACATATAAGCTGAGGTTGCTAGTCTAGGTAGCTAATTTGAATAATATTGGTTTATATTTGATGATGATAAAAATAGTGAGAAATTCCACAAAACATTGAATGGTTTATTTTTACAGTGCCAGAGTGTCCTTTACTTATCAGAATAATATTCTCATCTTGCTCAAGAACATGACTAGCTCTGGCAGCCCCTCTGCAAACATGAGGTGATTGCATAACATGCCCATAACAGGCAGGGAAGTCTCTCTGGATGGACCATGCCTCCCTCCGTGTAGGGGACCCTACTAAAATACTTTCTCTGCCACCCTAGCTCCTGGATCAGCCCTGCCCTTCCTCTCTGTCCAGCCAGAACTTGGAGTGGTACATATCCTCTTAGTGGTTTGGAATTATTACCCCAGCATCCGCTGCATCCCTCTTCCTTCTGTCCTCAGCTAGGGTGTTAGAACAGTGGCTCGGATCCCTGGGCCTGAGGCCAGGCTGGCTTGGTTTAAATGCTTCACAGCTGTGCAACTAGCGTTCAGCTTCTGCTCATGGCAGGGTTTGTGATATTCATCCAGATTTCATTATGGGGATGTTATGTCATGCCAGTGGTATCAGAAGGCTTGATGGTTTTTTAAAAAAACAAACAAACAAACAAAAACTTCAGCTTTCATATCTCTTTTTTTAGTGTTTATATTTTTATTGAGGTGAAATTTGCATAACATAAAATTAACCATTTTAAGTGTGCAATTCAGAGGCATTGAGTACATTCATGGTGTTTTTAAACCACCACCTGTCTACTTCCAGAACATTTCCATCACCCCCAAAAGCAACTGCATACTTTTTAGCAGTCACTCCCTGTCCCTCCCATCCTCCCACCCTTAGGCAACCACTAATCTGTTTTCTATCTCTGTGGATTTGCCTATTCTGAACATTTCCTATAAATGGAATCATATATTATGTGGCCTTTTGTTTCTGCCTTCTTTCACTGAGCACAATGTTTTCAGGAGGCATTCATGTTGTAGCGTGTGTCAGAATTTCATTCCTTTTCCTTGCCAAATAATATTCCATTATATGGATATACCACATGTTTCCCTATCCATTCATCTGTTAATGGGCACTTGGATTGCTTCCACGTATTGGCTATTGTGAATAATGCTGCTATGAACATTGGTGTACAAACATCAGTTTGAGTTCACGTGTTCAATTATTGTGGGTATATACCTAAGAGTATAATTGCTGGGTCACATGGTAATTCTGTTTAACTTTTTTTTTTCTTTCTTTCTTTTTTTACATCACGGATGAACCTTGACTATTTAACTTTTTGAGGAGCCAGCATAGTGATTTCCACAGCAAGTTTTAGTATCTCTTATTTTTTAAAGTCCTCATCTTAGAGACTTTCCTCTGCTTTGGTTGAGCAGCCCAGAGAGGCAAAATTACAGTATCTCCTGTCACAACTTGCATTGAGGGGAAAATAGGTTTGGCTCATCAAGGCATAGTTTGCAAAGCCTCAGTTTACATAGTAGCATTGGTAAGAATTGTTTCTGTCTGCCCCGCAGCCTACTGGGAAAGGCAATATCCAAGGCAGCTCTGATCAGGTATAGAAAAACTTACTATAACACAAGGGTAGTGGGGGGTTTCAGAAACACCAGTCACTGGATACACAGAGTCACATGGTTGCAAGGTCGTGAAATGGCCCGGAGGCCAACTGCAGCCAGCTGGTAGGCAATCCTGGGGGTCCAGATGAGCCATTCCAATCCATCCTTGTGTGACTGCAGTTTGGTGCACCTGCCGGTAGCAGAAAAGTCTGTCAGGACAATTCTGCGGCCAGTGGCTGGCTGGCTGGCATTCCAGGATAGTGGCAGCAATTTCAGGAGTCTCTGATTTGGTGAGTTGACTCTGATGCTCTCTCTGGACCAGGAGGTTGGGCCAGAATCTGTGAATTGACCCAGGGTCTCTTCTTGCCTTCCAAGAGGAGTTACCTACCTTTCTTTTGCCACCTGACTTCTCTCTTCTGTACCCAGCCACACCTCCAAGACGTGAACCCCAACTCAGCCTGCCCTGGTCTGGGGATAGAACTGGATAGAGGATGGAACCAATGGCTGGTCACCTTATGAATATTCTAATTCCAATTACTTCAGGAGCCGTTATCTTTGGGCTGACTGTTGCCAATTTCTGTCCACTGGAAGGAGCCTCTCTCCCAGCAGCCATGTCCTCACCATCAACAAACACACTTGGGTCCAGCTGATAAACGATGAGATTTGGGATCTTATTAGCCCTAATAGCATACAAGTAGCCGAGTGACTCATTACAAATTATTTTCAGCAAAAAGTGTGCTCCTGGAAGCTGCCCAGCCATTAATAGGAAATGAAATATCCCCTAGTACAACGGTTTCTGTGGAATATATGTGGCACTTAGTTATATATGTAAATAGATGAGTTGCAGGGATCAATATGACGACTCTTGGCGGCCTTCTTTAAATAATGACAAAAATTTCACACATTCCCAGCTACGCTAGGACATCTCTTCCACTAAAGTTTTCAAATGTAATTTCCATTCCTACGGTTTCTAGATGCCAGCTACATTTGCATCTTTTAAACTAAATGAACCTTGTGCCTAAAGCTATACTTTTGAGTATCATTATTTTTTTCTAGGTTCAGATGGTGACCTTTAGAGAGGGTAAAGTCATGTTGGCCTGAGATAAGTACATATTAGAAGTCTTAATAATCTAAGACTCTTTTACACTTTCCAACCGACATAATAGTTATTTATCCCCTGATTTCTTAGAGTACTGCCAATAGTCACTATATACATAGAGCCTGCCTTTTTTTTTTTAATAAGGCTTTTAGAATTTCTTTGTTTACGAAACCTATATTCTCTTAATGTACTAATACTACCCTGAGAGAATGTTGCATCTGGCACATAATACTTAATTAGATTGTCATCTCCATCATCATCTTGGGTAAGAAGTATTTCTAGTCATCCTGCTCAGATATGAATGCTTTTTTTCCCCTGGGATGTCACAAGAACAAAGATTCCCAAATGGAATGTCTCTCAATGCAGTTGCAGAGCAAAGCTGATGTGTAATTGCTACATTTATAAAAACATGTTTAGCCTAGGAGACAGGAATAATTGCATTGCAGTAAGTTTGAGTGGAAATAATTAGCATCCACTCCTGGAAACCTTTCAATAATAGAAATGTGTTTGGGTTCAAAATCCAATTGGGTTCAAAAACCATTACACGACCAATTCTATGTTCTAGGCCCCAACACATAATAAACATTGTTATTCATGTTACTTGTCAATTTAGAAAGATACTGTTTGATTTCATTGCACTGTGAGCTCTTTACACATTCACTCATAGATACACACCAAGGCAATCAAAATAATTCAATCAAGAATTGTAAATATTTTTCTTCGTTTACTAAGAAAGTTTACCAGAACAATATGTTTGAGTTATGTAATGTAATGTTTCTACCTTTTGCTGTCCTACATATATTAAAAGAAAGAGGAAAAGGAGGAGAGGAAGAGGGAAAAAAGGAAGAGGAAAGAAAAAAGAGTCACAGCATGAGGGAAAGGTGGCAGCTAGTGTGATGGAAATAGTCCTGAAGGTATTGCTGTCTCTTCATATATAAGCTCTGAGGGCATCAGGGGTCCAGCTGATAGTAGCCCCATATTTAACACAGGGGAAATAAAAAGCATTCTGCCTGTCCCCTGGAGCTCTACAGAGCCTCAAGCTACCCTGCGTCCACCATCAGTTCACCTCCCCTGAGCACCGTCCACTGGTGAACTTGGCTCTGAGCCACCCACTTGGGCCATTCCCCAACCTTCCATCCTTCCCTGCAATGTGAGTCCAACTGGTGGCTTCTCTGTCTCCCCTTTCTACCCTCACCTTGTTGACTTTTGTCCTGAGACTTTGGCTACTCAACCCTGCTGCTTCTCTATTCTGGCTATGCTGACTCAGAGGGACTTGGGTCCCACGCAGAGGGTCTCCTGGACCCCTCCTCTCCCGTTGGCGCCCTGGGAAATACCCCCACCCAGCATGAAGGTGCACTTGGCAGAGCTGAAGGTGCACTTGGCAGAGCCTGGGCAGCCTTGGCAGAACTGAAGATGCACTTGGCAGAGCCTGGGCAGCCTTGGCAGAGCTGAAGGTGCACTTGACAGAGCCTGGGCAGCCTTGGTCCACCTGCCTGCAGTGAGGACCAAGTGAGATGCCGTATGGGGGGGCGTCCATTGTGAGAGTTAGGCAGGACTAGCGACTGTGCACTAGAGAAATATTTAATAGCTTCTTATTTTAATACGGTTTCTCTTGAAGCAGTACATGGCCAAAGACTACTAACCTCCATGGACATCAGGAGAAAATCACATCTACATTTTCACATTTGACAGAAAAAGAAAAAGAGAGAGAATAAAATATGGGAAGGTCCAACCTCTTCGTTCAGTTTACAATCTCATACTATTAAAAAAAAAAAATATTGTGTATATATATATGTGTGTGTGTGTACATGTGTATATATATACACACATGAGGGCACTTCAAAGAGTTTGTGAAAAGATTTGTATTATCTTTTAATTCCATTTTCCACAAACTCTTTGAAATGTTGTCATATACATATATTTGTATGTATATATATATCTTTGGGCTTCTTGCAATAATTTTGATGAAAAACACGTTTACAACCTTTTGGAGGCCTATTTCACATTTCATTTAATTCACCCACTTGTACAATTTAATGGTTTTTATTAAATTACCTACTTGTGCCATCATCATCATTAATCAGTTTTAGAACATTTTCGTCCCCCCAGTGAGACCCTTCGCGGACACTGCTGTTAATTCCCATTCCCACCCCCTGCCTGAATGTATTTTTAAGAAGTCAAAGTTTTCTAGGTCTCGTCATATTTTCTCGAACCCGTGGCATGTGAATAATGTTCTATTGCTCTCTGGGGCATTGATGATCATCAGATTACATCACTCTACTTTATGACCCTATAAGCAGTGATCATTACTATATGGCCATATAATCAGTGCCCTCAAAGGACCCAGAACTAAATTGCCAAGGCATAGGGAAATAACACCCATGTGTTCTGTAGACCTCTGTGCCCCTCACTTTTGCACTGACTGTCTGTGATCTGCCTCCACACGAAGTCATCTTACCCTTCTTCTGCCATTTTATCTGCATTCTCCTCCCCCCTTTAATTATGGTCCGTTTCTAAAAACTTCCTATGCAATTCTTTTATTCACTTAAGTCCTTCAGACTGATTTCCCTTATAAGCAGGTCAACATCTGTCATTACATGTGTATCTCAGGCTGCTGTCATGTGTACACATGTATACTTACTTCAGAAGAAAAAATAGGAGAGAACATACCAAAGACTGGCAAATGACACACTTGTAAAATAAAATAAAAAGATTTCAATCTGGACATGGAAGCAAGGGGGGTATTATTCAGTAAGGATTTTTATAAGAGAGAATATCCAAAGCCAGGTAATTTGGGTATATCATGGACCACCAGGCATGGTCCAGACCATGCATAATGAATTTTTACCTACAGATAGAAAAATTGGCATGAAGGTCTGATCTGTTGGTGATATGGGACTTCAGCGATAGGGCATCTGCTGGGAGTCTCGCCCCGCTAAAAGCTTAAGATCTAATAGAGTCATTTCTTTCTGGAAACTTCATCCCGCAGATAAAATAGTACTTTGAAATTGACTGTGATGAAAAAAGAGGAATTGGTTGGTGAAGCGTGATTGATAGAATCTTCTGGAGAAAGTGGCCATACAGTTTTACGATCTGTAATAGTAAATGACCAGCATAGTTCAGCAGGTGCCTTGGGGTTTGGAAAAACAGACTTTGGAGTCATTCAGGTAAAAATATAAATATTATTTCTTGGCCAGGGACTCTGAAAAAGGAATGGTTTAAGCATTAGGATGTACTCAGAAGTGAAAGTCTGCCAATACAATCACAGAACTATAAAGGATCCAACAGAGAAGGGAAACTGTAAAAACAGTGAAGGAAGCCAGTGTAGCCATGTGGGGTCTCTCTCATGAATGCAGACTTTGAAAGAGAATATTTGGGAGGTTGTGGAAGGTGCAAGACAATCGTCAAGTGAGTGGCTTACCTTTCTACGTATAATGTCAGGAAGACCAAAACCCCAAAGACACTGACAACAGTACTCGTGTCGTGCTCCTGTTCCTAAATCTACCCTGATTCAATTCCTTGCCCTTTGACCGGACAGCACACCTGCTCTGTCAAACCCAACCCTTATCCCGCTAACCACCCTTTAAACCTCATGCAGAACCGGAAACTCCAATACAGGCGTGGTGTATGCCCAGGCCAGAATTTGTAGGTGGTAACATTTTCCCATATTTGCATGATGCATCTAGCACTAAATGGTGCTGACGAGTTTCCTTGAGACAATTGCCTGGAAATGCGTCCTTGATTCCTTCCAAAGTGCTGATGCCTGGCCTCCACTGCATCTTTGGTCCTGCCAGTCGATTGATTTGCCAACATGAAGAAATGCTCCTTTTCCATTCTCCAGTGTTCCAAATCCACCTCCCTCCTGGAATCCCAAACCTCACGGCTGCTCCTCTCACTTTTAGCAGAAAACTTTGCCTCTTAAAACTCTGAGCAAAGACACAAACTGACTGAGAGGCCAGCAAGTGGAGTAAACTCAGCCTGACAAAGACACTGTCCTCGACTTGTTCTGTTCAATCCTGAGACCTGCCCTGATTTTAATCTACCTGAGTGATTCTGCCCCTGGCTTCACAAAGCCACCCTATTTCTCCATCCTCTTGATTCACATCCAGGCCTTCATCTCTTCCTGCATCCGACTGGCTTTGGCTTCTTCTGGAACTTTTTTCCCAAGGTCAGCATCGACTTTCTACTTGTCAGATCCAGTATCTTTTCCTTGGTGGTGATTCTTGCTTCCGATTCTTCTCAGATCTTTTAGCTCTCTCTTTCTGAGCTCTGTTCTCTGGATCCTATATACTAATAATCCTGATTTGAGCATCACATATTGCACACAGGTGTCGATATTCAATGCTGTAACCCACAGATGTGCAATCAATTCTGTTTCAAAAATAAAAAAGTACACACATACATACATAAAAGTAAACTGAGATCCAAACCTAACTTTTTCACATAGAAGCAGAGCTGGAAAACACACACACACACAACCCTCTGTAAATGTCAGTTTCCCCTTCTGTAAAATGGGAAGGAGTAAAGGACATGATGAGAGATAATATACAGTTACGGTATGAGGATGTAATTGTTAAGTATTAAGATGCACATTGTTAGTACATAATAATGGCAATGATAAGTTACTGTGTGTTTCCTCTGGCATGAGCTACAAATATTTTTCCAAACTTGATATGTTCAAAATAAAGCCTTTATCTTCTCTTCTATAGATCTACCAAACCTTTAGTACGTCCCAACTCAATGAATGAGCGTCATCCAGTCCTTGCCCTGCAACACAGTGTCCGTCTCCCATGCCCTTATCCAATTAGTCCCACCCAGTTGGCTTAGTTTCTAAAATACCTCTTGAATTTACCTTTTCTCTGTCTCCGGGGCTACTGCCTGTCAACCCTGTTCTTAGACTTTAACATCCATGCCCTATTTTGATGCATCAGACAAAAAAACACCTTTGGGCACCACGGCCCTTTCTGGGGTGAAAATCCATGATTTTCTTTCCACGTTCCTATCTTGCTTCTCCACTCACTCTCAGTTTCTGTACTTTCCTGGTTCCTTGCTAGATCCCTTAACTGTGTTTCCTCTCCGTCCAGAGTGTTTCTTGAGAGTGGATTTTGGGCTGGCACTTTGGAACCATTTTCATTGTTTCCCGCTATCTCCTCAATTAGTCTAGCTCCCAATCCCTCTTGGTTGATTTGGCCAATATCCCATCAAAGCCAAGATTTTGCATTGTCACTGAGGCATCCCAAATGGTTTTCCAGCTAAGTGTGATATCCGTGGTAGGAGCCAGGATGAGAAAAATGCCTTTTGTGTAAAGTGTAGTAAGGTCAACTATAAAAGAATCAACAGACTTGGGAAACTGACAGATGCCGAGATAGCGGAAGTACTCAGGCAGCTCAGCTGTGAGCAGAGCATGGACGGATGTTGAGGGTCTGGAAATTGATTCCTTTAGAACATCCTCCCCCATGCACCCTGTCAGCACATCTTTGCATATCTCTAAGAGTAGGCGATCCCCAGTTTAAAGATGATTGGCTTAGATGAATGGAGTCAGCTTCTCCCTGGTCTTATTTTCTACAAAATGCCATTAAATCTAGAATCTACCCATTTTTCCTCTTGCAGAGTAATTTTCTCACAACATTTGTTGTTTTTCTTTAAACACCTGCCTTATCTTACTGTGAAAACCCTTGCTCTTGGTCCTCTGGGATAATTCAGGATAATCTCCCATCCCAATATCCTCACCTTAATCTTATCTGCAACATCCCTTTTGCCATGGAAAGAAACATATTCTCAGGATCCGGGTATGAGGAAAAGGACATCTTTGGAAGTCATTCTCCTGTCTCCCACAATTGGTTTCCATTGATGGAGCTTGTATACGTGGACCTTGATCAAAACTTTCTGTGAGCACATTACACAACCCTTTCTATGTTCATTAGTAGCAAATAGCATTGTTTGCTAAAAATGCTACACAAAAAGTTTTTATATCAATACTAATTTTGATCTATTCATAAGCAGGCAGTGTGGACATGATCTTTTCCTGCCTTTTTCCCACATGTTGACTTTATACAACAGAAACTTTTTACACTGGTCGGTCAGTTCAAGGATCTGATGGATGTAGAGAGTAGCAAAAGTTTATTTGTTTATTGTACAGTAAATGAATTAACTCTGTTAATGCAGAGCACATAAACAAAACCAGAAGGTTTTTCCATCATAATTGGACATTAGCAAAAATATAAAAGTAAGTCTTACCCTTTCCATTTTTTTTTTTTTAGCTACCCAAGCTTCAATGTTGAGAGGTACTAACTGTTGAATGATGCTGCCTTTTGATGTTTGTTTAAAAATTTTTAATTAAAATTAATTTAGAGGGAAAGATGTTTTGCTATAGAGACAGTGAAAGAAATTTCAGTTCCTGCCCGCCTGTGTACACCCTGGTTCCCTTTGATGTGTAGCAGGTGCAATGATTACATCAGACGAATTCATTGGTTTTCCCCTCACTGTTGTTTTTGGTGTTGTCCCCTTGATGGGGTTTCTTTTTCCAGTCTATAAACATCTTCAAGGTCTTGTTTTTATTTTGAACCTCCTTGAGGAAAACGTTCTACTTTCTTTCCCTTCCCTTTCTTACCAAACTTTTCAAAAGAGTCATAACTAGCTTTCTTGGTCCTTCACCTTGGATTTCCTCTCTGTTCGTTAGATGTCCCTTCATGGCACAGGTATTCAGACCCAAGTGTCTTGTTTCAAAACCAACTGGTGGTGAAACAGCAGGAAATGTCAGCGTTCCCACTTACTAAAGTCACTTCTTGATGACCGTAAGTCACCTGCGATTAGTTACCCATCTGCGGTCACAACCAACCATACCTAAAAGATTCGGAAGATTTGCTTCATGAACTCATAGAAGCAGAGAGTAGAACGGTGGTTATCGGGGGCTGAGGGTAGGGGGTGAAGGGACAGGGAGAGGTTGGTCAAAGAGTACAAAGTCTCAGTCACACGGGAGGAATATGTTCAGGACTTCTATTGGACAACATGGTGGCTCTAGTTAACGATAATAGATTACATACTTGATAATTGCAAGGAGAGTAGATCTTTACTGTTCTTGCCATAAAAAGATAAGTATATGAGGTGGTGGCTATGTTAATTGAGTTGGTTTAGTAATTCCACATTATATACATATACTAAAACATCACATACACCATATACTATTTTTGTTAACTATATGTTAATTTTATTTTATTTTATTTTTTTTAAATTTTATTTTGTCAATATACATTGTGGCTGATTATTGCTCCCTATATGTTAATTTTAAAAAATTCAAAAGAACAGTTGATCCATGGGGCAAGGGAACATGGTGTTGTTGGGTAGCATAGAACTGGGGTCCGGAGATCTGGGAATCTGCCGTGGGTTTGCGAGTTGCATTCCTGTGTGATGTGGGGTGACGTATTCAGTCTTCACGAGATTCCATCCTCTCACCTGTGCAGCGATGTCTTTGGATTGTAATTCCTAGACATCCTTTCTCCTACTCTACAGAGTCAGCCTACCTCAATGCCCACATTCTCCAACACCCCCAGTTAAAGATCTCACATCAACTGTCCTGAGGTTTCTTCTGGCTATACTGCTCGGTGTTAATTTAATGAATGTTATTGCATGTGTGTGCGCTGGGGAGGTGGGGAGACATCAAGTATCATGTAATTTATAAAAGTCGTCACCTCAGAGAGCTGGCAAGAACTATAAATTTTTCCAGCTACCCAAGATTAATAATTTTATGCAGAAAGCAAGTAATTACGAATTTGCCTCTAAATCACTTTTTTTTAAATCTACACTCACAAGTTGACAAACTGTCTCATAAGTCAGACGCCACTTATCAGCCTGTTACTGGCAAGGAAAATCCAGAGCCGTTTTTCCTTGATGGCAAGCTTCAAGATGCCATAACCCCAACCTGCTCTTTCAAAGAAAGGAATGTTGAATGCCCTTCTTATTTTGGTAGGCAGGGCCACTACGTCTGCTAACCAAAGGATATGGACTTTCTTCCATAGTAGAGAGACAGACTAAAATAGTACTTAACCATTCATGCTTTTAAAGTTCTACACTCATTCATTAATTCAATAAATTATCACTTTTAGCATAAAATGTTAAGCAATCTTCCAACTGTCAGGTCGCTGGATACAATCAGAATCCATGTGTTGAAGCTGTCATTGTGTCATCATGGTTTAATAAGGCAAGGCCATGCCAAAAATGTTAAGGCTAGAGAATAATAGAGACACCGTTTTAGCATTATCCTGGGAAGCTGGCTATTGATGAGGTGTCAGTGGAAATGCCTTAACGACACTGTCCGAGCAAGGAGGTGACTCTGAAAAGGCCTCCTGGCGTGTACTGCTCCAGGTCCCCACAGTTAACTGGCCAGTGGCCCCATGGCCCCGCGCCATGGTGGAGAGGCCGGCCATGCACTGTGCATCCCTTCCAGCCACCTGTCATGCTGTGAGTCATGCTTACATCATGGTGACAGGGCAGGTTTCAGGTGTTTACTGAGTTACTACTGGGCTGGAAAACCAGCAGCAGTTTCAGGAAACTCCTGTTCTAGGCTGATCATGAAGCTTGTTTGTACTATGAGTTGATGCTGAAGGGACAGCCTTTAAAAAAAGCAGTGGCCATTATCTTGTTATATCGTGATTCTATTTTCAAAGGCTTCTGTCATATTGGCTTTTGCTATCAGAAATGTAGTTAGTGATTTTTCATGGTGTTTTTATTGAAGCAGGACTTAGCAATTCACCCCACAGCAGACACAAGAAACTGCCAGAGTATAGTTGAAGAGAAGCGAGGTAAAGCTATTGATGTGAGCATGCTTTGGGTGTTGGCTGATATTGTGCCCTCCATATTGGATATTGATTACACGATCGATAATGAGGACACAATACTGATCTTGTACTCGGTGCTGGGCTTCCCGGTGAACGAATTCTGTTCCCCTGGCAGCTTATGGACATTCCTCCTCATGGGGTGACTCTAACCTGCAGCAAGGCTATGACTAGGCCTCTGGTGTAGCTTTCGGGCCAGTGTTCCTGATTAAAAGTGGAAGTGGACTCTAACATCAGCACTGACCTCTAACCTCTCTGATCCTTTTACCTGTAATGGGCAAAACAGTCTTTTCACAAATACAACCTGTTACTGGAGAGATGGGTGGGCTCTTGAAAGGAAAGTGGTTTGAGCAGCAATAAATGCATATGAGTGTATAAACATGCTGGGGTTGGCTTATGGATGCTGGGTTGAGAAATAATAGAAATGAGAAAATCTCTGCATCCCATAGATTTGAGAAAAGAAGGTCTGCTCTGGGGCAGCTCTGATTTCCTTCTCTTGTCCTACCTCGCTGTGCTCTAGGAGGGCAAGCTGAGGACCCCATCAACCCTGCAGAAGGCCCCCCAATCATCTCATTCCCAGAACCTCAGAAAATGACCCTCTTTGGTAATAGGGTTGTTGCCGATGTAATCAGTAAAGTTAAGATGAAGTCATGCTGGAGTTGGGAACACCAAGGTGTACCAACAACCATATTCATGCTTTAGGTTTTACTTGATTTTTTTTTTTTACATTTACAGTTTGCATATATACAGATTGATATTTATAAGATATATGTTTGCACAGCTCTTCATTTCTAACTCTGTGTGAAACCCCAAGACTATTTGTGGTCCCCGAGGAGAAACCTCCAGAACTCATTCCACAACAAATTTAAGCAATACACACAGCACACATTTTGTGAGGCCTCCCTCTGTCCACTGCTGAACACAGCCTTGCAGACAATGGAAATAAAAATGAGATGTGGCCTCCACTGGGAGAATTGTAGAGTGGATTTAGGGAGACAAGATGGAGTTGACCCCAATACTAAGACGCAATCCCTCAGCTGGAATCACACAGGCAATAAATCACAGATCTGGAATTGGAACACTGGAGTCTCCCTGTGCTTGATTCCAAAGGTAAAGGATTTTACTACTTCTCACGGTGCACAGAGGTGATTACAGCGGGTACTAATTGCATCACCAATGCGATTTTGCAAATGACATTGTCATTATGCAGCATATGTATGAGAATGATTGCATGATTCCAATAGCCTTCCATTTTTTTTTGAAACAGTAAATCACCAACTGACTCTGAAAATTTATACCCTTAATATAAATTTCAGACAATATCAACTCTCTCATCCTGAGCAAATTAATAAGTAGCCTCAGGAAATAAGCAAACACAAGTCAAATTCATTGGCAAATTTGAACCCCAAAGCAAGAGAAAGCAACAGAGAAAATTCTGTGGTTGAAAAAAAATTTTTTCCCTCATTGGGGTCAACTTTATTATGTTTAGCTGATTTAAGGAATCAGTTTTGCATCATAAACTCAAATTCAGGTCTATTTCAGGCATCAGTGCTGTTTTATAGTCAGGTACTAAAAATCCTAGCAATTTTGATTGTGGTTTTTTTTTTTTGTTTTTTTTTTATCTTTTTCACGACCGGCACTCAGCCAGTGAGTGCACCGGCCAGTCCTATATAGGATCCGAACCCGCGGCGGGAGCGTTGCCGCGCTCCCAGCGCTGCACTCTCCCGAGTGCGCCACAGGCTCGGCCCTTGATTGTGGTTTTTAAATAAATCCAGCCTCCCTGCAACATGGCTATGTCTGTACCATGCGAAATGGGGAAATATCACATGGAATTTGTTCTCTATCTTTTTACATTGCCAATTAAAAATGTGTTCCTGCAAGAAAGGAGCTTCTGTGAATTAGGAATGCAACTGTCTGATTTGTTCTGATAATTCCAGATGCTCTCCATGTACAGAGTGACAATTTGACATGCCTTAAATTCACAGTATTTCTACCATCCAGGGTAAACACAATCTTTTGGCACATGCCAGATATCGATATACGTCCACAATTTCTTATCTGATGCCCTTAGAGCAGGTGTGTTTTGGAATTCAGTTATGCATACTTTAGAAAGATGATATGTGCCTTTACCACACCTCACAGGAGACCTTCGGCAGGTAGGGGCAGCATTCAGTAATCAAACACATTAATATTTCTGCAAGAAAGTGTATGAATATCCCTCCCAGTGGGATGCAGGAAGACCGCAAGTGATATCATAGTTTGTTTAAAGTGCATTTATACGGGAATATGCTAGTAAATTAAATTGTGCCGTGACAGACCATACATACCCTGGGTACTTCCTTCTTCTAAGTAAAACATTGGATATAGCCATTTTGAAATAAGTTAAATACCCTTATACATACCTGCAATATATGCTATCTTCATGACCCCTGGATGCTTGTGTTCCTTCAAGAAGAGGTTACGTCAGGGTGGCCGTAGCTCTCACATTGTGTTCCAGTTGGCCATGTGGTGATGGTCAGGAAACAGATTCTCCCAGGACAAAATGGTCATGTGTAAAATGACCTTTGAAAAGACTTCTTTCATTGTCTTCTGTCCGGCCAACCTAGACTTCTTTCAGAACATTCTTCTAATTGAGTAAACTTTCACAACCTCATGTGTTCTAGGCCACCAATGAACACATCACACATTTTAACCTCATCACCTAGGTCAGGGGTTGGTAAACATTTTCTGTATAGGGCCTCACAGTAAATATTTTCAGCTTTGTGGATGATACAGTCAGCTCTGCAATTGTAGTGCAAAAGTAGACAAAGACAACATGGAAAGGAATGGGCATATCTGTGTTCCAATAAAACTTTATTTACGAAAACAGGTGGTGGGCTGGGTTTGGCCCATTGGCCCTAGTTTGCTGGCTGCTGTTCTATGAGATTTGCTTTTTTTTTTTTTTTCCCCACTATTGCTCACAATCTCACTATCATTACCATGACTGTAATCGTGATGCCTATCAGTATATGGCAAACAGAGAATTGAAGAAAATGTGTATTTGCTTTTCATGGAATACAAAATTTTTCAGTCAAAAAGCCATATTATAGATTTTATATTGAAGAAATGATTTGTACCTAAAACAATACATTTCGAAAGTGTGGGACATGGATGGCTCTCCAGAAACTATATTACTTAATAGTTTTCTTTTAGCCTCAAACCCTAATGCTACCAGTATGCTGGTTATTGAACTACTCAGAAGGTATTTCTCTGGAAATTCTACTTATTTGCCTGATGAGGAATAGGTAAATGAGCTCACATTTCCATCCTTGGGGACGTTGGCTTTTCCCAACCGCTGACAACTCTTATCTTGTCTTTGCCTGAAGACCTCTCTCCCATGACCTTTGTTAGGGTTTTTCTAGGATCATAGCTTAGGAGCAAGATGGGGCTGTTTGATCAAGCGTTATATATAGTTCAGGACCAAAGGTGTTTTTTTTGTTTGTTTGTTTTTTGTTTTGTTTTGTTTTGTTTTGTTTTGTTTTGTGAGATATTGCTAAGTACCAGGAAATAGATTTTGAGATGAGATCTGTGCTCAGGAGGATTTTGGGGGTATATTCCTGGGATCAACACATGTGTGGGAGTAAGGAAAGGAGGCTGAGTGATGCGTGAGAAGTTGAGCTTTGAGCTGTCGCAGAAAAGACCTCAGTTCATTGCCAAGTGAGACCTGATCTCTCAAAGTTATCTCACCTTGAGGCAAAGATAATGCTCCTTATGGAACCACTGTCCCTGTTTGAAAACTGGACCCTGTCAGTCCCAGACAGAGTGGGATGATAGATCACCCAATGGCAAATCAATCAGTCAAATTTCAACAACGTGTCTTTTTGTTTCTTTAACCCTTCCCCATACCATCTTCTTCAAGTAAAATGCCTGCAGGGCACAGCACAATCAGACTGTCTCCATAACTCTACCTCCTGGGCTATTGCTAATGACAAATGCTTTTCTCTTCTTCTCGCTTTTACTCAGGGGGTGTCTTTAACTCTTTTTGACATTTTCACAGTGCAATTGAACTTAAAGTCACAGCAAAGCAACACAGTGCTAGCTAACAGCAGAGGCTGGTGGGCTCACAAAGATTGAAGCCTACCAGTAGTGCAGGTTGAGTTTTGCTGCCAGACAAAAAAAATGGAAGTTACAAAGACTGTTTGGGGCTCAGGGCTTTTTGCATCTCAGACTCATGGACGAGGGATGGCGGATTCCCACGCCCTCCTTAAATCACTGTCATTTTCAGAATTGCACAACCGAAAGCTCATTTGGAGAGAGGATGAGAGAAAGCCCAGAAAGATGTTTAGAATGACCAAGTTTATTACATTTATGAAGATTATAGATATGCAGAGACCGGAAGGGATAGCAAGGCATGCTCATTATTTTTGAACTCACAAACTAATCACAACATTAATTTCCTAATAACAAAACAGACTTAACCTCTCGATTTTCTTTCATCTTCTTGTTCTATAACTATAATTTGTGTTATAAATTTGAGCTAGAGACTTGTATTCATATAACTTGCAGCAGCAATAGAGGAACCACCATTAGTAATTACTATGTATAATTGTTTGAATAAACTAGAAGCCATTGTCTTCCACACCCACCCCATCTGTCTCTGGTCACGCCCACTTTCATGACTATTAAATTCATAGTCTAATGTAGAGTTCCTAGAATTGGCACTATTGGCATTTGGGAACAGATCATTCTTTGTTGGAGGTGGGGGCTGGGCTGCGTAATTCTTTGTGGTGGGGGCTGTCCTGAGCACCCCTGGTCTCCACCCACTGGATGCTGTTAGCACCCACCCAGTGGTGACAACCAAAAATGCTTCTAGACATTGCATAATGTCCCCCGTGGGGTAAAATCACCCCTGTGTGAGAACCACTCTAACACTATTTTGAAAATTGTCCTCAGATTTTCCATGCTGCTGTTCCCAATCTGTAGGTATAGGCTTTTTGTGGCAATACTGCTGTGATAGGCATTGTGACTTAATCCTTTTAGACATCTTCTTTTTCATTACCCACTGGGGATGTAAGCACAGTGCATCAAATAAGGGTGAAAAGGCTTCCATTTGGATCACTCTTACCTCTTAAGGAGAGTTGCCCAATTGTTCAAATCCACATCTGTACACAATCTTGGTCTTGCCAAATGATGTCATGTTGCATGGGTGGGAGAGGTGACCTGTGCACAGGGGTTTTGCTGTTCCTGCAATGGCAGGTTCGGGGTCAATGTCCATTTCAACAAGAATCTAACATGAAAAACCATGCGGAAGATTGATTGTGGTTTCAAATGCCGTGTCTGGGGGAAAAAGTAACCTTTCTGGAACACTGATTGAACCTAAAAAAATTGTTGCTGGAAGCTTAACTTCCATAAAGCAAGAACCACATTTACAAAAATGCATAAAATAGTAATGTTTCTCTAATGTGATGTTCTCTTGGGAATATATATATATATTTTTACCAAGTATTATACTTTATATTTTAAAGAATAAACAATAGATTTATATGCTAATAAATTGTTGAAGACAGATGCTAGTTTTTGTCTAAATGTCAACAACTAAAAAAAAATAGTTCATGGCTATCTTCTTGGCTTTCTTCTGATCTCACTTTCAATTCCTGTGTAGGGCTCTATATCAAAGTCAAAAAAATTTTTCCTGTAAAGGACTAGATAGTAAATATTTCCAGCTTTTCTGGCCAGACACTGTCACAACTCTGATATTGTAGCACGAAAGCAGCCATGGATAATATGTAAATGAACGGACGTGCCTGTGTTCCAATACGCTTTGTTTACGGACACTGAAATTTATATTTTATATTCTTTTCGTATGTCACAAAACATATATATATTTTTGGCTATTTAACCAGGTTATAGTTTGTGACCACAGCTCTATTCAAAAAATATTTATTGAGAGCTTCCGGTGGTGGACACATGAGCTATGGTCCCTGCTCTCTTGATCTTTGGAGCATGTGGAGAGGACAGCTATCCAATAAAATAATATATATATATATATATAATTGCAAATAGCAATATATAATCGCTATCAATGGGAGAGAAGGTGCAATAATAATCAACAGTGAAAGAAGGTGCTATAATAAATCAACAGTGGGGGACCCTGCTTTCTAATGGGTAATCACAGAGGGCTTCTTTGAGGTGGTGGCAGTAAGCCAAGATCTGAGGATGACTAGAGGTTAGGCAGACAGTGAGAATAATGTTCAGAAAGAGGAATCTTTCCTCCAGTCAAGAAAGAGCTGAATTCATTGACATATGTCAGCACATAGTTACTCAGTGTGTGATGATTCTTTTTCTGGATGAATTCCCAGGATGAACCTGATGCCCCACGTTGGTCTCTGCTGAGAGCCACTCAGTCGCCTCACCTGCACATGGTGATCTCAGAAGCTTAAGATCTTCCAGAGGACAACGCTCAGGAGTCTCTTGCATTGTTGTCACGTAAGGATAAGAAACTGCATGCATATACCCTCACGCTGAAAATAGCCTTAGCCGTGCCCACAATGTTTGACCTGCCCCGCCCAGGTTGTCTAAGTCAAACAGTACTATGTGGTGACCTTTATAATGTGCTTGGACCGTTCTCGTGTTGCAGGGCTGATGTGACTTTGGAGCTGTCCCAGATATCCCTGTCATTCACAAAGGACTTTCTGATGAAAGGTCATATTTGCTGAAGGGGAACATTAGTAGGACAAATATATTTTTCTAGAGAAAAGCTGTACTGGGCTAATAAGGTCAGCGTGCACAAGCTAATAAGCACAAGCACACACCATGTTGTGCGGGAAGGCTCGAGGAATATAGGGGTGGGATTTTATAAATGATTTACTGCATATCCTGAACCTTTGAGGTGACTTGGCTTGAATCAGCAAAGGTATGAACCCGTGGTACAGTGGGAAGGCTCATGGTATATCTGTTCTCAATCGCTTTTCTGCAGCAACACCCGAGGGACAGGGCAGGGTGAGCTCTCCCTGCAGGAGGTGAGAGTGTGTGGCCTTGGGGTCAGGATGAGGGAAGCATAGTTGTAAAAGAGGCTGCAGGAGGCTCTTTTGTCTTTCTGCGCCTGAGTCTCCTCCTCTGCAGAATGATAATGAATATGACATTTTCACAGGGTGTTTATAAAAAGGCAGAAATAATCTTTATTTGGGGGAAACTGCGGTGAAGAACTGAATGGTTGTGCCAGCCATCGTGATGAAAACTGAAAAGAGGGTTGTGGGGTGATTTACTGGTCTTTAGAACGCAGCTTTCCACTCGTAGGTTACTGGCGCCAAGGCAGATTTTGCTACCCAGAGAGAATTTGGCAAAGTCTGGAGACATGTTTGGTTGTCACAACTTTGCAGTGGGGCTGGGGACTGCTACTGGTATCTAGTGGGTAGAGGCCAGGCATGCTGCTAACCACCGCAATGCAGAGAACAGCCCCTCCAAACCTCAAAGGTCAAGTGCAGAGGCTGAGACAAGAGATTTCGACTTAATCTTCCCTTTCTTTTTAGAGTATTCGATGGTCTTTTATTTTAAGGGATCTGAGTTAGAATAAGAATTAAAGAGAACAAAAAGACAATACACTTCTAGTATTTTTTTCTATTAAATTTAACCTCCCCCCGCCTCCCCCCCCCCCCAAATTAAACTCCACAGCAGAGGATTCTTCTCGAAGGAGCATCTGATGAGGTTTGATGTCTCAGCTTGTATTCAATCTTAATGCTGAGCAGCTTAACAGAATCATTTTCTATTGTGATTTCTGTAATTTATTCTTTAAAAGGATGGTGTGTTCTTTTTTCTGTTGCGGAAACAAACTTTTCAGGTATTTTAAAGAATCGTTTATTTTCTAAAATCATTGATAATATGGGAGCCGGCTTTGATTACTGACCTGGCTTTCGAAGCCTTCAGCACCTGCCTAAGTAGTTTTAATTTTATTCCTCAGGAAAACAACTGTACGTTTTGCATGGAAAAGTGCATTTTGCGGGGAGGTCATTTTAGTCTTCAGGGGAGACTGATGTTCCTTAGACCCAGCTAGAAGAGCTCTGAAAAAAATTGACAGACTCGGTAGCTAATTAAAAGTGTGTGGCTGAAAAGGTTCATGATTAATTCATGATAAACTAACAGCATTCATTGTCCTTTCTGAATGTTCTGATGTAAAGTGCAAGTCTTTCTGTGGGGACTGAAATATCTATTCCTAAACACCTAATAACAATATCCATTGTATCTTACCAACATAAAGCCATCCTCGAGGGGTGTTTTACTGTGATTCACAATTCAGAATTCAGGATTCTTGAATAAAGCATATGAAATTCATTCCCTTTCCTTAAGTGGATGAGGACTTTGGAGGTGATCAGGAAAATACTTTTATCGCATCTTTGGTTTTCCTCATTTGTTCCCCTTTAAAAAAAAAGTTTAGTGATATTAAAACGTAGTTTTATCATAAAACAGCAAAAAAGGGAAATCTCCTTTTTATGAGATGTCATTTTATTTGAAGAAATCCATCAGAAGTCTCTTGGCTTATTCTGATTACACATATAGTAGGATAGTCAGTCTTTTTTTTTTTTTTAATCCTTTGACTGTGATGGAAAACTTTTTCAAGTAATCCTAAAAAAACGCTGTTTTAGAGGAGCAAATACCCATGAGATTAAGCACGTTTTAGGGTCAGAAAATTAATCCCAACCACAGAAATTAAGGTTTCTGTGTTGTGCGTCTCAGAGAAAAAATAAAGGAGAAAAAGTTGAGGTCAGTGGTAAAGGGAAATGAGCAATCTGGAAATTACAGGTGACAATCAATAGTGAGGTGTCCAGTGTCATCTTTCTCCTCACATGGGGCTGTGCGGTGTTCCTGCCGAAATCGCTCGGCCTGAATTGGACCCCAAGGAAACAGCAGACCAACACATAATGTAACCCATTGTTTTCAGACAAATGACCTGTATTCTTCTAAAAAGTCGATGTCATGAAAAACAAAGAAAGGGTTGGGGGACAGTTCCAGATTTTAAAGACTAGGAAATGTAACCACAATATCTGAACTTTGACTGGATCTTGGATTGGCAAAAAGAACCCGTTAGCACAATCATCTGGAGACTGTCTAGGAGATGAGTTTATTGAACTGATGTCAGTCTTCACAGTTGTGATCATAGCAATGTGGTTGTTAAGGAAAATGTCCCTGGGGCTGGCTGGTTTGCAGTTGGTTAGAGCATGGTGTTCTAGCCACAAGGACAAGGGTTTGGATCCCCTTCTGGCCAGCTCTCAAAACGGGGAAAAAAAAAAAAAAAAAAAAAAAGGAAAGTGTCAAAGCATCTTTATTGTAGGAGACCTATGCTGATGTATTTAAGGGTTGCAGTGTCATAATCTGTGTAACTTAGTGTAAAACATCATGGTGCATGAATACATTTCTTATCCTTTTTTAATGTAGAAAAAATATGCCATGTAAGCATATGTGCATATATGTATTTATCTGCACATATATATGGGGGGGAGGGATCGAGGGAGGGAGAAAGGAGATGTGGCAGAATGTAAGCAATCCGTAAACCTACCTGAAGGAGTACACCTGTATTCATTTTTATTCTTTCAACTATTTTATGCATTTGAAAATATTTATAAAAAGTTTGGCGCAAAAATAGTACGGATAAAGTTTTATTTTGCTTCTCCAGTTTGAGGAGATGTTTTGGTCCTGTTGGTTTGGTTTTTTAAATTTCCTGCAGAGTCAGCTCCTGGGAGGTGTGTGTTGCGTGCTCTTGTCTGTCTGGTCCGGGTGTCTGTTCTCATCTGTTCTGGTCCCATTTGTGGGGCATCACCGTGTGGTGCAGGGCATCCTGGCTACACGTCATCACTGGGACACTTAATATGATGATTCCCGTTTCTTTGTTACGGGAGATTTGTGGAATACCTGCGGAACCTGCCGTCTCGCATTTCCACGTGACTTCTTTACGTAGTGTTTGGCCCATGGTAGATTCTTGCCAAGCTCTGCATCAGAACCCATCCTGGGTAATTCCAAACTTTCCCAAATCTTTCTATTTTCTTTTTCCTGAGACAGGGTTGTCAGGACAGCATGATCACTATGGAATACAATGGCGGGAGTCCTCTCAGGATTTATGGAAATGGTGGTCTGTGCTCATCTCTGCGTGGTTTGCTGAAGGAGGAACTAGTGCAAGTGCTGTACCTTCTGTGGACCTTTGGGTTACAGCAGGAGCAGCAAAGCCCATGTTGCTTCTTGGCAGGCACATCCTGGCTTCTGAATTGACAACCATGAGTTGTTCTACATTCTGTTTATTTATTTATTTAGGCAGCTGGCCAGTACGGGGGTCTGAACCCTTGACCTTGGTGTTATCAGCACCATGTTCTACTGAGTGAGCTAACCAGCCAGCTGCCTGTATTTTAAAATATAGCATGTAGCATACCTAAGGAATAAAGCATTGCCTATGTAATAAGACATCTTACAGACACACGCCCGCCAAACACTTACTGTGCAATGTGTATGTGCATTCTAGTGAAAACGTTTAGAATGTTTGACGTGGTGTGCAGTGCTTGGCAAACTGTTCGCATTGGAACCCTAGGGATTCTGCGGGCTGTAACAGGGAGGCCTTCTCAGCACTAAAGTGAGACTACTGAGAGAGTTGATTCCATGACCTTCCGCAAGAACAACCTGATTTTCATCTCTGTTGGACATTTGTACAGAGAGAAGGTCCTGTGACTGAAAGCAGTAACAGCCACTGATTTCTCTACCTGTCCTGTTTCATCACTGAGGGTCACACAGAAGCTGAAACATGTCGTCCACGTAAAGATGAGATCATCTCTGTGGATGGCTTCCCCACCGCTTAGCCACAGTGTTCTGAGCTGAATTACTGCTATACTGAAGGAAAAAATAAGTTTTCCTCTTCCCCCTTCTGAGTTCTTTATCTGGCACAGACCCTTGTAACAAAAGACAGATTAATAAGAGAAGAAAGGAGAGAAGGTAACTAGCATGAATACCTCGTGCAGAGGGTAGTTCGAAAAGTTCTTGCAAAAATGGAATTAAAAGGTAACACAAATCTTTCCATGAACTTTTAAAAAATGTAATTTAATTTAATTTTTTAAAAAAATTTTACTTCTCAATATACACTGTAGTTGATGTTCATGCCCCTTTACCCGTTCCTCTCCACCTCCCTGCCATCATATCTGTTCACTTCACTTAAATAGTTCAAGGAATTTTTGTGGATATTCTATCTTCTTCACCTTCCACCCTTGATTTGTTTATCTGTTTATTTATTTATTTATTTTTAGCTCCCGCAAATAAGTGAGAACATGTGATATTTCTCTTTCTGTGCCTGACTCTTTTCACTTAATATAATTCTCTCTAGGTCCATCCATGTTGTTGCAAATGGCAGTATTACATTCGTTTTTATAGCAGAGTAGTATTCCATTGTGTAGATATACCATGTTTCCTTAACCACTCATCAGATGATAAATATTTGGGCTGGTTCCAACTCTTGACTATTGTAAATAGAGCTGCAGTCAACATTGGAGAACAGGTATACCTTCAGCATGATCATTTTCATTCCTCTGAGTATATTCCCAGCAGTGGGATAGCTGGGTCATATGGTAGATCCATCTGTAATTATTTGAGGAACCTCCATACCATTTTCCATAATGGCTGCACCATTTTGCAGCTTCAGCAATACTGTATGAGAGTTCCTTTTTCTCCACAACCTCGCCAGAATTTATCATTCACAGTATTTTGGATATTAGCCATCCTAACTGGAGTGACATGATATCTCAAAGTGGTCTTGATTTGCATTTCCCAGATGCTGAGTGAGGTTGAGCATTTTTTCATGTGTCTGTTGGCCATTCATATATCTTCCTTCGAGAAATGCCTATTCAGCTCCTTCCCCATTTTTTAATTGAGTTATGTGTTTTTTTGCTGTAAAGTTGAGTTCCTTATATATTCTGGATATTAGTCCTTTGTCAGATCTATATTTTGGAAATATTTTCTCCCACTCTGTTGGTTGTCTTTTTACTCTGTTAATTGTTTCTTTTGCTGTGCAGAAGCTTTTTAGCTTGATATAATCCCATTTGTTTATTTTTCCTTTAGTTGTCTGTGCTTTTTGGGTCCTATTGATGAACTCTGTACCAACTTCTACTTCCTGGAGTGTTTCCCCTATGTTTTCTTTAAGGAGTTTTATTGTTTAAGAGTGTATATTTAATTCTTTAATCAATTTTGAGTTGATTTTGGTATATGGTGAAAAGTATGGGTCTAGTTTCATTCTTCTACATATGAGTATCCAGTTTTCCCAGCACCGCTTGTTTGAAAAGGCAGTCTCTTCCCCAGTATGTAGATTTGCTGCCTTTGTCAAAGATCAAATGGCTGTAGGTGTATGGGTTGATTTCTGGATTCTTTATTCTATTTCATTGATCCATATGTCTATTTTTATGCCAGCACCATGCCGTTTTGCTTATAACTTTGTAGTATAATTTAAAGTCAGGTAGCGTTATGCCTCCAGCTTTTTTTTTTTTTTTTTGCTCAGGATTCCTTTGGCTATGCATGGTCTTTTGTTATTCCATATAAATGTCTGAATAGCTTTTTCCATCTCATAGAAAAATGTCATTTGGGATTTTGATGGGGATTGCACTGAATCTGTAGACCACTTTGGGTAATATGGACATTTTCACAATGTTAATTCTTCCAATCGAAGAGCATGGGACATCTTTCCATCTTCTAGTGCCCTCTTTAATTTCCCTCAAAAGTGGTTTGTAGTTCTTTTTGTAGAGATTTTCACATCCTTGGCCAGCTTTATTCCTAAGTATTTTATTTTTTTGGTGGCTATTGTAAATGGGCAAGCTTTCTCAATTTCTTTTTCTACATGTTCACTGTTGGAGTATAGAAAAGCTACTGATTTTTGTGTGTTGATTTTTTATCCTGCAACTTTGCTGAAATCATTTATCAACTCTAGGAGTTTTTTATAGAGGCTTTAGGCTGTTCAATATATAGGATCATATCTTCCTCAAACAGGAACAGCTTCACTTCATCCTTTCCAATCTGGATGCCCTTTATTTCCTTCTCTTCTCTGATTGCTCTAGCTAGTACTTCCAACACTATGTTGAATAGGAGTGGTGAGAGTGGGCATCCTTGTCTAGTTCCTGTTTTTAAGGGAAGGCTTTCAGCTTTACTCCATTCAGGATGATATTGGCAGTGGGCTTATCATATATGGCTTTAATTATGTTGAGATACTTTCCATCCATACCTAACTTGTAGAGTCTTTATCGTGAAAGAATGTTGAATTTTGTCAAATGCTTTTTCAGCATCTATAGAGATGATCATATGGTGTTTGTCTTTGCTTTCATTGATATGGTGTATCACATGTATTGATTTGCATATATTGAACCAACCTCGCATCCCTGGGATGAATCCCACTTGATCATGGTATATAATTTTGTGTATGTGTTGCTGTATTATGTTAGCTAGTACTTTACTGAGGATTTTTGCATCTATATTCATCAAGGATATTGGCCTGTAGTTTTCTATTTTTGATGCATCTTTGTCTCGTTTTTGGTATCACGGTGATGTTTGCTTCATAGAATGAGTTTGGGAGAATGGCCTCTGTTTCAATCTTTTGGAACAGTTTGTAGAGAATTGGTATTAGTTCCTCTTTGAAAGTTTGGTAGAACTCTGCAGTGAACCCATCCGGTCTTGGGCTTTTCTTGGTTGGGAGCCTTCTGATAACAGCTTGGATCTTGTTTATTGTAATTGGTCTGTTCAAATTTTCTATATCTTCTTGGCTCAGTTTTGGTAGTTTGTATGCATCCAGAAATTTATCCTTTTCCTCCAGATTTTCAAATTTGTTGGCATGTAGTTGTTTATAGTAGTCTCTAATGATTCCTGGTATTTCTGTGGTGTCAGTTGTAATATCACCTTTTTCATTTCTAATTTTTGTTATTTGGGTCTTCTCTCTTCTTAGTTAATCTTGTTAAAGGTTTGTTGATTTTATTTATCTTTTCAGAAAACCAACTTTTTGTTTCATTGGTCTTTTGTATTTTTTTCAGGTTTCTAATTCATTTAATTCTGCTCTGATCTTAATTATTTCGTTCTGTCTACTAACTTTAGGTTTGGATTGTTCTTGTTTTTCTAGATCGTTAAGGTGAAGTATTAGGTTGTTTATCTGCCATCTTTCCATTCTTCTGAAGTGAGCATTTAATGTGATAAATTTCCCCCATAATACTGCTTTTGCAGTATCCCACAGGTTTTGGTATGATGTGTCATTATTTTCATTACTTTCAAGAAATTTTTTGATTTCCTGCTTAATTTCTTCTTGGACCCACATGTCATTAAGTAGAATGTTGTTTAATTTCCTTGTGTTTGTATAGTTTACAGAGTTTCATTTATTATTGATTTCTAATTTTAACCATTGTGATCGGAAAAAAATACATGGAATAATTCCAATTTTTTTGAATTTGTTGAGACTTAATTTGTGATGTAACTTGTGGTCTATCCTGGAGAATGTTCTATGTGCTAATGAGAACAATAAATATTCTGAGGTTGTTGGATAGAATGTTCTGTTGATATCTGCCAAGTCCCATTGGTCTAAAGTATTGTTTAGATCTTGCGTTTCTCTGCTGATTTTTTGCCTATATGATCTGTCTAATGATGAGAGTGGGGTGTTCAGGCCCCCTGCTATTATGGTATTAGTGTCCATCTCTTTCTTTAGATCTAATAGTGTTTGCTTTGTAAATCTGGGTGCTCCAGCATTGGGTGTGTATATGGTTATGATTGTTTTGTCTTTTTGATTGATAGATCCTTTTATCATTACATAGTGGCCTTCTTTGTCTCTTTTTCTGACTTTTGCTTTAAAGTTTCTTTTATCTGATATAAGAATAGCTACTCCAGCTTGTTTTTTATTTCTATTTGCATGATATATCTTTTTCCATCCTTTCACTCTTAGTCTATGTGTGTCTTTACAGGTCAAGTGAATCTCTTGAAGACAGCATATTGTTGCATCCATCTTTTTAATCCAGTCAGTTAATCTGTGTCTTTTGAATGGGAAATTTAATCTCCTTATATTTAGAGTTATTATTGAAAAGTGTTGATTTACTCCTAGCATTTTACTGATTTTTGTTTAGATGTCTTAAGTACGTTTTGTTCCCTTCTAATTTTCTGTTTGTCTTCTGTATTTGTTGATTTCTTGGGGTGAGAGATAAACTACTTTTTTTCTCTTTGGTTAGCATTTTTGTTTTGCTGCTAGGTATTGTTCTTTCTTGTGTATTCATGTCAATGATGGTTGTTTTTGTGGTATCAAACCCAGTAAATCCTTGAGAATTTCTTGTAGGGCTGGTTGTATGGTGGTGAACCCCTGCAGTTTTTGTTTGTCTGAGAAATATACTATTTGTCCCTCATTTTGGAAGAATAGTCTTGCTGGGTAAAGTATCCTTGACTGGCAATTTTTGTCCTTTAGTGTTTTGAATATATCATCCCATTCTTTACTGGCTTTTGAGGTTTCTGATGAAAAGTCTGATGTTATTCTGATTGGGGCTCCCTTGTAGGTGACTTGCTGCTTCTCTCTTGCAGCATTATTTTTTTAAAAATTTTATTTTGTCGATATACATTGTGGCTGATTATTGTTGCCCATCACCAAAACCTCCCTCCCTCCTCCCTCCCCCCTCCCCCCCACCAATGTCCCCTCTGTTTGCTTGTCGTATCAACTTCAAGTAATTGTGGTTGTTATATCTTCTCCCCCCCCCCCCCCGGTTTGTGTGTGTGTGAGTGTGTGTGTGTGTGTGTGTGTGTGTGTGTGTTTGTGTGTGAATTTATATATTAATTTTTAGCTCCAACCAATAAGTGAGAACATGTGGTATTTCTCTTTCCATGCCTGACTCGTTTCACTTAATATAATTCTCTCAAGGTCCATCCATGTTGTTGCAAATGGCAGTATTTCATTCGTTTTTATAGCTGGGTAGTATTCCATTGTGTAGATGTACCACATTTTCCCTATCCACTCATCTGATGATGGACATTTGGGCTGGTTCCAACTCTTGGCTATTGTAAAGAGTGCTGCGATGAACATTGGGGAACAGGTATACCTTCAACTTGATGATTTCCATTCTTCTGGGTTTGGATTGTTCTTGTGTTTCTAGTTCTTTAAGGTGAAATGTTAGGTTGTTCACTTGCTATCTTTCCATTCTTCTGAGGTGAGCATTTAATGCAATACATTTCCCCCTTATTACCGCTTTTGTAGTATCCCACAGGTTTTGGTATGATGTATCATTATTTTCATTAGTTTCAATAAATTTTTTGATTTCCAGCTTGATTTCTTCTTGGACCCATATGTCATTAAGTAGAATGCTGTTTAATTTCCATGTGTTTGTATAGTTTCCAGAGTTTCGTTTGTTATTAATTTCTAGTTTTAATGCATTGTGGTCTGAGAAAATACATGGGATAATTCCAATTTTTTTGAATTTATTGAGACTTGATTTCTGACCTAATATGTGATCTATCCTGGAGAATGATCCATGTGCTGAGGAGAAGAATGAATATTCTGAGGTTGTTGCATGGAATGTTCTGTAGATATCTGCCAATTGCAATTGGTCTAGAGTCTTGTTTAGATCTTGTGTTTCTCTACTGATTCTTTGCCTAGATGATCTGTCTAATATTGACAGTGGGTGTTCAGGTCCCCTGCTATTACGGTATTAGTGTCTATTTCCTTCTTTAGGTCTAATAGAGTTTGTTTTATAAATCTGGCTGCTCCAACATTGGGTGCGTACATATTTATGATTCTTATGTCTTCTTGCTGGATCAGTCCTTTTATCATTAAGTAGTGTCCGTCACTGTCTCTTTTTATGGTTTTTAGTTCAAAGTCTATTTTGTCAGATATAAGAATAGTTACTCCAGCTCATTTTTCTTTTCTGATTGCATGGTAAATCCTTTTCCACCCTTTCACTCTTAGTCTGTGTGAATCTTTATGGGTGAGGTGGGTCTCTTGTAGGCAGCATATAGTTGGGTCCTCCTTTTTGATCCAGTCAGCCAGTCTGTGTCTTTTGATTGGGGGATTTAAGCCTTTTACATTAAGAGTTGTTATTGAAAGGTGTTGATTCATTCCTAGCATTTTATTGGTTGTTTGGTTGTCTTAGGTGTCTTTTGTTCCTTGCTTTCTGATTTACTGTTTGGTTTCTGTGTTTGTTGGTTCCTTAGGTTGTAGACAGCGTTTTTGTTAGCTGGTTTTCTCTTCATGAATGCCATTTTTATTATACTAGTGGGTTTTGATTTTTCTTGGGTTTTTATGGCAGTGGTAGCTATTTTTCAGGAACCAAACCCAGTACTCCCTTGAGGATTTCTTGTAAGGGTGGTTGTGTGGTAGTGAACTCCTGCAGTTTTTATTTTTCTGAGAAATATACTATTTGCCTTTTATTTCGGAAGGATAGCCTTGCAGGGTAGAGTATTCTTGGCTGGCAATCTTTGTCTTTTAGTATTTTGAATATATCATCCCATTCCTTTCTAGCTTTTAGTCTGATTTTAGCCTGATTGGGGCTCCCTTATAGGTGATTTGACGATTCTCTCTTGCAGCTTGTAAGATTCTCTCTTTGTCTCTGAGTTTTGCCAATTTGACTATAACATGTCTTGGAGAAGGCCTTTTTGGGTTGAATACATTTGGAGATCGTTGAGCTTCCTGGATCGGAGATCTGTGATTTTTCCTATACCTGGGAAGTTTTCTGTCACTATTTTGTTGAATATGTTTTCAATGCAATCTCTGTTTTCCTCCCCTTCTGGGATACCCATGACTCGGATATTTGAGTGCTTAAGGTTGTCTGATATCTCTCTCAAATTTTCTTCAATGTCCTTGATTCTTTTTTCTTTCTTTTTGTCTGCTTGTGTTATTTCAAACAGCCCATCTTCAAGTTCAGAGGTTCTCTCTTCAACTTCGACAAGCCTGCTGGTTAAACTCTCCGTTGTGTTTTTTATTTCGCTGAATAACTTCTTCAGTTTGGCAAGTTCTGCTACATTTTTTTTCAGGACATTGAGTTCCTTGTACATTTCCTCTTTCAGGTCCTCTATACTTTTCCTCATTTCATCATGATGTCTAGCTGAATTTTCTTGTATCTCATTCAGTTTCATTAGAATTATCACTCGAAATTCCTTGTCAGTTATTTCACTAGCTTCTTGTTCTATAAGATCTAGAGTTTGAGATTTGTTAACTTTTGGTGGTGTACTTTCTTGATTTTTTGTATTTCTGGTATCTTTTTTTTGATGTTTATTCATTCTGGCAGGGGGTTTCACAGTCCACTGGTTTGAGACTATTGACTAACTAAGATGTTGCTGTGGTTGCCAATTTCGTATGGCTACCTCCGTGACTGCTCAGTTGGCCTCTAGTGCCTTGTGTGTGTGGTTGCCTCGGGTCTTGGGCCTCTCCGGGGAGCCACCTCTCTGGTCACCTTGGACTCTGCTGGACTGCTGGATCACGGGGCGGTACTGCAGGGTGTGTGGTCTCTGTTGAGCTTCTACTTCCCGTGCAGGACTTCTCCCTTTTCCGTGTGCTTTGTTCCAGGCTTTTGGATCTTGCAGTGGCGACCCCACAGGGTGTGTAGTTTCTGTCGAGTCTCCGCCTCCCTATCCGGACGTCTCCCCGCTCTGTGCGCACTGGGCTGGGCTGGGACGTGTCTTCTGCAACCCTCATCTATCAGCTGGGCCTTCAATACCCTGCTCGGCACTGCCTCGCCCAGGAAGTCTACCAGGTTTCTGCTAGGCACAGACGACCGGTCGCTCTGGGTGCCTTTGTAGCACTGTGTGGATCTTTCTCGGGACTTATCACCTTCCTCCTGGTATCGTGTACTTGTCTTATCTCCCATACCAGAGCGTGAGCTTCTCGGGGGAGGAGCCCACAGCACACGGTTCATCTTTGAATCCCCCCGGTGCGGACTGAGTCCGGTGCCCACCCGCAGTCAGCTGTCTGGCAGGTTCAAGCGAACTTGGGAACTCTCCAACCACACTATTCCTAACCAGAAATTGGTTAGGCATTTTTCCAAACTGGTGGCCGCAAAGGTGGTATCTGCCTGCCAGTAACAGGAAGTTACTGGGGGCCGGAGCCCAGGGTGCGGTGGAGTGACAGACGGCCCAGCCTGTACTTCCTTGCCCTCCCGACGCTGGCCGGGGACGCCCCACGCCACCAGCCCTGCCAGAGAACCGTGGAGAGATTGGGAGGAGAGGCCGGCCCGCAGGCCCCGGGAAGCTCTGCGCCGGGGCAAGCAAGTGGGAAGGCTCAGTGAGGAGTCGAGCCGGGCAAGGAGGACAGGCTTTGCCGAGCCGGGCCAGAGCTGCCACCACCTGAGAAATGGAGGCAGCCCCGGGGCGGTGAGTGGCCCGGTGGGGCAGGTGGAAGCCGGGCAGGCGTCTGCCCTCCGAGCAGGGCCGGGCCGGGGGTCACTCGCAGGGCTGTGTCGGGTTGGGTGTATTTCTCTCTGCCTCTGCTTTGTCGCCGTCCCTGTTCTCGGCCGCTGCTGCCTCGGGCTGCTCAGTCGGTCCCGCAGCGTGGCTTGGGCACTCCCAGGAATCTTCTTTTATGCCGGCCTGAAACCTCGAATCCTGAAAAGGGCATCTGGCTGCCTTCAGCGCGGCCCCGACCTCCGGGATCCTGGCTGCATCAACAGCAGCCCCAGCGCCGTGTTCCCTGTTTAGAGACTCGCTTTTGCAGCTAAGAAACAGTTCTTTTCGTGCTCCATACTTCAAAGCTGTTGCCTGTAAATGAGGCAGCCTCTCCTGCCAAGGGCAAAGTGGCAGTCAGCCCCCACGACTGGCCACCAGCAGCGGTTCTCCCTTAAGAGACAGCAAGAGGAAGGTCCACAAGTTTCCCAGCTGCCTAAGGCCCAGTGGCCTCCTTTTCCACCTCAGCTACTCCGCGCCAACCGCCGCAGCCACCGCCATCTTAGGATCCTCTGTTACAAGTCTCTTGCAGCTTTTAAGATTCTCTCTTTGTCTTTGAGTTTTGCCAGTTTGGTTATCACATGTCTTTGAGAGGACCTTTTTGGGTTGAATGTGTTTGGGGATCTTCGGGCCTCCTGAATCTGGAGATCTGTGACTTTCCATATACGTGGAAAGTTTTCTATTATTTCATTGAATATGATTTCAATGCTATTTCATTTTTCTTCCCTTTCTGGAATACCCATGATTTGCATATTTGAGCACTTAAGATTGTCTATAGTCTCTCTTAAATTTTCTTCAATTTTTTTCATTCTTTTTTTCTTTTTTCTGGTCTGCCTGTGTTAATTCAAACAGCCTGTCTTCAAGGTCACAAATTATCTCTTCTCCTTGTTCAAGTCAGCTGGTTAAACTCTCTGTTGTGTTTTTTATTTCATTGAATGAATCCTTCAGCTCCACAAGCTCAGCTACATTCTTTTTCAAGGCATTGATTTCTTTGTACATTTCTTCCTTCAGATCCATTATACTTTTTCTCTTTTCTTTGTGTTGTGTAACTGAGTTTTCTTGTATCTCACTTAGTTTCCTTAGAATTGTTACTCTAAATTCCTTCTCTGTCATTTCAAAGACTTCATGTTCTATAGGATTTAGCACTTGAGAGTTATTATTTTCCTTTGGTGGTGATGTACTTTCTTGATTTTTCATATTTCTGGTATCTTTACTTTGGTGTTTTGTCATTGTGGCCAGGGGTATCACAGTCCACTCATTTCATCCTCATGTCTGGCTTGGATCTGAAGGGACTGCTGCATCTGGTCAGCAGGAACTGGCCTGGGCTGGGCGTCCCAGTGTGCCTGCCTGTTCTAGGACAGCTGGCTTGGGGTGTGGGGACCCTGAGGCTCTTAAGTCTCTCCCAGGGGTGGGGATCAGCGTGGGCCAGGGGTCCCACCCCACCTGCCTTCTCAGGCATGGCTAGCTTGGGGCAATGGGGCCCCAAGGCTCTTAAGTCTCTCCCAGTGCAGGGACTGGCCTGGGCAGGAAGTCCCACCCTGCCTGCCTTTTCTAGCATGGCTGGCTTGGAGTGTGGTGACCCCAAGCCTCTGAGGTCTCTCCCAGGGGTGAGGACTGGCTTATGCTGGAAGTCCTGCCCTGCCTGACTTCTCTGGGATGGCTGGCTTGGGGTATCAGAGCCCCAAGCCTCTTAAGTCTGTTCCAGCAGTGGGGACCAGCCTGGGACAGAGGTTCAGCCCCACCTGCCTTCTTTGGCATGGCTGGCTCAGGGTGTGGGGGCCCCGAGCCTCTTAAGTCTCTCCCAGCAGCAAGGACCAGTCTGGGCTGGAAGTCCCACCCTGCCTGCCTTCTCTGGGATGGCTGGCTTGTGGTGTGGGATCCCCAAGGCTCTTAAGTCTCTCCCGATAGTAGGAATTGGCCTGGGCCAGAAGTCCCACCCTGCCTGCCTTCTCCAGCCTGGCAGGTTCGGGGTGTATGGACCCAGAAGCTCTAAAGTCTCTCTATGCAGTGGGGAGCAACCTGAACTGGGGTCCCGGGGTGCACTGTTCCTGCCTATTCCAGTGCAGATCTTGGGTCTTCTGTCATTGCTCCTTAATAGTTGCAGATTGGTCGCTCTGTGGGAGAGAGCAACACCAGGAACCAACTACTCTGCCATCTTGACCCAAACTCCCAAATCTTTCCATGAGCTTTTTGAAGACCCCAAGAAACATCGGAGGAAGTCAGTCTCAAAGAGGTGGCTTTCATGTTCAGGCTTAAATATCATCACCTGCTGAAACAGAGAAAGAAGGGCATGGGGAAGGCCAGTGATGGGTAGGCACCCGGGAAAAGTGTGGTTAACCAAAGTAAGGTTTGTCATGCAGATTTAAATTGGCGCCTTTTGCAAGGATAAGATCGTCTAGTGATTTAGTTCTCCTCCTCTTCCTAGTTCAGTGAGGGAGACACCCTTACAAATGGAGGTTTCCTTTATAGATTTGGGTTCCTCTTACAAAAAGGTGAATTCTACTCTGTTTTTAGAGCTTCTCCTATGTCTGCAGTATCTCAAAATAATCCTTATGACAAAAAGGCATATTTAGGGGTAGCATATTCCGGTCCCTTACACTCTCTAGCCATTGTGGGATTTACAACACCATGACCATTGCTATCAATATCATCAACAACAAAGAGAGGCATGGATTATCTTGGAAGAAATTATTTTTAGACCCAAACATCTTTGATGCAAAAGATCCAAAGCCCCGTTTCATTGGTTTCGTAGCTGTCTCTTGGCTGTGACCTTGCCTCTCTGTCTGTACCTCGGGCAACTTGGGCTGAGCCGTCTTTGTCTCTCAGACGTCCAGCCTTCGTCCTTTCTAGTGGTCTGTCTGCATCTGTCAAGTGTTCTCTCCTTCCACCAGCAGCCAGGGTCACCTTCTCAAATCCTAGGACTGATCCTTGCCCATTGGAACCTTTCCATGGCTTCCTATGGGAAGGAAGATGGAATTCCAGAATGAGGCCTGGACGATCTTCAATGTCAGGCTCTTACCTACCTTCCCACCCCCAGGCCCTCCCTGCATCTGACTCCCTATTGCTTCTTTCTTCCCTTAGTCACTTTATCTTAAAATCTCTCTTACCAGCCAGGCTCCCTTCCCTTCGGGGCCTCTGCACAAGCTGACCCTTCCTTATTTAGTCTCCTCACCTCTCTTCTGCCAGGTGAGGTCCACTCCAGGCTCCAGGCTCTCTTGTCCACTAGCAATGTCATACCGTTGCTTACATAATTATCTGCCAATGTGGATTATAGGATCATATGAATGTGCAAACATATTGCAAGTTATGTGAGGGCAAGACGGTACAGTGCACCCTCGTGTATCCCTACAAGGCAGAGTGATGCAGGAGGGTGCACTTTGTAGCTGTTTAGTAATGAATTATTGAATTCATGAATGGAAAAAATAACTGTTTCCAATGCCATACTGATATTAAATTATATTCCTTGGATTTCAACCACACAAGGAAAACAAACAAACAAAACAAAAAGAAAACCTTTCTCATATGATTTGACCTACAGATTACACCAGTATAAAGAATGATCTTTAGCCCTGTCTGAGGTTTCCCAAACTTTTTCATTGTTGAATTTATATCCTTAAAAATGGTGAAGGCTGACACCTGTTAAAGATAATCTCCAATTAACCTACTCAAGAGTCCAGAGGGGAACCAAAGCATCTGATCCCTGGCAGCAGCATGTATTATTATTATTTTTTTTTTTCTTTATAGAGTTTTCAACTAAGGCTTGTGAATTGCCTGCCATATTTTACTGTGTGTGCTTTAGTTGCCTTCCTGACAATCATTTAAGAAGTTTAGCAGTTCTTTACTTTATAATGTATGTGGGGTATCTTGTTTACGAGGATATTTTTTTCCTTAAAGAGCTCATATGAAATTCTCCATTTTAGGAGTGAGTTCTATGGAAATTTCTTTGGAAATTTTCTATTTTAGGAGAGTCTGCAATGTAGTTCTCAGATATAAAATATGATATTATTTGAAGTCATTTCGGAAGTGATCCATCTGTAACCACAACTTCAAATTCTTTATCATATTTTTATGTAAAGTATTGGAAGATGGTAATAAACTGTCTAAAGTTAGATTGATTTTATAATTTAGGGGTGCAGCGTTTTAATTTTAAAATAATAATCAGTTGATAAGGAGTGGTTGGTATATGTCTGTTAACCTGTACTATGTTATATCTCTTTTTTTAAAAAATTAACCACCAATTTGATGACATAACAGAAATTTACTATTCAGTATCATTTTTCATAATTCCTTCTTTTCATTACTTAAAATTTAGGTTCATTCTTTGAATTCTAAGTTTTTATGATCTTTTTAGTCTCTGGGAGTCCTTAGTTTTTTGCAGTTTGTTTCCAGAGCCTGAGAGGATTTTCTTTGTGTGTTTAAGTGTGTAACATTTCACACCGGATGAATGGAGAACCAGTTGGCTTTAGTCATTTGTCACATTTATTTATTTCAACATTCTAATATTCGGAGTGGGGTTGATCAAGTGCATAGCTAATAGATATTTACAATAATTAATCAGATGCCATTTCTTTGCTTAGTTACACATGTTCTTTGCTTTTTAAAATAAACATCAGTTGGGTTATTCTGAGATCAAGACTTAGACTCCAGAATAGACTTATCTTTAAAGGATACTTCTCTTTTCCAGAAATAGGAAATTGCCTAATACCATTTATAGCTTTTGGAGACATTAACATAGAAATGCAAAAGATAAGTGTGAGGAGCACATTTAGTAACACTGAACATCATAATGGTAACTTAAAGCAATTTTGATTTCCTATTCAAAACCCCACATTTGAAGTATTAGAGAACTTTGTGAACTTCATTTTTTTTTTTTTTTTGTATAATACTGTTCTGTAGTTTATTATTTTAGGTCTTCTTCTATGAAAATGTCAAGAACTGGTTTAGTGTCCAATCCCTAGTTTTTTCCTAAGTCCTTTGAAAATATTACTTAAGTAATTTTTTTTTGTTGTTCTTCTTTCATAATGTTGGAAAAGATTTGATAAGTATGATGTAATTTCCTTAAGAAAAATTTTTATCGGACTTGCTGGAAATTTTGACATTTTATGCAGTAACTCTAGACTCTCAAATCTCAAAGCATGTTATGATGTCTATGATGTAAAAACATGCTGCAGCCTTCTCTGCATCATGGATGTAATTGATGATCTCACATTCTCATCTTGAGAGGCAGAGCTGGTGGAGTGGGTCCAGGGTACTTGATAAAACCACAGAATGCTCTCCCTTCTTTCTCTTGCTGTCTCTGCACATTTGTTGGGCCAAGCATGGAAAAGATGGGTAATGGGAGAGGAGGAGGCAAGATGAACTTCCGTTTTTTTATTAAGTGATGGGAGTGAGGTGCCAGGAGCAAAAATGGGTGTCACTGTGCATGACGAGCACTTTCTTTAGCTGAGCCTGATAGTGGGCGCCTCTGTAGATTGACACTAAGAACTGCAGGCCAGGCATGTCTCATGGCCCAATCAGACTCCCCCAAAGCGCAGCACCTCTTGGACTCCGACTTGTTCAACCCCTCTTTTCCCCTCAGCACCCTCAGGCCATGCCTGCTACTCATCACCCATGGTCCACGATGGAAGCTGTCATTCCTCTTGCACTCTGCTTTGTCACCCATAGTTTAAATGAAGCCGTATGTGAAACCATATACTGGATGGATAGGTAGATGGATGGATAGATAGAGATGGAATAGATAGATACATAGATGACAGATCGATACATAGAATAGAGATAAATAGATAAATGAATAGATGGATGGATGGATTGAATAGATGATAGGTGCAATAGACAGAGACAGATGGTAGGTGGATGATAGATACAGATAGATGAGAGAGAGATATAGATAGATGGATAGATAGATGTTCTTGTTCCTGCACCTTGTTTTTTCTATGTTGAGAATGTTCTCAAAGGGACATGTTAGTGGTTAAATTTTCTGAGCCAACAGCAAAGATTGTTCTTCAAGAATGTTCTGAACATGAAAATGCAGACTGGTTTTGTGTTTTTCCCTAGCCTGTCGTGTGTGCACATACACAGACCTGTGGGGTGTGTGGCAGACTTGGAGCTCCGTGAATCACTGTGATAACCACAGAGAAGCAGGCTTTTCACCTGCTGCAAAAGGTTTCACTTTGCATTCCGTCTCCTTTCCGGTTGTGCTGTGGGATGGAAGTCCTGTCACATGCATCGTACTCTTCAAACGTTCTGCTCAATAATAATCTGCTTGCAAGTTGATGGCCTTTCATGGTTTGTGTCTGTGAGGGGAATCTGCTCTGCTTCAGGGACCTGCACTGGAGGTTTTACGCATTTGTCTCTGATCTCTGATTTAGATGCTTCCTGTCTTTGTGGTCATCTTGGGAGGGCTGAGGTCCGATTTCTTGGCTCCCAACTTTACCTCCTTCCCAAAACATCTACAACCTTCAACAGGGAACTGTTAGCCTTGCAAGTTACTAGTTTACTTTTGATTGATAGCTTTTATTTACTAAGCAGTTTTGCAAAGCTCAAGGGAATTAGTGAAAAACAAGAATCAAAATGGCTGTGTTTTCAAGATGCCTGTGCTCTTACTAGGCTGGAAAAGTGATTTTATTTTGACCGCTATCAGGACTTGAGCGGAACCATGCCACTGGCACCCCAGGGTCTCTAGTTTGGAGATGACCTGTCATGGGACTTCTCAGCTTCCATAATCACGTGAGCCAATTCCCCTAATAAATCCCATATCATCTATTTATCTGTCTACCTACCTATCTGTCTATCTACCTGTGTATCTGTCTATCTGTCTATCTATCTATCTGTCTATCTGTCTATCTGTCTGTCTGTCTATCCATCCATCCATCTTATTGGTCTCTCTGGACAACCCCGACTAATACAATGCTCTTAATTTGAAATTGTCACTCTACCTTTCATGTTTTTCTTTGTTTTAATTAGACATTTGAGTGATAATTTTTTTTTTTTCATTTTCAGCAAAATGTAAAAAAATATTGAAATTTAAATCTTTGGTATGTTTGCTACTACACAATTATAATCAGAGTCTTTGTCCATAGAGAAAACTCCAGAGATTAGAAATCCGTGTTAATTCAATTCTCTGCAACAAGCATTTATGAGGTATTTACCATGTGATTGTGCTTAAAGAATAAGGACTAAACATATTTCTCTTAAAAGGGAACCTTATTATTCTTATTTGATTATTTGACAAGGGCCATCTACACAGTTATCAGAGCCACCAAATTGAAGTTCTGTAAACTAGGGTCTCACCAAGGCCATCTGTAAGCCCAGGTTTGTTTTCTTTTTATTCCCATTAGTACATATTATCACACTTGAGGAACTTTGTAAATTTAACTATGACACTATTTCCTCAGCAAAAACACCATATGATTAAATTACTCTTTGAAGACTTTTTTTTTCTGATTGTAATAATAAGTAGAACATTCGATAAATACAAAAGTGCATAAAGAACCATATAAAAACCACTGCTAGTCTCGCTCCCCTCAAACTAATTACAAATAAAGTTACACCGTCTTTCTTTCCAGTTAAGTGTATGCATGTCTACACACACATATGCACATGAGACATACATATATGAAGTTTTAAAAAAATTTATGTTGCCTTTATGTAATGTTGGATTCTGCCTTTTCCACCCTAAAATAATATCAAGGCTTTTCTACCTGATAAGATATTCTTCAAAAGTCAAGAATTTTAAGGGCTGCATAATATTCTAGTATGTAATTTATTTAACTTTCCTCAAGTCTCCTAGCTTCACAATTTTCTAACCAGCATTGATAAGAATATATTGATAAAAGACATATCTGTGAGTCTCAATATATTCACAGGATAAATTCCTGGAGGTAGAAATTCTGAGTGAAAACGTTGAGGCACTTGGTATCCGTTATCAACATGTTCCCAAAAGTCAGTCCAAGTTTGCATTTCCAACACCAATGCGCAAGAGTCCTCTTGGATCATTTCCTTCCCGAGATACAGTGTTACCACATTATAATATTTGCCAAATGGGTGGGTTAAAAAGAGCTTTTTCCTTGTGTTTTCATTTTAACTTTCTTTGATTCATAATGAGGTTGAATATTTTTCATGTTTATATTAAGATATAATTGTTTTCTCATTCATTTGTCTTTTGCCATTTTTTAAAACACTAGGATGTTGAGATATTGATTTTTTCCCATCTGTCCTTCCTTCCTTTCTTTGTTCCTTCTTAATCTATTGTTGATAACACTATTTCCCATTTTAAGATCGTGGATAATTACAACAGGTTTCCTCTGAGCTACTCTGTGGCCTCACACGCATGCTAGGTCCACCTCAATAGCAAAGCTTCTCTTGCCTGTTGTTGCAGATACACTGGGGCACTTGGGCATGGGTGGTGGTCAGACCTCATGGAAAGGGAAGAAGAAAAACAGGATTTTGGATCATTTTCCAGTGAAATAGACCCTTGGGAAAGAGCATGAGTGCACAGTAAGCTCTTAACAGGTGTTTTTCATTCCAGTTTAATTACATTGGAAGAAGAGGGTGGTTTTCTCCACCTAAGCACCAACAACCTGGATTCACAGTGAGGTAGAGAAAGAATGAGAATTTAATTATTGCAATCATTATTCATCATGCATCACTGTCCCCCCATGCTAAAAGTGACTTGTTTGTCCTTATTTATGAGCATGCAAAACAACAGGACATGCAGTCAATTGGGCATACATACTCTTTCCCCACACTAACTAGCAGGTTCTTTGGGAGTGGATACCATCAGCGCAAGGAGCAGATAGTCTGCTCCCAGTATATTAGTGTGTGGTCAGTTGAACTCTGGCTGGAGTGGTTTGGCTGGTATAGAACTCCAGGTCCATACTCATTTTTCCTCCAGAATTTGGAGCCATTGCTTGATTGTCTTGTACCAGTCAGTTGAAAGGCCAAAGCCATTCTGAGTCTTCTCTTTTTGTATGGAACCCATCACCCTTCCTACCGTCCATGCACTTAGAATCTTTTCTTTGTCTTCAACATCTAAAATTATGTGCTAAGGGGACGTGCTCTGCTTTTGTGTTTATTCATTGTTTGGGCACCCAGTGGTCTGTTCAATATGGAGATTCATGCCCTTCAGTTCTAAAACTGTGTCTTGAATTATTGCTTTGGTAATTTACCCTCTCATGCCTGCTCTCAGTCTCTCTTCTCTGGAATATCTATTAGCTGAAGATTGGACCCTTGGTTATGATATACTAATTTTCATATCTGTTCTCTCCTGTTATCAATCACCTTGCCTTTCTGTTCCATTTCCCTTTGAGATGTCCTCAACTTGATCTTCTCAGCATTCTGCTGAATTATTTCATTTATCATAGGCTGTGTTTCCCAAAGCTCTGTATTGTTCTCTAAAATATGCTTTTCTCATAGCATCCTTTTATTATTTATCAACTTAATGATTGATCAATTTTTTTTTTTTTTGGTCATTTGGTCTCTGACAAAATTATTATAACATTTTATTATTTTATTTTCTTTTATTTTATATTTTATTATAATTTTAAATAATTTAAAATTATTAAATTATTTAAAATTATTAAGATTATTTTATATTTTATTATCTTTTAAAATTATATTTTTTATTATAACATTATATTTCTATAACATTAATGATAGTCAATCATTTTTAACCTACAAAAATAGCTATTTCTAATGATTCATCCTAATACACTGATAAAAAGATGTAGTCTCATTTATCAATAATTAAAGCCCTTCTTTTTTATTGCAAACATACATAGAATTGTACGATCCAAGGACGTTAAATAAAAGGCATGCACGTACATGTGTGAATAAAACACAAATTCTGATTCTATGGAAGTGCTAACCAAAGCTATGCTAAAAAATTTTGCTGTAAATGTAAATATTATTAGATATATCATATAGACCAAATGGTTATCAGGGAAAAAAACAATTCATTAGTTAAGATTCAGCAAGCAAATTTGATATTCTTTTGCTGTAGTCAATTTTAGTAGTTTAAGATTTTCATTTAAAATCATACATATTCCCTCATGCAAAGAAAACACATTTTTAAGAGTTGCTGACGATTTTTTCTGCATTGCTCAGGAATTGCTTTTTTATTCAGAATATGACAACTAGCACACTGTCCTTTAATCTCCTTTGCATTGCACGCATGAATTTCGTTGGCATTGTCTTAAAGCATTTCCATGATATGTGCACGTTATAAGGATTAAAATAGTACTGGGTTATTTCACTTAACATAATTTTCTCCAGACTCATCCATGTTGCTGCAAATGGCAGAATTTCATTCTTTTTTTATGACTGACTAGTATCCCATTGTGTCTATATACCACGTTTTCTTTATCCAGTCATCCATTGATTGACACTTTGGTTGGTTCCATATTCTGGCTACTGTAAACAGAGCTGCGATGAACATGGGAGTGCAGGTGTCTCTTCAACATGATGATTTCCACTCCTCTGGGTATATACCCAGTAGTGGGATTGCTGGATCATGTGGTAGCTCTATCTGCAGTTGTCTGAGAAAATCATGTTAAGTGAAATTAGCCAGACCAAGAAACAGAAATACTACATGTTCTTACTCATAACTGGATGCTAGGAAGGAAGGAAGAGAGGCAGGGAGGGCAGGAGGGAAGAAGGAAGGAATGAAGGAAAGAAAGAAAGAAAAGGCCACAACAATACGTTGAACTCTCAGAGGTAGAGAACAAAACCTAAGGATCCTAGAGATGGGAAGGAGGGAGAGAGGGGTTTTGGGAAGAGATAGGTCAGACAAAGGGCATGAAGAAATATTACGATTTGTAAGAATGTATATATGCTAATAACAAATAAAAATTTTTAAATAAAAAGTAGTACTGGAGAGTGGAAGACTGGAGAATGATGGTTAACTTTGTCTTTTGGTGGCTGGCAGGGACAGGGATTGAACCCTGGACCTGGGTGTTATCAGCACCATGCTCTAATCAGTTGTGCTGACTGACCAGCCCCCATGGCAGCTAACTTGTAGTGATTCTGTCAAATTCTCTGTTATCGAAGTTTTTCTCATTCTTCAACCCTTTGTATTTTAATTTTTTAGAAATGTTATTTTTATTATCATAAAAAATATATTTTTATTGTTAAAAACAGAAAAACATAAAAAATAAAATAAAAATTTCATAATTCTACCACCCATACTAACCATTGCAATGATTTTTGTGTATGTCAAGCCAAAGAACTAAAAAAAAAAAAATATATATATATATACATATATATTCATCCAGAATTTTCTATGTTGTAATATATAGAAATGGCAGCTTAGTATTTGTTCTACTTTATAATTTCCTTTTTTTTTTTTTTTTTTTTTTTTTTTGGCGCTGGCTGGTGTGGGGATCTGAGCCCTTGATCTTGGTGTTATAACACTGTACTCTAACCAGCTGAGTGAACCAGCCAGCCCTATAATTTCCATTTTTTTAACCTTTTTATTTTGAAATAATTATAGATTCACAGGTAGCTACAAAAAAAAAAAAAAAATAGTGCAGAGAAATCTCTTCTACTCTTGATTCTGTCTTCTCCAATGATACCAAAACTGCTGGTTTTCAACAGACATTTTTTTCTATACTTTGAGACCTGGAGAGTCCCGAGTTGATTTAAATAACTGCTGTTTCTATCTCCTTTCTTTCTTCCTCTGTAACTTCCTAAATTTCTTTTTTCTTTTCTAATTTCTTTCATACCTTCCTCCTTTCTTGTATTTTCACTGCCTTTCTGGAGTTTCCTATGGCTGCTTTAACAGATTACTGAAAACTCAGTGGCTTAAAGCAAGATAAATTTATCACCTTACAGTTCTGGAAATCGATTTCACTGGGCTAAAATCAAGGTGTTGGCAGGGCTGCACTCTTTTCTGGAGGTTCTAGGGATTATTTCCTTGCCTTCTTCCAGGTTTTTCAGGCCTCCTGCATTCCTTGGCTCAGGGCCCCTCCCTCCATCTCCAAGGCTTGCATCTTCCAAGCTCTCTCACCTCCCTCTTAAAGGGACCCTTGTGATTACATTGGGGCCACCTGGATAATTTTGGATGATCTCCCCATGTCGTGATCCTTAACTTAATCACATTTGTTAAATCCCCTCTGCTTTTAAGGCCAAGTATTCCCAGATTCTGGGGACTGGGTTGTAGATGCAATTCAACCCACCATAGTTCCTTGAGTTCTTTCTGTTCTGAGGTTGGTGCATCCAGCCAATGTGTCCTGAGCCGTTGTTAGGTGCCAAGGGCTGTGCTAAGTAAGCATTGTGTGTCACACAGTGTTGCAGTTTGGTACATATTTGTAGATGGAGTGAAAAAATATGAATTGGAATACAAAGATGCATACCGCAGATGTCTTTTTTAAATACAGGTGGAATATGGAAATGCATTTATAGAATAAATATCTCTAGCCCAAGATCTCTCTAGCTTTGGGTAGAAAAGTATTTACTTTTGTATCTGTACCCACTGTGTTCATTTTCTGTTGTTTCTTAATCAACAGTGGCTTAAACCAATACCTCCCATTGTCTGTGGGTCACGGGACTGTGCCAGGGACAGGCAAGTTCCTCTGCTCAGGGCATCACCAGGTGATCTCATGGTGTCAGCCGGACTGTGTTCTCACGTTAGGTGCAAAGACCTCTTCCAGGTTCAGTGGGAGTTGGTAGAATTCGATTCCTAGTGGCTGTGGTACTGAGGTCTCTGTTTTCTTGCTCCTGAAGTTCCTGGGATTCTTTCAGGCCTCAGAGGCACCCATGATTCCTTGTCCCGTGGCCCCCCACGGGCAGTTCATGGCATAGCTGTTGTCTTCATCCTTGATGCCTGCTGGGGCATCTCTCTCTGACTTCTAAAAGGGCACTGTACCTTTTTGTTTTTTTGTTTTGTTGTTTTTTGCCACTTCTGATTGCTTTATTTTTATTTATTTATGCATTGATTCTACATATTTGGGGGGTTCAACGTTGACATATGTTGATGAAATCAATATTATTAGCATATACATTATTACAAGTTGTACTTATTCTTTATGCCCCTTGTCCAATCTTTCCCAATCTGCCCTCCCTCCCCACTCCTACCTCTGATAACCCTAGATTTCTTCTCTCCCTCTGAAAGAGTAATGGTTACTCTCTTGATTTCTTGCCTGGGTGATCTGTCCAGTGCTGAGAGAGGTGTGTTCAGGTCCCCCAATATTATCGTAGAGCAGATGCTTCTTCTGCCACTCTGGAATGGGCTTTGTGGAGACAGACATCTTCTTCTTTTCTTTGGTCTCTGCTGGTGACTCTGTTTATGTCAATGCACTCAAGTGGCTGGTGGGCCATCTGCAGGGTGGTTGTAGTGTCTAGCCACTTTTGTGGCAGCCGTGGCTATTGTGGTGGCTGTGGTGGGCCACCCACATGGGCTCTGTACCTTTTGAGGGATCACCTGGTTAGGGCAGGCCCCATGAAGAATATTTTCTCTTTTGATTAAGTCAAAGTCAACTGATTAGTCACTTAATTACAGAAAAGGCATCTACCCTATTCACAGATCCCCCTCACCTTCAAAGGGAGGAGATTTTATAGGGTGTGCACACCAGGTAGTGGGGATATTACTGCCATTTTAGAACTATGCCCACCACAACTCACCCACAGTTTTGTAGGCTGGTTAGAGTTTACCCCTTGTAGAAAATTGCTCTGGGCAGAAACCACTGCATCTCATATTCCATAATGTGGATACGTCTGTGGGATGCTTCCAGTTTCCTGGGATACTCATTATTCTGCTGAGATTCCTAACAGGTGTCAAAGTCTCCAGTGGTAGGCTCTAAGGAGAAGGCTAGCTTGCCCTTGGGCCCCAGGCAGCACAGTCTTTCTTTCTCTTTATTAAATCTCAAGGATAGAGCCACCTCTGGCCTGCCCAGCATGGGTGAAGGGCATCTGTCCGTAGAAATCAGAGCCACATCTGAAATACAAGCTTGGACTGAATCCAAACATCTGCATCTCCCTCTTTCTCCCCTTCTTTGGGGGCCTCCTGCTATGGACTGTCTACCAAGCAGATAATTGTCCACCTGTTCCTACTCCATCCCACCCCTCTCCCCACCCCCTGTTGGACCGGTCAGAACCTTGCAGTAATGCATAAGTCAAAAAATGCAGTATAGGCTATGATAAAGTGTGTGCAAGTAATAATCTGGCTTAATGGAAGATTTGGAATGAGAGAGACATGTGGTTATAAATAATTATTTAGGAATGAGTTATGTCTCCAGATAGACTAGGGTGTAAGAGATTTGCTATTTATTTAGGGGATTTTATAGAATCCTTACATTTGACTCCATGCCTTCTTGCCCTAGGACTTAGTCTTTTCAGATAGATAACTCATCAGGTAATAGATCAGATAACTCAGCAGATAATCCTTCTGATATAACCAGAATACTTACTTATTTACATACATATCCATTATAATTGTTTTCTCTTGATGTAAATGATGAGGAATTACACTAAACTAACTGTTTTCTGACTAACGAATATGGTCCTTTAGTGCATTTGCATGATGTAATTGTAATAATTTCCAGTGGGCATCTAACTTAATGTTTTGTGTGTGTATGTAGAAATCATATCCATCTCTGACTTTAGGAAAGAAAGTATGTGCAACCACCTCCCTCCCAGGGTGGATTGTGTCCTTGTGAATGGATTGGTCCATTCGTGGAATAATGGGCCTGGTTCTGATGACTTTATAAGGAGAGCTGGTGAGCAGGTTAGCTCTCTCTTGCAGCCCATTCTTGCCATATGATATCCTGGTTGCCATGAGACCCTGTAGAGAGTCACCATCAGGAAGGCCTCACCAGATGTGTTCCCTAGACTTTGGGCTTCCCAGCCTCCAAAACTGTAAGAAATAAATTTCTGTTCCTTCATAATTACCCAGTTCGTTATTCTGTTAAAAGCAACAGAAACAAACTAATGCACCACTGTTAGCTGTCTTTTCTTCCAGTTCTCCTCTAATTTTCCTATTTTGCATGTGTCTTCTCTTTTCTGCTGGGTCTGGCTTATCCTAGGCTCTTGGCACCCCCGGGAAAGTGGCACCCCATTCATAGGCCCCAAGCTCTATCAGAGCTGCTCCTCTGGAGCTCATAAGTGTAGCATCTCGAAGTGTGTTGCACCTCCCAGCTGATCAGAGATGTGTATCACAGTGACTGAATGATAGGTGGGATTAGCTGCCCGACAACCTTAACCATTACGGAACTAGCATCTCACAAAAAAGGGGAAACATATATCTGAACCAATTTTCATTCAGGTGTTGGTTTAAGTGGCATCTGGCTTTTTCTAGATGCTAAATAACCAGGATGCTACCCCATTGGCTGTGATTCTGATATCTGTCCTCTTTAGGGTATTTCACGGGAAAGGAAGTTTTATTTTATGTAAAGATCAAACTGGATAAGGGCTCCAACTCTGCTCGTCCAAAAGTCTCACCCCAGCCAACAGGGTCTGCATGGTGTCAAATAAAAAAAGAATATGGCCTTGAAACAGAGTAAGGCTGGGCCTGTGAACCAAACTGACTGCATTTTCCCTGCAGAGGACACTTTGTTACTTTTCCACTCCGCAGACCCCTCAGGGCAAATGATTACACCATGGGCTGCCCTGACAAAATAGACTGAGATAAGAGAGGAAACAGATATTCACTGAATTGCAAAACCCCTCTCCAAGGCTTGCTTTACTATAATAATAAAAGTTACAGATTAACCTAAAACCCCTTTAGGAATTCGCACGTGTGCACAAAGCATCAAGGTGACTGCTACAGTGACCCTCCTGGGGTGAAAATGATTAACACCACTGCCATTTTGGACCTACTGAGCATGTGCCCCGTGATGCAGCCAGGAAGAACAGAACGGACCACCTCCAGTGACGCGGGCCTGTACCCCTTAACTCCTTTCCCTATAAAGACTGAGCAGCTCCCCTCAGGGGGCTGGCTTTACTGTCGCTACCCCCCTTATGCATAAGTCTATCTCCTCCTTTAATAAAGCATTGCTTGCTTTACTGTTTGGGTACATTGTTCATTTCTATGACTTTGGAATCCGAGAGCCTAATTTAATTACTGGCAAAAACTGGAAAGCTTTGGGCACCAGAGAGGACTCCAGCTGCAAGAGGCAAGTAGCCACTGGGACTATTTTGCTCCCATGTCTCTGCTGCTGGTAGGTCTCTCCTGGAGTCCCTGGCCTACGTTCTGACAAAGGCAATGCTTTATTCTCTTTACCTTTCTCTGGTTTTCTGAGCCCTCTTCTGCTTGGTTGGATTGTATCCACGTCCGGGCAGGTGCACCCTGGAGGGCTATGGGCTATGCTTTGTTTCTCTGATTTAAATCTAGTTGATACTTTTCTTCTTTTTGCTGAAAACAGTGGGGAGATCTGCTTTTATCAATCACTATTAATGGAATAGGTTGGCCCCGCTGATTGCGACTAGGATAAACTGGACCCCACTGCTCCTCTTTTCTCTTTCTTTCTTTGCTTGGTTAGACATTTAGTTGAGTACCGGTAATCTGAATACACCTTCCAATCCTTGCATCGGCTTTTGGACTTTCAGGTCATTTGTTTAAGGCGAGAGGGCAAGCCAAGCCTGACCTGTCGATAACAGCCTTAGTAAGGAGAGAATTTTCTTTGAAAGGATTATTGCAAGAGGGGAAAACACTCTGATTATAAGGTCTGCAAGTGTCTCAAAGGTTAAGTAAAAATGGCTTTTCTTTTATAGAGAGGAGTAAACAGACTACAAAAAATCCAGAGCAGGGAGGTGGCGTGATAGGGTGGCCTGACTAGTAGTAGACCAGAGAATATTTGCTCTGGGGCCAGCCTCCTCTCTGGTGGGGCATCTGCTGGCCCAGGCTGAGGGTGGGCCAAGGTTCAAGGGCCTGGAGGAAAGAGAAGCTGAACGAAAGGTTTTCTAGTGGGACACGCCGTTCAGGTCATCATTTATGGGACAAAGCATGAGAATTTGGAGGGTCTGTCTCCTGCTTTATTCTAGATAGACAAGGGGCATTCGGTGAGTCTCTTCTCAGTCTTTCTTATGGGTATATGAGGTGGGGGAGTGGGTGGGGGGGAGAGTTTTCCAGAACATGAAAGGTAAGGGGTGTTCAAGAAAAAAGGCATTCGATGACACTTTTTAAAGCACGGTAAGGAAGACTTTATTTAGGACCGTCGCCTTCAGTGTACGGACCTATGATATTGTGAAAATATGTATTTGGTCTTTGTCCCAGACTCCCGACATACAACTCTTAGGAATCCTAGGACTCTCCACAGAGAAAAGAGTCTTTTCTTATGCTAATGATGGCTGGCAACCACTAAGTAACTTCGGGATGGGGGCTGGTCACAGGAAAGACCCAGGTGGGAATGAAGTCCCACCCCCCAACCTCGGGGGAGGGTAGAGGGACTGAAGGTTAAGTCGATCACCAGTGGCCAGTGATTTAATCAATCATGCCTGTGTCATGAAGTCTCCATAAAAACCTAGGAGCACTGGGTTTGTAGGCACTTCTGGACAGTCGAACACGTGGAGGTTCCTGGACAGTGGCACCTGGGGAGGGCACAGAGGCTTCCTCAAAACCTCACTCTGTGCATCTCTAAATCTGTCTCCTTTGCAATATTCTTTCTAAGAAGCTGGTAAATGTAAGTACGTGCTTCCCTGAGTTCTGTGAACTGCTCAGCAAATTAATCTAAAACAAGGTGGGCGTTGTGGGAACTCTGGTTTTTAGCTAGTAGGTCAGAAGCCTGGGCTTGCAGCTGGCATCTGAAGTGGGAGCAGTCTTGGGGACTGAGCCCTCCCCCTGTGCAATCTGAGGCTATCTGCAGGTAGATAGTGTGGCAATTGAATTGTAGGACACCCAGCTGGTGTCTGCTGCAGAATGGCTTGCTTGCTTGCTGGTGGGGAGAAATCTCCACACGTTTAGTCTTCTGTGTTGCTGATTGTTGCTGAGGAAGAGTATGGGAAAAGCGCTATGCTTTTGTGTGTTTATTTTCCCATTTACTTAGTAGGATTGCTGCAATGGGGTTTTGCAGTGGGGGAGAGGGACTGGGCTCAGCTCCGAGCATAGCTGGGCAGGAGGGGATTTATAGCCAAGGAGCAGGGTGGGGACAGAGTATGGGAAATTGCCAGGAAGAAACATCAGGGGTCAGGGAGATTCTGGCTAAACCAATCCAACAGGATTCTTGCTGAAGACAGGCCAGGTGATCAGACATCACCTGGGGGGTGGTGGAGACTGAGGAACCTGATCAGATATGGAGTGTGAGGAGATATGGAGTATGAGGGATTCTTGCTAAAACTGGCTTTTACACAGAAGTGCACAGAGAAATAGGAAAAGGCTCTGGAGCCTAACTATAGTTTGGTCAAGAAGAGAATCTTTGTCAGGGGATTTCTTGACCTTTGCAGTTTTGCAAGATCACAGGACTTGGGTGAAATTCGACATTGTTGGTGCAGTGATTTCAACCTAACAACTTATTTTTCTGACTGTGGTGGTCTTTGTTGAGCTGCAAGGGAAAAGATATTCAAGGGGCCCACCAGGAGAATGCACACTTGGACAGGTGTAGCAGACTCTGAGAGACATCTTGTGACTGTAAAATTAATGACAGCCCTAAGGCCCACTCAAGGGTCTCGTAGAACAACGCTACCTCATTTAGCAGCATGATGTAGCCTGGCCTGGGGGTTTACACAAGGGCCCCTCAGCACAGCTGCAACTTTCACATACCTCAAAACAAAGCTTCCCCTTACAAGAATAGCTGAAACTCCCTTTATGAAGGAAACACCTGGTAACTGACCCAGACTGAATATAGCTGTAAAAAAGGGAGAAAGATCCCTGAGCTCCTGGCCAGGTGTTAATCTGACTGCCTGTGGCCCATGCTGCTGACTCACTCCTGTTATCTGTCTTGCAAGAGCCAGAACAAACTGCCTGAGCATTGGACAGCAACTATATTCATCTTTGACTCCAATCTAATCGAAGGGGAGGAATGGCCCCTGAGGATGCTAGGACCACCTGAAACTCCCTAACACAACAGCTGGGGATAGGGAATGCTCACGGTTGTATGTTGCCCTGGCATCCGTTTTAATGCAGGTTTAATTCTCTCATACCAGAGGCAGGGCTCAGTCACCCTCAATGCAGTTTTGGCTCAAGCCAAAGATAAGAACTTAGGGACATCTCTCTCACCTGGCAGACTGGGCTCTGCATTTTCCTGTCACCTCTTTGCAATGGACCATTCAGGCATTTGCCTCTGAACTTTTCCATTTATTTATTTATTTACTTATTTACTCGTTTGGGTGCCTGGCCAGTATGGGGATCTGAACCCTTGACCTTGGTATTATAACACCTAACTAACTAACCAACCAAGCTAACCCACCAGCCCCTGCCCACGAACTTAGTGTGACCCACACCCTATTCCCTGATACATGCTGTTAGTTGCCACATGCTCTTCTCCCTGCCTGCACTCCCTGACCTCCTGTGTGTGGCTCCAGGCCTATGCGCCCTGCCGTACTAAAAACTTACAAACTTTTACACTATGGTTGTGTCATTGGAGGGCTGAGCTACCTCAAGCAACCCATGCGTGTGGATCCCCTGCTGGTGCTATTTTGTCCAGATGTGTGGTGGCTGCAGGGGACAGTAGCTTCTATCTAAACTGATAGACAAACTCCAGAGTTTCATTCAAGACACTTTGCAAAGGGTCAGTCCTCCTCACATGATCTGCCCCAAGCAAAGTGGTGGTGGCCAAGCACTGGGCAGCAGCCCAGACCCAGTGGGGTGATGAAGCCATAGAGACTAGTTGGGCAGAAGTGCTTCTCAGGGGAAGGCTGCATGCAGAAACATGCCCAGTAGCAAGCACGGTGCAGACACTGTGGATGGAGGGTGAATGAGTGAAGTTTCTTTGTCCTCCACAATCCTCATGTGACTTCTACAGAACCAGGGGCAGAAGCTGGACGTGCCTTGAAGGGTAAGCATGTATTTCAGTGGCCACACCTGTTGCTTTTCACCTTGAAACAAGCCGAGTTAGGGAAGTGCACGGACAGCTACCTGCTAGTCTTGCATCTTCTCCAAACACGTGTTGCCATGTAATTGTTTTGTACATCTGTCGTTGCTTGGTAATTTCTGTCGATTATAATGATTTTCTGTGATGCTGAGCAAAGCAAGGTTTAGGAGGGGTTATAAATGGGACTGATTAGTAAGATGCAAATTGCTTTTGTGACTATTTCAAAACATTGAAATGACCCATAATTAAATTATGTTGCCAAATTATTTGTTAATTATCATCTTCTATTGAGTGTGTCTCAGATCTCATTCACAGTCTAACAGGTACAGAAAGGGGTACTTATGTAGGTGGCTTGCACCCAGGGATAGGAAGCTTGCTTTGTTGGGTTTCTTTCTCCATTGGTACACTTTTATTTTACATTTCTGCTTTGGGGTATCTTAGACGGTGAGTTTGCTTATGGGCTGACAGAATCTTCTGGTTGGGAAGGATGACAGTAGTCACTTTGTTTAAATCCCTTAATTCTCCAGGCAGTAATCCCTTCTGCAATAGCCCTGACAGATGGGGTTTTCAGCCTCCACCCAATCACAGACTGGGGGTGGGGTGGGCTTCAACAGCCTGATCATTTCGGGGTCTGGTAGCTCTGGTGAGATCGTGTTTCTTGTTTTGGATGCTGTCCTAGCTCTTGCCTCTGAGACAGCAGCTGTATTCTCTCTTTCACACACAGCCATCCCAGCAAATTTAAAGCCAACTCTTTTTCTGCTCTGGGTGAAATGCTTCCAATTCCTGAGTAATCCCGTATGCAAAACAGTTTTTGTACCCTTAAGCATCCTGATGGCTTGTTCCTTGATATGCCAGTGAGTCTCTACCTCTCTCAGCTAGCAGTGGTCAGAAATGAAGAGTATTCCACCTCCGGTCTGACTCTATCTTCCTGTCTCAAAACATCTCTCTAGTATGTTTACTAATGTAGACTCACTTTAGCCTTCTGAGTCATTCCATCGCTCAACTGGCTAAACTTACTTTTTTGGTCAATTAAAAAGTCTTCTTCACTGAGTTTCAGTTAGGCCACATGTTTATATTAGTGTCCCTGTGCTGCTGATTATATGTCTTAAATAAGTAGATTGTATGTTTCACCCACTGCATTTAATTTTGTTAGTTTTCATCTTTTGTTCCACTTATCAAAGTCTTTCTGAGTCTCCATTCTCTTCCAAAGCACAAGCTATCCTCCACATGTTGGGTAAATATCCTAAGTAGTACATGCATAGAGATCATTGATAGAAATCCCTGAATAATGCAGAGCTGTATGGCACAGTCTCAAAAACCTTTCACATTTGGTAAAACTCTTTATTCAGCAGTCTTGGACATTTGTTTGGCTAGCCATGACTTGTAGATACTGTGTATTAGTCCATTTCTGTTGCTTATAACAAAACACCTAAAACTGGGTGATTTACAAAGAAAATGAAATTTATTGCTTACAGTTTTGAAGGCCGGTAAGTCCACAGTTCAGGGAACATATCTGGTGAGGGTCTTGGTGGTAGAGGATCACACTGGGAAAATGGTCGAGCAGAGAGACTAACCTCTCACGTGCTCTTCTTTTAAAGCCCTCAGGACCACACTCATGACCACCATTTTTAATCCATTCATAGGGCATGGTCCTACAGTCTAATCACTTCTTCAAGGCTCCACCTTTAAATTACCATAATAGGATTTCCCACCCTCTTAACAGTCACAGTGGGGGCCAAGTTTCTAATACATAAAAAAACTTTGGGGACACAATTCAAGCTTCAATGCGTTTGGGGGAGACATCCAATCTACTACATACTGTTAGAAGGAGATTTTCAAATTTGGTGCTAGAATGACTATTTAACTACTGATATTACCAGGAGGAAGAAGTCTGGTAGTATTACCTTTAAAGATAAAAGGCCTGCGTCATTCCTAGAGAATTCAGGACGGTACCAATACTTAATACATGCAGCATACTCCGTGACATTTCATCAGGAACATTTTATCTACATTTGCATAGGAATTGTTAGAGACTGAATATTTCTGACCCCTCAACATTCGTATGTTGAAACCTAATCACCAATTTGATAATATTTGGAGGTGTGACCTTTGAGAGGTGATGAGGTCATGAGAGTAGGGCCCTCATGCATAGGATTAGTGCACTTATAAAAGAGACCTCAGAGAGCTCCCTCATCCCTTCCACTATGTGAGGACACAGCAGAGAGGCACCATCTATGAACCAGGAAGCAGGTCCTCACCAGACACTGACTCTGCCACACCTTGATCTTGGACTTTCAGCCTTTGGAACTGTGAGAAAGAAATGTCTGTTTTTTTTACAAATCACTCAGTCTATGATATTTTGTTATAGCTGCCCAAACAGGTGAAAATTAGAACCATCTTATTAAATAAGAAAATGCCATTGACTAAGTAGAGTTGTATCCTATTGTCAAGTATAATTGTGGGGGTGTTTGAACGTGGATCTTCTTGGTTTCGTATTTTTATAATTGTCTGCAAGTAATAAGCTTGAAGCTTAAGCAAACTCATCATATGAAAATCCTTGCCAAAGGCATCTCTACTTTATAGAAGATGCTCTTTAATTAGGATATCTCCAGTGGGGTTGAGAACAAAGAACAGAGCTATATGTGGGAAACGATGCCCCCAGCTGCAGGACAAGATATCTTGAGTCTTTATGTTTAACCTACAAAAAGTTTTTTTTTTTTTTTTTTGAGAAGGTAAATAAAATATACAAACCATTCGCTGGGTTGACCAAAAAAAAAAAAAAGAAGAAGAAGAGAGAAGATTCAAATAATAAAAATCAGAAATGAAAAAGGAGACATTACAACTGATTCCAAAGAAATGCAAAGAATCATTAGAAACTATTATGAGCAACTACACACCAACATATTTGAAAACTGGAGGAACTGGATAAACATCTGGAAACATACAGACTACCAGGACTGAACCAAGAAGAAATAGAAAACCTGAACAGACCAATAACAAGCAATGAGATTGAAGCAATAATTAGTGATCTCCCAACACAGAAAAGTCCAGGACCATAGAGCTTTACTGCTGAATTCTACCAAAACTTTAAAGAGGAATTAATACCAATTTCTTCAAACTACTCCAGAAATTGAAGCAGAAGCCATTCTTTCAAACTTATTCTATGAGACCAGCATCATGCTGAAACCAAAACCAGAAAAAATATATAACAAAAAAAAAAAACTATAGGCCAGTATCTCTGATGAACATAGGTGCAAAAATCCTAAGAAAAATATTAGCAAACAGAATACAGCAGCACATCAAAACATTATTCATCATGATCAAGTGGGATTCATCCAAGGGGTGCAAGGATAGTTCAACATATGCAAGTCAATAAATGTGATATACCACATCAACAAAATCAAGGACAAAAACCATACATTCATTATCTCAATAGACACAGAAAAAGCATTTGAAAAAATTTAACATCCCTTCAAGACTCTCAGCAAATTAGGTATAGAAAGAAAGTATCTCAAAACAATAAAAACCATACCACTGCTGATATCACCCCAAATGGGAAAAGCTGAAAGCTTCCCCCTTAAAATGAGAACAAGACAAAGATGCCCACTCTCACCATTCCTCTTTAACATAGTACTAGAAATACTAGCCAGAGCAATCAGGCAAGAAAAAGAAACAAAGGAATTCTAGGTTGGAAAACACAAAGTCAAACTGTTCCTGTTTGCAATTGGCATGATCACATATGTAGAAAAACCTAGAGGCTCTACCAAAACCCTCTTAGAGCTGATAAATGATTTCGGTAAAGTTGCAGGATACAAAATCAATAACCAGTAGCATTTGTATACACCAATAATGAATTAGCATAAAAAGTAATCAAGAAAGCAAGCCCATTTACAATAGTCACCAACAAAATAAAATACCTAGGAACCAATATAACCAAGGAAGTGAAAGATCTCTATAATGAGAACTACAAATGGCTGTTGAAAGAAATTAAAGAAGACAACAAAATATGGAAAGACATTCCATGCTCTTGGCTTGGAAGAATCAACATTGTGAAAATGTCCATAGTACCCAAAGCGATCTACAGATTCAATGCAATCCCCATCAAAATCCCAATGACATTCTTCACAGAAATGGGAAAAAAAAACAATCGTAACATTTATATTGAATGACAAAAGACCCTGAATAGCCAAAGCAATCCTTAGCAAAAAAAAAAAAAAAAGCTGGAGTCATAACACTACTTGATTTCAAGTATACTACAAAGCTGTAGTAGCAAAACAGCATGGTACTGGCATAAAAACAGACACTTGGACCTATGGAACAGAACCGAGAACCCAGAAATCAACTACGTACTTACTTATAGCAAACTGATCTTTGACAAAGGCGAGAATATACATTGGGGAAATGACTGCCTCTTCAATAAATGGTTCTGGGAAAACTGGACATTCATATGTGGAAGAATAAAACTAGACCTGTACCTCTTATCATACACCAAAACCAACTCAAAATGGACTAAAGAGTTAAATGTAAGACCAGAAACTATAAAACTGCTAAAAGAAAACTTAGGGGAAACACTTCAGGAAGTGGGCAAAGACTTTATGAATAAGACCCCCAAATCATAGGAAACAAAAGAAAAAATAAACAACTCAGATTATATCAAACTAAAAAGCTTCTGCACAGCAAAACAACCTACAGAATGGGAGAAAATATTTGCAAACTATACATGTTTCAAGGATTAATATCCAGAATACACAAGGAACTCAAAAAACTTCACAGTAAAAAAACCCAAACAAACAAACCACAAAGAATCCAATTAAAAATTGGGCAAAGGAGCTGAATAGACATTTTTCAAAGGAATACATACAAGTGGCCAACAGGTACCTGAAAAAAAAAAGCTCAAAATCACTAATCCTCAGGGAAATCAAAACCACATCGAGATATTATCTGACCCCAGTTAGACTGGCTATTATCAAAAAGACTAAGAATAACAAATATTGGCTAGGATGTGGAGGTTTCTTGCAACTACAGATAAAACTACCATATGATCCAGCAATATTTCTTCTGGATATATACCCAAAGGAATGGAAATCGTCATGTCAAACATATACCCTATGTTTATTGCAGATCTATTCACAACAGTCAAGATATAGAACTAACCTAAATGTCCATCAATGAATGAGTGGGTAAGGAAATTGTGGTATACATACACAATGGAATACTACTCTGCCATAAAAAAGAATGAAATTCTACCATTTGCAGCAACATGGGCAGACTTAGAGAAAATTATGTTAAGTGAAATAAGCCAGGCACAGAAAGAGAAACACAACATATCCTCACTCATAAGTGGGAGCTAAAAAAAAAAAAAAAAAGTAAGAAAGAAAAAAAGAAGGAAAGAAAGATGAAGCAATCACAATAATATGTTGAAGTTTCAAAAGGAGAATGGAACTGAGACCACCAGAGGTGGAATGGGGGCATGGGGGGTTAGTGAGAATTTGATAAAGGGCCATAAGAAATGATTGCATGTGTAATATAGTGATAAGAAAAAATTATGTTCAATTTAAAGATAATTATTGTTATTAAGTTTCTTGTATAATCTAGACTTTTACAATGTCTAAGAACAGAGAATACTGCCCTGAGGTGAGCTTTTTCTTTTTTGAACTTTTGATTCCAAACATTGAACCCACTTATGCATTTATATCAAAACTCTTTTTCAGCCAAAGGCGATTTCAGATTGCTTTTTATTAATCCTATTAATTGACTGACAAAGTCTATAGATATTCTTTATCTGAAAGATACTACTGAGGGGAGATAATTAACATGGTTAAAATAAGTGATTGCCTTTTTTATTTATTTTTTATTTTTTGGTGGCCAGCTATTACAAGATCCGAACCCTTGACCTTTGTATCAACACCACACTCTAACCAACTCAGCTAAGCTGTCAGCCCCTCTTTTTTCGTTTTTAAAAGAAGTTTACTTTCAGTAGTCTGGATAGGGTGAGTGACCATTCTGATTATACCAGGACTGAGGGGGTTCCCAGTACATGGGGCTTTCAGTGCTAAAACAAGCACACTCTGTGAAAACCACAGAAGATAATTGTCCCAACAGTCCAACACACTAAGAATGTTCAGTTTATATTAAACATTGAGGTTTATACGGAAGTATTTTTTTTTATTGAAAGGTAGAGTTGAGAAGTAGTTTTAAAAACACCCAATTTTTAAAGTATAAATCTAACAATAGTACATTTTCTTTTGTAAGCTGAAGAAAAACCTGTTACTATAACTCTATTAATAATACTTTGCTTTTGTTAAATTTCATAGAAGTTTAGAATAATTTTATTAAGTTATTTTAACTCTAACTGTGAGGAAATTTGAAATAAAAGCAATGTTGTGCAAGGATGTTAAATGGCTTTATCGGCATTTATGTCTTTCAAGGTGATAAGTGTTCATTATCTCTATTTTTTTTTCTTTTGCTTTTGAAGAAAAGCCAAAGCTGAATTAAATGTATTTTTTCAAACTGCTGAAAACCAGCAGAAGACGTAGACTGTGTAGACATTCACTTTCTACTCTTTCCCCATCATGGAAATGCTCTGAAACATTTACCAAACATTTAGGAGAGACACCAGTGAGGTTCAGTGGAAAGAGAATGAAAAAGGAAAAGAGTTGCAGTCACTCAACACCTGTCTGACTTGTGAGTTGGGTGCACCTCACCTCTTTTAAAAACGGAGATAATGTGACCCTGAGAAGCTTTGGGTATCAAAGCCAAGATTTGAAAGGAGGACCACCTGATTTTAGGATCTGATCTTTCTGCTCAAACTTCTCAATTCTTAAATGAAAAAAGTAGGTTTCCCAGGCATTGTTTTACACTAGACAGATTCTGACTTGTGCAGGAATTAAAATCTAATGGTCTACAAATCACTGAATAATCCAGCAACCAGTAGCACTAAACGTGGAGGTAGGGTTACTCCCTCCTCAAACTGATTTTATGTCTGTCATTATAGTCAATCATTTAACCTCCCTGGACTTAAGTCCCTTCACCTGTGCAGTGCACTCAGTGTTTAGGTCCCCCTGAAACTGATATGTTGACATTCTAACCCCCAGGGTGATGGTATTTGGAGTTGGGGTCTTTGGGAGGTGATGAGGTCATAGGGTGGATCCCTCATGAATGGGATTAGTTTCCCCCTCAGAGGGCTCTCTCACCCCTTGCACCATGTGAAGACACAGTGAGAAGGCACCAGCTATGAACCCAGGAGCAGGTCCTCACCAAACACCGAATCTGCCGTGCCTTGATCTTGGACTTCCAGCCTCTAGAGCTGTGAGAATAGATTTCCATTGTTTATAAGCCACCAGTCAGTGGTGTTCTGTTATAGCAGTCTGGACAGAAAAAGACAACTTGTAAAATGAGGGTATTCACCTACAGGATCTCCAAGAAGCTTTCTGGAGAAGTCCATTGTTCCCAGACCCTTCCCTGTTTGAAGGTTGATGTCCCCTACTTTGTAGAGCATCTCTGTTACTCTCTGGCTTTACTTCACTCATTCTGGCTCCCTTGGCTGATTTCTCTCTTCCCCTGCATTTACTCTGCATGCCACTCAAAGTTGCACAGGCGGGCAATTGAGGATGTCATTCAAAAATACCTTGGCTATGAGTGTAGGAACAGCTGGGGTGCCTGTTGGAAAGCCATCAAATCTTTAACACAGTTGGCTTAGGTCTAGAACCATTGCAGGACGACAAGTGGTGGCAATTGTCCCTGTGTTTATACACTCTAAAGTCACTCTCAGCTGTCAGCCAACCTTTACATAAGTGCATGCTGGCTCATTGGACAAATATAGCTCAAATTCAACAAGAGGAGATGAATGGGAAGGCACAGAGAGAACCCCAGAGCCAGAAAGATCTAGTGTTGTTTCTTGTGTTAAAGGTCTCAGGGACTTCCATCAGGTTCAATGATTCCATAAGGCACTCAGGCTCAGTATACAGTGGAACTTATGGCTGAGATTTAGTTCAGCAAAAGGATACAGAGCAAAATCAACCAAGGAAAAAATGCATGGGGTTCGGTCTGGGCAATCAGACACAAGGTTCCAGGTGTCTCTCCTCATAGAATCTGTAGGATACGCTTAACTCCTCCAGCTGCAAATTGTCACCACATGTAAAATGTTGGCTGCCAGAGAAGCCCGTTAGAGACTCAGTACCCAGGGTTTTTACTGGGGCTTGTTCATAGGCACTCTTTGCTTAACACTCCCAAAATTGTAGACTCCCACAAGGAAAGCAGGCATTCACAGAAACCACATCGTTTGTACAAGCATTTCAGACAGACTGAGCCATTCTTACCAATTCTGGGAATGTTGAAAACACTCCCCAGATTTTCATATGTCAGCCGAGAGCTAACCCTGCAAGCAGAACTTTCTAAGGAGAACAGTCTCAGGTCTGCTGCGTTAACTTCTTTCTGCATATTTCCAAACTGCTTTTGCTTTCATTATCTTTTTAAGGAAATAAACTCTGTCACTATGACGTCCTGGAAGCATCCCAAAATATAAAAGCTAGAGAATCTTGGAATATAGCTCATCACTTATTTTATAAATAGCCAATTCCATTCTTTTTTCTTTCTTACTTCTCTTTTCTTTTCTTTTTAAAAATATTTTTTATTAGATCTCATTTACCTACAATAAAAGGTGCAGGTCTGAAATGTTCTGTGTGACGAGTTCTGACAATTTTATACCTATATATAATCACCATTCAAAACGAAATATAGAGCATTTACATCATCACCTTGGAATGTTTCCCGTGTCCCTCTCTAATCAATACCCCAGCCAGAGATGACCACTCTTCAGATTTCTATCACCGTAGGTTATTCTTGCCTTTTCTTAAACAGTGTATGAGTGCCTCCGTGCAGCATGCATTCTCTGGTGTCTTGCTTCTTTCGCTTAACACAATGGGTCTGAGCTTCGTCTGTGTTGCTGCCTGTATCAGTAATTGGTTTGTTTTCATGGCTGAGCAAGTAGATTTACATTGAACTGATGTTCCCAATTTGTTTTTCCTTTCTCCTGCTGATGGGTACTTGAATTGTTTCCAGTTTTGGGTTACTGTGACTAAGGCTTTATGTGGATATATAGTTTCATTTCTCTTGCTTAAACATTCGGTCATGTCATTGGTTGGCAGTAAGGTACATGTATATTTAATTTTATGAGAAGTTGACAAACTTTTCTATGAAGGGTTTGCATAATTTTACTTTTCAACTAGTGACACACCAGAGTTCTCCTTGGTATGAGAACTCTTACAAGTATGTTTTCCTGACCTGTGACTTGCCTATCTGTGGTGGATTGAATGGCCCCCCAAAGTCACTGAAGCTTAATCCCCACTGTATCTGTTGAGGGTGGGAAATCCTATTAAAGTAGTTGACAGGTGGGGCCTTCACGAAGTGATTAGATTGTGAGGACCATGCCAGAGTGAATGGATTGACCCATTTGATGGTGTCATGGCAGTCGTGGGCATGGTTCTGAGGTTTTAAAAGGAGAGTGCATGAGGAGCTCTCTCTCTGCTCCACCATCTGCCATGTGCGACTCCTGTGTCACTGTCACCACCAACAAGGCCTTTACCAGGTACGTTCCCTGGACTTTGGACTTCCCAGCCTCCACAAGTGTAAGCAACAAATTTCATTTTCTTATAAATTACCCAGTTCCAGATATTCTGTTATAAGCAAAAGAAATGGACTAATACACTATCCATATTCTTATTTTTTCTGGTTATTTTTTAATTGACTGTTTTGTTTAATTATCTCATCACTTTTTTTTCTTAATAGTCACATTTTCTTTACTTGATAATAAATTAGAAATATCTGAAAAATAATCATTTCCTAGAAAAAAAAAAAAAAAACTACCTATAGTCATTTGTCTGCTCTAGTTACTGGAATAGACTTGTTCAAATAATCTTTAAAATTAAAAAAAAAAAAAAAGGAATCACAGCCTTATTATGCTGCCTGATGAGACAATATGCTGTTTTAAGATTTGGAGGAAGGAAAAGGTTAATGAATTTCATATTATTAAGAGAAGTTTCCAAGCACATAATATAAATGACTACATCTAATAATGTAAAGTAATGAACTGTGACTTTAGTACTTGCCATAGTTACTGTTTCATGCAATATGTTTTTTATTTTGTTTTATTATATTGTGGTATGAACACTTAACATAAAATCTAGCCTCTTACGCTTTTAAGTGTACAATGCATGATTGTTGACTACTGGCACAGTGTTTTATAGCAGATCTCCAGAGCTTCTTCATCTTGCTCAAATGAAACTTTATGCCTGTTGATTACTAACTTCTCCTTTTCCCCCTTCCACAGCCCCTGGTAACTGCCATTCCACCCTTTAGTTCTATAAATTTGACTCCTTTAGATATCTTATGCAAGTGGACTCATGCAGTATTTGTCTTTCTATGACTGGCTTATTTCACTTAGTGTAATGTTCTCAAGGTTCATCCCCGTTGTTGGATATTGCAGAATTTCCTTCTGTAAGACTAAATAGTATTCAATTATATGTATATTCCATCTGATACAGGTTGAATGTGTAGCTCGAAGTCTCATGTATTAGAACCTTAATCCCCACGGTGACAGCATTAAGAGCGTGAGAAATCCTATGATGGTAATTGAAAGGTAGGACCTTTAGGAGGTGATTAGATTGTGAGGACTGTGCCCTTGCAAATGGATTGATCCATTGATGGAGTAATGGGTGTGGTTCTGATGGCTTTATAAGGTGGGCAAGTGAGAAAGTGAGCTCTGTATCTCTCTTGCTCAGTCATTTTGCCACATGACACCCTGTGTTCCTATAGAGTCACCACCAGGAAAAGGCCCTCACTAGGTATGTTCCCTGGACGTTGGATTTCCCTGCCTCCAGAACTGTAAGAAATAAATTCTGTTTCTTTATAAATTACCCAGTGTCAGGGGATTCTGTTACAAGCAGCAGAAGTAGACTAATACACCATCTTTTCTTTATCCATTCATGTGTTGGTAGACTCTTAGGTTGTTTCCATATCTTGGCTATTTTGAATAATGCTGCAGTGAACATGGGAATGCAGCTATTTCTTCAAGATCCTGATTTTAATTCTTTTGGATCTATTCCCAGAAGTGGGATTGCTTGGTCATATGGTATTTCTATTTTTAATTTGTTGGGGAAACTCCAGACTGTTTTCCTTAATGGCTGTACTGATTTACATTCGGACAGGTGTGAGGTGGTATCTCATTGTTGTTTTGATTTGCATTTTCCTGATGATTCGTGACACTAAGTATCTTTTTATGTGCTTGCTTGCCATTGGTATGTCTTCTTTGGAGAAATGTCTAGGAAGTCCTTTGCCCATTTTTTAATTAGGTTACTTTTGTTGTTATTGAGTTATAGGAGTTCCTTATTGTTTTTGGATATATGGTCATCAGATGCATACTTTGCAAATATCCCCTCTCATTTTGTAGGCTACCTTTTCACTCTGTTGATTGTTTCCTTTGATGCACAGAAACTTTTTAGTTAGATTTCATTCCTTCCATTCATCCATTTTTGCTTTTATTGCCTGTAGTCTATCCACATTCTTAGAAGCACCTTTTGATTAGCAGAAATATTCCATTCATTTTACTTTTTACTGTCTATGTTTTAATTTGGGTAATTTCTGTTGACCTGTCTTCAAGTCTCTGATTCTTTCATTTGTCCATGAAACGAATTCTTTATTTCTGATGTTCAATCCATTTTTCTTATATCTAACATTTCCATTTCTTTCTTCTTTTATACTTTCACCTCACCCTTGAAATTCTCCATCTGTTAACACCTGCTATCCCCCTTTCCAGCTAGATTCTTTTATGGATCCTTTACAATATTTATTATGGATGTCTTAAAGGCCGTATCTCATCTGGGTAGCTCCCTTCACCTTTTCCTTTGAGTGGACCTGGAATCCGACCGAGCTGGACTATGACCCCCAATCAGTCATTCACTTGCCACATGATTTGATCAGGTGGTTTCACCTCTCAGCCTCACTTTCCTCATGTGTAACATGGGGATCGTAAGTGAGCCTGCTATATTGGTTTAGAAGTAAGCGCTGATCTATTTATTGCTCTATAGGAAATGGGTGGCCCCAGGCTAATGATTTGCTGCAAACCAAAGGCTGTGGGACGTGGATGTCATTCACCCATCAAACTCTGAAGCCTTCTTTTCTTGCCATTGCTTTTCCTACCAAGGTTGAATTTACACTTTCTGCTGCTCTGGAACTCTAGGGGAGGAGTTTGTCTTTCAGCTTTCTTACCTGGTTGGGCTCTTTGGAGACCACAGGACAGTTGTTAACTTTGCCTGAGCAATTCCCCAACGCCTGGACTAGGGTGGAAGGGATCTAATCTCACAACCAACTCAGTCATGTCTGTGCCATAAATGAAGAAGAGCCCAGCCAGGGCACCTGTCTTCCAGCAATTCTCTGTCGCAAGGTGAGCACCCAGACTTGACAAAGTACCGAGTTCAGGTGGAGGCAGCCAAACGTGGACCCTAAGAGTCAGGGGAGGATGCTTTTTCAGGAACTTCAATGTGATATGGGATGTCGTATTGTCCCTAGACTCTGTTTTTACAGTATTTGTGGAATAGTTTGCATTGTATTGATGCTTGCAAAACTTGCCTCAGTCCTTCCTAATTAGAAAATAATACAGATGCAGTTCCAGGAAGGCTCGGAGAAAAACATCAGATTACAGAAGCATAAATGTTACAGGATTTTAGACATGATAGGAGCCCTTTTATCATATGACAGTAGGGAACAGGGACCTGCAAACTTTGGGTGATGTGTGCAAATCCTGAAGCTTGTTGGTGGCAGTGCCAGGTTGGGAAACATTGTATCTGCATCCCTTGCTCACAGTCCTCCCTCCTTCATCTCATGATTCATCAGCTGGACCGAAAAAGAGAGGAAGAAAAGTAAGGGAGAGGGAGCCAAAAGCTTTGTCAAATATGCAGAATTTAGTGTTTCTCAAGCCCTTCCGAAGGCTGCAATTGTCAACAAAGAGGTTGGGCGAGACTTGACATTTTTTAATCCGTTTTCATTATTAGTACTTTATTAATATTCATAAATTAATATAATTAATTTAATTGCACTGGGTATAGTTGAGGGTATTGAGAAACACAAAGACCAGGGCACCTGATAACTGCTGCATAGTCAATAAAAACAGGGATTTGCTAAATAAATAAAACATGAATATTTATTTTAGATAAATCACAAGTGATTTCAATAGGTATTTAAGTCTATAGAAACACTCATTTAGACAAAAAATTCAGAAAGGGTTTCTGGTGTACTAATGTCAGACTGTTTTTCTTTGTTGATTTGAAACAGGACCTCTGTTAGATAAAAATGCTTTGTGAACCAAATGTCACTTATACATAGCTAGGATTGAACAAATCTTCATTTCTAATTAAAAACTTGGTTTGTCATGCAGGTTTTTCTCTATTTCCAATAAGCCCTTTTCCTCTATTTCCCATAAGCCTTTTTATCAAGCAAACACATCAGGAACATTTTCTTTGCTGCAGTAAAGTTTCCATTATGTAAGAGCAATGTTAATTTTCTTTTAATGAACAAATTTAAAATAATTGCATCTCTAGTTATGAAAATGTTCTTTTGCCTCTTTCCATAATAATTCCATTTTAGAAATAGCTACTTTGGGGAAAAAAAAGTTTTTTCTTGCTTTGTTGCCAAATTAACGTTGTTCAGAGAAATAATTTAATTTTTTAAAAAAGAAATTATGTAGTTTTTCAGAAGTTAATGTGCCACATTCCTAATATTTTGGGGTGGAGCATTTTAATTTAATTTTTAGGTAGTTTTATATCTGCTAACTCTGTTTTAATAGTTTACACATCTTTATAAACACCTGTATCTAATCCATGCATGTGGGAAAAAAATGATGTCTGGTTACTTTAGGTGGTGATACTTTATATGCAGTGGGATTCTAAGTGGCCCTTAAACTTAAATTTTCACACATTCTTAATGGGGATAGATGGTATTTTTCATCCTAGCCCTGATAATATCTACCCCCTGGCACATTTTGGAGGTATAATTACTGTTATACTGAGCATTGCTGCACTGAACTGTTGCACTGAGCAGAGCAAAACCATTTTGAGATAGAGAGAAAGATTAACACAGACATTAAAAATTATTAATGGGTTTTTATTCTATTGGGTTCAATTTCTGTAAAAAAAAAAAAAAAGGTCTGAACCTGAACAAACCCTTTCACAAAAAAGCACAGGAAATTGAAACGAATCTTTCCAAAGGAGCACGCTTACATAGCATGGATCCTTTTTGTGGCAACATCTGGTGTGGAGCATATTCCTGATCTAAAGCCCCCAACGTGTTCTGCCTTTATTGTTCTCTACCCAGCTCACAGCATCTGTGTCTTTCCAGGAAGCAAGGTCACAGTCGTCATTGACCTCTCTCTTTCTGACACTTTATGTCCAGTCAATTACCAAGTCCTATTGATGGCATCTCAAATCGGTTCAGTTTGTCTCTCCTGCCTGCCCCATTCCAGTCTGGGTGCCAAATTCTTTGTGGCTTATGGCCATTGCCTTTACATCCAGCCTTTGCCCAAGTTCACCATGGAGCAACCAGAATGACTGTCTGAGAACACAAATTAAACCATGCCTATCACCCCTAATCTCTTCACTGCCTTCTCTGTCACTTCTGGATGAAGATCAATGAATGCCCTCTGTGTCTAATCAATGGGATTTCTTTTGATTGTTCTCCACCTTTATCTTAGTATGCTTTCTTTGGCGTATAAAAAAATACCTGAAACTGGGTAATTTATAAAGAAAAGAAATTTATTTCTCATGCTTTTGGAAGCTGGGAAGTCCAAGGTTGAAGGGTTGTCACCGCTTTTCCCTTGGGTGACGGAGCCACCAAAGATTACTCAAAGCCCATCTCTTCTGAGCAGTGAGAAGCCCCAAAAGGGGTTTAATCTCCTGGTAACCTCAAGATAGAGGCATTCGTTCCATTTGGGAAATTAACCATGAATTGGGGTTCTTTTCCTGCATTTATTCTCCAGACCAGGAAGTTACAGGAAGAGAACATAGGTGGGGGTTTTTTCTAAGTACAGTTTAACAAGTTTAACAATAGAAGTTGGTAACATTCAGTAAGACAAGCAAGGTGACATTCTATAATGCAATTAAGTTGATCCACTAATAAAAGCTTGATCTTAACAAACATTCTCCTCTTACAGCAATTTCCCAGTATCTTTACATATCCATCAGGAACCTGTCTGTCCTTGAGCCAGCAACCTTGCTGTGTTACAATTCTTTATCTTACAACAGAGACTATAGCCTGGGGAAAATTTCCTGTCCTTTGCAAGGTCAACATTTGAAACTGCAAGGCTTTGGAAAACCAGGCCCTGTGAAGTACATTTGCTTTATGCATACTCCACAGAGTGGGTGCATCTGGTAAGGGCCAAGTTCCTGGTGGGGACTCTCTGCAGAGTCCTGAGGTGTCTCAGGGCATCATATGGCAAGAGGACTATGTGTACACATGCTGGCTCAGGTCTCTCTTCTCTTCTTATAAAGCCACCAGTTCCACACCCATGATAGCCCATTAACCCATTAATTCATGAATCAATGAATGGGTTAATCCATTCATGAGTGCATAGCCCTCATGATTCAATCATTTCTTAACAGCCCCACTGCTCAACACTGCCACATTGGACATCAAGTTTCCACATGAGCTTTAGAGGGGACAAACATTCAGACTATAGCAGTCTTGCTGTGAGAGTTTTGCATGAAAAAGAAAAGCAAATTCCATAGTTGTAGGAATTCTGCTAATTCAGTCATTTACCCCAAAAGCATTAAAAAAAGAGAGAAACACATCAACATATTACCTGAATGGCTCTTCAAGTGGTTGATTTATTATTTTTTTTATCCTTGTACACTTACAATAAAACTATGACAAAACAAAATTTGTTAAAAACAAGAACAACAATAAAAAAAACATGCAATTTTCATGCACAATTAAAGCATAGTAGCCCAAAGGCGTCTGAATAGCTGGATTTTTTGGTGAAATTTTATATAAGACTCATGTAAAGCCTAAATTTTTCTCCATTAAATCTGTCCCCCCCCATTTCTGTTTGGCTCCCATAAGTACCCTCTTCTTTGGGTATTTTTAACCTTCAATTGTAAAACAAAAATTTGTAGTTCCCAAGGTTGCTGAGCTGAGCCATGTATCTTCACATTGCTTGTATAAATTCTGACTACTTGTTACTAATGCAACATGTTCTTAAAATAAGTTCAAATAGACGTCAGAGCCACAGGTACAGGAGGCCTTTCGTTAGTCCTTGTTGACAAAACTGAACTTCCTGTCTTAAGCTACTGGACTTTGTATTAGTCATCTACTACTGTGTAACAAAGTACCCCAAATTTTAGCAGCTTAAAGTAACTCACATTGGTCATTTCACAGTTCTGTGGGTCAGGAATCGGAGCATAGCTTAGCAAGTTCCTCTGCTCCTGGGTCTCGTGCTGTGATCAAGGTGCCGGCTGGACAGGGCTGTGGTTGCATCTCAAGGGTCCACAGGGGCAGGCTCTCTTTCCAAGTTCACTCAGGTGGTTGTAGGCACAGAGGTGATATCTCATCCTTTTTTTCTGTATTGTGTTTATCAGAACTTAATTCCTAGGTGCAGCCCACACTCAAGGGAAGGGAATTGTACAAGATGTGAATACCAGGAGGGGGGTTGTCATGGCCCACTTTTAGTTGGCCTTTTACATCTTTGCTTAAAACTCTATTACTCTATTACATATTATATTCGACACAACATTTTAATGGTAATGCTAATAATGACGACAATGAACTACTGGCTTAGTGTGCTTCGCTCAGTGAATCAAAGTACCGACTGTAATTTTATCTTCACAATAATACTTATAAGGGATTATCATTATTATGTCCACTTTACAGAAGAGAAAACTAACAGGCTCAATAAGTGGCTTGTGGTTTTGCTGCTAGGAAGCCAGAGAGTGGGAATCAAGCCCTCTTCTGCACAAATCACATTTCTCACTCTGCTGCTCTCTTTAGTGGGTTCTGTAGTGTGGATTCCTTCCTTTGGCCGGTGAGAGCCATGCAGGGTGATTCTGAGTGTAATTCAACCCTGAAACTGCCATAGGACTCCTACAATGTCTTCTTTCCTGGTGTAGCCCCGTATGCGTTTGTCGAATTGAAACGGATTTGGCTGAATCGTTGGTGAATTGGTTTCAGTTGCAAAGGTATAGAAAGATTAAAATGCTCCTAACAGGTTGCATCTGTCCAGCCCTTCATCATTTTGGAAACCTTTTATGTCTGTTATCCCAGTTGACTCCCCTCTGGTCGAGGTGGCATCTCAGTGTGACGTGAAGAGTGGTTTACCAGGAGATGAGGACCAAAATCTCACAGCGTGTGGCCTGAGATGAGACCAGACCCCTTAATTTTTTTTTTTTTTTTTTAGAGTTTAATGTATTTTAATAGCAAACTTACAGGAATAGCACAGAAGACAGAAATGTTAAAAATATGTTCTTGCACGTAGGACAACTCATTTAGAAAAGTGTAGTGAACGGATGGAATCTACTGTATGATAAAAATGCTACAAACACCAATTAGTTGCCATCAGTAAGAAATTTACTTGTTTAAAAAAAAAAAATCCAAATGCTGGCATCATCCAGAAAGATTTAACAGACTTATTTATAATTGTTATAACATTGAACTGCTGAAACTTGTTCACTGAAACAATTTGACTTGCATTAATGCTTTATGTCCCCACATTTATATCAAAAATTCACACACAAATGAAAATGGAAAACTGCCAGTACCTGATTTGTGTCCCCTATTTGTCCACTTGCAATCTTATACTTAGGTAACTTTTGACCACGTGGGGAAAAAAAAAAAAAATCTAACGTTCATAACTACTAATAACAGGAAAGAGAAATTTTTTTTTGAGCATGGAATGTTTCCCACCGTAGTTCTCCACATATGTGGCATGCTAGCTGGATGTCTTTGGCATAATTGTTACGTGTTTGGCATGGATAGTGCGCAGGTTGGGGTCTTTGAAAAGGCCAACAAGATGGGTCTTAATTGCCTCCTGCAAAGCACCAATAGCTGTGCCCTGGAAGCGCAGATCTGTTTTGAAGTCCTGAGCAATTTCTCGCACCAGATGCTGGAAGGGGAGTTTGCGAATCAGAAGTTCAGTGGACTCCTGATAACGTCTAATTTCATGGAGTGCCCCAGTACCGGGCCTGTAACGATGAGGTTTCTTCACCCGTCCAGTAGAGGGTGAACTCTTGTGAGTGGCTTTTGTAGCCAGTGGTTTCCTGGGTGCTTTAGCATGGGTTGATTTTGTGGGCAGTCTGCTTCGTACAAGCCATGGGTATGGAGACCTCCTTACCTACCCTCCTCCTTGGGCTGGAGCTCGGCGAGCTAGAGGCGGTGCTGGCGTTACACAGAGGCGGCCGTGGCTGCAAACACACTTCCAGACACCTGACTCTTAATTCTCTTCTCATTCCTCTAGTTCCTGACAAACAGAGAATAAAAGCTGCCAGAGAGAGAATTAAAGGGAGTTAGGAACGAGTAACAACAGGAACACACTAAACAGCTCATTTCCTTGCTTGGCTATTTTTAGAGGAAGGAAATTGTGGGGAGTGGGGTTTGCTTTTCATGAGAAGAGAAGACCCTTAAAAGGGAGAGAAGGGAGAGGCGGGTTGGAAGGAGGTCAGGAGAGAAAGATTTGGCTCCATTACCCATGGGTGCAAGTAAGGACCCTTCGATTTGGGTTCCGACATGCCAGTGGCAAGATGGGTGTTCTGAAGAGGATCACTGCTGATAAAAAGGTGAGGTGGGGAGAGATTCGCCATGTGGACAAGCAATGGAGATAAGTAACCAGGAAGCCAAGAGAAGGAATGCTTGGAGCCTGACATTTGCTTTGAAGAGACCACTTGGAGATGGTGACCTGTGTGCACAGGAATTTGAGGGCTTCCATACCCCGAGGGAGCATGTCCCACCCAAAGGACACCATGTGTTAGCATTTAAGATGTCCTTGGGAGTGTAAAGGAGGAGTTTGTGGCTACTCATATAGGTTGGAGTTTCCGAATCCATTCTTGTGGGAGCAGAGGAAGTGAACCACGGTTGTATTATGGACAAGGAGGGAAGAAGTTACGGACGGTCGATGTCACCCCTCCTAGGACTAAGTGTTCTCAGCTGGGGGCAGTTTTGTCTTCTAGGGGACATTTGGCAATATCTGGAGATGCTTGTGGTTTCACAAGTGGGGGGATGGGGAAGGGGCTCAGGCGGCGTGCTGTGTTGGGATCTATTGAGTGGAAGGGGCTGCAGATGCTGGAAATCACCCGGCTTTGGACAGGACAGCTCCTGCCACACAACAAAGTGCATCTAGTCCAAAGTGTCAATAGTGCTGAGGCTGAGAAACCCTCATAACTACATCTGAGATCACTAGGTCAAAGGTAACTCATAACAAAATGGGTTTCTATTTATTTTTTTACATGGATAACTTGGTTAAGAGGTAAAGCACTTACAGTGCCCCGTTACCTACTAGGCACGCAGAAAACTAGTTTTAAGACATGACAACTTATTTACTTATTTTCTGTGTCATGAGAAACATGAAAATGGCAATTAGAAACACACCACCACAGTTATCTGGGTGTAGCCTTCTCTGGGATGAATGCTATAATGTTGCATTCATATGGGAGGCCAGAGGTTGTTAAGCCCACTCTTACACATTACTGTTATTAGTTTGGGTTTGCAAGCCATTAACTCCACTTAGGGACCCCTGATGCTCCAGTCCTAAGCTTTTAGTAGGCATTTATAATGGGTGTTTTGAATAATCTTAAGACCCTCTAGTGTGTCTCACACTTTACATTTAGAGATGGATGCTACTTTTTGAATCCTTCCTATTACCCATAAAACCTTCCAACCTTTTAAAAAAAAAATTGTTCATGGCTGTTAATCTTCTGTTTGGCTGAGTTGGCATGAGGGATTTTTAATTAAACATGTTCAACATTGATTCCTGATTTAATGCAGTTTTCTATGATACTTGCTCAACCAGCCCCTTCTTAAGGAGTGCCTACAGTCCAAGTGGGAAGGGGCAAAACCTTCCAACCTCAGATCCACAAAACTTGTCACTGGTTATTTACACATTTGTTCAATCAGCAAATATTGACTATTTCATGTGTGCCAAGCAGCAGGGAGATACCTAGACTTAGTCCTACCTGCAGGGTGCGTCCAGTGTAGCAGGGCAGATTAAACTCAAAGTAACCGAATTCTGCATTTGCTAGTGTCATCGGTGCTAAGAAAGAAATGCACAGGCTGTGATACTTACTCAACCATAAAAATGAATGAAATTCTGCCACTTGCAGCAACATGAATCAGGTTGGAGAAAATTGTGTTAAGTGAAGTAAGCCAGGCACAGAAAGAGAAATACCTCATGTCCTCAGTCATTAGTGGGAGCTAAGAAAGAAAGAGAGAAACAACAACCACAGTAACATGTTGAACTTTCAGAAGGAGACAACAGCCATGTGGTTACTAGAGATGGGTAAGGGGGCATGGGAGGGGGGTTAGCGAGAAATTGGTTAATGGACACAAAGAATGATTACATGTTGGGTATGCTAGTTATCCTGATTTGATCATCACATGTTATACACAAATACTGATAGTCAATTCTGTACCCTGTAAAAATGTATAATCAATTATGTTTCAATTTTTTTTTAAAAAATGCATGCATAAAGAACTTCCATCCATCCAAGGAATCTGGGAGGGTGTCCCCAAAGAAATCAGATTGAAGCTGGGGATTTGGGCTGCAGATTGACCTCTCCATGTTGTCCTTGCTGCCTTTTCATTCTTCCACCATTCCTCACCTTGCTGGAATATGAGGTCCATTTTTACCACCTTTACAGTGTGCCAGGACACTGTGAGTAGGAGAGTTTACCTTTTGTCACACCCACGCAGTCACGTGCTAATTCTGCAAATGTTTTTGATCATACTTGGAACTTCTCGCGCGGGGCTGGAGCCTGGACTTACCAGCCCATGATGTGCTAATTGATGTCGTTACAATGAAGAATGACCTCAAAGTGGCTGTTCAGGGAGGAGGCAGTATTTTTAATAAGAGTAACGTTAGGTAGAGGACAGACACATCATTGGCTGAGTCCAGGCTTTTAAAAACCCAATCATGAGACGAGGCATTGCTTGCTCTATGTTACCAAGTTTGCAGTTAAGGAGCTGAGATTTGGGCGAGGCTTTCAACGTTGCTCTGGGTCCTGCCCAGCTCAGCGTGCAAAGCTCACAAGGAAAGAGCAGAAGTCTAAAGGGGGATGATGGTTCGTTTTCATTGGGGACGCAGATGAACCATTAGTTACACTCAGTCTGTCATAGGGGCAGCAGGAAGCTATGATAGATCTTCAGTTGCAAAATAATAATTTTATGATGAGATAAGGAATAGTTTTATTTCTAGCCTATTTTAAATGAGAAAAGATGGCAGGCTTGTGCCAGTGACGAAATCATTTCATTCCTGGGTTTGTATATAATTTATGTAAAATAAATGTCATGAAATATAAATAAAACACAAGTGTGTCCCATGAAAAAGCTCTGTGGGAATAGTTGATGAGATAACTAAGCTGAATAACTGAGACAACCCCCCCCCAATTTTTTTTTAAATGTATACAATTCTATCATTGAAAGTGAAGGTGACCTTAAAACACATCCTTGGATTCTAGGCTTAGTCCCACTAACAGATGTAAAACAAAACAAAAAAAAAACTATTTCATTCTATTCAAATATTAATAATAGGATCAATCGCTTTACGAAGTTTAAGAATCTAAGTTAATACTAAAAATGCCAACTCAGCTGAGATAAGACATTCCCAGGTTAGTAAAGTTTTCTTTAAAGGGAGTACCCCTGGGCTTCCAGTCACATGGCTTTACCACATTTATGCTGATCATCTTAAAAAAAAATCATGACTCTCAAAATATTTCACATTCAAAGAGTGCAGCTGCAGGAACATGGATTTGATGGCTGGATAGACCAATCTTATAGGATCTTTTAAGAAAAAATGCATCTCTTGGGGCTTTGAGGAAAGGGTACTTATCTGTGAGCTCTCTCTTGACATTGGGTGTCTGCTCTCTTATACCACCTTTCTCTTTTGCTGTAATGGAACAATGCTCAAGTGGGGGCAATTTTTGTCCCTCTGCTTCCCCCAGGGGATGGTTGGTAGAGTCTGGAAACTATTTTTGCATAACACAGCTGGGAGGTGTCATACTCCTGGCATCTAGTAGGTACAGGTCAGAGATGCTGTTCAATATCCTGCAGTGCGTAGGTCAGCTCCCCACAATAACAACAGATCATCTATCTCAACTGTTAATAGTGCAGAGGTTGAAAAATCCCATTTTAGCGCATTCCATGACCTACATTGGAACCCATTATCCTGGGTGTTTAATTTGTATTTCTGTGTACTCCTGTACCAAGGCTCAATTAAGCAATTTAGTGAATATTTATTTACTCATAGGACCATGGGGGAGAATTGCAAGAGAAAATGGTTCATGGCCTCAACATGGAGGGATTATAAATACTTAATGGGGAAGCAAGGTAAATACACATGAAAAAAAAAATTGCACTTCAAAATATTGTTGGTTTTCTCTGGGCCTTAATCATGCATATTCTGTCAAAATTTGCAGTGTATACCTTTTTCTTGTTTTTGCAAGCTGTCAATTCAGATAATATAGTGTATCAGTGAGCTGTAGCCACAAATAATGCTGCATAACAATCCACCCTCACACTCAGTGGTTTAGACAACAATGTGTATTCTCATGGGTCCATGTGCTGGCTGCAATGTGACTCTGCTAGTCCCAGGTCCGGGCTGCATTTGGGGCTATATCTGCTACAAATGTATTTATTCTGGGGCTCAAGCTGAGGAGGAGGTAGGGGCAACCAGAGAAAGCTCTTCTCATGGGCATGGCAGAGTTATAAGAGGGCCAGGCTAAACACAGAAGCATAAAGTTTCTGTTTCCCTCACCTCTGATAACATCCCATTGGCTAAGGCAACTCACATGGTTGAGCTCAAAATCAAGGGGTGGACAAGTACGCTGTGCCCCTTATGAGGCCAGTGTAATGTACTTGGCCTCCCTCAACCCCACTAGTGTGGAGAAAGGATTGCATTCATTCATTCATTCATTTATTATTTTAACTAATGAGTTTATGTTATTATTTTCATTTCGAATTTAATATTACAAGATTTTTTCTTAACTCATTTGGATTTTTAAAGAAAACTTTATCACTATTTTTAATTGCATAGAAATACATATAACATCAAATTTACCATCTCAGCCATTTTTAAGTGTACAGTTCAGTGGCAGTAAATATGTTCTCACGGTTGTGTAGCCATTACCCTCACCCATCCCCAGAACTCTTTTCATATTGCAGAATTGAAACTCTACGCCTGCTAAACAATAACTCCCAATTCCCCCAGGATTGAATACTTCTTAAAAATAGTAATGTAATCTATCATCCATTTATAGTGGATACAAGGCTCATTTTTACAGAGATAATTGGTATACAACATCCATTTTTGGTTGTCAGCCCAACCTATGTCTAAGGTGTATTCTATCCAGAATACAGACATGTCTTCAAGACCCGTGGGGGGAGTCCCCCAAAGGTCTATTTCCCTGAAACAGAGGAGCCTCTTGGGAGGAAATTTATTTTAAGTTCAGACTCAGAGGAAGTACAGAAACCAAAGAGATAGTCGATGCTCAGAGCAGTGTCCAGTCAACACTCAGCATCAACCTGCACCTCAGGCCCCATGTTGTAGTGGGTTAATCCAAGATAAAGATTTGCAAGGCTGAACTAATATTATCTGAATAGTATCTGAATGTTTCTATTCTCTCAAGCTGGCCTTTCAATACCAGCTTTTGTTTGCATAAAGTCTGCATTTTTAATCCATGCTTTTTAGAAAAAGAAATAGTCCTTTTCTCATTTCTTTCAAAACATAAATGTTAGCTTAAGCATTTAAAGAGAGAGAAGATCTTCGGCATTAAGCCATCTCATGGCTGACTTATTTTATGTGGTTTCATGTGAGGGATTCAGTAAGAAGTTACCTGTAGTTAGCATCGAAGTGAATTAAACAGAATAGGCAGCCTTTCAGACTCCGTTGCAAAAAATGGTTTCCCGTAATAATAGCAGAGTTCTTTTGACATTCATGATCTCTGTTTTGAACATGTGGAAGTTCAGATGCCAGGCAGATGTTGGTAGAGAGAACTTCGTTCAATGGATGGACATACAGTTGATCTGAAAGTAGAACTTCTGCATTTCTTAGTATTCAGTCAGCAATTAGTCTCAAAAAGACAGCATTTATATCTCATGAAGACAGGGAGGAGATCGGGGAAGTAGAAAGTGTTCTGAGACTCACAACGTTTAGAGACTGGACAGCAGTCACACCGAAGTGGCATGTAGCCAGGAAAGATGTTTACTTGTTTCTTATTGTTTCTTTGGCTATTTTGCACCATGTTGGCCCACATGTATATTTTTTTTAATTATTAAATTGATGGTTATATAATTGCGGCCACGAATATGTATATCAATCTTCTCTTTAAAAATTGGAAGGTCCTGCAAGGGTGGCATACGAGCTCTCCATTGGTGTAGTCCCCTCTTCCTATTGGTTCTTAAACCTGGGTGGTTTCCACTCTCTTGTCCAACCTCTGTAATTATGTAGGGTTGTGATTCTGATTATGAGGCCTGTGCATGAGGAAGAACCAGCAAGTGTGTTCAAAGAGGAACACATTCCTGAGAGAGGGAAAGTCTCGCTTGCACAGGTGTCACCAGAAAGCCAGAAAGAGGAATCTGCCACACTGTGTCCACTGGCCTTGAAGCCCAGTGTCTTTGGTGACTGCATAGGAACTGTCTATATCCAGCCAGGCTGGTGTGAACTGAAGAGTAGATGTAGACTAAGGTCAAGTTGGTTCTGCCAGCTCACAGGCTGAAGGACCCTCAGCGCCCCAGATTCGCAGCAGTGACAGCCAAAGCATAAAGAGAGAGCAGAGATGCAGCAGGGCTCAGCGTGGCCCCAAGGCCAGTGAGGGACAGAAAGACAGAGTGGTGAGTTCCAGCTCCTGATCTCAGGCTCAGGGCTGCAAAACCAAAGACTTGGCTCTGGAAGTCACTGGGGACAGAAACCTGGCTGAGCACTGGAAACCACAGGCTGGGAGAGATGCCACCTCCACCTGCCAGTGCTGGTGTGAAGAGGATGAGAAGATTGATACTGAACGAGGCCTGGGGCTACGGTTTCTCATGCTGCACGCTTACCTGCCACCTGCCGGGACACCGAGCCAGGTCTCTCTCGGGCTGTATAACCTGTTGAGTGACATCCTTAAAGCATCCCTGTCAACTGAAGCTCCGGTTCTGAACAGAGAACCTGTTGCAGGGTGGGGGATGATTGGGGCGGCAAAACCACAGGAGTGTGGAGAGAGGGAAATAAAACAATGAGTTAGAAAGTCAGCGTCCCCCCCAGAGAAGAAGGGAGGGAATCCTGAGGAAGTCAGGCCTCTTGTGCGACCTGGCGGCTTGAACACACGTTGACTCCCGTCCAAAAGAGAATCAAAGAAGATGGCAAGTCAGTGACATAGCAGGATGGAGTAAGGCCCACCAACCTGCCTGTTAAGGGACAAGCCAGCAAGAACAGTGACCAGAGAATCCTGGGAGGCCCAGGCAATGGAAGCTCAGGCACCACTGAAGACGGGGTGAGGAATATGCTGGAGATCAAAGGGCAGCTTGTGCATCTTTATGGAAAAGGTTGGGCTTTCGAGATCCCCACCCCAACTCTGCAGAGCGGGACAGTGTTCCCCTTCCCAGCAGAAAACAAGCTGGCTCTATGGACCGAGTGCATCAGGAAGGGTCCAAGGGCCCAGCATTGGGCACAGCTCAGAGCAGAAAGAAAGCAGCAGGTGGGAACAGGAGGACTCATCAGATCCCTTGTTGGGAAGGGAGAGGGTGCCAGCAGCTTCCCTTACTGCAGTTCCAGAATGCCACCAGCTGGACGTGCCTACACCCCAAGCAGGAGGCTGTGAACACACGGCCCAGCCTCGCACCTGATCCCCCCAGGGTGCAGCCGCGATCCCATCATGCACTCACAGGCCTTTGAACCAGCGCCCCAGGTCTCGTGATTAAATGTGAGCAGACCGCCAGGGATCCCCGGGTATATGAGTAAACAGACGAACATGACAGACTGAAACCTGCACTCCCGCCGTGTGCCAGAAATGGTTCTATGTGGCAGGGATGGCACAGGGAACAAACCAGACGTGGAACACACACTTAATATCCCAGGCATGTTGGTTTCCTGTGGCTGCTGTTAACAAGTGACAACAACCTCGGTGGCTGAAAACAACACAGATTTATCATCTTACAGTTCTGGAGGTCAGAAGTCTGTAATGAGTCTTAGGGGGCTAAAACCGAGGTGACAGCAGGGTCAGTCCCTCCTCGAGGCTCTCAGCAAGAATCTGCCTCATGCCATTTCCAGCTTCTAGGAGGCTGTCTGCGTTCCTTGGCTGGTGGCCCTGCCTCACATCCCCTTTCTCCCCTTGCTTTCATTGTTGTGTGGCCTTCCTCTTTCTCTGTAGTGAAATGTCCTCTGCCTCCTTTTAATAAGGACCCTTGTGATTACATTTGGCTCATCTGGATAATCCGAGATAATTTCCCAGCCTCAAAGTCTTCCATCCCATCTGCAAAGTTTCTTTGGTCATGTAAGATGATGTATTCTCAGATTCCAGGGATGAGGTCCTGCCACGGTCTTGTCTTGCTTCCCTGGGTCCCTACCTCTCAAAGGGTGGGCACAGGTGCTGGGTGCCTACCTCAGTCTGGTCCCGTGGGCATTAGCCTTGCCAGGCGTGGCAAGGGGTCAGGCACAAGGATGCTACTCTTTCCCAGCTGCTCGGGTGTTTGCAGGTTTCCTCCTGTTCACTTCAGTTGGTGATTTCTAGGGGCCTGGGAGAAGGGGTGACTGTGTGTGTGCAAAGCCACCAGCCTCTCCTAAAATTTCTCCCTCTTGTCATTCTTGCAAGGAAGGAAATGCCAGGAGGTGAGATGGTGTTGGGGTGAAATACATCGGCGATGGGGGGTTCCCTTCCATTGTCACGTTTGCCAGCACACAGAGCTGCCCTGCACTGGCAACTCCCTGCACTTAAGCTTTGAAATATTTGCATGTTCTCCTTTAACAAGCTACCAAATCAAAACTCACAGTTAATTTTAGAAATGCTAGGACATTGCAAATTTGATCTCAATGAAACAGCTGTTGTCCCGGTGCTCAAGTAGAGACGTTTAGCCTTTGGAGGAGCCCACCTTCCATAAAGAGATGCCAAGAGGCGATCGCGTTTTCGTTTTTCCAAACAGAGCCTCTGAAGAAAGGCACAACTGGTTACCGGGGAGGAATGTGTGTTTTGGAAACAAACACGTGGGAAGGAGAGGATAAAACTCCTCACCCAGCAACTTCTCAGACAAGTGTCTTTCAAGCACGTGTTGTCTGGGGCCGGCGGGCAGGTTGTGGTCTCATCTGAAATGTGTGCAAGGAGGGGGGGGGGTCTTGGAAAAGGAGTGGCATGACCGAGCACAACGCTGTGTCCTTCAGTCCCCTTTTGTCTCCTTGCCCTTTGCAGGAAGATGAACATCCTCTTCCTTCTGCTGTTGTTTCTGTGCGAAGCCCAGAGCCGTTCAGCATCAAGGCCGAACATCGTTGTGTTGATGGCTGACGACCTCGGCATTGGAGATGTCGGGTGTTATGGGAACAAGACTCTCAGGTAGGGCAAAGCAGCTCCTGTGTAAACGCATGGCTCTGTTCATAGATGACAGTCCCCAGTGACGGTTAGCACAGATCTACAGCACACAGACCACAGAGAAATGTTTAAAACCCTTCCAACAGCACCCGTCCCTGCCTGGCTGTGTATAGACAGGAGATATAGGTATCGGGAACGCCGGTGTCAGTGCATCTGAATATGCACAGTGAGTTGGATAAACTCAGGGAGGTCACTAGAAAGGTATTCATCATGATTTTTTCTTAATGACCACTACTGGGCTGCTTTGTACACATTAAGTGTTATCCCATTTGTTCAGTTATTTTGTCTCTTTTTGGCATCTGGCTTGGGTTCAGTTGGTTCTGAGCCTGCCTTACCCCATCCTGGCATATTAACCCCTCACTCTCACCTCCATACCCAATTTTCCTTCCCTCCCAAGCCTTTCTTCATCATCAGCCACCCAGGCTGCCTTAGTCCATTTAGGCTGCTGTAACACAACACCACCGACTGGGTGTAAACAACAGGTATTTATTGCTGACAGTTCTGGAGGCTGGAAGTCCAAAATCAAGGTGTGGCAGATTCTACGTCCAGTGAGGACCCTCTTCCTGGTTTATAGAAGGTGCCTTGTCACTGTGTCCTCACATAATGAGAGGGGCAAGGGAGCTCTCTAGGGTCCTTTTATAAAGGCACTAATTCCATTCATGAGGCTCCACCCTCATGATCTTGTCACCTCCCAAAGGCCACACCTCCTGACACCATCATGTTGGGGGTGAGGATTTCAACATAGGAATTTGGGGTGGAGGTGCACAGACATTCAGCTTATAGCACTGGCACATAATCATGGGAAAAGATGTCACATTTTATGATGGCATAACTTTTAAAGGGCCAGGGATTATGGCCCCAGTGGCAAGAACTTGCTGGGAACCAGATGTAGTGGCGTCTGACCCTTAGGCCTGCGTAACAGAGAAGGGTGTCTTCTTTCTAAGCCCTCTGCCTAAAATTGACTTAATGTGAGGGAAATTTTAAAGTCCCTTTAGTCTAAAAAGGAAAGTAAGTCCTCTGGCATTAGAATTTCGTTTTTTTCTTCACAGTAATGAGGAAGCAATGACGTAGAAGTAGTTCTGTGAATGGGCTTCACTGCACAAAGATCACTGCAAACTAACTTAAAGGAGAGTATGAGGAAACAGCATTTGCTTGTACTAAAATTTTCCTGGAGGGTTTGCACCCTCTAAATGCCTGCAGCTGGGGATGGACGCACTACCAAGTGCTGTGGGTCAGGGATTTATTTCTGTGCCATTTACTCTGACGCCTCATCTTTTCAACACGACAAAGCATCTTGGAAAGTAGGTTTCATCATGGCATGTCAGATCAAACAAAAATTAAATAAATAAATTATTCTTTTAAGGACACACTTGCCTACAAGACATACTCAAATGTTTCTCAATTGCAACCTGAATCTTTGTGTCAAATGTTGCTTTTTATTTTTAAAATATGTACTGATGTACGACATTGGTTAGATTTTTTTTTAAGCATATACACTGATAAGATCTGCACTCAGTGTTCCCTTAAAATTTTAATTGACCATGTGTGTTTTATGCCCCAATTTTATAAAAAACATTAGAGATCACTCTTTGACATGTGTGACATAGACGTTATTAATTTAGTTTTTATCAGGCTCATAATTTCTAGTAAGTTCTTTTTTGTTTTATTTTTCAATATTATGTGTTTCTAAAGTTTACCGAAATAATAGGTAACTGATCTTACTAAGGTTCCTTAGCTTAAAAGATTAAAATCAAGCCTTTAATGTTTAATCTCTAGCAATCATCAAAAGAAAAGAATGTCTATAAAATTCCATGGAAAAACGTATGGCGATATCTACCCCAGATCTGTCTTGCTTTCCATATTTGATTCCCATTCTTTCTGAATTATATTTCTCATTTTATATTTTATATCACATCTCAAAATAGAAAAATTCTTCCATTGGCCAGTCTAGGCAGTAGGAGGATTAAGTCAAACATAGAGAGATAGTTTCTGTCTTCTAAGCATCTTGTCATTTAAGGCAAAAGAGAAGTAGAAATATGGACAATTAAACACATGCACTAACCTAAAAGAGGCAGATTAGTTTGACACCACAAATGCAATGAAATGATTTCCCCATTCAAGTGATGCTTTATCGCGGGACGACTCTGTATGCACACTGTCTAGGGGAGCTGTGGGACCACGCAGTGAACAAGATGCATGCTCCCACCTCATGGGCAGCCGTCTTGGAGGGGGCACAATTGGCTGTGCCATTACTTTGCAGTGAGAAAGCTGCTGGGATAGGGGATGTGGACCACTGTCCTACACACAGATCAGAACCCTCTCATGGACAAAAGAAGGTAGTGGAGGCCTATGAATATCCCATCTATGCCCGGAACTGAAGGACGGATGACCAGCCAGGCAGACAGGAAGGAGGCTGGGTTCCCCAGAAAGGATGTAGAGAGAGACAGCTCAGTCTGGTCCAGACACTGAAAGAGGTTAATTCCTGAATTAATGCCTAGGAAGACTGGAATGACTTCCACAGAGGACCAGCCAATCCGTTCATGGAGAAAAGGCACCAGGATAGCTCATCTTGCACAATGCGTCATCCTAGAAGTGAGCTCCTAAATAAGTGTTTATTAAGCATTAAAAAAAATAAATAAACCAACAAAGGGTGTGCGGGGGTCATGGAGTGTCATTTCTTCACTGCGGTGTGTGTCCCTTTTTCCTGGACCACAGTACCCCATTTGTGGATGTCCACTGGGGGAGGCACATGGGGTCTGATTATTTCCGTCTTCCTGGGGGCAGATGGAAATGAGCTACAGGCAAATGAGGAAAGCTGGTTGTGGGCTTCCCTTTGGCTGTGGTTGGGAAAAGGGGAGTCAGGCTGACCCTGGAGCTTCTCCTTTGGGGGCGCAGAGGTAACCTGGGGGGCATGAAAGGGAGAAATTGGAGTCTGGTTCTTACTCCTCCATGCAGCAGCCCACTCCCAAGATTTGGTTCCTCTCTTCTGACACAGGGCTAGAGGGGACAGAAGCTCAGAGCCTTCTGAGGATATCGGTGGACCTCCTGGGGATGTCATTCCTGGATCATTTGGATATTTCCTTGGTTTCGTTCTACTTTGAGTCTCGGTTCCATGTCACTTCGTTCTCACCTCCCCTGCCCCCCGCCTGCCCTGTATGACCACCCAGTTTCCCTTAGTCTTTGAGAGGTTTCCCACCGTGAAGAACCACAGGGACAGCTTCGTCTTGAAGATCACCACCCTGATGTGATCCTTTTGTTCTAGGACTCCCAACATCGACCGGTTGGCCAGAGGGGGAGCAAAACTCACCCAGCACCTGGCAGCATCGCCCCTGTGTACACCGAGTAGGGCGGCCTTCCTGACAGGCCGATACCCGGTCCGATCAGGTAACCTCCCATCTGCATCGCTGTGACTGTGCGACAACTCCAGCCAACCCCCCAGCTCCAGCCTTCTCCTGGTTCTTAAGGGTTGATTTTTTGTCCTGCTTCAGGAATGACTTCTCGGTTCCGGACTGGAGTTTTCCTCTTCGTGGCCTCTTCTGGAGGACTTCCCACCAGTGAGATTACATTCGCCAAGCTTCTGAAGGACCAAGGCTATTCAACAGCGCTGATAGGTATGGGCTGCTGGGCAAGGGGGAAGGGAGGACTTGGGCAACGTTAGCAAGAAAGTGAGAGGGGCTTCGCGATGGGCTTCTCAGGGACGACATCGCTGATACACTTTGCATAACTCGAAATAGGGATGAGATGATTTCAATTGTCGATTAAGAGGCACTGAGGCTATCTGGGATATTTGAATGTATAAATATGTGTCCTCTGTGTGTGTGTGTGTGTGTGTGTGTGTGTGTGTGTGTGTGTGTGTGTGTAGTGCTGATTAATTTAGTGGTACAATTAACATTTTATAAGAAAATTTCAAGGTGTTTAAAATAATTGCTGAGTTACTGAGTAGCATTTCTTCACGCCCCAGGGGTAGGTTTTTGAGTAAGGATTTGTTTCCACTTTGAACAGTCCGGTTGGTTCTAAAACTTTAATTTTCATGGTGTGTCTTGGAAAAAGAGTCTGTCCAGGAAAAAATGCTTATATTTTTCTATGTGGTTGTTTCCTGCCTATCAAAGGTGCTAGGTTGTTTTGTTTTTGTTTTGTTTTTTGTTTGTTTTTTAATTACTAGATTAGTTCTTATTTTCTGGTAAAGTGAGTAGCTAATACCCCAGCGTTTACAGAAAAGGAAGTGAAGAACCGTGAGGTCCTACGAGTGTGAAGATTCTGCTGGTAAAACACACAGGAAGAGCCCCCTTTTCTGCGTGTGAGCCTCAGAGACCAGTGTTTTCCAATCAGGGTGTTTACTGGGGCTAAAGGTGTTACTGGTTTATCTTCTCAGGAAAGTGGCACCTGGGGATGAGCTGTCACAGCAGGACGGACTTCTGCCACCACCCTTTACGCCACGGCTTTGATTATTTCTATGGGCTGCCCGCGACCAACTTGAGAGACTGCAAACCTGGGGAAGGCACTGTCTTCAGCATGGCCTTCAGGGAGCTGGTCTTCAGCCCTCTGCAGGTCCTCGGGGTCACCGTCCTCACCCTGGTGGTGCTGCGCGGCCTGGGGCTGCTCCACGTGCCTCGTGGGGTCTTCTTCTGCCTGTTCCTCCTGGCGGCCGTGATCCTCGGCCTTTTCCTGTGCTTCCTGCTTTTCTTCCGGACCCTGAACTGCTTCTTGATGAGGAATTACGAGGTCTCCCAGCAGCCCATGTCTTATGACAATCTCACCCAGAGGCTGACGACGGAAGCCCTGCAGTTCGTCCAGCGGTGGGTATCGCCTTTTGCTCTGGTGCTGCCTGGGAGAAACAGTGCCCGGTGGTTTCCAGCAGGGCTGGGAGAAGCAGCGTGACAATGCGGGGGGGGGGGGGGGGGGGCTCTGCTCAGGTCACGTTGCCAGCCTGCCCCAGCCCCGTGCTTGTGAGGCCATGCCGACACACATCTGCCGACAGAGGAAGCATCTGGTGTCACCACGGTCATTCATGTCCAAATGTGGCCATCAAGAGAAGAAACGCCATGGTATATGTTCAGTCTAGAGGTGGTCGTCGTGATATAAACAACCTGGAAAGATCTGAAATATTTTAGGCCAAGCTCTGAGCAAAACAGCTCTGTGGGTAAATTGGATGGAGTGGGTCTGTTAGGTCACATTTAGTTCACAGTTTGGGGGGGTGCAATCACCCATCAAATAACCTTCAATGGAGGAACAGAAAACAGTCCTGAGTTATAGACACATAGAATATATATATAATAATACAGTCATGCGTAATGACAGACCACATCTACAGTGGTGGTCCCAGAAGGTTATAATGGCTGTACCGTATGGCCCAGGTGTGTAGTAGGTTACACCATCTAGGTTAGTGTAAGTGCGCTCTGTGATGCTTGCACGATGACGAAATCGCCTAATGACACATGTCTCAGAGTATCCGCATCATTAGGCGATGTGTAACTGTACATGTTATCTATAGACTGCATAGATATAATTAAATAGATAGAATGTAGAAGCTATGTCAGGAACACTTCCTCTTCAAAACAAGCAAATCAACAAAACAGTTTTGTTCCATTTGTAACTTCAGAAGACAGTACTTTAAAGAGAAATGGAAATTCCTACCTGCAAATCAGACTTTTGGTCTTTATAGCGACTTAAACTCTATGGAAAATTTAAAAGAGAGCTTTTTTGGATGATTGAAAGATTATAAAGTACACGGGTAATATAGATAATAATTATTCACATGACACAGAATTGTAAAATCCATCCTAACAATGAAAGAAAAGTTACCATGATGAAAGAAATGTATATTAGGAGACGTAATTTAAAAACTGACTTTTTTTAAGAGACAAAAATGCTAAGTCCAAGAAAAAACTATCTATTTAGGGTATGCAGAAGCTACGTGATTTACGGTTGGTGACAATGGTCAGACGTAATTTGCATACAGCAAATGATGTTATTCCTTACGTGGAAGACATTGCGTCCCTCTGTCAATCTCTTGTGTGCCTAAGGTTGATGCTTTACTGGAGGTTGGGAGCGGATGGCGGTTCCTCCAACTCTTTCCTGCTTCTAGTTATGAAAAAGAGTGGTGGTCATGGTGCAACTGTAATCCAGTATCCATGATTTCACTGATTATGTGGTAGGTGAATCTTGGGGTCTATCTTAGTATACCTCTCTAATATCACAGAGGCGTTTTACTCTGAGAGAGACTCACTTATGACTTGGGTTTCCAAAGAGACTGAGTGGCTTACGCAAGATTTGCTATTGATAGTATCACTTCCTCTCACAACCCCAAAATAAGACAAAAATAGAATGGACAACTCCTGCAGTTCACATCACCACCAAATTTCAATCAAAATAAATTCTGATTTAACTGTGAACTATATAAACTGGTCATCTGACATTATAATCGTTCTCAGCTTTAGCTGCTGGGACTTGGATTTAGGGGTCGCTGTATGTCCTAGCTGCCCAACTGCTGAGATAGCATCACACAATTTAAGTTTTTATTTTGGTTGGCATCCCGCTTCTCATACCCATTTCATTGTTTGTCAGTCAAGATGGACAATGTCGTGGATTTTATTACCTGCCCCTGCGAAATCTATTGCTGGTTGCATGATGCTCCAAAGATGCTTTGCTCCACACAGAGACTCATGGATCCAGGTTGCTAAGATCTTGTGGCTCTGTCATCTTGATCATGGCCTCCATGATTGCAACCACAGGAGAAAAAGAGTAGAGGGTCACTTGGGACTTTTCCTTCCCTCATTGTGGAAGGGATCATAACACTTCCATTCAGGGCTGCAGAACAGCTCCATGTCTCAATCTGTCTCAATCTGACTTGACATGGGGCTAAGATATGGTTTTCCTGGGTGCGCCCAGGAAAAAGAACATGAAACAGATATAGTGAACGCACAACATCATCTACACCAAGCGGTGATTTTCAAATTCGTTTTAAAGCTGAGCCATATTTCAGGTAAAATTTTATTAGGAGCTAAATGTATCAGAGGAATAAAAGTTAAAGTGCTTGGGTTAACCTGGAACAGAGGATTGTGTTTGTGAACGACTGGCATTTAATAAAACCCTATGGAAAGCTCACAAACAGTTGGAGAAAAAGGGCAGACTCAGCAACAAAAGAATAAAAGGCCCTGTGAGCAGACACCTGCTTAGTCCCGACTCCAGGCAAATTGATATTTAACAGACATTCGTAAGTATGAAAATCAGACATGAGGAGGAAAATCAGCATAAGCCTCGGAATTTAAAAGAGTCATTTGCTATTACGCCTAGGAGAGTGGAGGCTGAAGTAGTTTGCACAATTTTATAGAGAAATAAAAACTCAGTGGCTAATTTATTTCAAAATATTGGTTATTGGAAGGGTTGATGTGAAGTATATTGTTGATCAATATTTTAATAGTTTCATCAGAGATAAAGAAAAAATATTAAGTTTGATATGTATATACATGAATCTTTATATATATGAAGGTACTGCAAAAAGTTCATGGAAAGATTCATGTTATCTTTAAATTCTATTTTTCCATGAACTTTCTTTTTTTTTTTTTTTTCATGAACTTTCTGAAGTACCCTCATATATATAAGAAGAGATGAATTATTGGAATTGACTTCTGAGGGAAGTTGTAGGAGATTTACATTTAGAGCAACAGGGATGGTTGACTGTAGACACAATAGCCTCTAAAGTTCCCTAAGCAACTCTTTACTGGTCTATCACAATTCAGGTAGGACGTGGGCTGTCCTGATTTTCACAGGTCTGGGTTGACAAGGCACATATTGGAAGGGCTGCTGGGTCTGCAGTTTGGGTGGCTGTCATGGGCAAATGTTGAGGTCTGCATAAGCATCTAGTCCTAATCTATGCTAAGAGCAGGTCTTAGCCAGGCAGCAAATACTGCAGAAACCTGTCAGATCCTGCCTGCAGCAAAGTGGCATGGCAAAAGACGTCATGCAGTCTTTAAGATATGGAGGAAGGTGTACAGCCAGCAGCCACACCCCTGGATGTTTATTTCAATGATGATTTCAGGTGTCTGTGCCTGGGTCCACACAGCCAGGAGCAGGTGTGAACTGCACACCGGGTATGGGGCTCGGTTCGGAACTATCCCTTACAGGATTGCCTCTGATAGCCTAGACCATGGTGTTTATCCTAATAAAATAGGATCATTCTGACTTTCTGTAGGTAGACAAGGAAGGGAAGAGAGAAGGATTCCTCAGACCTTGCACCAGGAAAACCTGAGGTGCTAATGCCAAGCTCAGCTGTGTAGATTCTTCTGAATAGTTCTGAGATGAGGCCTCGCACCTGAATTTTATAAAGCACCTGAAGATATTCTAAACTGGCAGTTCCGTGACCCACACTGGGAAACACTGGAGCGTAGATCTATTTTGCTACCATGGACAAACATTACAATCCTTATGAAGTCACATAGATTTTTCTAGAAGGTGATGCTGATGTGTTCTAATGCAAAAGCTTTAGCACTTTGTAAGATGTGCATGTTACGTCATCATCCGGGAGAATGTACACAGATATTTGACAGAAACAAAAGCTTCCTGAAATGATCTTTTCTTATCATGGTAGCCACTTCTGATACTTCCTGTCTTATTCTGTTCTGTTTTTTTAAAAATGATCTGGTTGTGACACTAAATTAATTTCATAACTCACCACTGGGTCACCATCTGTATGACTGACCACGCTCTTACCTTGGGGCTCAGCTTAACTATGTTTTGTAAATGGAGGTACAGCCGTTCCAAGACAGAGCCGTGTAGACCAGTGCGTTGAAGCCCAAACACCACACGGTGTACTGGTTTGCAAATTTGCTGGGACACCTGGACACCCTTAGATCCTTTTCCATCTACCAGAAATATCTCAAAAACATACAGCATGGAGATTAATGTAATGTTCATTATAAATGACAGGGTTCAGAAATGACACAGCTTTCAGGGTGAATCCCTTTATGTAGCATGGTGTATTTTGACCGAAATGCTTTAATCTGTTGAGTATATAAATATTCATATGGTTACGAGGCATTCTGATGGGCTCCTCAGGATATGATTTTGAGGAGATCAAAACAAATTTGATTGTCATACGGATATCGAAGCTTGATCAGTTCATCTTGATTATATTGAGGTTTCTGCCATTTTCCTCCAAAACTAGAGATTTAAGATGTTCTAGCAACACCATAGCTGGAGGTTGTGGTTATTGAGTTATAACAAAAAGTTTTTTTCTTCACACTAGATGATTCTAGTGTAAATGGCTATTGTCCACATTGGAGCAATCCACGGTGAATATTACTGAAAATACTGGCATTTGTATACTGGGAAACCATTCATACAAAGCTTCTTTATATATGTTATCTGCAGATACGAAGATTTAAAGCATTTAGGCTAGGTAAAATCATTCTTGGGTAAAATTGTGCTCCTGTGTTAGATTGGTTATCTGATTTGCTGAACGTGATATTCAGGAGTCCTGAGAGAGTTCCCTTAATATGCTGCCAAAGAACCATAACAATCCGAAGACACATTTATATGTGTCATCTCATTAGTCAGAATATCTTGAACAATTTAGGCAGGTGTTACGACTGGATGTAGAGTTCGTCAGAAGCAGAAAAAAGGAATGCCTGATCAAAGCAACGGCAATGTTAGTGAAATTGATGCAAATGCTTTTGAATTCAGAATTTCCCAATTGAAACCGGTGCCTTATTTAGATGTTTAACCTTAAAAAAAAAAAAAAAATGTGTATACAGCTCTCCCTCAGTTCCTATGTCAAAGGCAGTAAGGAAAGTGATTTAAACTCTTCTCTTTAAAATTTACATTCTGTCTCTACACCATGTTACTGATACGATTTATACCGAAGGATTTGTTCCTGAGATGCTAGTTTGAGATGTTATGATATTAATGACAGGGGTGTAAGACAGGAAGGCTTCACTGGTTTGCGATTCTCAAAAATGAGGTCCACTTAACCCATTCTGGTACACAGCCCGGGATTACAAGTGCCTATTTCCAAGTTGAGGACAGAGATGGTTTACCACATATAACCATCCACTCCATGATCTCTAACCCTAATTTGCTCTTGCAAGGATACACTTATCTCAGAGACATGCTTCTATTATTAGAGAGCTAGATAATTAGCTCACCATATGTTATGCGCTGTACAGTAATTCAGGAGATGGGTCATCCTTAGCAAGAAATCCTTGTTAATCTTCCAGGGAGGAGTGAACTGTAAATTTCTTAGAGATACCCTGCTCTCTTTACGTGCCCCCCATTGAGGATTGCCTGGCCATCACAGCTTCGGCCTTTTGCCATCTCTCTCTTCAATGTAATGTAAAATGGGTCCCACTTTCCATGCACAGTGCAAGTGGTAACAGAGCACTGGTTGAATGAACACTGCGATGGACACTTGTGGCATGGCTGCATCCCCTTGGGAACCTTCCACACCCATCACCGCTCTCCCGCTGCACAGTGACCTTGTGAGATCGGTAGACAGATGTCTTGTGGAGAAACAGGAGGCTCAAACCCTTTGATTAAATAGCCAAAGCCCCACAGTCACAGTAGAGTCTCACTGAGCCTTCTCAACACTGGAGCGGACCATAAACACTTGGATGTATCTTTTGCTCTTTCATCTACTCCAGTGTGGCAGGTTTACTGATAAGGTCTCCATAAGGATGAGTTGGGAGAAGACTAGGACATTGTACAGGAATCTCAACACGCTTTCTCCAAACAGAAGAGTGCACATCCAAGGCTCTTGCCCAGGCTTGAAAGGAGAAGGCACCTCTGTGATTCTTTTTTTTTTTTTAACCTTGAAAACCATATTGTACTTTTTTTCTCTCCCTTATATGCTTTTTTGCATTCATTTTTTATTCTTTTTTGTAACATAGTTGATTATACATTTCTGTGGGGTACAGAATTGAATATCATTTCTGTGCAGTATGTGATGCTCAAATCAGGATAATAAGTATATTCATCATTATACAATGTAATCATTTCTCGTAGCTCTTTACTATTTCCTCCCTCATCTACCTCCTGCTCCCTCTTTCCAACCTCTAGTAATCACAGTTCTGTTCTCTCCTTTTGGAAGTTGAACATATTATTGTGATTGATTCCTTTGGGTATACAGCCCAGCAGTGGGATTGCTGGATCCTACGGCAGTTCTATCTGTAGTTATTTCAGGAACTTCCATTATGTTTTCCGTAGTGGCTGCACCAATTTACAGTCCCACCAACAGTGTAAGAGGATTCCCCTTTCTCTGCATCCTCACTAGCCATTTCTGTCTTCTTGGTAATGGTCAGTGTAACTGAGGTGAGATGATATCTCAATGCGGTTTTGATTTGCATTTTCCTGATGCTTAGTGACGTTGAGCATTTTTTCATGTGTCTGTTGGCCATTGGTATATTTTCGTTTGAGAAATACCTGTTCAGCTCCTTTGCTCATTTTTTTATTTGGGTTATTTGGTTTTTTGCTGTTAAGTTGTTTGAATTCCTTGTATATCTTGGATATTAATTTTTCGTCAGACGCAGAGTTTGTACATATTTTCTCTCGCTCTGTAGGTTGTCTTTTTGCTCTGTTAATTGTCTCTTTTGCTGTGCAGAAGCTTTTTCGTTTGACATAATCCCATTTGTTTATTTTTCCTTTGGTTGTGTTCTCTGTAATTCTCACATAAGCTCCACCATCAGTGCTGCTGCCATTACCATGGTGATAAGAAGGGTCTAGATAGTCTGAAAAGAAGGTAAAGTCTGTGTGATGATAGGTGAATTTAGCAAGCTAATTTTATTCACAGACCAGGTTTTTTTTTTTCCTTTAGTTCAAGTCAAGGATAAAATGTTAAAAGGTGTCATGCCACTGGGTAAATGAGATTTATGTTTTACGTCATCTTGAATAGAGAGATGAACCTTGGTCATTCTGCTTATGAAAAACCAAAAATGTTGGCTTCTTTCTTCTCTAAATTCAAGAAACGCTGTGCTCCATGGTTAAGAAAGACAATTATGTTTGAAGAAATCGCTGCGTATTTTTCTGTGAAAACATAACACACTCGCTTTGAAGAGTAAATTTTCAAGAACGGCAATGACTTTATACACATCCATGTAATCTGAATAGCTTAGGCAACCCAGTTATTGGATTCATAAATTTATATGAAATTTGCCGTGAGTATTCTGTTCTCCAGGCCCTGGTCTATGTAAGTCGTATCAGCATATTAAACATACGAGGGTACTTGAGAAAGTTCATGAAAAGATTTGCGTGACCTTTTAATTCTGTTTCCCACGAACTTTTTGAAGTGCCCTCATCTGTGTATTTCGAGATGCTATAATTAGAAGTGAAATAAATGCTGATAATTTTTAGTTAACCTCAATATTGGATGATTCTTGTACTTTGTTTGTTTTCTTTAACAAAGAGTCTACAGATGACAAATTCAAAATTTGGATATGATGACGATTTCTATTTTTAATCTCTGACTTCCCAGAGTGATACAAACTCTTCGTCTGACTTTAATGAACCTTGTTCCCTGACCGCTCTCCCTGGGGAAAACCACTGTGACGTTACAATTTTGGAAAGTGCGAGTAACCAGGAGGGACAAAACATCTGCTTGGCCTTAGTGGAGCCTCATGGGGAAGAGTCTCCTCTTCCATTTTCTGGGGCCTGTAGTTTAATGGTAAATAAAAACTCCATGCTACAAGCATTGCTTGTGAAATCATAATTCCGTAATATTAGAGACAGCTGGTTAATGCATCATTGGAAAATATGACCTTTTTTCCTTTCATATGTGCTGCTGTCAGAACTTGGCACAGTCATAATGCTGAAATGCATTTCCAAGGTACCTTCAACCGAGCCTTTCACAGTTCTAGCCAGGCTGTGGTGTAAACAGCCATCACGAATAGCTGTGATTTGGCAAAAAGTGTATTTGGAGTAAAGGGACCTTGGGAGGGTTTTGTTAGTTTAGATACTGGGAGTTTAAGCCAGAAAGGAATAGGGATGATATCGATATTAATTCATTGTAAGAAACATAAATCAGATTAAAGATGAAGGGCAATGCGTGGGGTACACACATACCACACATGTGTGAATATCATACATGTGAATCGCTCAAATGTAAAGCTTAAAGAGTGAATGAATGATCATCAAAGAATCACAGTGTTCAATAACAGTAGATACCACTTGATTTGTTTTTTTTGTGGGCCAACAGGATACACATTTAAGACTGGATGGAGTTTTTTGGGGGGGGGGTTGCGGAGGGCACGGTCTCGTCCAGCTGCTTTTTGTATTTCTAGTGCTCAGGCGTGTCAGCGGAACATCCATTTAATGGATGTGAAATGCATAGGAGGAAGAAATGAACAGCTGGATTGTAAATCCACCTGCTGTACACAGTGGTGGTCACATGAACTCCGGCCTGGTGACTGTTGATGCTGCTGTCTGGTTTATACCAAACTAATTACCAGTGGCAGAGGACACGTGGGAAAAATCAACAGGCATCCCTATTTGCATTTGCATTATTCCTTATGCTGACTCAAGTTGGAACACTAGAGGAATAATAAAGGTCAAACACAGATGACGAACATTATTCTCAACACTGAAAAGTATAGTGTGTGGCAGACAGAATTAAAAAAAAAAAAAAAAAAAAAAAAAACCAATGCCTTAGCCATCTTCTTGCTTGGATTTTCACTCCTGCCTTTATAGAATGTAAATCTTTTTACTCTGAGATTGGAATGATTGCACTTTGCTGGGAAGGCTCTAAGCTGCCTTCTGCATTTTTAACAAATGGACTAAAGTCATGTAGCAGCTGAAAGTTCTATCTTTCCACACAGTGTGCAAGACAGTGGTTATAAATTTTCAAAAGAGTTGTTTACTGAAGTGCTCCAGCTAATAAAAAAGGAGTTAAGCTGCTACTGAGAAATCTCCCTCCCACCAACTTGCTGATGCGTCATTCAGTTTTCAAGGTCGTGGAGGGGAAGGGCGTCCCAGATCTCCTCAGCAAGACTGGCCATTATGTAAATGGCCTTCCCTGCTCTCTCTCAAAAGATGTTTATTGCTAAGCAAGAATTCCGTTACCTGAGAGCAAGCTGTCAGTCATACCCCAGGTGCATGCAAGAAAGATGATGATTTCTGTCTGTCTAGCCCACATTCTCATGCACCGTTGATTATACTTCTATTCCTGGATGGTAAATCTTGGTACAGTGTTTTTCTGCAAGTGGGATATGCTTTTCTGTGTTTTCTGGGTTTACTTTTGTATATAAAACCTAATTGCTCTACTCCAACATCCAGGACACAGATGCATGAAGCATGCATAAAGTGCTGGTGTCTGTGATGTCTCCCCTACAGAATGAAAGTCTACTGCTTTGTAGAGAGATGATAGGAAAAGAATCTATAAATGTGTGCATTTTAATAATAAGCACATTCCCTACTTCCCTTCCATGAAGGGTCCTCCTGCTTTCCAAGTCATTTGAAGACATCATCCAATTCACCTTTTCAGGACAAAAGTCTTGATTGAACTCTGGAATGGTGGGTCTTTGTCTCGATAGCTCTTATGACCTTCCTCATGAACTGGAGTTTAATCTTGGGCTCCCTTATTTGCTTGTTGTGCCATTTTTTTTTTCTTTTCAAACTTTTGGTCAAGAGGATTACCATCCCAAATTGGAGAATCCAAATTAAAACTATATCCTGTCAGTCACATACTGTATTCCCAGCTTTGGCCATATACTGTGTTTGGAAAATTGACTTTCTACGGTTCCATATCTGTTTTTCCTAACTTAAATCTGAAAATAAATGAGAGAACAGATGAGAGTAGAATTGCAGTGAAATTGTCCTCATACATAATATAACTCTCTATTTAGGAACCAGCATAAAGAGTGTCATTTTATGTTCGCTTTGAGGAATTTAAGCCAGTTTTTAGGACCACAGTGTGTTTCTTGAGAAGGAGAAGTAGTTTGTTCATGAGTGAACAGACTTCCTCCATTATGACTATGACAGTGACTTACCAGGCTTCCATGTGTGGTAAACGTCCCGGACTTACCATGGCTCAGTTTCAGTTCATTCAGTTCTTCGAGAACATCTACCCTAGGAGCAGCAAGGACATGGCTTGGTAGTTCACATGTAGATCTCCAGCTAGGGTGACAGTTCCAATGTTTCCAAGGCAACATTAGCATCTCTGCTTCTCTGTCTGAGATATGATGATCAGAGTTACAGACGCTGTGGGTTTTAATCTCATGCCTCCTACCTCCAGTTACTGTTGAGTGGCGGGTCAAGTCCAAACATTAAAAAACCTTTGTTTTATTTTATTTGGCTTTTTTGGTTGTAAAATAATAACAACATTTGTTCATTTTATACTCTCATAAAAAAAAAAAAATGACGATTTGCCACCAAGTGCTGGAATGATTAAAACAATGGTCAGCAATAACTTTCTGGATTTGAACTACCTGCTTTCAGAGAACAGGAGATGCCTGGCTCAGCTCTCATTCCACGTGTGATGTTTTGTGCTTCTTTTCTGTTTTGAAGGACTAGGGGTTAATAAATGCAAGGACTGGGTTTAAAAGGGAAGTGTTCCAGCCAGTAGAATTGAGGAGTTCGCCCAGAAGAAGCTACGCACAAGGGCTAACGGAGCCCGAGTTGTATTAACATCAGGAGGTGACAAATGCACATGGAAAAACAAACATCGATTATTTTTAAGCTAACGTCATAAGAGTAGGATTTGAAATGTTTATGGTCCTTGTGAGGAGTTAAGGTATTCAAAATTATATGAAGGCAAAATTAATGGAATGAAATGAATTGTTTCTTTATAGCCTTTACTGGCCGGCAAAGACGTCAAACATAAGGCACGATCTCTTCAAAACGACAAGAGACTTAGTAAGGAGAAGAGTTTGGTGTAGTAATCCCTACCCTAGAGCAACGTGCACATAAGCCATGCTATGTTCACAAATCTTTGAACTTCACTCAACTGCTGGGGGCAAGGGTTGAAACTGAGAAAGCTAATGCAGTATTTCATCCAGCGACAGAGATTTCCTGGACGTGCGCTACCTGCCAATCACTGTGCTGGTGGCAGAAACACACAGATGGAAATGACGTGCCCCAGCTCATAGTCCAGCAGGAGAAGAGAGAATCTAAGCAGTTCTTGTGCAGTGGAGCGTGTGCTTTATTAGAAATCTCCCTCATTCACTCATTCATGTGGCAGTGTTGCCGAGCTCCTCGGGGCAGGCATTGTCCAAGGGCCTAGGTGTTCAATTGAAGACTCGTGCCCCAGGGTGCTCAGCCCTCATGTGGCTGCCTGGGAAGCAGGGAACAGCCTCTTGCAGGAGGTGGCATTTGAGATGGCTTCTGAGAGGAGGAGTTTACATGTTAGGCAGAAAGACGATCGTGTTCAGGGCATGCAGCTGAGAACGTGCAAGCTGTGTTTGCTACTAGTCGACACATTGGGTTGGAGTTTTGGGTGTGTGAGAGAGTATTGGCATTAGGATGACGCGTCACCAGAACTCTTCGTGTTTTGATGACGAACCCGAAGGCTAGATATCTAAGGAATCCACTCGCACTAACAGATGTGCTTCAAGGAAGGTCTAGGACAGGGCTGAGATCAAGGCATGGTTCGGCAGCGGCTCTCGCTAAGAGATAAGGCTTGTGCCCCTGTGCATGAGGATTCCTGCATCTCCAAGAGCTGCGTCCACCCACCTCGGGACATGGGCATGCCTCCTGTGCCCCGACAGCCTTCCAAAAGACCACTACTTCAATATTTTAGCAGGAAAGGAATTGCTGATCACCTCCCAGACAGAGGTAAAGATGTGAAACTGAAATGCAGTAGTGAGGACGTTCCTCCCAGGCCAACTCAATGGAAAGAAGCAGCAATGGGACTTGCTGATCCCTTGCAGCAGACCCGGTCATGAACCCTCAGAGCTTCACATGGGCACCTCGCTCACGGCCCTTGTGGCTAAGGGCCACATGTTGGCAGCGACTCATGACTCACTACCACCTGTGTGTTCTGATTGATTTAATCAGAGTAGGTTTAGGTACACGCTGAGCTCACAAATCTTGCAATGCTGTTTGTCTCTCTAAATTACGCTGTTGGTTTGGGCCAGTTTGAGAAATGTTTTATTTAAGTTGTAAAATTTCAGTATTGACAATTGAGTTGTTCGTTCCGGGAGACTTGTTCTATTGTAGAGAGGAGCACTAAGACAGAACACAGAGTGGAACTGGCATTAAAAAGGTGTTGGGAAGCATAGTAATTCACCCTTACCTGCGGGAGATTCGTGCCAAGATCACGGCGGATGCCTGAAACCGCGGATAGTACTGAACCCTGTGTAGACTGTCTTTTTTCCTATACATACATGCCTATGATAAAGTTTTAAGTAACAGATTAATAACAATGACTAATAATAAAATAGGACAATTATAACACTATGCCAGCATCACTACTCGTGTGCTTTGGGGCCATTATTAAGTAAGATAAGGTGACTTGAACACAAGCCCTGCCATACCTTAATAATTGATCTGATAACCAAGACGACTACTAAGTGACTTACGGGCAGCGGGGAGCGACTGCTCCGGGGATAGGCTGGACAGAGGGTTGATTCATGTCCTGGAAGAATGGGGTGGGAGGCTCGAGGTTTCATCACACTGCTCAGAACAGTGTGCAATTTAAAACTTATGGATTGTTTCTGGAATCTTTCATTTAATATTTTCAGAGCACAGTTGACCAAGGATAACTGAAACTGCAGAAAGTAAAGCCGCAGATAAAGGAGGGGGGTACTGCAGTTGATGACTCGAGATGCTGTCTATTCTAGGTAGTAATACACGTGTGTATATACGTGTGTGTGTGTGTATGGGTGGGTTTATATGTGTGTATATATGTGTGGACGTGTGCATATGTGTGTAAAGTGTGGTTGTGTATGTGTGTCCACACGTGTGTATATACATACATGTGTATATGTGTGGGTGTATGCGTGTGCATGTATGTGCACGTATGTGTGTATATGCATGTGGGGGGTGTATATGTGTGGTTGTATATGTGCATGTGTGTGTATGTGTGGGTGTATATGTTTGTATGTATATATGTCCTTGTGTGATTGTATATATGTGTGCCTGTGTGTGTATGTGCATGTGTATTTGTGGGTGTATATATGTATATGTGTGTATGTGTGACTATGTGTATGCACGTGTGTGTGTGAATATATGAGAGTACTTCAAAAAGTTCGTGGAAAAATTGAATTAAAACTAAATCCTTTCATGAACTTTTTGAAGACCCCTTGTATTCCTCCCCTCCAAAGAGAGTACTATTTTCAAGGTGTTTGAATTTATATTAATCACCATAGAGAGAGGGAAGAATAAAATCCCTCTTAAAAAAAAAAAATCAATCCAGGCACTTTTCTGTTATGTTTCTTCCTGAGTTACATTGCTGGAGAGTGTCTCGATGGCATGGTTTCAGTTTGCTGATCATACAGGGTCACAATAAGCCACTTCATACAGATACCATGGAGGTGTGCTTTTCACTGAATAAAAAGGTGATCTATTAGGCCGTTAAATTGTGGTATTTTGTTAATTTTCAAATGGCATCTTATAATCATAGGTCGTCCTTATGTTGCCCTTGGCCTTTTGTTTTGCATCTTGCAGGAACACTGAGAGGCCGTTCCTGCTTTTCCTGTCTTACCTTCACGTGCACACGGCGCTCTTTTCCTCCAAGGAGTTCACCAGCAAAAGCCAGCACGGCCCCTACGGGGATGCGGTGGAGGAAATGGACTGGAGCATTGGTACGTGGGTCTTCCCTGTGCACCTGTCCCTGCGCATGTGGGCAGCGGCTCCCTGTCTTCCTCCTTCTGTTTTATTTCCTGTGAATTCCTGTGAATTGCTGCCCATGCCTTGATAGATGGCAAACGTGTGTGGGTGTGTTTAGCAAACGTTAATTCTGAAAGGTGGACAGAAAGTATCTTGGGCCCAGTGTGCGTGTTCACGGTGGCCAGTGGATGCACAACAGGGAAGTGTGGGTCTGTGGGCTGGTGGTCGAGGAGATTAGAGGAGAGAAGGAGCCCAGCATTTGTCCTTGTCGTGGCTTATACTATTAGCAATGAAATGCAAACGATGCCATGTCATTAGCAAAGTTACACGAGTGCTGGGTTTTGGATCCAGAATACCTGCTGCTGGCCACGAGCCTCCCAAGGCAACAGCCACAGGGTCCCCCTCAGATACACCTGTCAGGGCCAGATCCGTGGACCGAGGTTCTGTCTCCTGGAACTCACATTCTTCTTGCTGCATCTGCAGACTGGGAACATTTCCCTGTTTGTCCTTTCTACCTCTTTCTAAGCAAATAACCATGTTTCTGAGAAATGTGTCATTTTTCAGAGACACTGAGAAACCTTCTTCTGGAGGCTCTATTTAAAAATATATGTCTTCCATGTCTGAATGAGTTGATCGTCAGCATGCTTTTATTTTCTTTTGCCTAGCTAAGCAAGCGTGGGTCTATTCCCTAGAGTTCAGGGGAGGCCATAGTATGTGGGCTTCCCAAAGCAATGGACTGAACTTCTCGCAGAGTGTCAGTCTGTGCTTTTACATTGCTACGTCCATCCGGGCAGAACCCGAGAGATAAGAGACATTTGTTGTCCAAATGACACCCACCAGCCAGACTGCTTAAGACTTGTATATATTTGTTTGCTTTTCCTTTTTCCCCCTTTCTCTTGTTCGTCCCTTCTTTTCTTTTTGTGCATTATATCGATAGTTTCCGGCTTTGAAATCGAGTTGTTTTGGAAATTTGTGAACGTTGCCACAGAGTTCTGTTTCTTGGTTTGTTTTAAGCAGCAGGTTGAATGTGGTCACATACTGTGGGAATTATAAGAAAAGGCGTTGTTTTGTTTTAAATCATGAAAAGAGCACCCTGGACCCTTGCTGCAGCTTCTAGATCTTTCTTTCACTGTCTCTGTGAACTTGGGAGATGGCTTAAAACTCTATGTCTCTTGCTTCTTGTCTGGGTATGAAGAATCCAGATTAGGCAAATTCTAAGTTTCTTTCCTCTCTATCAGTCTGCGATTCTATAAAATAACAAGAGTGACTACCAATGATAAATATTAGCTAGCAAAAACAAAACCAGAACATTCTCCCCAACAAGATTTATAAGAAGAATGTACTGTGTTCAGGGCTGTTACGTATACCTATACAAGCCCACCTCCTGTCATTTTTTTTCTTTCCTAAAATACTGCATGTAAATCAATTTACATTTTTTACATCTTAGCAGGATAAGTCAGTAGAATATATTTTGTAGTGTAAATCAGTGGAATATTTTATCTCTTTAATAAGCATTCTATTTTAATGTGTCAGGTTTTTTATGCAACTCTAAGACTTCGCTCGTTGGCCAGGAAGCAAGCTTGTGTTATCATCACACTTACTGATTAATTTTTATTTAATTATTATGATACGTATGCCTACTGTGACTCATGTAACAGTATAAATTCCAGCGTTGTTCTATGACTAGTTCCCTCTGGAATATTTGGAGAGTATTTTTCAATCTTTGAGATCTGCATGAGACCTTGATATAATATTTATAGATGACTGTGTTCTTCCTTTTTTTGCTAAAAGATAAAATCCTTGCCCTGAGGCATTACATTAATTTCTGAGGAAATTTTTCATTGTTTTATAAATCCAATATATCTGAGTGTTTTGAGGAACATTTCTTTCTTCCAAGAAGGGCCTTTTGTTACTACACGGCAGGGGACTATAGCATTCTGAATCATTACGTGGTAAAATAAAAGGGGGATATTTGCTCAAAAAGAAATGCTCTCTGCACCAAGGACAGCAGAAATAAAGGCAGCTAACTAGAAAGGGCACGTCTCAGTCATTCAGAGTGTTTTCTTTCAACGTTTTTGAGGACAGCATAATTATATGGAGGGTTTCTCTCTGCACGGAAGGTTTCTGTGTGTCTTGAAAGGTGTACTCATAACAAAGAACCCTTATTGTTGAATTGCCCACCATGGCCAGTTCCACCCCACGTCATTTTGGTTTATTGCCTTTTTCATAGCTGTGCAATTGCTTTATCTTGTATTGTTGTAGTAACTGGAGAAAGACTGACTCTACAGATATGAGGGGAGGGCTACACAAGGTGCCCCTCACTAAAACCACACAGGGGTCTTTAAGATCCTGGAGCTGCTGTGCAAATGTGAGGGGCAGTCAACATTTTTTTTTAATCATCTCAGTTACTGCCTCAATAGAGAGCTGGCCCCACATCTGGCCTGGATGTCACATGGGTCACCTCCCTCTGTGCAGCCAGTGGTCCATGCAGCAGGTAGCATTCTAATTATTCCCATTCCTCAGGAAAGGCAGGTGAGGCTCGGAGAAGGTTAAGTACACCCACCGCAGCTGACAGAATTCATAATGGATGAGGAGGTGTCCCACCCAGAGCCTGGAGTCCATGCCACTTTATTCCAGTTCTTTCCACATAATAAGGCTGCGTTATAGCCATGCACAGTCAACTATAAATCTCAGGGGAAGAGCTAATTTGTTCATTAGTCATGTTTCTTGGATGCTGACCATGTGCCTAGTTGGTTTTTTTTGGGGGGGGAGGGGAGATGCAGTGATGATAAGACTATTGGTTTCAGGGAACAGAGAGGCTACTAAAGGACTTAAGATTCTTCGAAGGAGTCTTATAATAATGCACGGCAGAAAGTGAAGACCATCCTGAGCATGGTGCAGATAAAGTGCTTGAGTAGTTTGGACAGAGGGTGGTGTATGTGGCCAAGGGAAACAGCCAGCCTCATCATTTCAGCAGGAGACATACACAGTGGAATCCCTTGGGACATCGCAGTGGTCTCGCAAAGTCTGATTTTCGATCCCAATTAATTCTGAAGCAGCCAAGAGAGTGTTGGAGAGGAACAAGTATGTAAAATCATATTGTTTTCAAATGCATGCCAAGCATTTTGGGGTGCGTCCTTCTGGTTGATTTTCTTGCTTTGGAACTGGAATGACATCTACCATCTACATGTGCATGGATGGGGGTGCGGGTAGAGGAGCAGGAGGGACAAGCATAGTTCTCTGCAGTCATTTCTCATCTGCAGCATATACCATCATTGTGATTGCAGCTCCGGTGGGTTAGGCAGAATTTGCATGCAGTCAGCATTTATTTGGAGCCCCAGGCTATTAATAGAACCCACGAAGGAATCATAAATCAGCACTTGCTCAGGATTATACTAGCAAATTTTGCATTCTTACAAAGAGAAATGCAAGTGGACCACAATAAGGTGAACGATAAAACAAATCTCTGGCTTGAAATCAAACTTTCCTATTCAAAATAATAATAATAATAACAACAACAACAACAACAACAACAACAACAACAACAATAATAATAATAATAATAATAATAATAATAATAAAGCCCTGCCACTGCTAGGGGTTGGAATCAAATGGTTTGTATAAGAAGATGCTTTCAAATAAGAACAGTGAGTCTTTCTCCTTTGATGAAAGAAACACCAGCGTCCTCGTGGGGTTCAGGAAGTCTCCATGAGTTTGCTGGTGAATTGCTTGTGATCTGTAACCTGGCACCCCCTAGTGGCTAAGTCTAGCAAGGCAGCCCTCAGTTTCTCCTTTTTGATTTTCTTACCCCCTGGGGCTCCGGACAGTGCCACCACCCGTGGGCATGAAGAAAACAACCTGGAAAAAAAAAGAAATAAGGGATGAATTCATGAAGGATGAGCTGGGGCATGGCAGAGCGTGAAGTCCTCTTTACCGTGCCTGATATTTGGTTAAGCACATGTCACAACTCAAGGTAGCGGCACTAGCCACTCATTCAACCCCCCTTGATAGACGGAGAATAAATTGGAGCATCTTGTTCCAAGAAGTCAAGATAGTGGCAAGAACCTCAAGAGAACTCTGCCAATAGGCAGCCATCAGTATCCATCTAAGCCCCTCAAATGCACAGCATAATTCTAACTGGAGTCTGGCTTATGGGACATGGTTCTAATGGACTATCCATTTTTAAATGGACTTTTTCCAGGGCTGTTGGACAAACATCGTTGTGGGAGTGTGGAATGCAACATCCAATGAATAACCCCTCAGCTAACAGGTTCATTGACCTGCACAAGAGTGCTCTGTAGACGTACGTGCTTATGTCGCGCTTATGTAGATGACATCTGCTTTAGAATCCTACAGACCAGGCACAGAGCAGGTGCTCAATAAATAATTTCTAAAAGTGAAATCATGAAGGTCGGCTGCCTGATATTTGCAAAGCCTGATCTAAGGTGCCAGGAATTGCTAGGAAAACAGTCATGAATAAGGCCAGTGTGCCTTTCTCCCATATATTTAGATAATGCTCCAACCAGGGGAGCAGATAGGATTACCCTGCAGGAGTGTTTAAGGAGCTTCTAACCCACAGTTTATCTCTGTCTAAATCCAAGATAACAGTTTAGAAATCAGCCTTCATGTCTCTGCTGCTTGAAAACTTTAAGACCTGAAAAAGCAATGCCTGTGTTCTGTTGGCCATTCTTTTCTTCAATACAGAAGGTAGCCTTGACCACGAGACTGTCTTTCCCTTGAGGTTCATGTGTCACTGCCCTGCCTCGAATTTCTTAAACCTTCTTATTTTTGATCAATGGGGCCATCAGAAGAAAACTGAGAGCAGCTGGAGACTGAGTGGAAAGACTGGGAGAAGAGGGGTCCTGGAATTCAGGGGTGAAGAGCATTTCAAGGAAGGAGCATGAACAGTTGTGTCTTTCAGAGACATCGAGAAGGGGTGATGTGGCTGCTACAAACTTTAGAACCGTAGTGGATTGTGGAGGGAGTGATGTTTGAGTTGCCGCGGTCCATAAGGTTGGATGGCTTTTTTGAGAGAAACGGAGGAATCTGCCTAAGGGGATGACTCATCGGGCTGCGTCTGAGCTCAGCTGTGCTGGAGACCATGAGTTGGGTGGTGGCATCGGTATGTGGAATTGTGTGATTTTCAGTCCTGTGCAGGGACGGGGAGTAGGGTCACTGAATTGATGGATGACTGAAATTTGGCCAGGGGGACTGTCACAAAAGAAGCCTGGGCAACAGGCATTGGAAGGTTAGCAAGAGAAGACTGAGGTGGCAGATTATGGGAGAAGAGGAGGCTGGTGGCCTGGGAGGAGATGGACTGGAGATCCCAACAAGACAGGAGGCAAGGTGTGGGAAGGTTGGCGCAAGAGTGAAAGTGTTTCAACTCCTGAGGTAGAGTATTTTGGGTATTCCCAAGTCTGTGGCATGCCTGCGGGATGATGGAAGGCAGGTTCCTGGTGTTGACATCCCGGAATTGGGAAGCCAGCGTGTTCTGCGGGTCCTCCATGTGACAGCTCACCAGCAAAGATGCTGAGCTCGGCTGGAGGTCTTGTCATGGTTCTGCCTAATCAGCTTCCTTTGCTTCCAGGGAGGAGATTTATGGCTGGTCATGGAGAGGGCCGGAAAGTAGAGCTATTTTGCACCACACGTGCATGAACTGAGCCTCCCATATTCTCAAACACGCAAAACTGAGACCGGACCGTTATTTCAGGGGTTGGTCACCAGCCAACCTTCCAGGTTTTTGACAGGTTTTAGGGAATAAGGAGGTTACTGTGCACTCAAAAGCAAGCTGGCATCTGTCGGCTCCACAGTGATGGTGACAGAAGGACCAAGAGCTAAATGCCAAGAACACACCACTCACATCTTCTCAGAGCTGTGGTGCGTGTCCCACAGGGGTTTGCACAGGGAAGTGATGAGGACCAGGACCTGGAAGCATTTTGTCTTAAAACTCTTAAGCTTTTGAAGAAAAACAAGTGTATTCCCTGGTCTCTCATTGGCTTCCACGGTGAAGGTTGGATGTGGTGAGAATTCGTAAACATGTTTCTAATTTTCCTTCTGTTTAACCATGCGCTGCATGTCGAGCTCAAATGAAAATAAAAAAATAAAGCAGCATGGCGCTGGCTGCAGATGGCTAGGATTTTATTCCGGTTTTGTCTCACATACCACGCTGTACTACTTTTGCCCATATATCTGAGTAAATTCCCCATGCAGATTGACTTTGGAAAGTGGAACTATTAAAGAATGCCAGAAAATACAGTGAGATGTATTTATCTGATACAGAGTTGAGCAAGGTCTTTCTAAGCATAAGAGCCAAAGAATAAATAAATCATAAAGGAAAGGATTGCCAGATTTTACTACGTGATATCTAAAGTTTCCTAATGTCGAATAAAAGGTGAACATCAACTGAACCAAAAGACCAATGATGAACCAGTTAAAAAGCATTGCAACATCGATATAAAATAAAAACAAAATCCCTGAAATAAAGAAAGAGCTTGTACAAGGCAAGTAATAAAAAGATAAATATCAGAAAAATACATTGGTCGTACCAATTTACTGTGCCAGTTCACTACACATTTTACAGCATTGAGCGTTACGATTCACTTAGAAAATATTTGCTAAAATGATGAGAGGACAACTTTAAAAACAAAAATTACATATACCATGTTATACTGATTCCTTAACAGATCAGACATTTTTCTTGTATTTTAAAAAAATAATCAAACTACAAAAAAAAATTTATTGCACGTTTTCTTCAGCCCCAATATTCCTGGGGCAACGTGATGAAGTGCTCCAGCCCCCAAATCTTTCATGGGTTTGTCACTGGTACCATATCATTGTTATTCGAGCTTACAACATATATTTTAAATATTCACCCAACACTTTTCATTTCTGAATCCCAAGGCATGTATGACACAATGATTAAAACTCAACTCGAGCAAAAAATAGGACTTTATTTTCACACTGGTGTTTTTCTACATTGGAAAAAAATTTTGAAAGGCTTTAAGTTGTGTGTGCATGTGTTTGCACATGGCATTTTCACATTTTCTCTTTTAAATCACACTTTAAAAAAATGAGGTTGTAAAATCTACTTAATTCAATAACTTGAATGTGATGCTAATTCCCCAAAGTGGAAAATTCAGTTAAAAAAAAAAAAAAAGCCACTAGTTTACACAGACTATCAAATCTTGCTATGTGCTTGGAATAGTAGATTACCTCTGGATCAGATGAAATATGACCTCCAGTCCTATCATTGTAAACGCTTGTTATGGAAATAATCATAAACTCAAGTATACAGAGGAACTGTATCTTCCCAGAGACTTTTGACAGGGGCTGGCATTAAGTCACCCCCACCTAATGAATGCTTTTTTTTTTTTTTTTTTTTTTTTATTCAAGCAGATCTAGATAGACAGGAGAGAAATGAAATAGTTTCCATTACAGACCACTGTTTACTTGAATGCAAGATACATGAGGTTTTGAAACTCAGGAAAACGTCCAAGAGTTGATGACAACCCCTCTGTTGTAAAGAAATGACTCATACAAACTCACTTATGGGTGACTCTCTTTCCATAATTGTCAAACATATTTAATAAAGGAACAGTATAAAAATCACGTTTAGTTACAGGCTCCATTGCAAAGGTACACTGTAAGCCTCCAGACTAGTGCTGTTACACTGTTTGGGAGTGTTTCCTGGATACTTCCAAAATACAGGGCTTCCTCAAAGAGTATGTGCAATATTGTTACTGGAATGTAATTTTGTCTAGGTTCCTACTCCTTCCATCCCTGCAGGAAGAAAATAAATGTACGATAAACGAAAACACAATCATGTAGGTGGAGATTTTCTATTGATTGTTCCTTGCAGAACTGTGTGTTTGGGGAGTCTCTGTGAGTGGCTGGGCACAGGCTGGAGGGGATTGTAGGTGTGTGATGCTTGCTCGTGGCCTGGAATTCATATTTTCCTTGCACGCTCCTCTGTTGGGTGGCTTTCTGCTCATGCACGGGCCCTCCTGTATCAGGACAAGGCTGCTGAGAGCTGAGTTCTGTGGTTGTGTGCAGCGCAAGGGCAGAGCTCAGGGTGCACAGGGAAGCAGCATCCCACATACCCATTTGCAACATAAACAAAAATTTTATGCTTGAAATAGTAGCTTAGCATGTGTTTTTTTTTTAATTGTTTTCCCCACCTTGTGTGACTTTTTTTTTCTGATTACCAAAGTAATCCGTATTATACAAAACCAAAGAATACAGACACGAACACAGGGATGGCTGCATGTAATCTCACCCCCAGAAACTAACCTCATTAACAGTGTACTGCCTGGGCTTCATTTTTAATGTGTTGCCAGTACTATAGAATAATATTAAGACATGACGTCTTATTAAGAATATGTTACATAGACTCTATAAACTGTTTTGCAGTTGTCTCACTGAACTATACATTTGGGCCTTTTAAAATTTCAGCATTTCAATTATCATTTCATCTTTCTCAGAGTGTGACTGATTTAACCATCCCTCTCTGAGGGACATTTGAGTTTGCCCCATTATTTATTTTTATTTCAAGCGACGCTAAAGTGAGTATTCTTTTCTGTAAAGCTGTGTGAACATGTGGGAACAATTTTGAAATAAAAACTCGGCAAAATTAAGATGCTGGACCAAAAAGTATAAACAAACTTAGTTTGATTAGATATTGCCTAAAATAGTACACTGCTTTTTTTTCACCCTGTTGATAGAACACCCATTGATGATCTAGGAGAATACTAATTTCCTCATACTCTAACCAACCCTAGATCTTATCCTCTTTGATGCGTGTCAGGTGAAAAATGCTATTTCATTACTGAAGTTTTTCTTTCTATAGCATACAGGGTTGAGACTCTATACAATTTAATCCATGGTTGTATTTCTTCTTCTAAGAATTCTCTGTTCATATTCTTTGGAACTTTTGTTTTGGATTGTAGGTCTATTTCTTATTGATTTTTATGGATTATCTACACATTAAGGACATGAATACTTCAGTCATTGTAAGTTGCAGATATTTTTTCTACTTTTTTTGCCTTTTCATTTTATTTATGGAGACTTTTGTGATTAACTCTCATGGTCAAACTTGAACTTTTCTTCATGGTGTCTAGCATTTACGGTTGGCTAAAAAAACCCAAAAAGCTTTCCTTAATCCCCATCCTCCTCAAATTATATACCTTTTCTCTTGTATTTTTCTCAATATGTTATGGCCTCATGTTTTACAGTTTGATATTTGACCTATGGAAAGAAATGTGTGTGTGCATGTGTGTATGCATGTGTATCTACACGTGTGTACGTGTGTGTGGGTATGAGTGTTGAGGACCATGTGTTGTCATGGTGGCTCAGTACTCTTGGCTGCTGTGGGACCTCTCAGAACGTGAGTAGAACAAGTTTTGGTGGCCCTATGCTGTCCTTTGTTTCTAGGTAGTAGCATCCAGTTAGGACCCTTTCTGCAAAGTCTATGCTGACGGTTGTAGTAATGACATCACTGTAACCCATGTGGACCAGCACAGGCTGATTTATCAGGCAAGGACCCCCATGAGCAGACAGCAGTGATCAGCTCATATCTGTGCTGTCACCACAGGAGGTCTGTGGTCAAGCCAAGCTCCCCCCACTTGCAGACAAGGTACTGATGGTAGTCGTGGTGGTTGCCCGCCAGATGAATGAGGACTGCCATGGAAAGTTACAACTTCTAGACCTTTCAAGGGATGCCTGCAGTTGCTGGGAGCTGGTAGTGGCTTCTGACAACCCCACTGTCAGACCAGCTGCTGTAGCCCCCACTTCTGTGTAGGGTCTTGGGAGGAGGTGGGGGCAGTCAGGTTGGGGAGTTCCCCTGGTCCCATGCAGCAACAACAGTGATCTGCAACCCTCAGAGCAGGTGAGCTGGGGTGGGGGACAGCCAGCAGCATCCAGATAGTGCCTCTTAGGGAGGGCAGGCATGGTGGCCATGCCCCTCCAGTAGCCGTTTTCCTCTGGAGCTGCTACAGAACTTTGAGACCAAGCAAGGAGGGGGGGATTTCCCCAGTTGTCCCCAAAGGGAGGTTCCTGCTTGGCTCTCAGACATTTTGCCTGGGCCATAAGGAGGGAGCAGATGTCTGGTGCTACTCCTCATCCTGCTGTCACCTGCGTGGTCTCACCTGCATCCAGGTGTGCGACTGTGACCTTGCTCAGATTCCCATGATGGTTGTGAATTCAGTTATGTTTCTTCTAGAGCAGTTGTCTCACCTTTGGAAGGGGAGTTAGGAAAGGGAAAGAGGTAGAAACTTGTTTCTAACATCATGTTTCTAGAATCATGTCCATCATGTTTCTAGAATCTTCTAAAACCAGTGTTAAAGCTATATGGGTTTCTACATTGAGAAAAGAGGAAAAAATAGAAACACCTAAAGGGATCATTTGAAGACATTTATACCCCATTGTTGAATGTGTTATTTAATCAAAAACAAATGATTCTTGATCTGAGCCTTTTCTTTGGCATAATGAGACTATTTTCAAAAACCAGGAGGCTCTTCATGTGTGGGTGGCATTAAGTTTCAAGTTCATTGCTTGGTGCCTGTCTTTCCTCCTAGCTCTTTTGGTTTGCACAGCCACTTCAGACTTTGTCCTGTGACACCCCACCACCTGCTCTGCTAATAATAAGGATACTGTGCATTACTAAAAAACACACTGCCTGTAACCTCCCGGTCACTGACTCTCCTCTGGGCACTAGGCATTCCTTGTAGTTCTCACAGCAGTCCTCTGAGGATGGGACTTCATTACCCCATTTTATAGATACGTAAACCCAGGCATGTAGGATGGAAGTCACTTGTCCTTGCTACGCTGGCAAGTGGCAGAGGCAGAATTCAGACCCAGGTTGTCGTGGTTCCGCCCCACACGGTGTTAAAGAGGACAGCGCCCTCATGCCACTTACGGTTTCTGCATATTGATGGCAGCGTGAGAGCCAGGGAAGGACACAGACTTTGGAGCCATATTGCCTGCAATTCTACCCACCCCGTTCCTCCCCCATCAGCCACACCTTGGCTGGTAAATCTGGGCAGCTTACCTGTCTCACTGGGCTTCCATTTCCTCATCTGTAAAATGGGACTGTTTCTTTGGGGGATGTTTCAAAGAATGCCTGGGATGTATTAAGCACACTGTAAAAGCTTGTTACCATTATGAAGACCACACAGAGCTTTTATTGCATGACAGACTCTATCACTCCCTTCTCAGTGTGTCTTGACTTTGCCATTTCTCCTCTATTTTCTGGTGCTTTTTCAGTAGGAAAGGTGAGCAAATGGCCATCGATGTCCTGGGGCACAATTTAATGTGTTCAAGCCTTTTGGCCTTTCAATGGTTTGATAGCTAGCCATGAGAAAATGGAATACTTCCATAGCCTTGGTCATCAGAGATCATTTGAGTGTGCCTCTCTCCCCCTGGTCTGAAAGAGCCATTTCCCCAAGAAGCGTTGTGGAGTAGGAATTTGGGATTGTTCACAGAGTCTGCCAGGAGCTGGCTCTGTCTGCCCCAAGGTGATTTCTGGGCTCACCCATGTGGGCTGCATCTGCAAACACGGTGCCCAGAGCCCTAGGTTGGGGCAGTGATGCCTTAATGCTCTTCTGTTAACTTGGGGATACAAGCATTTGGGAAGGAAAGTCTCTTTACAACTGGACTCTGAACGTCATTTTATTTGCTCACAGGAAGTGGGAAAAAAGTGAAGGTAACAAAGACTTCCATAAATGACTCTTTCTCGATGCAAAATGATCTTATCCGTTGGGTACCCTAGATACCATTGACACAAAAAATCAAAACTGAACAAACCTCAGCTGTTTCTGGAATAACCTGAGTGCTCACTGTGCTTAACACAAAGTTTCATTTATTGAAGGTCATTGACGGCAGCTGCACCCCTGACTGTAATTTGGCTCCCAATGCTTATCAATTACTTAAATTTCAAAACAAGTACACAGTGATGTTCACCTATACAATTTCCTTTTAGTTAGTCATGGCAAAATGGAACTTTTGCACATATTCATGATTCCAGTTTATAGAAAATTGTTAGAGAAAGAACATTGTTGTCATAATATATATATATATATATATATTTTTTTTTTTTTTACTTTGAGGTAAGACAATAGCAAGAAGACAACAAAAATGACAAAATTTTAGCATTTTATGTCTTTTAACTTTAATCATTTGAAGGTGGAATTGACTGTGAAACGCCTGTGTCGACAATTGCTATTTCTTGCCTGCCAAGTTTCATCAGTAACAACCATCTTATAAATGCGTTTATGCATCTCCGTTTAGCAAGCAAAAATACTGTGCTTTAGGAGAAGGAAACCTACGGGAGATAAGCAGCTTTGACCATCTTCGAAGCTTTGAGTACTGACTTTGAGAAAAACTAGTTTGCTTTGTTTACACAACTTGACATTTTGGTTTTGCTTCATGCTGCCCTGCAATTAAGCAAAGGGGAAGGAGAGAAGTGAAATTTATTTTGAAATACAATTACCGTATTCACGGATAGGGTAGATGCTTCCACGTTAATAGTTCTTTGTGATGTTATCCTTCTGGAACGTTTTGAGATGTTCTGGACATGGGGATGCTTCTGTACAAAACACAGCTCTTCTAGATAGGAGTGGGTCTTGCTCAGATATCATTGGCCAAGGCTGCTTGCAGTCCATTTGGTTTGGGTGAAAGAAAGGGACTCTTTGACCAGAACAATATAACTAGACCAAGTGTTAGTACTGACCGATTCCACACAGTAGAGTATAAATTCATTTGCATCTGGCTTTGAGATGCATGCTCCAAAGGACAAATGATATGCTATGAGTTTCCTCCCACCTTGTCTCACCCAATGCCAATAAATGCCTTAGCTACTTGTGGCTCATGTGTACTGCATGCTACCAGCCAAGATGACCATCCTCAGAATGGCCATTTCCTAGAGGAGGGTCTTTATTCTAATGCAATGTCTCATTTTCTCTGCTTGTAATTGCTCCAGAGTCCCACCTGAAGCATTTCTTAATTTGAAGGACCACTTCTTTTCTGCTCAGCAGGTGTAGGTGGTACTGGCAGGTGAGGTCACAGGGCAGGGTCATCTCTACCCCCCACACACTGTCTAAATGCCAGTTGCCTGTTCCTTGGCATTGGTTTCTCTTTCTGCTCTTCAGGCAACAGTGGGAGGTGTTGTACAGCTTGCCCAAGGAGAAAAGTGACTTATAGTTGACTGCTGTCTACACTGGAGTTCAGCTCAGCAAACCTTCACATCCACACTTCAACATTAGACTTCAATGCCTTGGGCAACCTCCTGGTGTTTGATAGTTGAACGACTCATGAGTCCCACAAACATGTCGATTGGATTTCTTTACTGGGTTCTTTTTAAAGAATAGAGGAATGGAATTCCTCCATGGGGCCCATATCAAGGACTGAAGTGGGATGAAATATGGGAACAAGGTATGACCACAGGGACATAAAGATTTGAACCGCATAATTGCCCTGCTGCCTGTCTCGTATGGGTGGCAGTGGTGTTGAAGTGATTTTCTGCCTTCTTTCTCCATAACCCTTGGTCTGCCCTGTTTGCCCACCCATTCGACATCCCACATGCATGCCGTGGTCAATATAGGGCTCTCTCTCCACTGTGTTAATTTTAGATGCTTTGGTCTTGCAAATTAATCCGTATCTTCAAAAATGCATTTTTCTTCTGCATTAACCTATTCTGAATTTTAAATGTATGCTTCAGTTATGCATCTGTGGGAAGCTTAAAGTAAATCTGGGTGTCAGAAAACCCAGTGATAACAGGGCAGAAAGAATAGAGAGAACAGATATTATGCATGGTGATCTTTTCCTTCACTTTCTACGTGAGTGTCCAGTAAATCTGAATTTGTGAAAAAGTAGGAAATTCTCTGCAGAAAGAGATTTTTGCAGCCTTGGCCTAGAGATTGAAATAGGATATAGTGGAGAAAATAGAAAGATGGGGTGAGGCCACCGTGGCAGGACCAAGGAAGGTCTGGTGATTGAAACCAAAGCTTGGTGATAATACTTACTTGGAAATTCATTGTGTAGAATATTGATTTGGGGTCTCTAAATTAATTTAGCTCACAAATAATTAACCTCTGTGTCTCATCAGCTCTATAACAGTGTTGCCGTTTCTAAGCAGCCACAAGTTAATTTCGTGTTCTCAAGCCCAGGACTCGTATTATTTTTCCTTGAATTTATTAAAATGAATAGTGTTTAACATTGTTTTATAAATCATTTCCATCAAGAAGATAGCATCACAAATTATCAAGGAATCAAGTTGCCCGGTTCATTCCAACACGATTAATAAAAATATATGGGAGTGTGCTTTTAATATTAATAATAGCAATAACACAAGAGCAGCAGCTACAACAGTATTAATAAACATTTATTGACTAACCATTATAAAAAATATAAGAGCATTTACTATATTTTAGTCGTGTATCTAAACATTTTACATAGATTACTTAATTTAATCTCCGCAACGACTCAATGAGATGTTTTTTATCATCATCTGCAGTTTATAGGTGAGGAAGCAATTTGGAGAAGTTAAGAAGCTTGTGTAAGATTGCCCAGCAACCACTACACTGCACTGCTTTTCACCAGCATGAAAAGATTTCTGGACTGTTGCATTTAATTGAGACAATAGATCTGGATGCTGGTGGAGAGTGCCTTCCTCAGTAGCTGTAGGTTGTCTGTAAAGCACAGCTGTTTGGACCAACAACTTTCTAATGGTTTTCTTCCAACTCCTGTGTTCTAGTGTTCCCTCCCAGTTCCCAGGTTTGCCTCATACACTATAAATGCTTAAACTAGAAAAAGATAACTGAGTTGAAAACTCAATAGCAAATGCACAGGACAGCAGCATGTAGCTATGGGTACTGCGGAGGCATTTTGGGTAATACTTTTTCCTCCACCTTCCAGCCCTTCCAATGAGCACATTTAATTTGCTAGTTAAATATTTCAAGGCATAGAAAGAAAAGATATGTTATCATCCAGGAGTATGGGTTAAAGCTATGTTCTAAATAATAGTCCACTGAATACCCGTGTATATATTTGAAAAATGAGGTCAAAATGAGGGGTCAGGGATAGATTTGAATACCTGTTGCTTTTAAATCAAGGTCGTGTTGATTAAGAGCAAAACACAGGGGAGGAGACGTGGAAGGTGTTAGTTTATGTGTCCAGGTTTTAATTTGATTGGAAAGTAGGGCTTGGATCTGTAATTAATGTACAAGGTCTCAGTAAAGGGAAACAGCATTTTGAATTTTGTATCTGCTGCTGTACAGATGGTAAAATTCAGTGCAAAGATGTAGCCTTGAAATAAAAATGCATATGGATGGCATGGTAGTGCATCTCTGCTCAGACAGGAAGGTTAAAATTGCCCCTCTAGTTAGATGTTGCTGGAGGAGTTCTGGCTGATCTGTTGCCAGAGCTTTGCACTGGCTTCTGTCATAGAAATGGTCCCCCAAGCATCTGGTCACCCTCGTGGGTCACCCCCCAGAGCAAGTTCAGCTGGTGGCCATTCCACTCAGCAAACAGCTGCATCAGAAGATCTCCCCTTATTTTCTGCAAGATGAGAAAGTCTGGGAAATGCAGTGGCGTAACTGCATCGAGAGTGGACAGATAGTATATTCACTCTGAACTCTGCCTTTTCAAAATATTTCCTGTCAGTCTGATTGCCCATGGCTCCATCGTGATGTTGGTGGCCCTGTGGAAACTGTCCACTGGCACCCATCTCAAGTGGCTTCCTCTGACCAGCAGGCGTGCCACTTTGGGATTTTTCTCCCAGACACAGGTGTGTAATTCCATTGGAGGGATGCAGAGACTCTGTTCTTTCTGTGCATTTGCCTCATGTACACAGAAAAACACTGGCTTGCTCTGTGAGAGTGAGAACACATTGGAATTATTCTAATTATTTCCAGCAAATGCAACATACTGGGGAAAAAAACAAAAACTCAAGTTATCGTTAATCCAGGAAGATAGTAGAGTAGAGCCGTGAAAGCATCCCAGATGGTTACAGCAGATGTGAGTTCAGGGAGATAAATCACACATTACAGCCACGATTAGGGCAAAGATGGGTTTAATGGAGGAAATCACAACATTGTCTTAACAACCAGGTACAACACAAAATAACAATGAATTTCCAGGAGATGATAGAAACTCAGGTAGGAACCAGCCTGAGAGGGAGACAGCAGTGCAAAGAAGAAAGGGTCTTCTATAGAATGGCAGCATTTCAGTCTTACAGTTTTCTATGTGTTAATTACCTTAACAATCCTAATTATGTGTATTATGATTATTAACTGCAGATGAACGTTACGTGTCAGATTGTCTGCAACTCTAGCCAAGTCTCATTATCAGTGTGGTTCATGAAATCTGTGAAATACCAACCATCTACTTTTATTATATGTCAATATTGATCAAACATTTAGTCACACGTAACCTTTCTGCTCAAAAATTGTGGTCCGTGGTCTTCAGACAGGCACCATCAGCATCACGTAGGACCTTGGTTCTGTTTTGCTTTTAGAAATTCAAGTTCTCGAGGGCCACACCCCACGTGTCATTTTAGCATGATCCCCAGTGATGAAATAAGCCCATTAAAAACTGAGAAGTATATAAGAAGAATACACTGGGGAACCTATTTTCTAAGTAGAAGTTCTTGATTATTCCATTGGGTTAACCAGCAGAAGGAAAGAAAAAAATGCATACATTAATCTAAACAGTTTCTTAATATTTATTTGCTCAGTTTTCCACAGCTATTTGGATACATGATTAGGGATATTTCTAAAGTTGTTTTTGGTCCAATTTTTATGTTAACTGAAAAGATGCAGTAGTGAGTAAAATAGTAAAAAGGACGATCCCTAAATTAACGAATGGGGTAGGTCTGGTTGAATGGAAAACAAACAGGATCTGGCTTTGAGTATGTTGACCCCTCTCTGTCAGGGAAGAATCCGTGCTCTTACCAAAGACCTTCAGAGAGGATGGCTCTGCTGTCATCTGTTTGTGAATGACACGTTGGCACGCAACAGAAATTGTTCATGGCAAAATTTGGAGCCACTTCTCTCCTGCTCAGTCATTAGGGGAGATAGAAGGTGCCCTTCTCTGATCATTCAGAAGGTCAGAATAGAATATGCAGTAGAACTGACCCTTCCTCACCTGAAACCATCCTGCAGGAGTTTCCTTTCATTGTCTTCTATAGACCTGGATGTCCAGTTGGCATTTGACTAATTGAGTCCCAGGCTACATTTCATGCAAGAGTTGCATTAGATCCATAGAATAAGACAGAACAGCACATCTTTCATTTCACTCTTATACCATTTGCTTGCTTCTCCCTAAAAATACCCGCAAATCAAACACCCAGTGAAAAGCTATAATAAACAACACCAACCTCTCCCCGCAAAGGTCACAGATCACTTTTGTGTCTCAACAATGGAATGCAGATAATAATCCAATTTAGGACTTTTTTTTTTTTTGGTCAAATGCTATTTTTCTCTTGAATGTGTAAGCTTTTGAACTTGATTTTGTGTGATAGATAAATTATATGCTTTCAAATATCCCATCTGTGCGGTCCCTTGAGCTCCTTATGAATGGAGAAGCTCAGGACTGAAGTTTAGAAGTCTTGATCATTTATATCAGGAAGAACTAGATTGAGTTCACCTACATTAAATGGACATTGCTTCTAAGTGGAGATGATAAATCTATGCATAGTAACAAGTTAGTCCTGATGTATGGGATGCTGGTTATGCTACTAATCCTACATAAGCTAACAAAGAATTGCCTTTCTAGGGCTAGTGACAGCAGAATTTGTCACTCCCACTCGATAAATGGTTCAGGAGAACATCAGAATATAGGGCTTAATGCTGCATTCCTGGAATGACGCCCAGCATTTCCCACGGCCAGTGGAGAGTCACAGTCACCCCACCACATGGAGCAATTATTATGACTCTCATCGATCTTAAAATGCCAGCCTCCGTGGGAATATTGGAGTCTCACCGTCAAACTGGTGGTCAGGAGAAGGACTAACTCACTCGTGAAAATAGTTTTAGGGGGACTATTTAAGGTTTCCTTGTGTTTCCTGGAATTACATTGAGAAGGTAAAAATTCTTAATTATTCATGGTGGGTGGACTTTAGGGGGATTTTTTTCTCCTCAATGAGCCCAATGCTTTCAAAAATGTAAATAGTTATGTTATAGCATTTTGCTCCAATATTTTAAGGTCACAGTCTATCTTGTAGAAGAAAAGACAAAGCTGCATTAACTGAAATAACAAATTCCCCATTGGGCAAGCCATCACTTTAACTCCACTACAGAAGTTAAGGTGCATTGAGCACTCCCTGAGGGGCCAGTCCTGGACTAAGTGTTTTGTACTCAAGTCCTCATTCATTCCTCATGGAAAGCCTCTACTATTATCTTTTATCATCTCTGGTTCAGAGATAAAGAATCCCAGTGAGCAAGGCAGGGATTCAGGTTGCAAACCAAGTCTGCTTAAATCAGGAAGGAGAATCAGGAACTTGAGCACTTAGTCCTATGCCATGACACCTTACTCAGGTAAGACTAGAATTCTGCCTGTTGATTGGAAACCCTTCTCTCTCCTGCATAGTGTATCACAGTGCCTCACTCTTCCTGGTGGCTTAACACTCCTTTGTGGGATGAGTAAGTGGAATGAATGAACTCTCTCAAATTTAAGCCTTCTCTGCCCCTGGTATCCACAGTTGCAGGAAGGAGCCAGATTTTCACATTTCCGTGTTTTCTTTTCAGTATTACAAAAAATCTGGTCAGGAAGCCTTCAGTTTGATAAGCTGGCTCTTCTTGTCTCCAGTTAAATAACAAAGTGCTCTTGAAATAGCTTATTTTCTGTATTTGTTCCATTCAGAGGGCCATATTAGAAAGCACTGGAAATAAAACGTTTCATTTATAAGCTATCCTGCAGCCCACAGTTGGTAATTCAAAACTATCATCCTATATAAATTGGTATCATTATACCTTGAGAACCTTACTGAAAAATAATATTTGGCGACCTCTGACTTGCAATATATTGCTCTGAAGGCAGGAATAATACAACAGGATTTGTTCTCATGGGAGATTTCTGCTTGGAATTTTTAGGAGAGAAATATGTTAGACCTTTACAAGACCAATCTTTTGAAAAATTAAGTGATTAATGGGCTCTGGGCTTTACAAGTGAGATTCTGGCTTAAGACCTAAATAGTACAGGGTCCAGAGCATGCCTTTTGGGAAAGAAGGGACTGAAAGGAAATCAGAAATTTGACCATTTCTTAGCAGATTGAGCCAAATATTCCACTATTCATACCTGCTCAGTGGCCCCAGCTACTTTCTTTTGTATTAATCCCACTTGTATAGGGCACCTTTGATGAAAATGATAATCAGAGTTATCGCTCTAGGCAATGAATAAGAAAATTTGATGAGGGCACGTCAAATATCTCATCATGATTATTTGAAATATTGGAATTTTGAGGGAATATTTAGGGATGAATATTAAGATGGGGAAGGAAGCAAGATATTTTAGTCGAAGGAATCTGTATGCTTAATGCAGCTGTAGATTTGTCTGGAGGTGAAAATTGCCTAGAGGGGAAATTGTCAACAGGAGGTAGCTGGCCAGAGCAAAGGCAGTGCATTGTGAGCGAGGATTTGGGCATGAAAGCTGTCCCTGAAACTCCGGTACCCCAGCCTTTGGCACACAGTCTGTGTAAGATACGTGCTTCTTAAACACGTGGGGAATGAATGAATGACGAAGGTTGGGAGTCATAATTGTATTTAGAAGGCATTTGTAAAAATTAATAGACTACTTTTGAGCAGTTTTAGGTTTATAGAAAAATTGAGTAGAAAGTACAGAATTTTCATACAGTCCATCCCTCCTGTACGCGTCTCCCTTGTTATTTACATCTTGCATTGTGTGGTACAGTTATTACAATCCATGAGCCAGTGCTGATGCATTCTTATTAAGTAAAGTCCATAGTTACATTAGTGACTATTTGTGCATTCCCTGGGTTTTGACAAAAGCGTAAGGTCCTCTGTCCACCACTGTAGGATCATGCACAATACTTTCACTGCCCTAAAAGTCCTCTGTTCTGCACCTGTTTGTCCCTCCGTCCCTGTGGCAGCCACTTATTTTGTCACTGCCTTCATAGTTTCACCTTTTCTAGAATGTCACTTAGTTGGGATCAAAATGGTGTGTCAATTTTCTAGGTTGGCTTCTTTCACTTAGAAATATGCATTTAAGATTTCTCTATGTCTTTTTGTGACTTGATTGCTCATTTCTCAGTAGCACTGAATAATATATCACTGTTGGGAATTACCAGCATTTATTTATCTGTTCACCTTTTGAAGGGCATCTTGGTAGCTTCCAAAGTTTTGGCAATTATGAATAAACCTGGTAGCGATATTTGTGTGCAGGTTTTTGTGTGGACATAAGTTATCATGGGAGCCACGTTTTTTACATCACGTTTCTTCATGGCATTTTCTTCGTGCTAAGATATTTCTAAATATACGAAGGGTAAATTTTATCGGAGATGAAGGTGTATGGTTGCATGCTCTTTTGCTAATTTCTAATTACAATACAGTGAAAGCCTCGATCCTCTGCTACCTGTATTACTTTGCACAGACGTTGTTATATGAGCAAAAGGGGGCATTTTTCTTTCAAAGTATAAATGTGGGTTCTGTCACCTTATTGCTTCTTTCTCTTTCAACTCATTAAGCTAATTACCATTTTGAAAGTAATAAGGCTTAAATTAGTGTCACAGCCAAATAACCCCAAGCCCAAGTGCACAGGTGGTTCACGTCGCTGTGGGAGATAACACCACACTAAATGTCTAGCTGATCGTGATTTATCATGGAAGACAAATCGCTAACGTGGCCCTTGGCCCTCGGGTGTCTTATTTCTTAATTCTGAATCTGACATTTACATATATGGTGTGGGTTCTAGGAATGTTTGTCATCCGAGTTAAAAATCGAGAAAGATTGAATGTACTCTCGCCTGTGGCATTTGCAATCAAATAGCAGGAATATGTCTCTCAACAAACGACTCGAGTGTTGTTTTTGCATCAGAAATCACCTCTGCCACCTCTGTGGGGCATTAACTCTGCAGTGCTTTTCCCTGTTTTCTGGACCAAGCAGGTGAGACTCCAGCCGGGTGGAGGGTCTGTCTCCCCTGGGTGTGACATCCTGCTGGATAGAATGTATTCAGCACCCACTATTTAATCATGGCTGCTACAAAAGATATCGGCCATCCTTGAGTGACTAGCAGGACCCCACCCAAAATTTGGTGCCCATGTCAAGACTGATGATGCTACACACACCAAGAGGACCTGAAAAGGTTTATTGCTCACATAAGGATGCTTTCTGGGGAGATCCAGGAAGCTCATAAGCTAATATCAAGATAGTTTGAGAGTGCAGGGAAAAGAGGCTGGTCCTGCTTTTCTGGTGGTGGGAGTTGGGGCTTGGATGAGAATTACCCGCATGCAGGTTGGTGCTTGTGTAGTTCCAACTTCCTGCTAGCATCGAGGAAGGGAGCACCCAGGATTTCTTACCAGCTTGTGGGGCACGTGCAGAAAAGGGAGAGGTGAGGCTTAAAAACTAGTAGCAGTCAAACATCAAAAAATGGACTCAGACTCTAACATAGCAAAGTCTAGTTTTATGCACTCACTGAATGAAACAAGCAGTACTTGACTATGGGCGTCTCTGTGGAAACTCAACATTGTGTACCTTTAATTTGACCACCATTATCTTATCATTTGAGAGCTGATGACAGCTTCCAAATCAGAGAGTCCAAGTTTCAGTCCTTTCTTCAATCTTCAGCTGTCTTCTTATGGAAAATTTTGAGCATACATGAAAATAGACAAAATAGCACAGCAAACCTCCATGCACCCTTCACCCATGGCTAACAATTATTAACTCACGGCTAATTGTGTTTAGTCTTTACCCAATACTTACTTCCTCTCCTTTTGCACTACTCTGAAGAAGACAGCAGCCATCGTATTTCATTCATAGGTATTTCAGTATGTAATTATCTTTTAATTCTATTTTCCTATGAACTTTTGAAGCACCCTAGTATCTCTAAAATGCCCCCCCACCTGCCATGTCTTTTTTGCTCCTCTGTGATTCCCACTGAGTCTGTCCACTTACCTGTGCACAGTTTGAGAGTCTGGGTTTTGGAATCCGACTTAACTCCTACTTTCTGGTTCTCCCACTTTCCAACTGTCTGAACTTGCAGGGGTCGCTTGTCTCTTTCCAGCATTCTTGCCCTTATCTGTAAAATGGAGCTGATGCTATTTACAATACAGGTTAGTGTGGTCTAAACAAGAAAACATGTAACAAAGTTTGTTGCATCTAGAGGGTGCTTAACAGGTGGCAGCAGTGGTTATTATTGTTGTTGTTGCTGTTCGTATTATTTGGAAGTGTTATTATTTGGGGGTGGCATACAATGTTAAGTTTGGGGACTTGGAGGACAAGAAAAAGGAAAGCATGAAGGCTATTAGTAGTCGTGACGGATAATTTTAGACTTGGGTCCACTGTCGGTATTAAAGGAAGACGTTTCCCACTCCGTAAGGGAGAGCAACCGTAGACATTTTCGTCATCTCAGGGCCACAGCGCCGGTGACAGCAGCAATCTGTCCTTTCTCTCCTTCCGTCTTCCCACAAGCATCTCTTGATCAATGGGCCTGATACTTCCACAATACTTTATCAGGTCTCCCCGCAGAATCGCTCCGGATAGCCAGAGATTCGGACGATGCTTCTAAATATACTTAAGTCAATGACTGAGTCTTCTTGGGGTCTGTCGGCCTTGCTTATAATCACATCCCACGCTGGGATCCTCGTGGAACAAACTCCAATGTATGAGAACATTTCTTTTCCACTCTTTGAAATGAACAGACCGGTGGAGGAGGTCGACCATCTCCCTTTCTTTTGCGAAGGTTGAACTGTTTTAAAATTGAGTCTCGTCTCCCCTCCAGGGCAGGTCTTGAATGTCCTAGATGAGCTGAAACTGGCTAACACTACCCTGGTCTACTTCACATCGGACCAAGGAGCCCACGTAGAGGAAGTGACCGCCAAAGGAGAAATGCACGGAGGAAGCAATGGCATCTATAAAGGTGAGAAGTGCTGCTGCTGACAAGCTCTGGCCTCCCAGCTCATCCGGTGGCTGCCTTTTCTTTGATCTTAGAGCTTCTCCATTGTCCCTGTGCCGCTTTGCAATATAGGGCACTACCTTGTGTCACAGGCATTGGACAGTCAGGTGGCCAAAGTGGCCATTTATATTGTGGTCCCCACAAAACTTACATGCCCACATTCTGTGTCGAGACATGGGAATGAGGGGGTGTCTCCCTAAATGTCATTTCAGCCCCATGTTGGGTAACTGATTAAAACAAGAACCCCTCGGCCCCATGTGTATGACTTTCCTATCACTGCTGTAACAAATTAACACCTAGTGGCTTAAAACACCACAGATTTATTAACTTGTTGTTCTAGAACTCAGAATTCTGAAGTAAGTATCTCAGTAGTCTAAACAAGTGTCACAGGGCTGCGTTCTTTTGCAAGCTCTAGGGGAGAATCCACTCTTGTTCCTTTCCAGCTTCTAGAGGCCACCCTCAGTCCTTGGCTCATGGCTCCATCTTCCATATTTAAAGCCAAAAATTCAATGTCCTCTCATCTCCTTCTTTTTCTCTGACTTTTGCTTCCACAATCCCATCTTCTGTGCTTACTCTGACCTTCCTGCCTCCCTATAAGGACCCTTGTGATTATACTGGGCCCACCTCAAGATCATTAACTTAATCCCATTTGCAAAGTCCCTTTTGCCATGTAATGGAACATAGTCACAGGTTCCAGAAATCGGGACGAGGACGTCTTTGGGGGCCCATTATCCTGCCTCCCTGAACCCACAGTGGCATTCTGAGCTGAAGTTTCATTCTTTCTGCAGCATCAGCTGATCCACTCCCATCATGAGTCAGGCAAATATTGGGGATATTTGATCAGACCCAGCTACTAACCTCAAGTTGCTTGTATAGTGTATACGCTGCAATATAAGACAAATGTATCTGATTACAATAAATGTGGCTCATTTCACAGACTTAGATAAGGTTCCTAAAGGGGCCTATCCATGCCATAGCCAAAGGGGGAGGATTAAGAGAGGTGGCCCATTAAGCAGGTGAGCATGGTGTCCCCAATGGTGAAGACCACCCGGATGAGTCAAGAAGATGCTGGGAAGTCAGAAAGCACATGCTGTTGACGTTGCTGGCATCAAGCAAGGAAAAGCTATTGGCTCTTTCAGTGTCCCTTCCTAGTGAGGTTTCACAGACTCCTAGGGACTCAGGAAATCAGAGTTCACCCTCAAGGATAGGAAAGGATAATATGTGGAATGCTTTCATCCATTGATTTGTTTAGAAACCTTGATTGGTTGGGTGGGTGGCTGAGTGGTGGCAGGAAATCTAGGGAGACCCCATGCAATTTAATATGTCATTTAACACAGGCGTTAACATCTGCATGCACAGGAAGCCAGTGGTGCACAGGGAAGATGGCCTCACTCAGCCGAGGGGTCTGAGAAGTGTTTGCAAAGCAGGCAGGGCTGGGAAGGAGGTAGCCAGCCTGTCTGCTCGTGCCCCCCGCTCTCCTGCCTCCCTGTGTCCCCCAACCACCTGCCCCGGTAGACGTGCTGAGAAGGAGCAGCAAAGAGCTTGTTCTGCAGACCACAGGGAGTTCAGTGAGGAGGCTCACACCCCAACCGAGGCAGAGAGACAGAGAAGAGGCATCTAGTGTCTATCTCATTGATGGCATGAAGCCTCCGAAAACTTAGGCTTCTGTTTACATCTGCATGTGCACGTCTGGAGTCCTAAGACATCCGAGCACCTGCAGGACAGGGACCATTTCTTACATCTTTGGTTAACCGGCACCTGGCACAAAGGGGCTCCTGGTCTGTGTATCTGGACAACCTTTGTAGGTTGCTCAGACTCTATTTCACCCACTTTCTTTATACCCCATTGTCACTTGGCTCGATGTGGGACACATGATCAATATTTAATATGGGTTCAATGAATGACACAGGTGGTTTAATCTGAACAGGATTAACCCCAGCAGACTGTCAGCCCTTCTGTGTGCACTGCCTAATTTTAGAGTACTGAGAAGTGGATATTAACACGAGGTCTTGCAGGCTTATGCCCGTGAGGCTGTGGCTTGCGTGGAGAGAGCTGTTTCTATTTTATCTTGTAGACTGCAGCATCTCTAAAGATGAAGTTACAGGCTGTTTCATGCACTAGCTCATCCATTCATTCATCCTTTCACTGAATGCTTGTTAGGTTCCAGAATAGCTTAGCGGCTGCCAATGACACATGTACCTAAATTACAGTAATAGAAATAGCCACAAAACAATACTTTGCTTAAGAACGTTACACATAAAGTCGACTCTCCATATCCGTGGGGTTCCACGTCCACGAATTCAACTAACTGCGGATTGAAAATATCTGGGGGAAAAATCACAACAATTTAATAAATTACAAATGTTTTACTCGAGTGCTAGAAACATCAATGTAAGACGCTGTATTAATATCTCAGCCACTGCTCGATTGGAAACCGTTATCCTTTTGTCATACTTAGTTGAAATCAAGTTCACAGTGAAACATTGTTAAAATACAAGGCCCTGAAAGAAAGATGTGGTTTCCTTCTAGCTATGGGAAGTGACCAAAACTTGTAAGTGTCCACGTCTCATTTTGTAAATCTGCAAACTCAAGCACACAGTCATGGTTGATGCAGATACAGAGGAATCACATCACTTAATGTCCTGATCAAAAGAACATCCTTTTCTGAACATTATTGACTTCTACTCTACATCAAAACCCCTCAAAAAGATCCTTAGTCTTTGAACTCACTGATTCTACTGTATTCCCAAATTAAATCTGTTTTGCAAATGAAATCTGCAGGCTAATTTGGTGCAATGGTTAGGATTAAACAGGTTATACATTTTAATGATAGGAATGTTATGTTTCTGTGTAGTCTGCATTTAAGAAATAAAGATTTAATATTGTGTAAGAAGGGTAGTGAAAACACTAATTGTTTATCTCATTTTTTTGCATAACTATGCAAAAAAATGTATTTTATTTTTTTAAAATTAAAATAATTGATTTTACATACTTGAGGGGTACAGAGTTGACTATTGATATTTGTGTACAGTATGTGATGACCAAATCAGGATAATTAGCATATTCATCATGGCAAAATGTAATCATTCTTTGTATCCATCCATTAACCAATTTCTCCCTAACCCCCTTCCACCTCCCTCTTCTCCACCTCTGGTAACCACAATTCTGTTCTCTCCTTCTGAAAGTACGTGTCATTGTAGTTCTTTCTTTTTTTCTTTTTTACTTTCTTTGTTTATTTTTTAGATTCCACTTATTAGGGAGGACATGTGGTATTTTTCTTTCTGTGCCTGGCTTATTTCACTTAATATAATTTTCTCCAAGCTCATCCATGTTGCTGTGAATGGCAGAACTGTATTCTTTTTCATGGCTGAGTAGTATTCCATGGTGTATGTACACCACATTTTCTTTATCCAGTCATCCACCGATGGACATGTAGGTTGGTTCCATATTTTGGCTATTATAAATAGAGCTGTGATAAACATGGGATTGAAGGTATCCATTTGACATGATGATTTCCATTCCTTTGGGTGTACACCCAGCAGTGGGATTGCTGGATCGTATGGCAGCTCTATTTCTAGTTGCGTGAGGAACCTCCATACTATTTTCCATAATGGCTGCACAATTTATAGTTCCACCAACAGTGTAGGAGGATTCCTCTTTCTCCACATCCTCACTAGCACTTGTTATTCTCTGTCTTTTGATAATGGCCAGTCTCGTGACGTGAGGTGATATCTCAATATGGTTTTGATTTGCATTTCCCCGATGTTTAGTGATGTTGAACATTTTTTCATATGTCTATTGGCCATTTGTATGTCTTCCTTTGAGAAAGTCCTATTCAGCTCCCATTTAGCTCAGGTTGTTTTTTTATTTATTTATTTTTTTCTGTTAAATTGCTAGAATTGGTAAAGGGCCATGAAAATTGATTACATTGTATAGTGTTGAATATACTAATTACCCTGATTTGAGCATCACCTATTGCACACAGGTAATGATATTAAACTCTGTACCCCACAGAAATATCCAGTGAACTATGTCACACACACAATAAAAGAGTTCCTTGTATGTTCTGGATATTAATCTCCTGTTGGATGTATAGTTTGCAAATATTTTCTCCCATTCTATAAGTCGTCTTTTCACTCTGTTGTTTCCTTTGCTGTGCAGAAGCTTTTTTAGTTTGATATGATCCCATTTGTTTGTTTTTTTCTTTTGTTGCTGTGCTTTTGGGGTCGTATTCATAAAGTCTTTGCCCAGTCCTACATCCTGAAGTGTTTCCCCTATGTTTCCTTCTAGGAGTTTTATGGTTTCAGGTCTTATATTTAAGTCTTTAATCCATTTTGAGCTGATTTTGGTATATGGTGAGAGGTAATTTGTTTTCACTGTGATTTTCCTGTTTAGATTTTGATATAGGTACATTTTGCTTTTGTCAAAAAAGCTCTAGCATAAAGGGAAGTTAAGAGATAGAGGTAGAGTCAAATGTGTATTTTGGGTATAATTCTGGTCAAATTTTAGAGATCTTGGCAATATATCCTTCATATAGTAGTTTCTAATATATTTACCTCTGAGAACTTATTAAAATAAATTTTATCTATTCTTCACCTGTTTTGAATGATTGTGTTAACCTAATAAAACCAGTTTTCTAAGGAATAATTCATCTTCACATTCAAGAATTTAGGAATCATTGCCTCCATCAGAGCTTCTAGCTAATTTGAGAATGTTCCCATACCACGTTATTGCAGTCTCATAGAGAGCAAGATAAAGAACTAATTATGTATTACTTATCCTTTAGATTTGCCTGTGACCCTTTATTGCTGTTAAATGTAAAAATAATTCCATCCGGGCTGTTGAAGTATTGAAAAGGTCCACATTACTACTTTGGGACCTCGGGAGTAGGAACTACTGCTTTAAAGTAAGAGAGGATTTAAGATGTCTATGCAATCCTGCACTCTTTCTAGGACACACTCTCACTTTGTGTTCCTGCACCCCGTCCAGATGTTGGGTCTATTTAAATCATCCGGGAGGCTGAGTCTTGAAAGACAATTCATTCTGTGCCGTTGTATGTGTCAATGCAGTTGAATAGCAGCTCAAGACAAGAGTCCTGCAAATTGAGGTTCTCTTACTGAAGGAACAAGTGACACCAACCCCAGCTTCACTTTCTAAATCAGGATTTTACACCCTTGGGGCTCTCCTTGCAGAGAGAGGTGCAGACAATTCGTGGAAGGTCCTTCTCAATTTTCAAGGTCGGCTCCTTCTCAGCCAACTTACTTCTCAGCATTGGAGACTGCCGGGGCTCTGTCCTGGGCCCCTTTCCCTTCTACACGCTCATCCTATGTGATCTTATCCAAAGCCATGACCTCCAATGGCATCCCATAGCCCTAACCTTGACCTTTTCTTGGAGTCCTGCACCTGTGTGCAGCTGCTGACTTCACATGGGGCTTGGAGGTTCACTCAGCACATTGATTGAGCAGATCTAAAGTCAACCCTTCATCCCCCATGCCCATGCATCCCCCACTCTGCCTGGTCTCACTGGACTCTTGACCCGGTGACTCAACCCCCAAAGCTGGGGTTTTCCCTCTTTCTTTGACCCCTTTGAATTCCATTTTCCAACAGCATATCCTGGACACTTTATTTCCTGAGGGTATCTGACATCTGCATCTGTTATCTCCATCATTGACAGTCTTCTCTAGGCCACCATGGCCTCTCCCGGAGCTTTCTTCTTGGGTTTCTGGGTGGTCTCTTTGCTGCTTCTTTGTTGTTATCATCCACTCTCCACCCAGGCACCTGAATGAGCTTTTATAAACATAAACCCAATGAGCTCTGAATTTCCTAGGGCTGATGTAACACAGAACCACAAACTGGGTGGCTTAAAAACCACAGGAATTTATTTTCTCTCAGTTCTACAGGCAGAAGTCTGAATGTAAGGTGTGGGCAGGACTCTGCTCCCTCTGAAGGCTCTAAGGGAGAATCCTTCGCTGTCTTTCTTAGCTTCTGGCGGTTGCCAGCGATCCTGGCATTCCTTGATTTGCAGACGCACTACTCCAGTCTCTGCCTCCATCTTCATGTGGCTTTATTCCATTCTTAAAACACACTGTTATCTTCCCATCCACCAAGAATAAAAGGTGAAGTCTGCACCCGGCTGCACACAGTCCCAACGTGACCTGCTCCTGCTTGCCTTTTCTATTCTCTTCCTGGCTTTTCCTCGGGTCTCCCAACACTTTAATTTGTTCCCACCTCCTGGCCTTTCCACTGGCAGCTCATTCTGTTGGAAAACACATCTTCTCATCCCTGCCTTTGTAAGGGCTCCCTGGACCTCCAAATGAAAAGTCTTTGTCCCTTCCTACTCATTCCGTCACCTTACTTTAGTTCCTTGCATATCTGATATTTTACCCATTTCTTGACTTTATTTCCACTTAGTCTGTCTCTCTTATTATAATGTAAGCCCCGTTGGGAGCAGGGATCTGGGCTGCCTGACTCACCACTCTATACCAGTGCTTAAAATAACCACATAGTAGCTGCTCACTAAACACCTGCTGAGTGAATAGTGGACGCCTCCCAGATTTCCCTTCCTTCTGTCTCCTGGGACTCTCCCTGAGTACTTCTCCCCTTTCCGATAAAATACCCTTCCTTGGATGAGACCAGGATCTATAAGATCTGCTTATAGCAGACTTTAGGCTTCTTTGCCTCTTTCTCACAGTACAGGATTCCCTGTCATCTCAGCAGAGAATGGTTAAACTCCTAGCTCTGGCTTCATTACTATCCCTCTCCCAAGTCAAGGTCACGCTGAAGGGAGCTTTCCCTCCCCTGTCCCTTTTCCTCTGCCTACAGGCAAGTAATAAATGTCAACGGAATGGATAAATTAACTCTGTAGGTGCTTTCTAAAGAAATATGGGAAGGGGAACCATATTTTCCTGAGTGTTCGATAATGTCTACGTTCTCCATGTGCAGAGAAATGCTTTTAAAATTCCCCGGTGCCTGCATGGAAGGCACGGCCTCTTCTGGCATTTCTCCTGAGCCTTTTGTGCAAATTCCAAGAGCAGTGGGTTGGCTGAGTCCACATCCCTCATGAGCTGCTTCTGACAGTCAGTGATTTCAGCATCTCTTTCCCTCATGCAATAACACAGCCTTCAGAGAGCAATTGATACTTTTACTGGGGGACGGGGAGCAGATAACAGAGGCTCTGGTCGTTTATTCCAAGGTAGTTATACTCAGGTTCTATCTTCAGATGTTGGCAGACATTTTCACTGGCCCTTCAGGCCATGTCACTGCTTAGTCTACCAGGAGGTGTCCCACAGCCTTTTCACCTTTGAAAGAACATCACATTATCTTCACTTATCCATTCACTCATTGGGTTAAATGTGACTGGCATGCAATCATATGTGTCCACTATTCATATGTTCATGTGTAGCACATGCAAGACACAAGGCCAGCTCCTCAGGTATAAGGACAAAGAATACAGGGTCCCTGATCTTTGGTCACTTATGTTCTAATTGTCGAGGCAGAGAGAGATCATTTCGGTATAATGTACTGGTAAGGGAACCCTTAAGGAGGAACGGCAAGCAGATAGTCCCACCTGGAAATTCAGGGAGCCTTCCAGGAGGAGCTCACATTTTGCAGGCTGATGTTTTGAAGTGTTGGCTGGGGGAGGAGGGGTGGGAAGTTCACAGCAGGCAAGCACGAGATGCTTATGGGGAGTACAAGAGCAGCTGGGTATTCTAGAGATCAAAGGGTGAGGGAGGGATGTCACATGATGAGGCTGACAAGGAAGGGAGGGTCAGGTGATGGAGGCTTGGTGCCAGGTGCAGGTGTTGAGCTGAGCTTTGATGGGGAGGAAGGATCATTGCAGGGCATTAAACTGAGATGGAACGTGGGTAGATTCAGTGCGCAGATTCCAGCTGTAGTGTGGATTTAAAGGACGGACATCTGCAGGCTGCGGTCGGACACCAAGCAGTTGACAACAGTGTTCTGAACTGAGGGAGAGGGAAAAAGGGAGAGGGTAGATTCACGACCTATTTGGGTGGTAAAACTGGCATTAGCTGTTGGCTGTTAGGCTAAGTGGTGGCAGGGTAAGGCTTATGGAATCATGTATTCACACCGTAGTGGTGATTGCGAACACTGCCGCCTAAGTTTAAAAGCCATTGGGGTGGGAAAGATACTGAATTCGACTTGGGGTTATTGAGTTTCAGGTGTCCTACATGCAAGTTAACATGTCCACATGAATGAATACATATATTTGCAGGTAGAGGATGTCACCCAAAGTCAGTTTATAGGATGAGTAGAAAGTACAGCAGTGGACTGGAGAGCAAGAATGAATGGGGAATAATTCATAAGGAAAACTGAGGCAGAGTAGTTGAAGAAAGTGTAAGGAGAACCACAGCAAGTGTGGCCATGGAGGGTGAGAGGTTTGGGAGTTTCAGGAAGAGTGTCATCACCAATGTCACATGCTAGAAAGAAGTGCAGACAGGTAAAGCCTGGGATGTGACCCTTGGAATTGGAAATAGACGCTCATGGCTGAACTTTGCTGAAGAGATTGATGGTTCTGCTTGGGTAGATGTCAGGCTGAGGTCAAATGAAAAATAAGTTGGAGGTGTCAGTGTGAAGATGCTGAATGTTCCCAGTTTCAAGGAGTTCAGGTGAGAAGAGAAGGACATTTTGTCTTTTTAGGATGTACAGTTGTATACATATTTGTTTATAGGCGAAGGGAAAGACAAAAAGTGTTGAGGTTGAAGGCATAGAAAACTGATGATGAGAAACCAGGGAGGAGATTAGAACAGGTAAGCACAGACTGGGGAACTGACCTGGAACAGAGCGACACTTCACTCTGACATGCATTCAACAGGTATTTATTGAACACCTGCACCAAGCAAGGCTGTGTACTAGATACTGAGGATTTGGTTAGGAAAAACTCTTGCAGAGACTCTAGTTTATGGCATTTATGCTCTGATGGCAGAGACAGATGTCAACACGTTAATAAGAAATTATTAAGAAACCTTGAATGATATGAAGTAGAGTGATAGGAAAGTCAAGAACAGCCAGGCTATTGAGCTAAATTGCCTGGATCCAAATCCTAGCCCTGCCTCATATTATTTGTGTGGTCTTGGATAAGTTCAGTAAAGTCTTCTCATCTTTAGATCAGTTTTCTCATCTTTAGAATTGGAATAATAGGATTGTTGTTGTAGGAATATCACAGAGGATTGTTGTCATCACGTGAAAATGTCAATACAGGTAGAGTACATGGAAAGTGCACCTGGTGAGTGCAAGGTATTGATGTTGTCTACTAGAATGCAAGATTTATGATGGGAGACAACATAATCTTACTCACCTCTGTATCCCCAGAATCTAGAACATGCTATAAGAAACAACTTCTAACTGATGACATAAATGAAAACAGAAAACACTTGAGCTTGGACTTGAAAGATAAATAGTTTAACCAGAGGAAGGGAGAGCTGTTAGAGCATGGTTGAGTGCAATAAATAAATCCTTTGGTGCTGGCCATTGATTAAATATTGGGTTTGATAGAAAGGAAGACATTGACAAAATTGCTCTCCTTTTTGGCTTGCATAATTAGGTGAAAAGAGGTACATTTTAGGAATCAGGACTCACAGGCAGAGTTCCGTATGTGGTTGGCATGTGGGGAGGGGTGTGAATGCGATTACTTAGTGTCAGGAGAGAAGAGGGTCAAGGACCAGCCCTCTAGGAAATTGAACATAAAAGATGAGATGGAAGATGATCACATGAAGAAGACATTGAAAGAGTGACTGGGGAGATGGGAAGAAAATTGAGAGAGAAAAGAAGATTCTGGGAAAGGCATGGTGGGTAGCAATGAACACTGCTGAAACATCACATAAGATGAGGACTTGAAGAGTTCATTGTATTTAATACACATGAAAATGGGTATATTTTTAGTGGAGACGTAGGGGCAGAGGACAGATGGACAGAAGGGCTGTGAAAGGTTAAAAATTTCTCAAATTTTTAAAAGAAATTTGGTCGTGAAGAGAGGCAGGCTGAAAGGAGGACGTTGGTAATGGGAAAGATTGGAGTATGTTTCATTCTCTTGAGTAAACTTCAATAGAGAGATATTTTAGATGCAATGGATAATTGAGAACGTCAAATTTCCGATATCATGGGACACGAAGTCTAAACTATATGAGGAGGATTGGTCTTTGAAAAAGGAGGGGTATTTTCTACTGAAGAGAGAGACAGGACAGCAGATGCTGGTAGGCTTGAATGTCTAATGGCTGTAAGCTGAAAGTGTCCTCACACGAAGTCTTCCATTTCCTCTCTGTAGAAGGAAGCAGAGTTAGCTGCTGAAGGACAAGGGGTGGAGAGAACTAGGGAAGCATGTGGGATATTAAGGTGGCAAGCAGGATTACAGGGGATGGTTGACATCCTGGTTGCATTTGGGGATCACTACACTGGCAGTAAGCAACCCTATTTTGCCCCTTTTGTTGGAAGCATAAAACTAAGAAGATCTGGATTTATAAAGAACAGATAGTCATTTTCATGGAGGGCTGGAGTTCTGCCAGAATACATGGCCAAAGATCTATGGACGTTCGTCTTTTGGCAAGAAAATGATTGAAACGGCACATTATGTGATCTGAGTTGGTTGCAGGGACTAGATAAATAGGATAAAATTAGCAAACACTGAGATTTGATGTGCTCTTTAGAATGATCGGGACTGTCCAGTTAAGGAGGAAATGGAACTGCGGAATCATCAGTGTCTTAAACATTGCCATGGACAGAGGACTGGATTGCATCGAATTGCACTTTCAGTTGACTTCATGCAAAATGTGTGACCTTAATACCACACAGTTAAATGTGGCAGAGTTGGGGCCCAGTTGTTGAAAAAGCAACCTTGGAAGGCAGGAGGTTGTGGTTGGATAATGGGATGCTTGAATTTCTTCCTTTTGAAATGAAGCAGATTGAGGTAGTGTGGTCTGGCATGGTCTGCAGGACAGGGAGGGTTTTGTAGCTGCGGAAAGTGCAGAGACAGTGGGAAGGCCGTGGTAGCGGTGGTTAAATTGGGCCCCATGCAGGCAGGGACTTGAGGTAGCTCATGCTATGAGCTTATTTTCCTGGATGAAAAGGAAAGAGAGTTTCTCTTCTGAGAGTAAAAGGACAAGCCATTTGGAAAGACTCTGGTAGAGAAGACTTTTGGAATGGAACTGATTAGGGAAATGCACAAGCCCAGCAAAGTTGAGAGACCAGGAGAGGTTGGAAATAGGAACTTGTAATCACATTCATCAGTAGGGTTGTTACTTTTCTCCCCATAGCAATACTCTTCATTGATTGATTAATTATTTCATTCATTCAAACAATACATTGGGCATCATCGCTTTGGAAGGTATTATGTTGTGAACTTCTAGATTCGGTGGTAAATCAGACTTAGCCTGTTCTCAAGCATGATTGGTCCCACTGGAACAATAAGATGTGCATAGAATTGATTCTGAACAAACTGACTGTCATTAATTGTCACATCCTATAAACTTGGATTTGAACAATACCATGGACATTGGAAGTAGGACATTACCCGCTGTGGTGGCCATAGAAGACTTGATGACATTGGAGGGGCATGTTACCCAGGCTTTCAAGGATTTATAGAAATAACTTGGGTGGGGTCCAATCCTGACAGAGCAAACATAAAGAGCAATGGAACTTTCCAGACAGCAAGAAAGGACACACAGTTTTCTGGGACATTTAAGTGAGGCTCAGCCGAACCAAGGTATGATGTCAGAAAGGTGGACCACAGGTGGGATATGGTTAGCTTTACATTCCAGGCTAAGATATATTTGTTTTAGTTTTTTATTCTTGCCGAAGATATTAAGAAGGAGTCCAATTAAGTGAAGAAACAAATTGTTAGTAGAAGTTGCTATGATGTTTTCCGCCAATATTGAAGGATTTAATATTATATGGAGTAAGGTCAGGGTTGGTATCCTTACCCCACCCCCCAAACCGAAATTCAATAACTTAGAGCAAGGTGTAACCAAACTATGGCATGTGGACAAATGTGGCCCCAAATTTGACTTTGTAAATAAAGATTTATTGACACGCATCCATGCTCATTTGTGGATGTTTTGTCTCTGGCTACTTCTTGGCTAGCACAGCAGAGTCAAATAGTTGGGGAAGTCACCCATAAATCCTAAAATATTTACTATCTGTATCTTTAGAGAAAAAGCTTGCCAATCCCTGGCTTAGATTTGTTAGCAGTGTGATGTATTGTTTAAGTAGTCACTCTTAATTAATTGTTCAAAGTGTGTCGATTAATTTTAAGGGCATTCTTCAATTCTTTACATCTCCTTTGAATACTGACATCAACAGGTCCTTGGTTTTTATTTTTACTCTGACAATAGGTGGAAATATCGTTATGTCTATAATTGGTGGGTTTTAGTCCCTGGAGTAAATCAAGGACAGTGTAGAATATAGCATTTTGGGCAAGAAAACATTTAGTGTGAATTCCACTCATCACACGCTCCAGTGTGGTTTACCTCAATTCAGGGCAACAGTGTTATTCTGGGTGGGAAGACACCCAAGAGGAGAAAAGTGAAAAAATAGAATTTCTGTAAAACTCTGCCCAGATGAAGCATCAGAGTGACTAGCATATGCTCTCCCCATTAAAAGTGATTTGACCTGCTGTGTGGTAACATTCGGAAGGACAAAAATAGAAACCTGGTTTGTAGACAGCTGTTCCTAACAAGAATCTTGGAGTAAACCGTGGAAGAATCTTCTCTACACTTGCCAGCAGGGACCGAGTCAGTCAGCCATCATCCTTCCATGATGAGAACACCACCAAAATGCTAAAAGTGTAAATCTGATGATTATTGGACAAATTTTAAATTTAGATTATGCCTTTTTCTCTGCCCATATATTTTCAGGAAAAAAAAAAATCCAGATTACTCAACCTGTTTTTTTTTTTTCCTTTCCCCCACAACCTCATTCTCCAACTTTCCTAATCTTCTCTCTCACTTCCCAACCCAACTCAAAGCTTATTGACACGGGGCAGGTTTTCCCCGGTAAAAAAAACATTCCCTGAGTTTTGTGTTGGCACTTAGAGTTACCTGTGGATGTATCTGAGTTGTCCTTTGAGACTTTGAGTTTCTGTAGGACACAATCCATATTCATATATTGCTGTGACCCCTTTGGGGATCTGAGAATCAGTAAAACCTAGTGTTTAGCAGGGCAGACTCTGGAACTCCCCCTGGTACCATCTATTCCTCGCTGTGTAACCTCTGCCAACGCTTTCTCAACTGTGAAAGGGGACACCTGCCTCACACAGTGATGGTAAGGATTGAATGGATTAGTGTATTAGTCTGTTTCTGTTGCTTATAACAAAATATCTGGAACTGGGTAATTTGTATTTTGCTCACAGTTTTGGAGACTGGGAAATCCAGGGAACGCTTATGATGAGGTCCTTTGGTGATACAGGGTCTCACGTGATGAGAATGTTGGAGCAGAGAAAGAGAGAGAATCTCTCACGCGTTCTTCTTTCAAAGCCCTCAGTACCATGCCCATGACCACCGTTATTCATCCATTCTCTGCAGCATGGTCCTACCATCTAATCAACACCTTTCAATCACCATTAATAGAATTCCCCACCCTCCCAACAGTCACAGTGGGGGCAAGTTTCTAGAACATAAAACTTGGAGGACAGAGCTCAAGCTTTCATGAGTTTGATGGGGCACGTGCAATCCATAGCACTTAGTACGTGTAATAAGCTCAAATCGTTTCTGGGATATTTTAAATTCCAACATTATAGCCGATCCTAGTACATTGTTGCTTAATAGACGTCGGCCGAATGAATGAAGCATTCTGTGATCACGCTCTGACTGGCTGTAAACTCCACTCATTAATGATGACTGTGGTGCCCCAGACAGCATTGTGCTGTGCTTTTTTCATCCTGACAGATACACTTTGTGTGTGTCCCTCTCCATACTACACATGTGTGTAATATGGCAGGAGGAATAATACTCAAAGCCACACCATCTGACAAGCAACCGTGTTTGCTCATCAACACATGCCTGGAAATGTGTGAGCATGCTTCGTCTGGCATGTTGTTGCGTAGGCAGTGTGTGCTGGGAACTGTTTATTATCTGCTAGAAGTTTTTTTAAATATTTTTTTTAACTAGGGCTGTTGTAAAAACACTTCTTTTACAGCTCTAGAAAATTGCACAAGATTATGTTTCTTGATACATTTCTTTAGTTTCTGGATATAGATTAAGAACTGCAAGAGGAGAGTCTCATGATGTTACACGTAGCGGATTCAGATCCACCCACTGAGCATATCTTGAGTATAACCATTTGTTATCAGAAAACTAGCTGTGGACGAAGCCATCCTGGTGCCATCGTACTAGGTGGGTCTGGCAGCTGTAGGCACAACTGACCCCCACAGTCCTGTGCCTGCTTTGGGGGCACTCTGTGTATCTCACCTGAGCAGAGGTAAGCAACGTCTTTGTACCCAGGCAGAAGTGTTGACACCAGGTGGCTATTTGTGGTTTGGAGCTCCCCGGGGGATCTAGAATCTCTGGAAGGCTGTGATATTTCTAGGATCTCTCCAGGAGTTGTGTTTTATTTCATTTTGTTTTTGAAGTGGTTTTGCACCAAGCGATGCTGTCTTAAAACTTCTCTTCCATAACCTAGAGTTCTGGGATGTTAGCAAAGTCCTCTGACATTCGAGTTGTGACATACATAGACCTTGGATGTGCCTGTGGATTTCTGTGTCACTTTCTGCTTTTAACAGTGGTGCATCTCACCCACTCTCTCATGTGGCTCTGCGGACAGGTGTACCCCTTACCTTCACCCGCTGAGCCCCAGGAAACCATCCTAGGACACTGACTTATGCCTTAAAGATGGTACCCATGTTAACTGCTGGGAGGATGAAAGATGTGCTCAATGTAGTGGTCCTTCTTAATTCCACGGATCAGTTGTGTCTTCCTGAATTTCTGAGTATGGCATACCTGGGACCCTCTTCTGGCAGGACACAGTCAACTTGGCACCAATTCTTTTGCTGCAAAGATGAAGTGATACTGAAGAATTGTTTAAACTCACAAACTTTGGAGTTGGAAAGAGCTGGATTTGTATCTGTAACTCCACCACTTATTAGACTTAATTACTGAGTCATTGACTTGGATTTCTGTTGTTTTGAGATTTGAGTCTCCCGATTATAAAGTCTTTCTTGTGCCCACCCTATAGTGCTGAGCATGTCATGCATGGTGGTCACTGTGTCATATATATTATTGCCTTTCACTGCAACACATCCCATTATTGCTCATGAAATACACATTGAATCCATGTCATTAGAGCACTTGGCTCTTCCAAATCGACCGCCCCAAGTTGAGCATTGAAGACTACATCAATGTGAGAGTTGACAAGATTGTGATCTCCTTGTTTCCTCTGTCGTGGTGCTTTAGGAGGAAAAGCCAACAACTGGGAAGGAGGAATCCGTGTTCCAGGCATTCTTCGATGGCCTGGGGTGATACCACCTGGACAAGAGATTGACCAGCCAACAAGCAACATGGACCTGTTTCCTACGGTGGCCAAACTTGCTGGATCCCCATTGCCTGAGGACAGGTACTGTGATTCAAGAGTGGCGGGTATCACCTCGGCCCTGTTTCACAGGCCAGTGTGTTCCACCTTGCTTACATGATGGCCTGCTACCCCCGGCTGGGCTTGTTATCTGTGTCTAGCTGTGGGACCTACTCGTGGGTTAGCCAAACTAAAAACTTCACTGTCAATTCCATTATCTCAGTGGGAAATAAACTCAGAGGCAAATTTTTATGACTGGGAATGAGGAAGGATGGGGTTTAATGCACCTTCCTCTTTTGCCATCCCGTGGATCCTGTCTTTCCCATGGCTGTTCTGTCCCCATCACCATGTTGCCATCGGGCAACTGGACAACCGTGCCTTTGACCTCCCATGTTCTGATCCCACACCTTTTCTTTCGGCCCCACTCAGCAGCTCTTTGCAGCAACACTGGGAAAGGCAGCTGGTTCCCCGGCAAAGGGCCCTGTTTCCCAGCACGTCTTCATTTAGCAAATTCTAAATGAAATGTCTTTCTCTTAAATTTAAATACAACTTCATAGGATGTTGCCAGTGGTTCCTTCTTAAGTGTTATTACCAATCTGAAGAGTTTTTCCGTGAAGCACGCTGATTAATTGTTTTCATTAGTTTGGTGGCAGCCAAGGCTAATGGCATGCAGGCAGCTGCAAATCTTGTTTAAATTTGGCTGCCAGGGAAATAAGAGGAAAGGGGGATCAAAGCCAAAAACATCTCCACCAAAGCAAGCCCATGGATAGGCTTTCTCCCCTCCCATTGTTTTCAAGCTTGTTTTATTATTTCCCCTTATTGCTTTCAAGGTTCTGCGGTAGATGTACGCGCCTCCGCACACACACATGCACACACACACACGAGAAAGTGTCGAGAATTTAGTCCTTCTCAAACTTTGTGGTCTCAAGACGACCCCTTTATATTTTTCAGTGATTAAAGACCCCAATGATCTTTTGTTTATGTGGGTTCTATCGATGTTTTCATTTTAGCAATGAAAACTGAAAGTTTTTTAAAATTCAAAAGCACCCAACACCCATTCCTTGTCCAACACAGTGGTGGTGTCATCTGTAGGTCACCATGGGGACGCTGGCAAAGTCTACTGTATGCTTCTGAAAGAGTGGTTGTGAAAAAGACAGAGAACATCTTTCTATTATCGTGAAAAGAACCTTGGCCTCGCAGACCTCCTGAAAGAGTCTCTGGACCACACTTGGAGACTTTCTGGTGCAAGATAAGAGCAGGGATTCTAGAGCCGCACCACTTGAGTTCAAAGTCTTGTCTCTGCAGCAGGCTGAGTGTTGAAATAACAGCACTGATTTTACAGGGACGTAAGGATTAACGACATTTGTGCATGTAAAGTGTAGCATAGAGAATGCATTAATATGTGCTATGTCTGTTTCGCCTACCATACTGAGAGGGTGCAGTAAGATATAAGGGGGGGGGAGAGAGAGAGAGAGAGAGAGAGAGAGAGAGAGATGATCGTTCTTTTCTCTTCCACAAGCCCAGGCTTGTAGAATCATAAAATCTGAAGGCTAAAGGGTATTATTAGGATCTTCTACTCCAAACTCTTTTTTTTCCACTCTAGCGACAGAGAACTTGGCAGTAGTAATTCAAAGAAAGTCTTTTCTTATGTAAAGCCAAAAACCTCACTCTCGATTTTATGTACTCCTGGGCCCTAGTTCTTACCGTTGGAATAAAACTTAATACTTCCTCCAGTAGCTAAAACAGAGCATTCATGCAATCTCATTCATTACATTTTTCTCTCATGGCCCATAATATTAAAATCGCCACTGCTCTTCACTTTCATAATGTCTTTCAATGGTTTTTTTGCCCAGTCGGGGAAAGACAAGGTAAGGAAAAAATTCAGAGGCAAAGGTGAAAATCCATAGCAGGAAATCTCACTGTGGCTGCCTCCTGTCAGCTGCAGTCTGAGGCTGGTGGGGGTGTATCTGTGTTTCTTATAAATGCTCATCGAGGAAGGAAACGGCCTCCCTCTTGGGTAGAGCCAAGTATTGTGTGCGTGAACTTCTGCAGTCAGTAGAATGCATTCTCTGTGAGGAAAAGTCCCTTCTCTGTTGCTGATTCCTTTTTATGCACCTCAGTGATGCTTGCTGGCCTGAGTCACATTGATATCAGATCCTGGCACTAGACTAGCTATAAAATGCCTTCATAATCTAGAGACAGCATAGATTAGAAAACAACAGTCTGCTTCCAAGCACCTTGTGGGAATAAAACTATCACACAATTTCTTATATAAAGCATGTTACAAACCAGGTGCAGTAACATTCTTATGTGTTTGTCCTGGAGGCTTTAAATATCAAATGTAGTGGTTCTCGCCCAGTGGTGACTGTTCCCCTTGGGGGCTATTTATCAATGCCTGGAGACATTTTTGATCATCTCTGCTCAGGGTAATACTGGGATCTAGTGGATAGAAGCCAAGACGATGTTTCTAAACACCCTGCAATGCACAGGGCATCCCCTGTAATAATGAATTATCTGACCCTATATATCAGTAGTGCTAAGGTTGAGAAATCCTGCTCTAAAATTTATTACTGCTCTTTTAAGGAAAATGTTGTTATAATGGGAAATCCCATCAAAACTTTTCAATAATATCCTCATATCTATGTCCATCTATATATGTGATACACAGATCTCTACCCTTTCAAAAATAGTATTAACTCTTTCCAACTAATGTTGTTAGAAACCAGCTTTCTCCATTTCTTACTAGAAAAAATATTAAATTTACATTTCTTAGGACAGGAAAGTTATTTAGAGGATTGGACCCACGCTGTTTGACAAGCACTTAACAAGGTGCCTTCCCTTCTTTCTGCATCTTAGGTCAGAAGGAGAAAATTTCTGTTCAGTGGATCCCCATACTTCTAGTATAATGCTGTAATTCTCAAGAGACATTTGGGGTCTAGTCCTGACCAGTCAAAGCTTGGTGGGAGATCAGAAGCCCTTAGATCCAGGGTTTCTACTTAAGTAAAAGGAGAGGTGGTCCAGGGATGTGCAGGAGAGATGTCTGCCTTACAGTCTAAATGCTGCACTGAGAATTCTCTAATTTGACCCCATGGTGCACCTCTGTGAGACTTCCCTCCGGCAGTGAATCTTTCCTTCACACACACTTCACTGATTCATTTGCAGTCAGTTGCTTGGTTATCGAAAGAACAGCCAATGGCTTTCACCCTGTGCATTTTCAGAAAAAATATCCAAATAAGCTGAGTGTTGAATGTTTACAAATATGAACGTATTTAATTTGTGAGAATACCTTTCTGGATACTTAGGATTCTCTTTTGACTATTACCGATACAGGTACTTTCTCCTAAAAATGCCTCCATAACTATTACTTTCTATATGGAAAATCACTTTATTTTTAATATTGCACAGGTAATTTACCGACACTGTGCCCCCAAAGTAGCCTCTCTATCAGTCCCCAAGACCTGCCCTTCTGTATCTCCCCAGACCTTTTCCTCCTCTTGTGATTGCCTCAGTCATTCTCAAAGTTGGCCAGACAAAGGGCAGGTGGGAAGTACATTCCAGGTAGGAAGACGGGTGTGTTCAAAGGCTCAGAGCTGAGAGAGAGCACAGCAGAGCAATGAGGTAGATACAGTTTTCTAGAACTTGCTGTTTCCGATGATGTGAAAGTCATCATGCTATTTAAGTGGACCTGAAATTCTGAAATGACGGTGCTTGGAAACAAATTGTTAATGTGGCATCATTGTCAGTCAGGAACCAAAAGAGAATAATCTCACCTTCCAAGTTAAAAACAATCCCACGTGAACACCTTTTCCACCAAGAGTCAAGAGGATGCTACGAGAGAACACATCCAATTTTACAGCGTTGTCTGTGTGTGCAAAGGTGCTATGAACCCCTGAGTGGGTCTGCAGGAAAACTCTCATCAGACTAGTTCCACAGAGGACAGCAGTGTTTGTGTCACTTTGAAAGTGGGTCAGCCCATCTTCCCCACATCATGACATTATAAAAATGTTTCCATACTAGCAGCATGAATCGGATTGGGCTACCCGCCGGGTTATCATTCCCTGTGAATCGTACACGTGGTTTAACACAATCCCAAGTATTTTCGTAGCTTAGACACCACATAAAAGTTTAGCTCAATAGGGTCACTTTTGATTTCTTTTTATGGCAGAAATGAGCTTCCCTTGAGAGGCCATATTTCTGCAGCACCGTGAAATGGTGGCTTTCCATAGCAGCGTGATTTATTGCCTGCTTCCAGAAAAGAACACATTAGGTGTAAGATATTTTTTAAAAAAGAGTCTCTGCATCGGAAAAAAAAAAAAAAAGAAGTTTGCAGAATAGAGTTTGCTCCCCACTTAAAAAAGAAAAAAAAAAAAAAAAAGAACCTCAAATATTTTGCTTATAATAAAGAAAAAAATACGTAAGATTTTCGAGTCTTATTTTTTAATTAAATCCTTCCTCTAATTATCATGACCAATTTTAGGTATCAAATATGGATCTTAAGAAAGCAGCTCCTTCTCCCACATTCTTAAGTCTCATGTGGAATGTGTGCAGTATTGGCGAGTGAAAATTAAAAATATATATATATATATATATTCAAGAACTAAAGGTGGAGGTGTGTTTGTCCACAAACTGGAGATTCCATCTTGCTTTTGGGAAGATGGAAAGACCCTCTGTCCTCTTGGATTAGAGGTGACAGAGAGGAATCGAAGCCCTCTGTCCCGTCTCTCGCCTTCAGATCTTGTTTCGCCATTGGGGGCTTCTGATGGTCTTACACTCATGCCTGCGCACCTTTCCCTTTCTCCTCTACTTTTCTTACCACCCTCTTCAGGACCTCACATCATGAAGGCCTGAGCCTTTCTTGAAAGGGATTTGAAAGCATGAAATACAAGAGCTGCCATGTCAGGATGGAAACAGGTTTTCAGAGAACACGCTGCGTCTGAATGGAACTGTCTCTACCACGTTTCTTTCTCTTCCGCTCATGGGGAACAGGAACGTAGGTTTGGGAAGGGAGCCAAGCCTGTCTTTTGTTCTTATTTTTAACTTATGATAATAGAATATTTTCAGCCCTCGGCCTTCTGGGGAGTACATGATTAATAACAAGCATTAAGGCCAGAGAAGTGCTAAGCAGCAAGGCTATAATTACATTATGGATTTTTAGCAACACCAAAATAAACCAAAGAAAAAACCCCAGGGACAGGGGACCTCTTAAGCACGCTTACCCAAATTATAGAGCCATGTTAATCTTCCCATTTCTAAATGCCTTATAATAAGAGATGACAAGGGTATAGTATTTCTAATCAGAGAAAGAAAACCCTCAAGATAAATGATTTACCTCTTTCAAAGAGCTCTTGCCCTTTGTTCTAATGGCAGCCCCTAATGGTATCTATGACTTCAGTTTCTCAAGGAGCTGTTAATCTATGTTTAACTCAAAACAAAATTTTAGGCTTTTTCCCTCTACAGAAACCCCAAGAAATCTTATTCTGCTCATCATCAGTTTGTACGTCTATTATTTGCAATCTGGAAAGTTCCCCTTCTTGCCTAGTTAGATACCCAAGTGGGAGAGGAGATAGAGTTTTATTGGGGAACAGTCCATCTCCAGGGCAATTAATATTATTAATATTTACAAATAATTGATTATGACTGAGAAATTTGCTTTCATTGAACTGTACTTCATTCAAGTTGCCCCAAGCTATATAGTATCTTTTTTAACCCAAATGTCAGGTACTCTTGTTTTCAACAGACTTATAGGTCATGAATAATTTTCCATTTGGCAAGGTAATAGACAGAAAATTGGGTTCAGGAGAAGCAGTAGGGAGAGTAATTGAGAGCATGAATGCCAGATTGCCTAGGTTTCGATCCCATTGGCTTTTACTAGCACTGTGACCTTGGATAAATTACTTAAGCTTTCTGTGTGTCTGTCTCCTTACATCTACCGTGGGGGTGACGGTTGTCCCAAGTCATGCTGCTCTTTGGAGATTTAATGGGATAAGTACAGAAACAGAGCTGGGATCCATGTGTCCCACGTGGTGCCCAGTTGGGGTTCGTTAGTCGTTTGTGTGTCAGATACTTAATCACGATGACATAGCTCCTTCCTGCTCTCATTGGTTCAGAAGTCAGGGTATTTTAGTGCAAGGATGATGAGGTGCACTCCCCACCCTGATGCCCAATTTATCACACAGGATCATCGACGGGCATGATCTGATGCCTCTGCTGCAAGGGAAACGCCAACGCTCTGATCACGAGTTTCTCTTCCATTACTGCAACGCCTACTTGAACGCCGTGCGCTGGCACCCGCGAAACAGTGAGTAGACAGACTTTTTTCCATTCTTCTCATTTGTGCAATCCACGCTGGGTTAATAGATGAACTTAAAAGATGGCTTTGCTAGAAAGAGGCGAACAGATGCCTAAAAGTACAATCAAGCTTTGCTCTGTCCTCTTTTCCCCCTTCCTCCTGTCTCCTCTTTACCTTTCTGGTCACATAGTCGTCCAGGTAAGATATCATGGGACCATGTCGTTTGTGCACCTGAATGCCACCAATGGCTCCTCCTTCCTGGCAGAGGAAGCTCCCATTTCCCAGCAGGGCACTGTGGTCCCCTCCTTCATGGCTTCCACAGCTACAGAGCATCATTTCTTGGCACATCCTCTTCACTGAGTTTCAGCCAAATGGCCCCAGTGTTCTTTGCATCTTACAGGTTTCTCTACCTGGAAGGCCCTCCTGCCTTCTCCTTCCTGGAGGGTGCTAATCAGTCCTTCCAAGAGCACAATGAGCCACCAGCTCCTCCGCCTCCTCTCAAAGCATCACCTTGGTCATGCTGATCAAAAGAGAATGAATGAATGAATGGCTCTTAAATATTTACCAGACTTTCTTTATACAGCCTCAAAGATAGCAGATCATGACTCATTAAGTCTGTCTTTTGTCACTCATGTACATTTGCTAGATTGAGGTATTTAAAGCAAAGTTGATGTTATCACATTTCCCAAACCTGTTGTTCTTTAAGGGGCGCACTGTAACAGGATCTAATTTGGATGTAGTGATACCAGTTTTGCAATGGTGTTTCTAACAAGTATAAAGGAACAAACAGAACTGAGTTGTAATCCTAAGGGTGGTTATAGATTTCAGACTTTTATATCCTTGTAAGTTAGAATTGCAAGAATGTTCATATCACTGAGATGCCTGAGGTCTATGGAAATCCAGCAATTTAAACAACTCTGGTACATTCTAGAAGTAGAGACTGAGGTTGGACATTCCGTGTCCTCTTCAGAGGTGAAATAAAATTCCCCTTCTCTGTAGGGTGCTTTGGGGTTTTGCTCCTAAAGGCTCGACTTCCCCGGGGCATGTGGAAACCCCCAGCTGCTGGCTCCTTAAACTGAGGTGATTCTCACTCTGTCCTCCCACTCGTCTCTCTCCCAACCCTACTCACCCAGCCAATTTACCAAAGTCTTATGATTTAGAGAGCAGCTTCTCTGTTATGTTTAAAGTGGAAAATTACAACCTTTCCATTAGCCACAGAAATCATACCAAGGTCACGCCATGAAGTTTCTACTTTAAGTCTGGACAGCTTCCTGCTGATATGTTCTAGAAGTCAAAAAAACCAAAACAAAACAACAAACAAACAAACAAACAAAAAACAAGAAAAACATGGGCTTAGGGTTCTAGACCTGGAAGGATTCTATCCATGTACCTCATCAGTGTGTGTGCAATTCCTAGTCTCTGTAGAGATACTCTTTCTTTTTTAGATCAATTTACAGCATTTAGGTCCAAGCCCTCTGATAAATGAGAGCTGTGCTACACCTAATTTCTTTTTATATGGAGCCTGTGAGGGGTGGAAAGAACAAAGTTTCTGTGCATCCAGGGTGTTTAAAGATGTATGATATCACGTCCTGGACCTTGGCAGATTGCATTTTTATACAACCAGAACCTCTGTCAGAGAAGCCAAAAGCATGTATTGGATGGGAGGCTGGAGAAACACATTACGTGGAAGAGAAAAGAAAAAGGGACAGAAAGAGAACAGAAAATAGGAGTAAGTGAGAAAAGCAAGACCCAGTTTCTGACAGGCAGCTGGCCCTGGGATAAAATGTGCTTCTTAGACAGACACGAGTAGCATTTTCTCTTAATGCATTTCCTTAAACTCTTCTACCTTGAACCAGCAACATACAAGAAGAAATCACAATATCTGTAAGGCTGGAATCATTCATCTAGCCAAAGGGTCTTAGTAATCCATGGATTTTATGAATCATTTATGATTTACTCATCAGATTGTATCTGAAACTCAGTAGCCATGTTTGCTGTTGTGGCTTTCCATACATGGCTTAGTGTTTAGTTATTCAGTCTTTTGCTTATTCATTTTTTTTCTTACAAATGAACTCCTAGTATGTGCAATGTACCGCACTAGCCCAGGCATCTGTCAGTGAGTAAAACAGACGAAATTCTGAGCCCAGGAGTTTTTCACATCCCAGAGCACTATGTGCTGCTAACTGGGCAGAGTTCTGGGAATACAGGGATGCACAAGGAAAATGTGACTCTCATCTGTATGGAGCTTCCTGTCAACTGGGGAAGACAGACGTTAAACAAGTACTAGTTGAGTGAGTCTCCTTAGGTCACCTCAGATCTACTTTGGTAGGAGATTGTTGATAATCCCTGGAGTATGTGGAACACTTTCCATAAGTCTTAGGGATAAGGGGGTTGCCACCAGACCTCAAAATACATTATCAAAAAGAAAAGAGAGAAATTTAGTATGGGAGCTTAGCAACAGGCAATGACATGTAGGCTGTTAAATCATGGTTAGTTTGCATTTGGCCATGTTGGCAGTGTTTACACCATAGCAATTGGCAAACACAACAGATCCAGGTTTGCTCCTGCCTCAGAGAGCTAATTACCAGCAGTTCATTGACACCAACAAACTAGAACTGACTGGAAATGTTTTTAAGATCCAATTACCATTCTTCCTGATTAGTTGGAGGCCTAAATATTGCAGACTCATTAAATTCCTGTTTTCAAAAAACTTTGAGCTAGGATTCCATTTCCACCTTTTTAAAACATGAATCCCCTTTAACTTTCACACACAATATCTTCTCTATAGTTTACTTGTCTCTGCAATTGGACATAATTTAATCATGATGCAGCGTCATTATCTCTTTTGTATTTTAATAGAACTCATGGAAGGCATTATTATAACATGGGTAACTTTCTTGCTTTAAAATGGGAATTTTGAGTTAAAATTTACTGTCCAATGTGTGTGAAAAATTTTGGCTTTAACTTTTGACATGTGAATCAATGTTTTTAAAAATTCAATGCAATGACAACTTGATTTTATACAGGAAATTTATCTTAGAAGGTAGGTAGTTACTTGGCTCCAGAATTCTGTTGCAGATTTTCAATCTGATGAATATAGTTTCTAAAATAAATGCTCACATTAATGTGTGAGCCCCCAAACCAGCTGGACATACGAAAATCCGTGGGCTGGCTGTGGGCATATTCTGGACTAAAGTGCAATATAGTATATAATTAATAGTTTAAAGCATTTTCTGCAAACATTTATGGAATCTTAACATGATATAGAAAAAAAAAAATGCCACTTGTACAATAGTGCCCCCTTATCCCCAAGAGATACATTCCAAGACCCAAGTGGATACCTAAAACCTCAGGCAGTACTGAAACCGGTATACACTGTTTTTTCCTATACATACATACCTGTGGTTAAGTTTAATTTATTAGTTAGGCACAGTAAAAGATGAACAACAGTAACTAATAATAAAATAGAACAATTATAACAATATCGTGTAATAAGTTATGTGAAGGTGGTCTCTTATTGTACTGTAGGCTTCCTTCTCGTGATGATGTGAGATGGTAAAACACCTACCTGATGAGAGGACGTGACATGAGTGATGTAGGCATTGTGACCTAACATTTAACACTTACGAATTGTTTATTTCTGGAATTTTCCATTTAATATTTTTGGACTGTGAGTAACTGAATCCGTGGAAAGCAAAACTGTGGAGGAGAGAGGAACTACTGTATTGGAAATGTTATGCTTTTGGGAGGAAACATGCTCTCCAGGAAGCTACAAAAATTAGTTCAGAGGAACGGACACTGGCGGAGACTCACGCTGACCCAGCAGGGCCTCGTAAATCCCGCTGTGTTTTCAATTCATTTGTTGGCAACTTTTTTTCCTAGATTAAAAAAAAAAAATCTTCATTAAAAAATAGCAACAAAAAGCCATGAGATAATAGAATTCCTTCTAAAGTAATGTGTTCATCTCCGACCCTCAAAAAGTTTCCTTCTTTTCAAAATCGAAGATATGTAGTGGTTTAAAATAAAAACATTACTGTGGCAAGAAAGGAAAAAATACGTTGTTTACGATTTAAAATTTTTCATTCAATTAAAAAATTAATTTCACCAAAGAGAAGATTCTAATAACAGCTGCCATGTCTCATGAGTTAACCAGCATAAGAAAGTCTCTACCTAGTTTTCATCGTCATTAATAATTTTGGTGGGAACTTGTTGGATGTCCTTCCTCCTCTGATCACCAGAAATAGGACCTAAAAGGTCAGAAATAAAATATTGAGGCTGATGCAACATTTGCAAATTTAAGCTCACCAGGTACTTTCCCACACTTCAGCTTACCTTACCAAGGACATACTCTCACCCTACCATCACTTTGGCAGTTAAGAAAAGCATATATATGCAAACCATTTCAAGGACGTATTTTAAATCTTAGGATTTCTTTTTTTAATACCTCAACCCAATGCAGCATCCCACAAGCTTTTGACCTTTCAGGCTTTCATCCATTAATTCTTTTGCACACCTACGAACCCAGTAGTGAGGTGAAGCGTGTGCACGCATCACTGCAGCAGCGTGGGAGGGTGGTGTGTTGAGGTGGACATGCGTTGGCCACCAGCAAGAATGATTTAGGAGGCTGGAGAAGGTTTTCCTGAACTTGCAAAATCTCTACTTAATTTATTTTATATCATAACCACCTGCAGACACATCAGGGACAGGCTTAACTTCCCCGACTACTCATTTCCTTTAATGGGAAAAACAAAACAAAACAAAAACAACTCCTAAATAGATTTTGTTTCCTCCAATGTAGTCTATTAAACATATATTTTTCATACGGAACTTCATATTGCATTATAGACAGTCTTAGACAGTGTTTGAGATAGACATGCACTTTTCGACTAACTTTTCATATGTCTGACCTAAGATGAGATTAATACCATGGGTGAATATAAGTTACTCTTGTCAATTTGCCACAATGCAAACTCACTTCCTTATAAAGACAAAATAAACCAAAATTGAATCATCTTTCTTGAATACCAAACGCATTTTTTTAAGTTTTAAAAAATGTGTTTTTCACATTCTTCAATCTTAGGTCAGCAACCAGCTTATTCCACGCTCTTGACCACAGGTCATTTCTGGTCTTTTCTCATGTTCTCAGTCCTGCCATTTCATTGATTTTCTGCAGCATTCGGCACGTCTCTGTGCTCTGGCTTCAGTGTGGCGGTGTCATGGTTTTTCCTCCTTATCTTCTTGCATGTCTCTCCCCTGCTCCTGATCTACTTTCTTCGGCTGCCAGACCTAGCATTTTCTACAGAGACGTTTAGTTCTAACCAAGATGTGTAAGGATCAACAATTATTTGTGTTCTCCTTTCTTTGTATCTTCCGAACAAAAGTGTTTCCTAGGTGGTTGTAGACTTTTCCCTCTGTTGAACTCTTATTCTTGACATGTGTCATATTTTCTTTGGGACCCTTCTCTGTTTTCTGGAGACATTTGACAATAACAATCCCTTGCATTTCTGGCATCCTTCCCACCGTCCAGATACTCTGCTAAGTGTTGCCTTCTATGTCTCATTTCATCCTCCTGATTAAAAGCATCAGATTTGGCTGCGAGTAGCAGACAAGAAAAAAGGAACAGTAGCCAACCTGACAGAGAAGTTTGTATCCCCATCTCATGAGTGACTGAGTGACGTCTGGAGTTGGATGGTCCACAAAGACTCCGGGGTGCGGAATCCTCCAAACTCTCTCTCCACACCTGTGCAAGGTGGCAGCTTCACCTTTGTGAGGAAATGATGCTGGCATCCACCCTAAGAACACCAAGCTGGTGGGTTGGATAGAAAAGATGAGGAGAGACAGGGCATATCTTCCCAAGGAGGATATCTGAACTCTCTCAGTTAAATCCCAAAGTCCAGAAGCTGGTCGGTCCCCTGTGCACAACTAGCTTCCAGGGAGGCTGAGAAGTGGAGCCTTTTTCACGGGTGTCCACACACCCAGGTGAGCTCTCGAAGACTGTGGAAGACCGGGAGACCAGCAGGCAGTCTCTCCCAGCGTTATTTCTCCCGTTGATGGACAGGGAGACAGCAGTGTGGAAAGTCACGTCTTTGACATACAGTGACAGAGTAGAAGGCAAAGTTGAGATTCGCAACCAACAGCATCTGCTTTCAGTCTTGTCCCCCATTAACTGGAACATCTTCACCTAAGATGATACATCCTTTTACACACGATGACAAGACGATTCCTCCACGTAACCATGTGTCTCAGCATCTCCGTGGACTATTCCCGGGATTTGCCTGTGGCCTCTCGGCCCCTAAGTGTGGCCGTCCTCGGGGTTGGCAGCTCCAGTCTTCCCTCCCCAGGCTCTGTCCCTGACCCGCAGCCTCTCAGCTGACCCCACGTCCACCCTTATGGCTCTCCTTGGACAGTCTTTCTGGAGGCACAGGGACTATGCTCGTCATATGAATTCCTGAAGACCGCCTGTTTTTGGACAAGAGATGCCAGGGCTGCAAATGTACTTCCCCCTCTTTGAATTCCTTCCCCACACATCTGCCATTTCCAGATGCCGTTCCCCAGCACCTTCGGGCACCTGTGGACAGAAAGTGGAATGTCCAAGGCTTCCTGTCAGTGCCATGGTGACAGCTGGCTTTTTTGCTCTCTTTCAGTCCCTTCCTGCTAATCTCCATCATCTCTTCCATTTTTAAAATTTACCCAACACATTTTTATCGGCTGTGTGTCATATGTAAGGCACTAAGTACCACCCATCTACGATGCGGGAGATACAATTGTTGAAAGAGAAGTGAGACCACAGACAGTGACAGACCTCAAGGTCTGGGCGAGTGGTGAACACTGGTGAGAGGCACAGAGGAAAACTGGTGACTTCCAGCTGGGAATTGGGACAGGCTCGTGGAGGAGCAAACGTGGCAGGGCTTTGAAGGGTGGGTAAGAGTTCAATATTCAGAGGCAAGGAAGGGAAGGACAGGAGTTTCGTATACATCACACACACCCCTTTGTAACAGTTTCTGTATTTCTATCCTCCAATATGCAAAAGCTGAGGCTTAGAGGGAGTATTTTGTCCGAGGAAACTCAAGCATCAGTTGGGGGACCTGGGATTGCTCTCAAACCTGCCCAGCTCTGAAGCAGGTGCTCTTGGCCCCTGAGCCACTTCCTCTTCCTTCTCCCTGTTTTTGTATTGTGAGTTCCAGTGCAGCCCCCTGCAGGGAGCAGCAGAACTCGATCTATATAATGCATCAGCCCAGTGCCAACTAGTTACAGGTCTGGGCTTTAGAGAACAGGTAGGAATGAGCCTTGGGGTCAGAAAGAGGGCTGGTGCCCACGGTGCTTTGGGATCATTTGTGCGTATTGACTTAGAAGACACAGGTGATCTATCGTGGCTCCAGGTGGGGGTTCACTTGTAAGATCTTTGGGGCTCAGCCAAAGATTTGGGATGTTGGTGTGGGTGGCTGGCTGAGGATATAGGAAACTACTGAATGATCTTTATGCGTATTGCGGGACTAAGGAGGTCATCACGGGCCTGGGACCACAGGATGGATTTTCTGACATCTCTTCGATAGATGATGTCAGTGTTTCTGTAAACTTACTGAGGGACAAGCCTTGTTCCCTAGGCTGTGGGTCCTTCACAATGGAAAAATAAGACCGTATTCAAAGTGCTTCTTGAAATGCTTTAAGATGGCAATATATTGAGAAACACTGCCAAGACTGAAGCCCAAAATACCTGTGTATGGCTTACAGGATATACACACGTAATCCTCCGAGCATGCAAAACAAGTCTTGCCAAGGCTAGCGGTTGAACAGCATTCATCAAGGGAAGTCTAAATCTGAGCGGTACATTAAGAGCCAATGTGTTAAAGGCATTTAAATTTAGTTTTCCGTACTCTTTAAGAATCCTTAGCAGGGAAACGAAATGTCTTAAGACGTGGATTACAGTAGCAACAGATTTAAAAGCAGATGGAAACCCATGTGTTTTGTGCTTAGATTGCCTGCAGCTTTATGTCCCCAGTTAACTCACATGTAGACCTTACAGTGTGCACTCTTCTGAGAGCTTTGCATAGAGGGACGGATTTTTAATCCTCTAAGCAACACCACCAGGCAGGAACTATTATCCTCATTTAACAGAGGAGTAGACTGAGACACAGAGAAGCCAGGGTCGTGTCTAGAAATTGCAGAGCTGGGACTTAGACCTAAACTGTTGATACCCAGATTTACAGACTCCCCTTAACTGAGGCAGCGGAGGACTGAGCCCTACCCTCTGGCCAGTGTTCTCTCTCTCTGTCTCTCCTGAAATTTCAGGGGCTCGGACCAGTGAAGGTTTATTCTTATTCCTTCTGTACAATGGTCGGGTCCTGTAGACATTTGGGGCCAGATCCTTCTCTGTTGTGGAGGCTGCCCTGTGCACCCTCAGAGGCTTAGCAGCATGCCTGGACTCTCCCTTCTAGGTACCGGGAGCACTTCTGCCCCACTCCAGCTGTGACAACCAAATTTATCTCCCAATGTGGCCAAATGTCCCCTGGTTAAAACCACTGCTGTGTATCCAGTGCCTGCCAATAGTATGGAGGTGGGGATCAAGGAGGAGGGGCTCAGCCATCCCAAGTCACTCAGGGACACTAACAGAGGCCCCATCCTCCAGAACGTGGCCAGCAGAAGAGACGGCTCTTCTGTGCTTTGGTCTGGAAAAGACGCATCACGTTCTGCTCACATTTGGACAGAACTGGCCACGCTGCCTCCCCTAAGTGCAAGGAAGTTGGATAATGTGCCGGAGCAAGTGGATTACACAGGGTTTCCTTGTCTCCAGGAAAGAGGAGCAATCTTCTTTCCATGGCATCCAAGTTCTAGGTTGGGGGCACCTTCCTTTAGACACCCTGAGCTAGCAATGGGCCAAGTTGGTGCAGTAGCTTTGCGGGATGTTTCTGATCGTTCCTGGGGTGCGATGTCGGTGCTTGTGCAAGACGAGCCTTCTGAGTCTGACTTTGTTTTCTCTCACACGATGGCCCTAAGACTTCTGCACGGCAGATGGTTGGAGATTCAGAGTGTCCTGGGGTCTGGATCTCCTGAGCTCCATAGTGCTGCCAAATATGATGTTCTGGTGCTACGTGAGACTCCTGTGTCATCACAGGTGGCCAGAAGCACTTGGGAAAGTCAGGATAACAACAAAATGATGCTCTGAGGATGCTGTTCTGGGGATCGTTGGTAGAATTTGTAAACAGAGGGTAGCGTGACACCAAAAGTTCAAGAGGAAGTGTGCACAGGATACTAATATTGATTTTTAAAGTTTTAGAATATAGCTATAGTTCAGGTTTGAAGAATCATCCCCCTTCTTTTCAGGAAAGCAGCGGTGTTGCCAGATGAGCTTGGCAGCCTCTCTCTCCATTTTGGGGGACCACGTGTGCCCATTTGGGGGGTTCCTCTTCAACCGACCTTAGGACTCCAACTTCCTGTAACCTGAAGTAATGAAAACCCCAACAGCTCTTCCTGTTCCAGGAACAGAAGCCGCTCAGATCCCCAGGGAATCCCAAAATCCTCTTTGGGTAGCTCATCCCGTAGCTTATCCTAATGTTAGTTAAGTAGATGTGCTCGAATCCTATGTGTAGAAGGCCGAGTTAGCATTCTGCTTAGGCATCAAGCTTTTGTCACCTAAATTCTGTTTGCCTTTTCGTCGTACGACCTTAAACTTTCTTCTCTCATGAATCGAGTCACATTTTTCAGTGGTGATTTTGCATAAAAATATGTTTCCCCAGATGGGTGTGAATTTCCAAAGCATTATGTTCTACCGTAGTGACATAGCAGTCCTCCAGATACACTGTGTCACTCACGTCTTTCACCATGAATTGTGACAGCTGTCTTAACTTTCGGGAGCATTTCTTAAGCCTTAGAATTAGTGTCATCATCACCACTTAAAATATGAGTCATTCTAAAAGTGCATTGAAAAATAGAATTGAAAGGTAATGTGAATCTTTCCATGAACTTTCAGAAGACCCCTTGTACTTAAAAACAAAAACAAAAAAATGTATCCACCTTAATTTTTCTGCATTCCGTACATAAAATTTAAAAACTTCTTCCTGGGTTGTTGGATCTTGGTTATAAGTGAGTCTAAGTTCCTGTTACAGAGCTAAGAAACAAACAGTTGTTTTTCTTTTGAGTTCTCCCCATCAACAAGTACACAGGATTTTTAAAAATAGTGAAAAAACATTCTTTAAAATATCCAGCATTTTTCTGGTGCATGGAGAAATCTGTAACTTATGAAACTAATTTTGGAATACGGGACTAAATGTACCTATTAAGAATGTAAAGTGACATCAGGTGCCTCCTGTATTATCAGATGACTGGGATTTTCTCTTCACCTTTGAAATGACACCTTTCGATTGCTGGGTTCCTAACAAATAACAGAACGACGTCCTGAAGGAAGGCTTCGTGTCTCGTGAGCCTATGTACCATGAAACACAGTTATTTTCCTTGTTCGAGCAAACCCAAAGAGGTCCAGAGAAACAGTAGAGAGACCCAACTATCAATCTTTTAATTAAAAGTTTTTTAAAAATTCAGATTACAAGATAAAAAGGCAAATGATCCTAGTGCCTCCTAAATAATTCTTCAGAAAAATGAATTTTTCATGCTGCACTTGCACAAACCACCGAGCCACACCACCGCCACTCCCGGGTGGTGCCTGCGGCCTATTGATTGTCCAGTCCACGCACGTCTGGGAAACAGCGCGCCACGGCAGCAGTAACACAAACCTAGAGAGCAGCTTTCAAGAGCAAGTGAAAAATATAGGCCCTTCTCATGCATCTGTTCCAGGAGCCTGCACTCTCTTGGGGTTTTCGACACACCGACACTTGACTGGAATGTCAAGTTCAAAACGCCCTCCAGATTTGCAGCGTTTGGGCGGGACTGAAAGGGGCTTCCTGGCTCACTTGTCTCCATAACGGTTTCCTCTCGGCTGACCCTGGCGACAGATGCTAAGTGGCTGCAGACGGCGGGCTCTGTTAGCACGTCGCTGCTGAAAGTCTTCTAAAGGAAACCTCTCGTACCCAGGAAGAAAGCGGGATGTGAAGAGCCGATAAAGAATCTGAAGGTTATTCACTGCCTTTTGAAACTCGGCTGGAGATGGTTAACCAAGTCCCGAAATTCCTCCTGCAGCCTAGCGCGTCTGCAGTCAGCCTGACCTTATCTTTAAAAGGCAGGTGCACTCAGCTCGTGTGAAGTAACACATGTCATGTCCTGCTTCTCCCAGAATCAGCTACGCCACTGATGGCAGGCATCTCATTATGAATCCTCCTTAATATATTCATCCGTCACATATTCACCTTGTTTGCACTATATTTCAGCTTCTTAAAAACAAAAACAGAAACACACACACACGCTCACTCACACAGAGGCTGACTTCCCATGAAGAGCTTAGTCTGAAGTCAGGGGTTATTGGGGAACAGTGCAGACAGCAGTGACTATATTAAATTGATTCCATTAATTAATTTTGTATTTTTGCCAGTTGATCACAAAATACCTGTAATTAAAGAAGTCTCCACTGTCATGATTCACGCAAATTATCAGAGCGACTTGAGTCAGTGTGTCGTGCTTGGGAATGTCTTACGTTTTATGTGAAAAGCTATAAGGATCGTGCGGAAAAGGTTATTCACATTCCGCACCTAATTCTAGTTGGTTTGTGCATTTAAATTCTCTGTTTTTCATACCCAGGAAACATATTTAGTCCTCTGTCACCTCCTCAGAAAGTCGTAACACTGTCCAATAAACAGGGAAGACATCAGTCATTGCATAATTATTCATTTGTTTGTAAATCAGTTTTTCCTAGAAATTTTAGTATTGAGGGGTTGAATGAAACATGGAACATACATTATAAAAACTAACCATCTTACTCTAATGTCAATGCATTCACCTAATTTGGGTTCTTTAAAGGCTTTATTAAGATGTCATTTGCAAGCACTGAAATTCCAACCCGAAGACTTTGGGTGAGTTTACAGAGGTGTGCAACCCTAGTCACAATCTAATTTTAGAATTTTCTTCACTCCAGAAAGATCATCTCTGTGACCCATTTGCAGCCCCTCCCCACCCCTCCTCCTAGCCTCATTTAAATTTCGGTTTGATATTTTTGGACATTCCCCAAACTGAGGTCCTATCGTGTCTGAGATTGTTCTGGTGGCTATCGGTGGGAGTGCATCCACGTGTGGCTTTGTAATCTCTTCTGCGCATGCTAACATTGTGCCTTCCACAGTTCTACCAGTTATTTGCAAGAAAAATACAGGTTGCAGGTTTAAAAAGTTGAAGTCGGAGGGCGAGAGATGGCAGTGCCAGGCGCTTAGAATATGCTAGTCAATATTCATTTGCAGAGTGGCTGCTGTCCATTTCCAAGCTATAAAGTTTATTAAACTTAAATGACAGTCCTGTGTGAGTTCTGTGCTCAAACAATTGATAGCCTTTCCCCTTTCTTGCCAGTGCAGCATTGCCTAATAAATTGAGGACTGGGAAAAGGGACCAGGGAAAGAGATTTCCTGGATAAAAGGAAAATGTCATGGTCTTAATATGTCTAACTTGACATCTTAGTAGCCATCGCTATATCCATTTCTTCTTATTCCTTTAGTTTTTTGGCTGTTAAATAGTTATGCATCATTTCTTATCCTGGAGCTCTCACCTTTTGGGGCCTTAAGTGTGAGGACTGTATACATGTCATCCAGTATTGAATGATAAGTCTCCAGCCTTCAAGCACAGGATGGCATTGTTTCTGTGTTATTTTCTCATTTGTAATCAACATAAGGACGCTTTGCACCTAACACCATTTCTGTCCTTGTAACTGCAGGCACGTCCATCTGGAAAGCTTTCTTCTTCACGCCCAAGTTCACCCCCGAGGGCGCCAATGGGTGCTTTTCCACGCACGTGTGCTTCTGTTTCGGGGATTTCATCACCCACCACGACCCACCTTTACTCTTTGATATTTCCAAAGATCCGAGGGAGAGAAACCCATTAACTCCGACAACCCAGCCCCACTTCCATGCCATCCTTCAGGTCATGCAGGAAGCTGCAGACAACCACTCCAAGACCCTGCCAGAGGTCCCCAACCAGCTGTCCCTGGAGAATGTGCTCTGGAAGCCCTGGCTTCAGCTCTGCTGTCCGTCCTCTGGCCTGTCTTGCCAATGCGACAGAGAAAAACAGGACGGAAGAGAGAGCCGGTAACTGTTAGCCCTACTGCCCGCAGCCAAGTCTGCTCTCTTCATCACCAGCACACGTCCCGGAGTGGCACTGGCCCAAGGGAACCCCGTCCTGGCCTTGAAATTGGACCAGTTCTCTATTTTATCACCTAAAGGCTTGAGCAAGAGCTCAACAGTTTCTCCCCTTGGGGTGGGGTTGGGGGATAAGGTTTGCAATGTACGGAGAGGTCTGTTGTCGCCAAAGTTTCTAGACTCATGTCAATGGACCAGAGGATGGGATTTGCATGAGTATCCCCAACGCCAGTGCAGACAGATGATAAGAAAGTGTAAAGGGTGGCGTTAATTCATTCCTCGGCAAATGTGAGGCCACGATCAAGGGTGTCATTTCCTCCACCATCTGAAGTTATGCAAGGACCACCTCACTTCGGAGCATAGTGATATAAAAGGCCATCAACTTTCAAGAGTTTAATAAATCCTCACACATGCAATGTCACAGTGAAGGAAGGACCCTCTTCTTTACCAGTAACAGATGATGGGAAGGTTCAGGTTGATTATTGCAAGGCAAGTCATTATTGTTGGTGTTAGTTAGAACACATGTTACATGCTATTCACTATGCATGAGGACACTTCAAAAAGTTCCTGGAAAGATTTGTATTATTTTTCGATTCTATTTTTCCACAAGCTTTTTGACAAACCCTCGTGTGTACGTCTATATATGCATACACATATACAAATATACATGTTTCACTATATATAGATATACACATATATACAGATACCTATGCAAATATAGACATATTTCACTGTACATAGATATACACATATCTACACATACACATACACACATATATACAATTTTTTTCTTTCCTTAAGCAAATTGAGATGTTTAAAAAAGGCTGTTCGGTTAGCTCAGTTGGCTGATAACACTAAGGCCAAGGGTTCAGATCCCTCCACTGGCCAGCCACACACACACACACACACACACACACACACACACACACACACACACACACAAATAAAGAAGAAAGTAGGGACCCAGAGGCTTAACACTAATTAAGTAAAAACAATAGAGGCTCACAAATAGATCTGTTTGTGCAGTAAATTTTTTGCAAAATCCTTTAGTAGCAATGATCCCAAGACAGATCTCTCCTGAACTGGCTTCCATTCCATCGTCTATAGTATTATGTTTGAATTCCATTGTTTCTTTGGGGAATGGAAATTCTGAACCAAAGGGCCACTTCGGGGGCGCTGCAGTTCAGGGAATCTCTTCCAGTATAATTCAGAATGATCGGCGTGGAAAGTCTTTGATATTCTTTGGGAGGGAAAAACGTAAGTAATCCAGGATCTGTACGCATCAGGGTGGTGATCTATAGTTCTCGGCAGAGGGTAGTGATAAAAGAGTGGTAATTAACGTTAAGTACTTTTTGTGTGTGCTTTTATCCTGTGGCTGAGAAATAAATACCTGTGCCTCTGATTCCCAAAGAGATGCACAGTTTTGTTTTAATTCCACTTCCCCCACTCCCTGGGAATTCAGGGACCATGTCTCACCGGCTCACAGAGGAGAGTGGCTGGAGATAGTTGCAAAGCCTGAAACACCAGCCCCTCCTGAGGACCGTCTCCTCCACCTGTGGAAGGTGAGCTGCGATCACTTCTTCCAACATGATGCATTCTCCAACAGCGTGGTCAGAGTCCTTTATGGATAAATTGAGAGAAGCTACCGTCTACCTGCTCACCCACATGCCTCTTCTGGGGATTAGTCTGAGCGTCCCCCATTGGTCCAGCGTCTGCCCAGTTCCAGGACAGCACAGGTGACTAGAACACCTGCGTCCCACAGGGCTGTTTGGGGAAAATGAATGGTGTCTTGGGCTTTCTGAAAGTTGACTATAATTTCCTGTGTTCCCTCCACCCCTTGAGAAATTATGAGGATTCAAAAGCATTTCCCCAATTTCTCTTTAAGTTTTTCTATTCCAGACTTTAGTTTTTGCTTCCCTTTTCTGGGGCGGAAAGAAAGTGATTCCCACCCCCACCCTGGAATTGTTGAAAGCTGGAAAGCAAATAGGATTCTTCCTTTCAACGTGGATTTCTCGTTTCAGACATTGTGGGAAATTGGTCATATTGTTGTAATGAGCAGGACTGAGGCTGTGTTGGGACTAAAACCACCTGGGTGGTGGGTGGGTGGGGTTTGAAAAGGGCAGTTTTTATTTTTTCCTCCACTCTTTCTTCCCATCCCATTTCTTACCTTGCTGGCTAAATAGGAAAACAAGGCTGAGGAGCTAATCAGTGCTTTGCAAAGCTAGCAGTTCTTTCTTTGAGACTCGTAGAGTTTTGAGAAGTGATCGAGGCCAAATGTCTGGAAGCTGACGTTGGGCACCAGCCAAGTCAGCCAGAGCTCTGCAAAGCTGCACAAAAGACTTTACAGAGAAGTTGATTCCACTCTGGAGCAGATAAAAATCTTGCAGGGCCCTGAGGTAACAGTGAAGAGAAGAGCGGAGACCAGACGAGGACTTAGTGAGACTTTGCACCTGACTCCTAGACACGGACCCCTCACTTCACGTTCCCTTCTGCTTTTCATTTCCCACATTCTATTCCCTCAACCCCTTTTTAAACCTCCTCAGTAAATCTAAGTCTTTGAGATGGGAGAGCCTACCATCTCCTTCAGCTGAATACATCTGCTTTTCTAAACACCAACCATTGGACTTCTGAGTCTTTTTTTCTTTCCTTCTCAAGGGGGCGGGCAGCCGGACTTGAGTTTAGAAGCACGATTGTTTTAGAAAACATTCTTGTTAAAGAATGTACTAGAATGTTGATGATGTGTTAGGAGGATTGTTGATGCTGTCCTGCAAAAACTGTTTAATGCCACTATCACGATCTTGTGCTTGGTGATGACAGTGTTTACTCAAAGTTTAGCACGTGCAATGCAAGTGGACTTTTAGCAAAGCCTTGATGATGTGGGAATGTGGGCTGGAGGATTAAATAACTTGAAGAGCTTTTATAGATTATAGGAATGCCTGTTTGTGTATGCAATCAGTTATTTGATCTGTAAAATGTTAACAGAAAATGAAGGACAAAGTACACCTCTAGATGCAAATGAATTGAGCTTAAAAGGGCCTCAAAATAACTGAGATCACCATTATATTTTTGCAGACTTGAAAATCAGGTGTTTTTGTATTAGCAATAATGTTCATAAATGGTTTCAAACCATTTACCATCTGCAAGTTTTGCTTTGAATATATAACGGGAAATTTTACTTCTTTCTTCCAGGGGAGATCTAACAAACCATCCATCTTTAAAGCATAATTGGTTGTTGTTGTTGTTTTTACAGAGCCGTAAGGCATGGCTCTGTTTTCAAAGCATCCCATTGATATTACCTCTGGAGTTCTGTATTCAAACCTCAGTGGGATTTGAAACTTTAAATTCTTTTAAAGAAATACTTATATCTCTGGCATCCCATAGATGTTAAAAGTTAAGCAAACAGTTTAGTAATGTATACACAGGCATCATTGTACAAGGTCAGTAACGCTGCAGGAAAAGCAAAGTTGTAACCTGCATATCTACGTAACTAAGGATTCGAGAAAGGAAGCCGACTTTTCAGATTCCCCTGAAGGACACAAAATGAAGAGTGGAGAAAAACAAACAGGGAAAGTGTTTGGCTCATCTCTGGCAGATGCCACCTTCAAAATGATTGCATCTAGTAAAGGTTCCCTAGAACACATTAATGCAAAGTTAAAATAAAATTTTTCTTGGCAATTAAAATGCTGTACTCTGATACTGTGCTTTCCATGAGATTCAATTCAACAACTTGTAGGGTATTGACTGTGTTGCAGGCATGAGGTTAAGCAATAGGGAATGCAAGTTTTCACTTAGCAGAGATTTATGGAGCCCCTTTTTAGCTCAGGAGAGCAGCTGGGAGATGCAGACGGCTATGAGAAATAAAATAGCCCGTGACCTCAATGATTAGAGGGCAGGACAATGTCAGATTACCCATCAGGTACACAATCAAAGATCCTTTTAGGAGCCTACAAAAATGTTTTAATTTCCTTTAAAATCAGAAGAAAAAAAAATAGACATTGGGAGTTGAAGATCATATTGGCATTTGTACCAACACAGTCATAAAATACAATTTTAATGTGTTTCAAGTTTTTGTGTAGTATGTCTTTATATTAAAATGTTTAATATGTTTTGTCTTCATGGCCCGTGATATTTGGAGCAGAAATTTGACATGGAAAAACATTGCTCTCTCTTTCTTTCAGCAGGGCTTTTTAGGAAAACCAAGCCAGAGTCAGAATGAACCCCTGAAGCAGGGAGGAGGAGCATTGGGAAGGACAGCCTTCCTGGGACGAGGGTAGGCTCTTGTTTGATGAGCAATTCTAGTAAAAAGGCAAAAATTGTCCCTAGAAAGGCTGGCAGAGGGTGGATGCAGTCAGCAGCAAGTGTGCTTGAGAAGAGAGGTGGTGATTTTGTAGAAGACTCTACTATTCGACTGATGCAAAAGCTAAAACTTGAAACCTCCTCTTCTGTCCCCAAAGAATGTGACGTGTGACATAATGACGCAGAACCTCTTCACTCACAGTCATCTGATCTCTAGATACCTCACATGTACCCTAGGCTTCCTGGACATGGACTATCTGGTTGGCCAGGCTCCTGAACCTTCTCCAAGGCCTATCTGTGCATGTCCTTGTAAAATTCAGTTGTAGTAGGAACCTGCTAAGTCAGTTTAGCAAGAGCCCACCACCCTCACTATCTGATCAGGTTCCTCATCCTCCGTTGTGCCCCAGGTGATGTCTAGTCACCGTGACCTGTCTTCAGCCAGAATCTTGTTAGGTTAGTTTAGCCAGAATCCCCCTCACACTCATGTCTCCTCTTAGTAATTTTCCACCCACTGCCCCCCACCGTGCTTCTTGGCTATAAATACCCACATGCCCACCTGTGTTCAGAGCTGAGCCCCGTCTCTCTTCCCCTCTGCAAGACCCCATTGCCCTGGTCTATACCTACTGCCATGGTCCTGAATCAAATCTTCCTTGCTGTGCTCTAACAGGTATCATTAAGTAATAATTTCTTTAACATCATCTATGACCACTGCAAGGCTGCCTTAGACAGCACGAGTGTAGGGCTTTCGTGCTGAGCTTCCCAAGGCCCTGACCTTCCTGGGATTTCTGACACCAGGAAATGCTTCTGTGTCATGAGAGTTGCCTCTATCGAACGTGACTTAGTACCATCTCTTTGTTTGACAGGCTCTGAATAAAGTGATCATCATTTACCAATATTTAACAGTTGTCAAATAAAATGTTAAGCAGAGCCTTTCCAATTAAGGAAACATCAGCGTTCCTAATTAGAATGCTAGAGGCTTGAAAACTACTGATGTATTCCTGAAAAGGAAACAGAGTCATGTAAATATTCACCAATTTTCTGAGAAGAATTTAGTGGACCTTCTGTATAGGAGAACCTCACATTTTGGGCCTAGAAATGGTAATACTCGTTAAGTTTAAATCCTCTGAATGATTATTTTTGTGATAACGCTAAATTTCTCATACCTGGAAAATGCATCACATCTTCAAAGAAGAAAATTGCATAGAGCCTAAGTACACATTACACGGTAAGCAAAAATAATCACTTTCATACAGAGCTTTGGAATATAAAACTGGCTTCACTGATTATATGAGGATCTAAGGTTTCAAACTATATTATCTATACTTAGGAATGATGAGTTTTTTTAATGAATCTATTGATACATTATTATTAACCCAATTTTACATTTTTGCATTCAGGTTTCCTCTTTGTGTTATACAGTTCTACGGGTTTTGCCAAATGTATAATGTCATGGATTCATCATTACAGTGTCATACAGAATAGTTTTTGCTGCCCTAAACATCCTCTTAGCTCTACTTATTCATCCCGCCCCCCCCCCCCCCGAAACCCTGGCAACCACTAATTTTTTTTCCCATTACCTCAAACATTCATCATTTCTTTTGTGTTAAGAACATTCAAAATCCTCTCTTCTAGCTAACTGAAACTATACAATAAATTGTTAATTATAGTCACCCTACCATGCTATAGAACACTAGATCTTACTCCTGGGTAACTCTATTTTTGTATCTGTTAACCAACAGGATGATGGTATTTTTTTTAAGGCAAAATTTCCAATAAATATATTTTAAATCATTTTGATAAGCAACGCTTCCTCGCTTGTCAAAATTTATACTGTCTAAATTTAACTAAAGGGTGCACCACTAAATACATAAAGTACCATATTTACAAAGATATGACATACTCCCTAGTGGGGAGGGCCCAGCTGTAACTATGTACACCTGAAGCAGAAATTTGGTTCATGGCTCAAATGTACATTTTTATCTCAAGGGATACGGAGCAAGATGACATTTTCCTGATTCCCCTATAGTTATGCTGGGACCATATGTGCCACTCAGACCTGGCCAAAAGGTCCCTGCAAAACCCTCTGTAGGTGTTCTTTGCTTGTTGCTGCTGAATATAGGACATCCAGGTTGGATCCCTGAGTCACCACCTGGAGCGGCTCCAGAGAAATGCCTGATCCACCAGTGACTGTGACCTGAACAGGAACTAACTTTTTGTGTTTTTCTAAGCCAGTGATATTTGGAGGTTGTATTAGTCCGTTTTTGTTGCTTATAACAGAAAACCTGACACTGGGTGATTTATAAAGAAAACAAAATGTATTGCTTACAGTTTCAGAGGCTGGAATATCCAAAGTCCAGAGAACACATCTGTTGAGGGTCTTGGTGGTGGTGACAGTGACCAAGGGGTCTCACATTGCAAAATGGTGGAAGCAGAGAGAGAGAGACTCTCCTCTTTTAAAGCCCTCAGAACCACACCATTGACAACCATTTCTAATCCATTCAGTACTGCATGGTCCTACAACCCAATCACCTCTTCAAGGCCCCACCTTACAATTACCATAATAGGAGTTCCCACCCTGTTAATAGTCACAGTGGGGGCTAAGTTTCTAATACGTAAAACTTGGGGGACACAATCCAAGCTTCAGTGAGTTTTGGGGGGAAATAATTCAATTCACTACATTCCACCCCTGGCCCCCCAAAACTCATGTCGTTTTCACATGCAAATACATTCATTTCACCTCCAAAGTCTTAACTTGTCTCAACTTTGTTTCCAAAGTTCAAAGTCCCATCTGTGAAACCAATACAACTTATCTGCTTCCAAGATACAATGGTGGGACAAACATAAGGTACATATTCCTATTCCAAAGGGGATAAATAGGCCACAAGAAACCGGAGAAACAGATCCCAAACAAGTCTGAAACCCAGCAGGACAGGCATTAAATCTCAAAGCTGATAAATCCTGTAACTTGACTCCGTGTTCAATATTGCCTACACGCTGGTGTCGGGGTTGCGTCCCAAGTCCTCTGGCAGCTCCGCTCCTACGGCTTTCCTGGTCTCAGGTGATATTTAGCCCTCGCAGGCTGGTGTTGCACTCTGGTAGCTCCACAGGTCTGGGGTCTCCATGGCGGTCCCACTCTCATGGCCCCACTAGACATGGCACTGATGGGGTTTCTCTGCTGCAACTCTGACCCCATGTTTCCACTCAGCATTGTTCTAGTGAAGGTTGTCTGCGTTGACTCTGCCCCTGCAACAGATCTCTTCCTGGGTCTCCAGACTTTTCCATGCATCCTCTAAAATGGAGGATCCCAAGTCTCCACAGCTCTAGCATTCTGCAAGCTTGCAGACCTGACTCCATGGGAATGCCACCAAGGCTTCCAGCTTGTGTTTTCCAAAGCTGCAGGTCCAGCCACACCTGTGGCCAATTTACACACAGCTGGAGCAGCCAAAGTGGCTGGGGTGCTGGTGTGGGAAGCAGCTTCCCTTTTAAATTCTGGCTTTACTTCATGCCTTTGCTGCCATAACTCAGTGTACTCTGTTACAAGCAGCCATGCAGCTTCCTTAATGCTTTGCTGCTTAGAAATTTCTTCTGCCAAATGTTCTAGTTCACAATTCTTAAGTTCCAACTTCCACAAAGACCTAGGTCGTGGAAACAATGCAGCCAAGTTCCTTGCCAGTTCACAAGGGTGATCTTTACCGCAGTTTCTGATAAACTCATTTCTATCTGAGACCTCCTCAGAATGATCTTCACAGTCCATATTTCTATCAGCATTCTGCTTGCCACCCCATAATCAGTCTCTAAGACATTCCAAACTTTCCCTCATCTCTTTGTCTTTTTCTAAGTCTTCCAAACTCCTCCAACCTTTGCCTAACACCCAGTTCCAGAGCTGCCTCCACATTTTCAAGTATTTATTATAAGCAACACCCCACTTCTCTGGTACCAATTTTCTGTATTTTCTGCTTTTTTGTTGCTTATACCAAAGTACACTGAACTGGGTGATTTATAAAGAAAAATGAAATTTATTGTTTCTGAGGCAGGGAATCCAAAGTCCATGTGATGGTGGCAACAGTGACCTGGGGTCTCACATCGCAAGATGGTGGAAGCAGAGAGAGGGGGGAGAGGAGAGAGAGAGAGAGAGAGAGAGAGACACTCTTCTCTTCTTTTAAAGCCCTCAGAACCACACCCCTGACCACCATTTCTAATCCATTCACTACTGCACAGTCCTACAACCTACAACCTATAGTTCAATCCACTATAGAGATTGTTAATATAGCAGTAGCTGGAGTTAATTACTTTGATTAATAGGAGAGGCTGGCCACACTATCTCAACCAAACATTTTATGGTAGTTCTTTGGATTTCAAAAAGATGCTTTGATTTACTGGCATTACTTTAAATACAAACTCCATGCATTAATTCTTTAGCGACTATCAACTCTGGGAAGGTGGGAATCAGATAAACTTAAAAATAATAGTGGGTTCTACCATCAATTGACCATGGCCCAGAACTGAGGATAAGTGATTCTGCAATTATAGTATGAGTGAGAAGGCAGAATTGATTAATTTGCACAACAAACACGTTGATGATATTACATTTTGCTTCACTAGGTCCTATGAGGATAACAAATTTCAAAATATATTACATTTATGGAGAGATGATGGTATTTTTAATGGCAAAATTTTGCAATGAATATATTTTTATAACATATTCTTTGAATTCCCTACCAACTTTATCACTTTTGAAATACTTTAAAAAATATTGCCTGTACCTACATTAAGTACTCCAGTGAATGTGATATTTTAGTTTTGTTGATCAGATTTTAGTCTCAGGAAAAGATTAAAAGATGATGTAATATTTTGCAGCCAACTTCGTTCAGACACCTTTGAATTAATACCATGTAACTCATGTTTAATATGACCAATTAATTCATGATATTCTTGCTTCTTGCGCTTTGCTTTCAAGTCAGGTTTTAAGCTCTGCAGTTAATGCAAAGTGTAGGCTCTGTGTTAAAGTCTGAGGGATGTTCTGCCACAAGGTTCCAAAGTTCCGTTGTCTAGGGCCCTTCACAATGATGTGTATTGAAGGTGACAAGCTTTGTAGGAAGAGGTTGTGAAAAGTCAGAGCCTCAAATCATTCAGGAAAGGGCACTCCTGGCATTTTATCAGACAAAGGAATTGCATCGGGTCGGTAACTGCTAAGAGAAAGTGAGAGCAGACAGGCCATCCATTAGAGCGTGTGCCACGGAGACCTGTTCACAGCTATCGTGTAAGCAGCAGAGGCAAAGCGTGTTTCTGGAGCACAAACCATTGCACTGGAGGTTTGGGGAAAGGATCTGGTGTCACAGGCAGGGCTATGGGATGAGTCTCATGGATGCCAGTTATGATTCTAAGCACTTTTGTGGGTTAATCTATTTAATCATCATTGCACACCCATCAGATCAGATGGCTGTTATTATTGTCCTGTTACAGATGAAGAACCAGGTACAGAAAACGGCACATAAGTTGTTTCACGCTTAGGTATATGGAGTGATCTTTTGGTTCAAAAAAATAAAAAAAATAAGTGAATGGATCCATGGCCTTCATATCTGTGGCATATGCCCTGTACTGCACAACTCCAGGGGGCAACATTAACAGAGACCATAGTCCTGAATTTATGCAGTGCACAACCTGTGCCACCATGTGTAGCAGTATCCATTAGATAGTGATGTTGCATACGTAGATGGATATTTAAGAAATGGACAGAACGCATCACCTGGATTTGGTTAGCAGGGGACGCAGGAGTATGCTTTGTGAAGACTGTGGACTGAGTACCTGAGCTAGTGTATTGACACAAGACATTTTTGGAGGGAAAAGAAGCAATCCAAGTGCACTGATCATTAAAATAGAGTTCAAATACGCAGAGACTTGACGTGTTGTATTCAAAGAAAAAGGCACGTGGTTTTGTGGTTGTCTGTTTACTGTTCTGTGGCCACCACCAGGCTATTTGCTAAAGGTTTCCAGCTCACTCTACAGTCCAGGCACATAGTAGGACAGCTTTCTAGCTGTCCATCACCAGTGTACAAATCCAGAGCATTTTCTACACATTCCACATAGAGTCTGCTCCCCTAGGCTGGTCTAAGAGTTAAGTTGACACCAACAGAGCCTCGATGACCCATCGTAAACATGCAGCGTGAGCAAGAAAGAAACCTTTGCTGCATAAACCACTGAGATTTGATGTTGTTGCTGCAGCATAAACACATTCATCCTGAGTAATTCATCGTGTCTCTGCAAAGGAACGATTGTTAAATTTTGCAGAATATTTCAACACTCCTTTTGTCCCTCAGGGACTTGTAGCTAAGGAATCCTGGGACATTTTGGACACTGGACTATTTGAGGCTTAATCAGAGTTGAAAAGATAATTTAGATAGTTGGAGAAGAGAAAAAATGAGGATGGCTTTGAGCCAGAGTAAAACAAAATAAGTCAAAATAAAGCAAAACTAATGTTTCAGTTGACTGTATCTTCGGAAATACACACTTCTAACTTTTACTGAGTGGAAATTTAGCAGCCGTTGTGCAAGTTCAAATTCCTTTGCTTTAACAAACAACAAACCCTACATTTTAATGCCATTTTAAATGTGTTTAAAATATTTAATCCTGTTGAATGGTATGCTAAAATTTTTTGACAATGTTTTTAAAGTAAAAAGAATATGGTAGGAACAATCATGTTTATTTTCATCCTGCATATTAGTGCTTTGAATGCAAGTAAACCCATCATTTGACCTTTTATCATTTGAATTAAGTTTGACTCTTTTTTTTTTCACCCCAATCATGTTTAGCAAATGCCGGTGTTTAAAAAAATTATATACTGCTATTATTTTAAAATATTTGACAATATTTTAAAGGGCAACTTGTGTGGGGGACGTATTTAAAACCATTGTATAACACCCATCACAGCAAGGCAATGCTAAAGGTTTTTCTGGGCTGTGCATGCGTGGTTCTCTTCATGCAGAGTTTAAATTCAATCGTGATGACAGTTGTAAACGAGCTACCCAGCCAACATGAGATGATGATTTCTGCATCAAAACAGGAGAAGGGGATGGCAGGCAAGAGAAAGGTTTGTATGAGATGGGGAGCCAAACCTTGGTCACCCCCCACCTCTGTTTATGGTGCAGTTCTCTTAAAAGATTACTTTTAAGACAAGGTGCCATCATTCGCAGCATGGAAATTACCCTGTAATAGTCTATCTCCAACTATCTTAGGAAATACATGAGAAAGTGCTTGATGAATGCCTCTGTCCATATTTAAGTGCAGGGGCAGAGAGAAGAGCCAGAATTTCAGACCGTCCGCTCTCACCATCTTGTAGGTCTACAACGTGCAGGGATCTAATGTCAGCTCATCACTTAACAAGGTTTTAAAATACTTCTTTCTCTGCAAAAGATCATCTGGGTGTTTCTCTGCTCCTCAGAAGTTTTCTAAAAATAAAAGAAATCCCTTTGGCAGATGCAGAGATTTATGCTAGTAAATGACCGTGCTCTTGGATTATTGCTCGGAGAGCTCTGTCCAGGAGTGGGTCCCTAAAGCTAGGTGGCATGCTGCCCTTTCTAGGAATTAATGGCAGTGACAGAACTGTTTTCTCTGCTGCCCAGGCAGCTATGTTAATGTGTACTTTGTAAATGCCACAAATGCTTAGTGTTACCCATTTATTTAAAAGCCCTCCACAATAGCAGAGGCTTAGTACTGTCCTGTCCTTTCTCTCAGTCATCCATCTAGATTCGCTCCTTGGCTAAGCTTCCAATTTCTCTGTTTTGCAACATAACCACAGAAATTTGCATACTTGGAAAGGAAGGGGATTTGACCTAGTGAATTAATGTTGTCCTAAACCACTAATTTTGAGGATTTAATTTCAGTATAACATAATTCAATTTCCATAAGTAACTCATGTCTGAGAAAGGAAGATGTTGAAGACAGTGGTGGCTGGATTTTAAGGCATCACTGGGATTAAACACAATTATTTTACATAATGCATTTTAATTATCCGAATAAGAGAGCATTACCCAATTAGAAAATGTTTTTGGCACTACCCTATTAAGATCCATTTTTGATATATCTTTCCTACTGTTTTAATTGTAGTTTGCAAGGACAAATGTGGACTGAAATAGTACTCGAAACCATTTTCTCCTTGGTCGATGAATACTTTTCTGAACCATAAAATATGGATTTGCCAATGCAGGGAGTTAATCACATTGCCCTAGATTTTCTTTTATCTTGGCAGAGGAACAGAGAGTTCTTTCCAGCATGGAACTGATTACTTTGTGGTCCATTTTAGTGGCCAATACCTGAGATGTTACAAAAGCAAGGCACCTTCATCCAACACTAAAATATGACATGAACCTCTACAGGAGACTCTGCGTTTTGCATTTTTATGTTAAATGTGAAAATAGTAAGGATCGTTTGTTTATCATTTGCATGGGATTGCATCGTGCTTGTGCTGAAAGGAAAATGCTTTCTGGCTGCCTGTTGAAGCCTCAGCAATTTGGAATGAAAGCATAGAATAAAATAAAGTTACAATGTTTCTGGAGAGAGGCTCAGATGAAAATTTAAATTTTAAAATCTAAGCTCATCGATGCTCTTCCAAATGGGAGTATAAGATAGAAAGAGTACATTGTAATCCTCAGGCAAATTTTAAGAAAAAACATTTTGTGGTGGAAATATCTCAAACGAACACAAAAGTAGGAAGACTGTAATACCGAACCCCCATGACCTCATCCCTAAGCTTCAAAAATTACCACCGTGTTACCCATCTTCAAACACAGTTGTTGTCACCACCGTATTTTAAATAAATGTTTTGTGTTGTCATCCATGAGCAGAAAACAAGAATTTTAATGTTTCAAAATATACTGCATAGTTTGCTACGACAATATTTTGCTTCCAAGTATGTATTTTCATAGAGGTAAATAGTAAAGGAGCTGAGTTTAATGAAGGCTTCAACCATATCAGTGTTTTCTATAGGTTAAACCACCCTAAAGCTTGGTGGCTTAATATAATACCCACATATTTAAGTGCTGATTTGGTGGATTGACATATTGGCTGGGCTCAGCTGAGTGTTTTTTTCTATCTGGGCTCAGCTCTGACTTCTTGGCTGGGCTCTGTCCAGCACCTGCCCCTTCTATGAGCAGCTGGGGTGCCTGGTTTATTATGGCCTTATCTGGGAACACAGGAACATCTGGGCCCTCTCCAGGAACATCTGGGCCCTCTCCCCGTGTGGTTGTCTTATTCTTTAGCAGCTAATTCAGAGTTGGTCTCCAGGCTGCAATTCTAGAGGTTCCAAGATCAGCAGCCGAAGACAAGCCCAGTGTGCAGATACTTTGCAAGTCACTGTTTTTTGTCTATTTATTGCCTTTCCCTTGACCAAAACAAGTCACGTGGCCAAGCCCAGATCCAAGGGATTGATAAATAGACGTGAACTCAAAGGAAGTAGCTGCAAAGACACACTGCAGAAGGACAGGTAGATGAGGGAGGGGAGAATCTATGGCCAGTTCGACAATCTACATAACAAAATTAAGTTTACTGACTATGACAAAAAGAAATGAAATCGACATCGGTGACATGGAAAGACCTCTGAAAATTCTGTTCTCCGTAAAGTCAATGATAAAACTGGGAAAAAGTTGTCAGAAATAACTTTTACAAAACTCTAGAAATTAGCCAAAGGCTTGCTGCAATCCTGGGGAGCATTTATTAAGAGAAAAGTTTGAATCTTAGTAAGGACAGTGTGCTTGGTGGCATTTCAGCAGACCCTAGTGTAATCCTCCGTTCTGCAGCTCTAGGGTAGCTTGTACAACCATAGCCCACAGGTTCCCTAACAGGTAGCGGGATGTGGTGGGAGCTGTATCAAACCCTTATTCCTGCAGACGGTTTATTTGTCTATAGTTTACCTGACTTGGAGCCTGCCTAGTGCAAAGAAGTCCTTTCCCTGAGGGAAGGAAATACTAATACTTACAACACAGGGATGAATGTTGAAAATATTGTGCTCAGTGAAAGAACGTACAAAGGACCACAGAGTCTGATTCCATTTATATGAAATGTCCAGAAGAGGCAAATCCATAGAGACAGAAAGAAGATTAGTGGTTTGCCAGGGGCTGGGAGGAAGGGCAACACGGAGCCACCTCTAATGGGTCGAGTTTTTCTGCAGTGATGAAAATGTTCTGAAGTGAAAGTTTTGGAAATAGATACAGGTGATAGTTACACAGCATTGTGAATGTAATTAATTCCACGGAGTTTTATTCTTAAAAATGGATAAAATGGCAAATCTTATGTTATATGTATTTGACCACAATCAGAAATTTAAAAAAGAGAAAACGATATAAAATTAGATAGTACACAACTCTGTGAAAAGACTAAAAACCTGAATTGTCCAGGTTAAAATGCTGGATATTGTAGGATGTAAATTATATCTTATTTTTTTTTAATGAAGTAAATTACTTCAATAAATTAAAAATCGAAAAAGATAAAGTAATTTCTTTTGGCCTCCAGTCATTCAAAATGGATTCTCTGGGCCCACTTTGTTGCAAAATTGTTTAGCTTCTACACCATCTCTGGGACGGGTTCATGGAGTTTTGATGGCACCTTGTTGAACAAGTCCCCGCGTCCGCGTTCCAACTACTCTCCCTGCTTTGAATGCGTCCTTCTTTACCCACCTACTTCCATCCCAGAGTTTACAAGCCACCAGTCATCTTTCTATAAAATGTTACTGTCGCCACATTGGAGCCCATAATCACTGCAGTGATGTCTTTTGTAACATGTGGTTCTACTAGATGTGTTTCAGATTGTCAACTCCTTGACATGGAGAGACCAATTTCAATTCATGTTTATGTCTGAAGTGCATGGCGTGGTGCTGGACAACTTCACAGGAACTGTCCATCTTCTCTGAACACAATGAAGGGTAAGACTTCCATCATCGCTGAAACATTCAACCCAGGCCAGCTCACGCTGTCCATGCCTCCTCCTCTGCTCACGTCGTGGAGGCAACGTAAAAACAGAGTTGTCCCATAGGAGTTGAAAACTTACGTCTGCATAAAAGCCTTCACATGGCATTTATAGCAACTTTATTCATAATTGTGAACACTTGAAAGCAACTAAGATGTCTTTCAGTAGATGCATGGATAAATAAATCCAGACAATGGAGTGTTACTCATCAATAAAAAGAAATAAGCTACGAAGCCACGAAAAGACATGGAAAAAACTTAAATGCATATTATTAAGTATAAGAAACGAATCTTAGAAGGCTATATGCTGTACGATTCTGATGATGGGACCTTCTGAAAAAGGCAAAACTATGGAGAACGTAAAAGGATCAGCAGTTGCCAGAGGGTAGGTGGGGAGAGAGAGAGAAATAGGAGGAGCACAGAGGAATTTTAGGGCATCGCAACTACTCTGAATGAAATGATAGTACAATGGTATATACAAATCATTACACATTTATCCAAACGTACAGAATGTACCGCACCAAGAGTGAACCCTAATGTCCAGTATGGACTTGGGGGATCGAGATGTGCCAGTGTAGGTTCACCAGTTGTAACAAATGTACCACTCTGCAGGAAATATTGATGATAAGGGAGGCTTTGCATGTGTGGGGACAGGAGGTATGTAGAAAATGCCTGTGCCTTTTGCTCAGTTTTGCTGTGAATCTAAACTTGCTGTAAAAAATAAAGTTTGAAAACACACACACTCACTTACACACACAAAGAGTGGATTTATCTGGACTGCAAGATTGCCTCCTGGGTAGACCCATTCAGCTTTTCCTGGATCCTGAGATACAGAGTGCATTCTCCTATCCAGAGTGTGTTTTTCGGTACCTGATTTGGATCTGAACCCCAGCACAGAGCCATCCTACCTCCAGTGAGTACATTTCACTTTGTCTGTGTGAACAAGCCTTTTGTTTGGAGCACACTGTTGAATGCATGAGCCATGCCCCAGGAGGTGTGCACCATAGCTACCCGCTGCTCCGATCCATTTCATTTCTCCAAATCTCTGGCCATCTCTGTCCTGTGCAGCTTATCAGAGCTCCAGCTGAAATCCTCAGGTGCACAGATTTCTTTTCACTCTTCAGTGGGGCTCCTTCTGGGCCTGGCTCTAAAAATTAACCTGATTTCCAGGCTTTCATCCTGAGCTTTACTTATATCTTCCAGTTTGGCTCCATGGTCTACACTCTGTCCTGGGATTCGCCCGCCTGTTTGTGTTGTGCTTGTCCCCTTTGAATGAAAATGTACCGCCTGTGTTCATGCTCTGTGTCTCCTGTAAACTGTTTGCCCTTCATCCATACATAAATCCTTATTAGAACCTCTTTGTGCCTGCTCCATAGGTACAATGACTTCTGCAAAGCAATCTGGGGAAAAACAAGTAGGAAATTGAGGTGCTAACATCATCTCTCGAAGAAGCATACATTTTTGGATCCTCTCCTCATCAGAGGCATGCACAGGTGCAGACGACTGTAGTCACCAAACTCAGCCAAACTACCATTCAGAGTGGCCCAGATTGCCTATGTAAAAATGACTGTCTTACAAGAAACCATTCCATAAGAATCATCATAGAGTCTAAATTTGCATACATCATAGAGTCTAAATTTGCATACTTAACACATTTATTCGATTTCTCATTAACCTAAAATCTCACATAAATGACTGCCTTTGTGTCATGTGCGTTTGTATCCTTCCTTAGGAGACAATTTCTTATCTTTCTTCTAACTGCTTAGAAATAGACACAACATCTCATAGAATATCCTTTCTTAGCAGATTCCAAACTTTCTCTGGGCTCTAGACACCAAGTGTTATATTGGTGTATTTGGAAAGGTACATTTTTTAGCAATAAAAACAAAATCAAAATGCAGACTTAGCTAGTTCTTGCAATCAAAATACTGGAGCCACAAGGCCAAAGGTGATTTTTTTCTTTTTCTTTTTTTGCAGGTAGCTCATACTTGCTTAAAATAGCTTTAACTCTCATGTTTGAAGATAATCATAGGAATAGGGCCTTGGTCTAATGAAAATTATTTCAAAAGATATATAGCATACATTCAACTTTCAATTATTCAAGACATCACAAACTTAGGGGCCTTTGCCAATGATAAATAATTAAGATTTAGTCACAGAATTAAAGTCTTAAGAAAGGACAAAATAATTTGTATCTGTTTGCTCTAACCCTTCATTCAAATGGATTGGTTAATTATTCCCTTATTGTCTAAGCTGCTTTGCATTTTGAGGATAAAAGACACGAAACAGTCTGCCTAAGACTTGATATTCTGAGGAAGATGTAGCTTTTCCAAGTGTGAAATAGTATCAACCTGAGCTAATATACTGACCCTGGAATTTGGGATTAAATAACTGACTTTTAGTGACCTATTGAACTGCTAGGCATGTCACAGGGGAGCTCAAGTTTATAAGATTCCTAATGAATGAATTTCGTCATTTTGGTAACTCAAAAAATAGTATAACTTTTTAGTCATCTGTGATGTGATTAAAATTTATGTAGGCATTAACTTACTTTTGAGTATGTTGAATTTAATGGATCTGATTCAGAACAGACCTCAACTTGCATGAGTTTATTTTCATTTCCTCATCAATCTTGTGGTGTGGAGGAGTTTATTGGTGATCTTTGGTCTTCAACTCTTCTGTTGAATTCCAGGGATCAGAGGACCACAGGAGAAAGACTTTAGAGAAGTCAGCTCTGTCCCAGGTCACACAGGCTTAGGCTTGGAAATGGTCATGCATCAGTCAGCTATTTGCACAGTAATGCTGCATAACAAGCCATCCCCTAGCTCAATGAATAAAAATACACATTCATTCTCATGCTTATTTTTCTGTGGGTTGTTGTGTGGCTCTACTCTGTGTGCTTCATTCAGGGCCAGGCTTGAGAGACAGAAGACAGAGGACCCAGAGGAGTAAGAAGAAACACATGCTGCTCTTCAGATCTATGAACATAACTGTCATTTTTTTCCACATTGCTTTGTCCGGAGCATGTGGCAAAGAACTATACTCCTTGCATGGAGATTGATGGAGACTATATTAATTGGTTTTCCATTGCTGCATAACAAATTGCAACAAATTTAGCAGTCTGAAACAATACCCATTTACTATCTCAGTTCAATAAGCCAGAAATCCAGAGAAACTCAGCTGGGCTGTCTGCTCCAGATCTTACCAGACTGAAATTGATGTATCAGCTAGTACTTCAGGTTTGAAGTATCAGTAGGACTTGAGGTTCTCTTCCAAGATCAATGATTACTGGCAGAATTAATTTCCTTCTTGTACTTCCTTCATGGGTTCCTCCACTTTTAAACCAACAATGGCAGGTCAAGTCCTTTTCACACTTTCAGTCTCTCTGATTTCTTCTGCCTTTGTCTTCACTTCTAAGGCCTTATGTTATTACATTGGGTCCATCAGATAATTCAGGATAATCTCCATGTGAGTAGGAAGATTATTCACTGTAATAATTGGAAGATAAGTTCAACTTATTCAACCGAAGTTATTTAACTTACCATAAGTTGAAGGATAAATTCAACTGATGAGTAACCTTAATTATATCTGCAAAGTCTCTTTTGCCATGTAACCTGATATAACCACAGGAGAAGCACTGGGAATTGAAAGTCACATGCCCAAAATTCTTCTACTCCAGGGACAGAAATAAATGTTTGCTGAACAATATTCTACCTTAGCCCAACCCTACTCCAACCTAAATCATTACCATGTCCACCCCAGGTTTTCTTGTTCCACATGATCAATTCTCTTAATTTCTTCCATGGAAGTTCTAATTGGAAAATTAAGTTACTTCAACTATTTTCCCAATCTCCTCCTGCAAAACTCAGAGTGAGAACAGGAATATGATTTTGCCAGTGATTTCAACTTCTTCCAACTTTTTCTTTTGTCATCCCCAGGGTGCTACTTTTTAAGATGGTGCACAGACATGTGACATTAAAGTCACTGGCAAAAAATAAATGGTGATTGGGGAAGCTGGCCTCTTTTCTGTACAAGAAAAGTTGAACAATGTTTTGGAAGTTGAACAATGTTTTGGAAGTTGAACAATGCTTGATTCTCACATCTCATTGGCTAGAACCTAGTCACATGACCAAACCAAGCCACAGAGGTGCCTGGGAAATGTAGTCTTTAGCATGCTCAGATAAAAATTCTATAATTATGAAAGAAATGCAGAATGGATATTGGCATTCCCCTGGCAGCCTTTACCACCTGCCATAGAGAATTATATTCTGTCATGTCATTAATCTTGTTTACATTACATCATTTTATTCTCATGCTATAACCATGAGGGAGTAATTCTATCAAATTACAACTAAAAAAACATCCATCATTTGAGAGAAGTAGTGTTCAGTGAATGGATAAAGTTGTGAAGAAAGTCTACTCAGAAGGTGGGAGAGAAACCTAGGAAGGGAGGGTAAAATATTCTGCATTCTAGCAATTGCAAGTCTCGTAATGTTCTTGTGCCTATGTGTTTGTGTGTGTAGTTTTGTATGTGTGTGTTGGTGTGTGTCTCATGGCACCTGCAGAGTCTACGTGGATCAGCTGGGTGAAAGGGCAACATGCATAAAACTGCAATTTTTTGTGATTAAAACAAACAGGTCACTCCACAGGCCACTGCATAGACAAGTGATACCCAAATCTATTTTACTGGAAGGGAAAAAAGCTCCACTTTGTGTAATGTTGTGTAAAATGCAGAAATGCTTCCTTATGTTTGAGCAAGTTGCGCTTCTGTGGTTCAAAGAGGAAAAGTAAAGAATAGGCCTAGGGTGTTTCTCTTCCAGAACTGAGAGCATCCTTTTTGCAAAAATCTCCTGTTTCTTCCAGGGTAAATGGAGATGGTATGACACTTCTGCAGAGGGGCTCAGCTCAGTTTCTTCCTACCCCTTCCTTCCCCTCTCCCTGTGCATTGAGCATCTTTTGTGTGTGGGGGGGGGGCGGGCTGGCCACAGGGATGGAACCTGGACCTTGGTGTTATTAGCACCATGCTCTAACCAACTGAGCTAACTCCAATATCATGTCATGAGGCAAATTTAAATCATATTAGGATTGCAAACAAATTCGTGGAGTAGCAGATGCAGTATACCAGATGCTGTATTGAGCTATGACATTTACACCCAATGATACATCTTGGAGGAAAGACGGCCATTCCTCCTTCCTCTTTATTTACTCTGAGGTACCACATAAAATGCTCTGCCATCAAATAGATGATGGCAGAAAAGCGAGTAGAGGGCTATAAATTCCACGCCTGGTGGCTTGTGTGAGATGTATTTCAAGGTAATGACTCTACCTAGAACTCTTTTCTAGAATGACCTCTGCTCAAAGCCCCCCCTTAGAGGCCATGCCCACTTCTGAACTAGGTAGGCTGCTTATCCCTTTACCTGGCTGCCCCCCAGCTACACACAAGAGAAGCTTGGAATAGGAATCAGGTGTGGACGCCTCTACAGGCTGATGAAAGGTACATGGCCTGTGGGAAGGGTGTGAATGCAGCAGCTGTGCATATGGAGAACCTGGGAAACAGGGTCCCAGCTGGAAGAGCACCAGCCAAGGCATTGTAAATAGTCTTGTCTTGGGGTGACATTGGGTACCAGCTAATGGCTGAAGTTATGAGAGAGAAGCCAGGTAAACAGGGGAAGGTGGTAGGTAGAAAAAATATTGTGGAGCAGACACATAGAAGTGGAGAAGCAGAAAAGCTGAGTATCAGAGAGAGAGAGAGAATGAACAAGAGAGACAAAAAGATGTCTTTCTGCAAAAATACGGTTTCATTTCCAGTTCCCCTGGTGCTTGGCTGTACTTAGTTTTCATCCCAGAAACTGAGACTGAGAAAGGAAAGTTCCTTTCCCAGTGTGATTCAGATGCCACACAATCAGCCTCTGTATTGTGTGACTGGTCAGAGAGATTCATATAAATGTGTGAGGTATGTTAAGCCAAAGGAAATGAGAATTTTATATTTTTATATATGGTGCAGGTTATGTGTTAGTTGGTCCATTCATGATATAAGACTCTCAACTGTCCTGGAACAGCCGTCGCACTGACATTCCATTAAAACTCCATTAAAACATAAATGGATCCCAAGCCAGGGATTTCATTTAACTCAACTGATGGCTGCTGCTGGGTGTTGCTGCTGAAGAGAGGGCCAGGGCTGCTCTACAGGAAAGACAGAGTAAGCTGTACCTGGTAGGGGACAACAGCGACCCAGCAGCAAGTGAGGAACAGTAATAAATGACTAACCAAGGAAGGTTTTTCTAGGGACTATAACCAGCTCGGCAGTGGTGGGAGTGGGCTGGGTGAAGCGTGGAAGGTGAAGGCAGAATGCACCCCAGTGAGTAGCAGAGACAAAATCCTCACTCCTGTTCTTACCCCAGACCCTTCTCCAAGAGTCCTGCTCCCCTGCCCAAGCTCTCCCTGACTCTCGCATGGTCTTTGGAGCTTCACGCACCTAATTTAAAACTCCATGGCTGCCCATTTTGTGACTCTGTGCTCAGTTCCTATTCTGTAATGTGCACACAGAGACACCTCCCACCCTGGTGGGCCATAATATAATTAATACACTCGTACACGTGCATATACCAAAGCGTTTGTCATATCTAGATCGTTTTCAGCACTTGTCGGTCAACCACACGTCTGAGCCTCCTTGGTCCATTCTCAGGTGGGCTTGTCATCTTTCATGCACGTTCTATCCTACTCCACACAGTGTCTGTTCATACTGTGTTCCCCGTTTTCGAGTACCTAGCCCGTTAGCCTTTCCCGCTCTCCAGGGAACCTCCGGTTCTTTGGCTGGCACATTCTCAGGTTTCCCACCCTGCATCATTTCTTTCTCAGCGGGCTTCTTTGGAGGTCTTACCCGTGGTGCTGGGCTCTTCAGCTCTTGAGTCCATCCAGTGACAGCTCTCTGGGAGCTTTCTCCATCTGAATTTTTCTTTTGTGACTTTGGCCTCTTGTTCTGCACCATCTCTTCCCACCATGTGTACCTCTTCTCAAGAAGACTTCCTTCATCCCTCCTTCCCTTGTACCTAATGCTGCTTCACACCCTTTGCATGACAAAACGTTGCGACATCATAGCAACAAGTGAAGTCATAGCAACAAGCTAAGTCATAGCAACATGCTGCATCATAGCAACAAGCTAAGTCATAGCAACATGCTGCATCGTAGTTGTCCAATCTCTGGTTTCACTTCTGCCTCTCCCCCATGCTCCAGCAACGGGTATGTGGCTTCCTCTACTCCTGTCCATTTGGAGCTCCACTTTCAAAGGTCACTAGTCTTCTAGTTGCCTCCTGGAGTGACCTCTTTTCAACTTTATTCTAATAGGATTCTCTGTGCTATTTGACACTGCTAAACAATGCTGGAGAGGGTGCAGAGAAGAGGGAACTCTCCTACATTGTTGGTGGGAGTGTAAATGGGTGCAGCCACTGTGGTAAACAGTATAGGGGTTAGTCAGAGAACTAAAAATAGATCTACCCTACACCCAACTATCCTACTGCCGGGCATATACCCAAAGGAAATGAAATCAATATATCAAAAAGACACCCGCACTCCCATGCTCATCTCAGCACTATTCACAATAGCCAAGAGATGGAATCAAATGGATGAATGGATAAAAGACTGTGGTATACATACACAATGGAATACTACTCAGCTATAAAAAGAAATGATGTCCTATCATTTGCAGCAACATGGATGGAGCCAGAAACCAACTCTTTCTTCTTAAACCTCTTTCTTTGCGTCTATGACCTACACTTTCCAAGTTCTCTTAGCTCATTAGATCACTCATTTTCCTTTGACAAATTCTGTTTCTGCATCATTTCTTCATGCTCTTACCCTTGCTGCTTTTCTATCAAGTGTGGGTATTCTCCCTTGACCTTTCTTTTATTTTATATTCTCTTCTAGCTGTAACTACTTTTCTTAGAAATAACTTCCAATCTGACCCCCCACATACACACTTATGAGCTCTCACTTTAACCGGAAGTTGCAGTCAGTGTCATAAATTCCTTGCTAGGCACTTTAAACTCAACCCATCCCAAGCAGAATGAATTAATGTCCCCTTTCACTGAGGAAAAGATAGATACGGCCCTAGCATTCCTCTTGGCTGATCATATCACCATCTTTTGATTCATTTAACCTCAAAATATCGAAGTCATCTTTTCTTTCTTTCTCAACTTTTCATTCAATTCTTATCGAGTTCTGTTGATTCTACTTCAGACATATCTCTTGAACTTGTAAACTTTTATTGATTCCAAACGCCACTGTCTTAGCTTAGGGTCTTGTCATCTCTGATCTAGATTATTTCAGATTGATTGTCTTTCCTGCAGTTTCCTGCCCACTCTAATTGATTCTACAGACAAATACTAGAATGAGCTCTCTTGAATCCATTCCCTGGCTTATCCTTCCTGTCTCCATTTGCTGCATTGTCCATATTTCTTATGTCCTAGCTGCCTTGGATAACTTGCCATTTCCACCTCTTGGTGATGGCTGTCCATCTTGTCCCATGCTAACAGATTCTGCTGTCTGGAATGACTTTTCTCCCTTCTCCTCTACTGAAGTCTATATGAGTTTTCTACGGCTGCTGTAACAAATGACCATGCATGTAGCCTCATGAAACATCACACCTTTATTATCTCACAATTATGTAGGGTTAGAAGTTTCACTAGGTCTGGCTTGTTCCTCTGCTCTGGGTCTCATAAGGCTGAAATCAAGGTGGTAAATGGCCTGAGTTCTTAGCTGGAGGTTCTGGGGGAGAATCTGCTTTCCAACTCATTCAGGTGATTGGCAGAATTCAGTTGCTTGCAGCTGTAGGACTGAGGTTCCTAGTTCCCTGCTGGCTGTCAACCAGGAGCTATCCCAGCTCTCTGCAGCTGCCTGCATTCCTTGTCATGGTTCTTCCTCTTCAAACCAGCTACAGTGCATTGAGTCCTTCCCATGCTTTGAGTGTCCCTGAATTTTCCTTCTGCAACATCTCTCCCACTCTAGCTGGAGAAACTCTCTGCCTTATAGGGTTCACGTGGTTGGATTAGGCCCACTAGGATCATTCAGGATAATGTTCATATCTTAAGGTCGGTAACCTTAAATACATCTGCAAATGTAATTGTCATGTAACTTTACATATTCAGAAGTTCCAGAGATTAGAGGGTTAACATCTTGGGGTGAGGTATTCTGTCTACCACAAAAGCTCAAGGGTTTTTGAACATATATACATTATTACTCTAATGTGCTTATTCAATGTCCTCTGACATTCACCTTATGCATATTTTATTATAGGAGCTTCACCATCAATGATAAATCACATAAACTCAGAAAACACATTCTGATCACCTTGACATTCCTGTGCAGTATCTAGCACAGTGCCTTTAGTGTTTTAGTCAAATAAAATGAATATGTTCTAGAATAATTGTTAAACATTTATTAAACTCTTGCCATGTCTGAGGCACCATGATCTCCAGATTGTAAACAATTTGAAGACATCAATTAATGCTGAGTATGATAGATAAACCTTCATAAGTGTTACTTACATCAAGAAACACTCTGACGTATAGAGAGGAACAAATCCCCTCACACTCATTGTGTTAGTTGTGTATTGCTGCATAACAAAATACTACAGACTTAAGGGTATAAAATGACACACATTTCTTATTTCAGAGCCACTGTGTAAGAGGAATCCAGGCACAGCTTGACTGGGTTCTCTGTTTTAAGACATCTTGCAAAGCTGCAATCAAGGTGTCCACCAGGGCTGGGGTCTCATCTGAACATTTGACCCGGGAAGGAGTTGCCTCTAAGCTGACGTGGTTCCTCTTCAGCTATTTGTAGAAGGCTCCCTCAGTCCCCAATCATGTGGGCAACTCTAACATTGCAGTTGGCTTCCTCTGAGTGTGCAAGTGGAGATGGCAAGATGGTCGGAAAGCAAGACAGAAGTTACAATCGTTTGTAAACCTGATGATGGAAGTGATATCCCATCACCTCTGTCGTACTCTGTCCATTAGATGTGGGTTCCTGAGCTAGCTCACACACAAGGGAAGGGAACAACACAAAAGTGTGGATTATCAAGAAGCAGGATCCTTGCGGTCATCTGAGGGTCTGCCTTCCATGTCCATGCAAACAGAGACACAGGCGAGGAAACACAGTCGGCCATTCAGTAGATAAAAGCACACATGCATGAGAAGGAGAGAATGGCCGCAGATGATTATAGAGCTTGGGGGCATTGTGATCAATAAATTAGATAGAGGCACTGATACTTTGAGGAAGGTTATTTGGTAAATGAGGAGAAGATGAATGAATCTTTTCTTTATAAAAGCTTCCATTCACAATTAAAGTCAGGGGTCTTGAAATGGATAATCAAGGAACATCTCAGCAGTTAACAACCCCGACTGTCTACTTCTGAACATATGGAAGTACAATATAACACATACTTGCACTCAGAAACCAGTGGTTCTCCAGTGGTTTGGCCTCAGACCTCCTTTTCAGTCAAAAATTATTGAGGACCCCCACAGAGATTTTATCTATGTGGATTATATCTATTAGTGTTTCCCAAAGGAAGTTAAAACTGAGATATCTAAAAATGTTTACGGATTTATCTATCCCTGGTGTTATCACTTCATGTCTGCCCAAGACCTAATTTTCCAGATTGTGCCAGGAACACCTTTCAGTGATGAACTACTAACTACTAATTATTATCTAACAATAATAATAATAATCCTATTCCAGGTTATCCTTAAAAAACAGGTTTATAAAAAAAAAATAGCTATATTTCCTAAAGCAAAATAGTGATTTCAGTGGTATCACTTCGCATTTTTGCAAATCTTTTTAGTGTTTGGTTTTAATAATAGACAGCTGGATTCTCATATAAACTGGTGTGTTAAATCTGCTACAATATATTGTTTAATTGTGTGGGAAGAAAATGTGGCCTCCCACAGAGATGTAACTGAAAAAACAAAACAAAACAGGGATAATTAGATAATTGTGGATATTATTCTTTACTATTACACCAAAATTCAACACTGACAGTTTCCGAAAGGTTCATTAAAAAGTGTAATTAGAACTCATACCAAGAAATTTCTGCCCTCCGTAACATTAAAATCTAGTGTTTGCGCTAAGCATGCATTTCTCACCCATGTGTGATTTTGCAAAATATTGGTTACTAAGTTAAGCAGAACATTCAAATATTCACACATTTAATTATATAAGATCAGAAACTCACATTTATTTATATCACCACTGATTTGCTTAGGAAAGCATTTATTTTGGGGAGGGTCATCGAGCTCGTGGTGGCAGATATAAGATTTTTATGATTCTATTATTTTTTTTTCTTGAAATCTTGAATTTTATCCTTGACAAAAAAATACTGTCAGTTGTTTTCCAGGAAGTGAAAGGCTCATTTTGTTCACTTTTGAGAAAATTGCTATAGATGATGTCAGTCATTTTTCCAAATAAAAGTGGTAGCTGCTTTTTCACATCAGGACTCAAACAATGGAGCACATGGTTTTCCTGGAGACAACCATTGAACTTCATTGTGCAGCAGAAGAGATTTATGTGTTTCCCCTTCCTTCATACAGAATGTGAAAAAGGCGGGTACTCAAGACATTTAAGAAAATTCATAATTTTTATAGCTTTACCAACAGCATTCTTAAGTGGAACCAGCATTCTTTGGCTGCAAGACCATGACGGTAATGAGTTTGGAGCCAGTGGCTTGATCCACCAACCAAGGTGCCAGCAGTTTCAGCTATCATTGGTTTTATAAAATGACAACTCAGTATTAGTGTGAAAGTAGATGTGTTTTTGGGCTTCCCTTGAAACATTTTCCTGACTTCTAGGGGTCCAAGGTCCATAATTTGCCAATCACTGCACTGGAATATAGCAAGCAGTATCTTTCAGTACTACTTGAGGAGGAGATCGCAGAAGTGACACAGAACCCAATCGTATTCCCTACCATGATCTCTTCGGCTAAAATTCTGGTAAACTTTGTCTTTTTCTCCAATCACTTTTCTGGACACCAAAACAAAGGAAAACTTCTCAGCTTAGAAAGAAACAATACTGGCTACTTCTATATTAGGCAAAACTACGTCTTCAGAGCCTCCTGGAGATTCTGGGTTTGTTATTTAATTTTGATTTTGTTTTTAATTAGTTTAGTTTATTCCTTTGCTTGTGATTTTGTGAATGTCTGTCAGTCAGACCCATTACCCCTTTGAGCATTCTGTGCCTTTGCTACTATATTACACCACACTTTGAAATAGTAAACAGTTTACAGATCATTGTTAAATAAAGGCAAAGAAATATGTACCATCTGATTCCATTATAAAGAAAATAAAGATCCAGTAAAGTGTAGAGACCCCATAGAGAATGCAACTGTCCTTGTTTGCATAATAACAAAATAGCACATTGGAAATAAAAGCAAATTGACACAGTCTTTCAAGTCTGTTCTACTAAAATACACCTTGGAAAGTTCATTGAAATATATACCATAGGCAACAGTAGCAGTCACAAATAAAAGCATTTCTAGAGAGAGGGCTAAATAGGAGTTAAAGTTGAAATTGACCAAGTAACAGCATAACTCTTAAAAGTAAGTGTTCATTTTATAGTTGCTTTTTAATCAATCAAGTTTGCATAGGGGAAATATCTTAAAATGCGGTGGTGATTCTAAATGTTCATAGTTCAGCAGCAGTCTCATCCTAAAACTTGTTTTGCACAATGTGGGTCAGAAGTTTGTATAAATTCTTGATTACGTACCATTTTCTATCCCTGGTGTTATCACTTCATGTCTGCCCAAGACCTAATTTTCCAGATTGTGCCAGGAACACCTTTCAGTGATGAACTACTGGCTTGTCTTCTCTACAGCACTGCAGGAAGGAGTGAGCTTTAGGGTCGTACGAGCAAGACCATGGCAATTATATTGGGGGCTGTCCCTCTGAGACCCAGTTCCCTTTTCTGTGAAATGGGAATAAAAACATCTATTCATCAAGACTGTTGTAAAAATTAGAAATAATATACATAGAACACTTTGCATATAATAGACAATAAACATAACTATTGTTTTTTTACAGCTTGTCTATGTTATTGCATAACCACTTTCCTATTTCATTGATGTCTAAGAAACCATTTTTCCTGAAAATTTTATTACCCTCATAACTCACCTCCTGCAAGACACATTCTCTGAGGAGTGTCATTTATCACTAATGACACATCTTTTACCCACATCTCATTTGCTTATTATTTCATGGGCTTCCACTACCTGGGCTTAAGGTGTGTGGAGGTCATGTCTTCATGACTATCTCTTCCTGGGAAAAGTTTCCTTGTTGATGACTAGTTTCTTTTTTGATGACTCTCTATGGTCTGCATGTCTGGAACCCTCAGACAGAGTGATGCCTGCTGACATGGTGATCATAATTCTTTCATTGGCACCGTTAATGATAAATCTCAAGTTCCAAGATAAATGTGCAGTCGTTTAGTGACTCTCCTAAGAATCTACCTTGAATATTTATTCCTAGGATCTACTTCAAAATTATGTATCTGTTCTTGCCTTTCTTTTGTGCATTAGCTGGCTTCTGTAGTTACTTCTTATGCATTATTAATTTTATTAATCAAAAAAAAAGCACATGTTCATGTCAAGATTGATTACGATTCTTAATGGCATATTTAATTTGAGGATTGCCACACCATAGCTGCTACCCAACAGAACTGACTGTTGAGAAGGAATGATTCACTGTCTACTAGTCATACTAATAGTTACACATGAATATTGCATCTAATGATCTCAGACAAGCTGCCTGGCAACTTTATGTCTACACATCCATTTACACTTGTTTTTCCTAATTGAAATTAATTGAAATAAATACTTGTCAAACAGTTAAACTCAGTAACCTAATTTTAATGAAATGATCGAGCTCTTTCTCATACTAATGAGCATGGCTATTTTTTTCTTCTCATAAAATTGTCTTTTGATGTAACTTTCCATGATGGGTTTTTGGTATTCCAAGCTCTCAGACAGCTCAGAAGTGTAGTAAGGCAAGATTCAGGATCCATCTGCCAATGGGAGAATAGTTGGTTAATTCAATCATGTCACAAGAGTAGCTAAGACAGAGAGGAATAAAATGAATTCTTCAAAGTTCTTGGCAGCACATAGCTGTTCCACGTAGTGATTATATTATAGACGCTGAGTAAATGTGTTTTAAATGAAGAAAAGTGTTAGATTAGGATTTTTTGACCTTGTCATTCTGTAGCCACATAAATACAACCAGAGACAACTAATAAGCAGACTCAGGATATTTTGAGAGCTTATTGCACGTTAAAGACTTATTCATGGCAAGCCTGTACTGCCATGTTATTACAAAATCTATAATCGGTAATGACCTTGAAAATAGTACAAATGATTACTACATATAAGGTGCTTAGAACAGTGCCCTGTATTTTCTAAATCCAGGTTATTATCATTGGAGATAACTTCCATGGTCATCCAGAAGTATTGCATGCAGAGTTTGGAATGCATTTCAGATTCCTCTTCTATATTGCGGTGTTTTCATACAAACTGAAAGACTTTATATTGCCTGAAGTTTCATCTACTGATTGCTATGGAGACTGAGAAATAAGTCATGCATCAAAGAAAACCATCTTGAAACCAACATATTCTTGCCGCATTAAGCACTCATGTCGATTAACTTAAAAATATCATCTGGATGTTGATAATCATATATGAGTGTCACCGATTATCGTCATTATTACATAGTCTATCATACGGATATGTATATGGGGTCTTTAACATTTTTTCTTGTGTTAATGTGGATAGACACAGGGTTGACACAGGGAAAGGCCATAGCTTTCACAAACAATTCTGGTGACTATAGACATGCCAGCTCTGAGAACACAGCCTGATGTCTCGGGAAAACTGGAATCTAATTGGATACTTCAAGTTTCTTTGCACCTAGTTGTCAGCATATGCATATTTTTGCAGCTGTAAACCATCAAACACGTATATGACTAAACTTAAGGAAATTAGCGCTAGACATTTGTGTAAGGCTGGCAGATACATTTACATTAATATCAGCTTGTGGGAAATTCACAGGAGCAATCCAAGCAGAATAGAAGAGGACCAGGGCAGCTTTTGTCAGTCATCTGAGTAAGTGCCGTAATTCATTCTCTTTTCTCAGGATTCAGTCTGTTGAATGAATTTACCAGGGGTTGGGGGGGAACCCGCACCAAAAGCAAAACGAAAGCTTGTTGCAATAGCCACATTCAAGGGCCAAGAACTAAACATATGTCAAAATATTTCATGCTACATTTCAGGCATGTGGGAAAAAAATAGCTTTCATTATTTTCTGTATGATCTCGTATTATTGTCAAAACTCGCATTTCCTCTGGTGATGGGGGAAGAAAAAAATATCCAAAACTTCAACTTGCATTTGGGATAGCAACTGTTCTGGTCTTATGTTTTGGGTAAGTACTTAGTGGACTCAGAATCAACCTCCACCAGGTTAGAGTGTTTCTGCTCTCCATCTCAAAAGCTGCCTTTCATCCTCATCTCATAATGGTGTCTGAGTCTGGGGACAGCCTCTGTAGAGTTGGGAGAGTGGCCTGTGTCGTGAGGCATCTTTTTCTTGTTTTTCCCTTTTTTCTGCCGTGCTGCAGTACCTGCAGTTCACATAGCTCAGGATCAGTTCTCTGGGTGGGAGTGATGCTTCCACCTGACCCCGTGGAGCTGCTAGGAGGCCCCCACTGTGGCTCTTACTGGTCCTGTTGCTGCCTGGATTCTGTCTGTTATTTCTGTTTGTTGCTTGTTTTGACTATTCCACTGTGCAGTCCTCCAGTATGGAGTAATTTTACTCTCCATGCAGAAGAGAAACGTGCCAACCACTGTTCTAAGCTCTCTTCCTGGTATGAATTACTGGATCTCACACCAGGTGAGTATATGGTATACAAGGAGCCAGAGTGGTAAATGTTTGGGGCATTTCTCTGGAATCACTTCTCAGATGTTTCTCTGCCCAAGCAAGCAATGTCACTGTGCTCGTTACAGTGACGCCTCTGCCTAGCTCCCATCTCAGCCTTCAGGAGTCACTCTTCTACTCAAGATTTTCAGCTTAAAGGGCTCAACCCACCCACATTTCAACTCTCTTGTTCTTCCTCTCTCTGCTCCTTAGTTCTTTCTCCCAATGCCAAGCAAACTGTTTACCTTTATGTCTGAAGACTTTCTTCATATGTTAACTTCTGTTCCTCTCCTTTGTATTGCTTATAGCAAAATGCCAGTGCATACTTCCAAGTTTTCTCTTGGTTTATCAAGAGAAGTTTTTGGACTTGGGAAGCCTTTCACTTTTGTTGTCTATGCCTGGCATGCAAAGCTAGAATGTCTCTGAAGGTTGAGCACGGCCACTTTGCAAAACCAAACTGGAGCAATGCATTCTTTGTTCCAAAGACCTGTGCCTCCCTCTAAAGTAACTGATTCCATTCAGTCCACGGGTGCAATGGACACAGTCTCATGAACTATGGGAAACAAAAACTATTTTGATTTATTCTTTCAAATATACTATCAGCTTTATGTATGAATATATGTGTATTTTCTAATGAATCACTGATTGATTCCCTGTCTTCCGCTAGCTATTAAAATAAGCTAGCTTTACATATTTCTATTTAGAATAAGTAGCAATTTAAAACTCTAATACTGTAAAGGGCAGAATGATTTGAGAGGATGAATAAGCTGTAAAGATCAGAAGTTGCCCATCTCTTCCTCGAAGGCAATGGGCAGAGTCTTCTTGTAGCTTGTGGTGGGCTCAAATCCTCACCCCAAGTCCCAGTCTTCATCTAGGTCCTCTCAGCTCTTTGCCCTTGTGGTCATATTGTTATTCAGCTGGTCCAAGGTTTGTCAGCTTTGGAGAGGGTGTCATGTAGTGCTCACTCTGTGTCATGGATGGAGGGACAGTCTGGCCCTTTGGGTTCTGAGGATTCCAGTTTGTCCTACGTCAAGCCTGTGCTCTGATCCTGGTGTTGAGTAAATACCCACTTTGCCTCCTAGTCTCTGCCTTTTTGCTTGGCTAGAACATTCTCATTTTGCGTCTCTGACCTCCTGGCAGGATGGGAACTAGGAGGCAGGTGATCAGTAGCTGTCAGATGGTTTAACACCATACACTCTTATAATCTCCCCTCCCCCACCCAGCACCACCATTGTGCCCCAGACCAGTGTCTGCACAGTAGCCCACACCAGCTTAGGAAAGGCCCCTGACCCAAATGTGGCATGAAAGAGACTGAGCTTTACAATTCTTGGGTTCAAATTTCTGGCTGGTCATACACTAGCTGTGTGACCCTGGGCAAGTTACTTCATCTATTAAAAATCCCACCTTCCTCAGCTGCAAAATCTGAATAATTGCCACCTGGCTTCATGGCAGGATCGGTAGGAGGAACAGATATTGCATGACAAAGTGCCCAGGGCATGGTACATTCTCAGTAAGTGGTTATTCTCTTTTTCTTCTGGAGGCTGACTCTCAACAAACTAGTTTCTTCTTCATCTTGACCCCCAACCTCAGTGCTCCACATGTCTAGGCTCTGAGCATGTTTTTATAGTACAGATCCTGAGATCTAGGGGATGATGTGCACATCAGACCCTGCAGAGCTTTCATTTTTCGATGTTTATTTCAATGTTAGTCTTCTTAATATTCATGGTTTTCAAGGTCAGTGGGAAAACACGTTGATTCTGGTAACTGTGGTTGATTAGAGTGAAGGGTTTTTGACTTTGTCACATCATCACATAGCGGTTTAATGGCTGGAGAGTTAACTAACAAAGAAAAAATAGGGCAAACTTGCCAAAGCAATGGTGAGCAGACTTGCATGATTGGAAATTTTTACATGTGTGGAAAAAAAGTCCTGCCTTTCATGCTGTGGCAGGTTTGCTCATTCCCATGAACAAAATGTGATTTCTGCCAACAGAATTAGTTTTTTGCTCAGAGAAAACAAAAGTATGTGTCATCGTATGAGCTGGAATTTATAGTTCAAAAGGTAAAATTTAATGGGTGGGCAAAGAGAAGACCCAAAGAGAAACGCTTGGAGGGTGTGAGGAAGAAAAAAGAGAAGAGCAAGGGAGAGAGAGAGAGACAGAGAGAGAAAGAGAGAGAGAGAGAGAGAGATCACAGAGGTATTTTTATCTGGTATTGTTTACCAGAAAGCAAATGGATTCAACTACTTTATGCCCAGACCCTAAATAACTTTGTCCTCAACCCAATGCACTGACACAATGTCACTGGTTAGCCTTGAAATACATTTTCTAATTTCATTCCTGCATTATTTTACACACCTCAAGGCATCCTTGTTTCAACCAGAAGCCAGAGAAAGGCTACATTCACCGCTGAAAACTTTTTGTTAGAAAGTCATCGCGCTGCCTCTCACAGATGCCAGGAGATATCTTGTTTTTCAATATACTCTATTGAAGTGTTTTACATGACCCATGAAAAATATGCCGTTTGATAGACTTCATAAACCCATCCGCTACAACAGCCACCGTGACAAAGGTCAGCTGTGGAGTGTGAGGGCATTTACAAATACTCTCCATTTTTAGTCACTTGAGTCCTCATTCCTCTGAGCCTGTGAAGTTGCTAGTAAAGCATGATCATTCTTGTTGTGGATGCTACATGCACCTTGTTTTTAGATTCTCATCAGTGCAAACATGCATGGGATGCTTATGAACGCTCTGCATACCCCAGACCTTCAGTGCCTTTCCTTGAGGAAGCCTGAGGTGTTGCTGCAACAGAAAAGCCAGAACCGAAGTAGATTTGAAATGCAAAAGAAGGTCTAGGAGAAAAGCCCTCTTACATCGAGTTGGATTTTTCTTCAGCATAACTCCTTAGTGGGAGACAGAAAGTAAGAGCGCTGCCTGGAGTCTTTCAGCTGGGGGCTCCTCTCCATGGATAGCAATTTGGAGATGGAAAACCGTAGCTGAATTCTGCAGCTAACAATTCTTTCTTGCTTCCTTCTTTTTTTTTGAATGTGTGTGACTATGAAGAATTCTTTCTTATGGGGATTCTCCATCTCTCTGTTCCTACTCTTCCTATAATCCCCGTTAATTTTGAATAATTCCAAACCTGTCCAGTCGTTTTTAAAAGGATCACTAAAATGAAGAGATTTTGACTGCTTTTGCTTACTGTTTCAGTCATGCACATAGGAGTCTACATTTCCTAGCCTCGACGGAGCGACTGGGTTGGTAGAGAAAGGAATGGAATGAAAAAGAACATCTAATTGCGTTAATCAATTTTATGCATTTGCCTGTTTGGAACTCCAAGAGCCCCTTTAGAATGATATGAGAAGGCAGGATATTGAGAAAATTCTCTGACCATCAGTGTGAGAATGTTGACTGAGTGTAGGAAGAAAGATAGGGCTCCTATCTTTTGCTAATAAGAAATTAGAAGGCACCAAAAATAAAAGAAGAAAAAAAAAAGAATAGATCAAGGAATTCATTTTTCCATGTTTTATATCTCTCATGTATATTTTCCATTAAACCCTTCTGTTATCTTGAGCACACACAGACTTTATGATACCTATTAGAGATACCTATGAAAAGTCTGTGTTCTTATCGATGTAAAACTTATTTTCTGTTAGCCAGTTCAGACCCATTTCAGACTTATGACTTCCAGAACAGTAAGTAATAAATGTATGTTGTTTTAAGCCACTAAGTTTGTGGTCATTTGTTACAGGAGCAATTGGAAGCTAACACAATAAGCTAACATCTTAGGCTCCTTTATTTTCTTCAGGAATCCTTTTTTTTTTTTTTTTCTTTTGAGTGTCCTTGTTTAGCACAATAAACAACCTTGGTAGCTTCAGAGAGTTGAATGCTGTGTACTGATTCATATGGATGTACCAGAAAAGCCATAGTAGAGCGGTGTTTAAGATCTGTAAGATGTTTAAGACAGCTTGACCCTTGTTTGAGACGGCTTGACCCTTTGAATTGAAAACACACTTGATAGTGTTTCTACTGTTGCTATAGCACCCAGAAAAAATGGTTCAATGTTTTATTTTCCCCCTAATGGGAAAAGCATCACTCATGTATTCCCAGAAAGATGTCCCACTTGCCATCTTAATTCTGGGAATACAAATGTGCACGTTATTTTTTTTTTTTTTTCCCAGAAGTATGTATGTCAGGCAAATCATCTTGAAGAGTCTTCAGAATATTTGGAAGGAAACAGTCTAAAATGCACCACGTCTTTATATTTATTCTGTTAACCTTTGGCTTGTCTACTTTTACCTTCCTAATTTCTGAGAGAAACTAATGAATTGTTTCCGCAGACACGTAAAAGACATTAGTGAATGAGACAGCATGTATTTTCTTATCTTTTTTAAGTGTCCATGATGAAAAACGAGTCTGTTAGGTCATCATCAATAATTATGACATTTTCTGAGTTGGATAAAAACCCACTGTCAAATGTATAACCTTCAAGGATTCACCAGAATACACGGATTACACGCCACAGTTTTTTGCTGCTCTTAAATGATGCATATACATTGAGACTCTTGGGTTGACTGTGGAAAACATCACAGATGCTTTAGATGTCTATGAAATGAGGGAAACCCAGCTGTGTTCCAAATTTAATGCAAGGATGTCAGGATTTATTTCCCTTTAACCCTTCAGTCCTCTTTCCTTTTAAACTTTTCCCTTTAACTCCAACCCCGTGTGAACCAGCATATTCACTAAGATGTATCTGAGCCGATGCTTGATTTGAAACTAGGATTTTTGATAGGATAGAAGTTGTAGACACACAATGACTGCAGTTCAGCCGTCTTGATCATGGGGCACAAATCAAACCCCCAAATCCAGACAGTCTTATCTTTAGTTCACTTTAAAGCCCAACAGAGATGAGTGAGTTTTGATCTAACAGAATTCCTATTTTCCAAGTCCATAAAGACATTTTGTCCATGCTTCTGCAAGTATGAATGACTGCTAAAATTTGTATTATTGAACTTGTTCTAGTTGTTTACAAAGACCATCAAGGTGGAACACAAGCAACTATTTAAAAAATATTAGCAGATATCCACATGACGAAACTAGCTCACCTGGTTTTCATTTGTTCAAATATTCTCTTTGTAAGATTTAGACATAAGGATGTAAACACTCCAAACCCAAACTCATATCAGAAATTTCTGAGATACCAGTGCTAATAACGTCATGTATTCTTTGACTCAGTAAAGACAAGAGAAGGACAGAGTAGGGCAAAACAGAATAATATCAAGGGAAACTCAGAGATCCAACTTGAAGGGAGAGGCTTTAGGAACAGATGTTCCTTCGAGGTGTGTGAAACACCTACTCCGGCCCTAGATTGTTAGTAGGTGTCAAGGAAACGAGAAAAGTGAAATCAGAATTGGGGTGAGAGTGTTTATATGTTGGATAATACTTTAGTGTGAGTGCCAGGAACTTATGGGAAAGACAGTGTCTACAAGGTTAAGGTGTTGAAAGGGTCAGTTCTAAGAGAACCCAGTGGAAAATAAAGTCTTTGGATAGTATATCCCACAATAGCAGTATGAAGTTTGAAATCATCTGTTAATAAGGGGAATGTTAAAGACAGGAAAAAGCTGTTTCGGACAGAGTAGTAGGTGAGAAGGCAAGACTCAGTGGAATTTTGCCTATCACAGTGACATTCTGTGATGAGACAGAAAAACAGCAGAATATTTTGTATCCAACGATTTTTGAATATATGAGGTGATAAGTCCTGATTTTCATTATTATTAACCAGTGCTATGACGAGCAATCTTTCTGTAAACGTAGTTTAGGAATTTAAGTGGGAAGTATCTCCATGAGAGACACGATGTGCTAACGTCTCAGAGGATGTTTGTTTTGCTGCAGAGAACTGGGCTACCTGGGCAGGAAACCAGGGTGAAAGTGAAGAATAAATTTATTTAGTGCTGGAGGAAGCAGTGTGTCCACTTTAGGCAGGGACTCTGGGACCTTGTGCTAGGACATCTCACTGATGGACCAGGCTACGTCTTGGCTGGAGTTGTGTGTCTGGTGCTAGAGAGAAAATTTTAACCCCCTGTGTACTTACTCAGCTGCTCTCACTGTAGGAGCAGGGAGCCCAGCCAGGAGTGGCCTGTCACACTCATGAGTCGACTCTCAAGGTTTATGAATGGCTTTGATCATGAACTGGAGAAGAGCTTAGGTCAGTCGTCTTTCTTTAAATGCTGTCTTATGGTTCTCCTGGTGGTCTTACACCATGCACCTGGAAAAACACCTTGGACTCCCAGTGACGCTGATGCCTACATACTATTGTGCATAGCTCTGTACTCACGCTGTCTGTCTGAATATCCACCCCAGCTCTTCTCTTTGCTACCGTCTCAATCCTAGTATTCATCATTCCCACCTCTGAAACAGAGCAGATGAAACAATATCTCTTTCAGAGGGTTTCTGGGAGTGTCATAATGAGATGATTTGTGAGGAGTGTTATGCACACTGCCTGTTGTTAGCAGTAGGGGCTCAACCAGAGCTCGCCATCAGGGTTCTGGTACAACCAAGGGTTCCAGTGCTGTGAGCTTCAGTGATGCTGAGGAGTAATCTAGCAGTGCCTGGAGGGGCTGCACATTGTCATGGGAGTGTTGTCTGGAGCAGATGTAGAGGTCTCCTCGCTGTGCTGGATCATGCACTTGCTTCTCTAGAGCTTCTGTTGATCCTGCTTTTCCTTGCTCTTGCTCTGTGCCCTGGGAGGCTGGCCAGCACGGACTACATATGTGGATTCTGTGTCTCTGGCTCTAAGATGGTTTGACCAGTGGTGATCTCTGGTAGGAAATCCGAGAAATGGAGGAGAATGAAGACAGGGTGCCTCTTCCCCCGGCTTCCTCCACATGAGGACACCTAGGGCTGGAATGACCTCAGCAGAGAAGAGTGTCTTCTCAAGGTGGCTGCTGTAGACTCCTTCCAGGTGTCAGGAGCCCCTGCCCTTACCAAGAGGTGGTGATAGCTCCATTACTGGCAGTCCTCAGTTCCTACATGGTTGATGGTCTCCCTACATACATTTCTAATTAGACTTCTAATTAAAACAACAAAGTCCTCCCTTAGATAATCCTAATTTGAACATGCCCTTTTTTTCTTATTAGGACACGTAGGTAGACACTTCAGAGGTCATGAATTCCTGAATCACTCACAAAATAGGAGTTTGTGAATGCTAGCCTTTCAGGAGAAAATGAACCACGCTGAAAAGCTTTGTACGAATCAGTTTATAAGATCTATTGCACAGCACGGTGACCATAGCTAATAATAATGTATTGTACATCTCAAAATTGCGAAGAGAGCAAATTTCAGACGTTCTCACTGCAAAAAAAAAAATAAGTATGTGAGGTGGTGGATGTGTTCATTAGCTTGATTTAATCATTCTGCATTTTATACGTGCCAAAACATCACAATATACCCCATTCATATAAACACTTATAATTTGTCACTGAGAAATAAAAAATAGATTTAAACAATAAAAATAAAAAAATAAAAGCCTTTGTAATATGAAAGCACCAGTCAACACTGAAGTCTGGCCATAGAATCAATTTATAGGACAGTGTTTTAAGGTGGCAAATTATGTCTCTACCTTGTGAGTATGGGTTTTGAACATAAACATAGTCAGCACCTACCAGATTTAAATGAGCACCTACTAAGTGCTTAGTAACAGGTTTGATACCACGTGCATAGTATCTTGAGCATAAATAATTTACATTTGCATGGGTTGCTCACACTAAAATTTTACACTCAGTTTCTATTTGTGATAGTAATTTTTGAGTCTAGCCATACAGATACAGCAAACAGTACTTCTGCTTTTAGGTATGATACGTAGTTCATAAAATTTTACTTCAAAATGTCACACAAGCGATATAGAAGAAATTCTTTAATGATACGTAGTTCATAAAATTTTACTTCAAAATGTCACACAAGCGATATAGAAGAAATTCTTTAATTTCTCCCACCAACTGTAGGGAAATCCTATCACATTTATTTCTCTGGTTTTCAAACACCATGACAACCATTGTATTTCTGTCTGTCCTTCAGGATTATCATTACCTTGAGCCCTTCAGGTTAAGATAAAAATTCTCTTCTTATCATTTCATAATAGCCCATGATATTCAATATCAGTTTGGGTCCAGGAATGATTGGGGAAAGGTCAGTAATCAAAGGGTGGGGAAAAGAATAAAGGTGCTGATTTTGGGGTCGGAACTGAAATTCAATTCAGGGATCTCCTTTGAAATGCTTTGGGTTTGCTCTGTTGACCGAGGGAAGAACCTGCTAAAACCTCTTTTCATGGAACTCAAATATTTAACTCTAGCTCATTGACATGGAACTATGTCTAATATAGCGATTCTCCTGGGGCAGTTGCCAAACACGATAGTTCATGCGGCATCTGTCCCTTCCTAAACCCAGGACAGCCATTTCTGGAAATATATGCTTTTTCCTCAATGTCAGGAATATTCAAAAATCTAGTGAGAGCACTGGGAAAAAACCTCTTTGGGCTGCAGAAAATAAACTGTCATAAAACTGGCCATCCATCCTCAGCTCAGTGCACCTGAGAAGAGTGTGCATAATGTTTTGTGCTGTCCAATATTTATTGAGGCTACGCAGGTGGTGAGAAATGCTTTAGGGAATGCAGCTTTGATATTCTCTGATTCTATTTACATGTAAGATAAAAATATTAAGATAAAGAATAGGTTCTGTATTAAAAATTCAAGTTAAGTTTTATGAGAAATTTTATCAGAAGGTGTTAAATGCAGAAGATATTGGATAAGGAAGTTAATGTGGGTAATAAGATGCTTGGTTTGCCCTACATATTGAATGTGAAAAAATCCACCTCAATTCATGCTATTGGATGGATTTCTCTTTTCCTCAAGAGTGTAGATAATCAGGCACTCATCACTGTAAGGCTCTCCTTGGTTCTTGGTTGGGGAGCCTAATAAATGCTCTGTACTAATATATAGAAGAAGAGGTGGGATTTACAGTTTCTTTTGTCATTAGCATAGTGGGGATGGAAGTTGGAAGTTTCTACTCTTCATGAGGTTATTGCCATCCCACATTTAGCTACAAATTTAGCCACAAATTCAGCTTAAATTTATCTCACCCATTTATCTCACAATTTCTATGGGCCAGGAGTTGGAAGTCACTTAGCCGAGTTGTCTTCTCAGGGTATCTTGAAGATACAGTCAAGATGTTTGCTGAGCTGCACTCTCATTTGAAGACGTAGAGAAAAATCTGCTTCCAAGCTCTCTTGGGTTCTTGGCAGAAATCGTTTCCTCGTGACTGTAGAACTCATGGTGACTTGCCGCTTCAAAGTCAGCAACTGAGAACAGAGAGAGAGAGAGAGACAGAGAGAGAGAAGAGAGAGAAAGATTCTGTGGCTCGGAGACTTCTACTGCTTAGAGATTCTGACTTCAGTGTAGGCCTAGGCCCCTTTTTAAAAGGTTCACCTGATTAGGTCTGGCCCACCCCAGATGATCTCTGTTTTGATGAACTCAGAGTCAACGGATGAGCGGAACATCAATTATATCTGCAAAGCCCACTTCCCTTTCACCATGAAACATAACCATGCATGTGCTATCCCATCTCCCTTGCCATATTCCATTGATTAAAAGAAGGTCCTAGGTCTTGCTCACATTGAAGAAGAGAAAAGGACACAAAGGTGTAGATGTTAGAGGGTGGGAATCATCATGGCCACCCTGGAGTGTACCCACCACGGATACAGAATCCAACTTCTGTTCCTGTCCACTTTAAACTGAACATGAGACACCCTAAGACAGGACCTCTCACCTGGAGGTTTATGGTCCTTAAAAGAGACCCATGCATAGGCTTCAGGAAATCCACAAGCACCCTTTAAGGTAGCAAAAGTTTGATACAAATGCCTATCTATGTGTTTTCCCATTTAGCAGGTCAGTGGTCCACACGTGCATTGCATTTGCATTCAATTCCACGAATACGATCCTAAGACCTCTCTCCAGAGATACACGTATGGGAGTCCTTCAAAAATTCCCCCTGTCTGGGAGGAAGACGTAGGAAGGGCAGTGGCACTTTCCATTAATACCATGTGAAGTTGTGTCCTGATGAAAGATAAATCCACTGTGGATAATAGAGCGAGATAGCATTTTCTTTCTAACCGTCATTCTTTCTGTGCAATGTCAACAGAACAACAGGTTCCATTCTAAGCAAGTCTAGGCTCTGTCAACTGTACACGTTCCTGTGGGACATTTACTATCCATTCAATTAGACAGTCATACCAATTTCATTCTAGGTGTTTCTAACATAACAATCGCCAGGCTTTATCTAGAGTAAAAATTAAAAAAACAAAACAAAACAAAACAAAACAAAAAGTCTGGTTTCCAATCCGGTGCTTACGTGGCTTTTTATAACAGGTGCTCGAAGCCATTTCCTTTTTGGTACTTACTGGTACTTCTGCTTTTTCCTTCTTCTGAGGTATAATTTTGGCTGCACCTGGAGGCATTAAGCACACAATTATCTCGAGTCGCTCATTTAGGTACCAGCCACTGGGTTAGAAACTTTCAAGTGCAGTGTCTTATTCAAACCTCACAAAGATCCTCAGAAATCATTCATTTTTATACTTATTTTATAGATGAGGAAGGTGTAGGTCATAACTATTATTTGTCTGACTTGAGGTCATGCAGCTAAGAATGTATTTAAAACGCGCATGGGTTTAACCTAAACATCCATGATCGCTCATGAACATGTTATCAAACAGGGGGTTTTAAACCCCTGGAAGCCTATTCATTAAGTCATGAAGATGCAAGTCCCATTCTGAAAAATGTAGTACATTATACCAAGCAAATTCTTCCCTCCTATAGTACACCACTTCAGTGATTCTTAACCAGTGGGAATTTTGTTCCCCACCTGCCCCCCAACTGGCCCCCTCTCCTCTGGGGACATCTGGAAGTGTCTGGAGATATATGTGGTTGTCATACCTGGGGGGCAGGTCTGCTACTGGCATCCAGTGGGTAGACCAAAGATGCTTGTTCAGTGTCCTACGATGCACAGGACAGCACCCCCCCTTCTGCCCCCTGCAAACCCAAAATGTCAGTAGTATTACTGATGTCAGTAGAGGTTGAGAAGCTCTGCACTGCATTTGGACTTAATAAACTCTGTTTCTCAAACATTGCTTTAAGCAACAATGACAACACCCTCTGCTACTCTGCAATTGTTCTGTGGATATAAATATGCACCATGAATGGCCATAGAATTTAATCCTGTTCGTTTTTACGATTCTTGCCTCCTATGTGTCAACTCTTTATGATTGTTTTTCCCCCGTGGGTAAGCGTTTTGCCGCTACAAATTTGTTTATCGTTACTTGTTATTTCTCTGTGTTTTGCTATTTATTCTGCAGCTCTGGGATACTTCTAAAGGGTACGATATAAAATAAATAACAATAATGACAATGTTTACAATACTTATGCCTAGCAATTTCAAGAGCATCGTGAAAGAAGACACAGAGAACCGAATGACAAAGGAGTTAGTTTGCATCTATGCGTTTTACTTATAAATAATCACAGACCAGCTTCCCTCTGCAGTGAAGTATTCATAGATTATTTTTTCAGGGTAAGTTTGCATTGAGTGCTTGAGTGTGTTTCACCCTTGGATGCATTCAATTTGTCTCCATTTTATAGTTTATTCTGTTAATTAGAAAAGGTTATAAGATTAATAACTAGTCATTGCTAATGCATCCAACAGGCTGCACATTGAGCTTAATGAGGGGTTTTCTCCCCCTAAAGGGACATAAATGATCAGTTCATACGGATCCTATCAAACCTCTGATGAACTACGCTGAGCACTAAGTGATCAAGACTACAATGGTCTTTTAATGATTTTCAAAATCATCCAAACATCAAAAATGCAATTATATTCCACGTGCATAATAAATTAACTATCTTGGGAAGGGTGAAATGCTATTAATTGAGCTGATGAAAGTCATGTGTGCGGATTCTAATTGAAGGCGTATAATAATAACAATGGTATTCAAAATAATAGAACTTTATATTTGTATGGGGTTTTCCTATTACCAAAAGATTGTCATGTGGATACATTTTGATTCTCACAATGAGGTCATGCTTAAAATATATATATGTTTAAAATATATATATAATTTTAAAAAGCGATGGGTGGGAAACTGGAGCCAAACCCATTTCTAGTGACTTTGAGTCCACTCCTCTTTATATTAGGAACTGCACCAGTTTCTGGGGAAAAATAGACGACTAACAAAATTATCGAGCCTGGGCAGAGCTTGTTACAAATCAATTAATAATGAAAAAAATATTTGTGAATTCAGAGGTTTGATGAAAATAGCCGTGCTGCAATGATGACACTCTCACCGATCCAGCTGAGCTCCCGTCCTATTGGCAGATGCTTGGGAGGGTGGAGTGTAGAGGAAGGAATCATTTATATTGATTTCTAGTAGCTTTACCGTAGCTAGAAAAGCACCCTGGGGCAAACAAGCAACAGAAGATACTTCTCCAAGAAACCGCAGAGTGGTTGCTGTCTTCTGAGGGATTTGGTCTGGTTGCTTTTTATTTTGATATAACATCAAATTAACAGAAAATGCAAAAAATAGTAAAGAGAACTCCTAAAAACACTTAAATTGGATTTACCAGTAATTGGTATTTTTTTTTTTTTTTTTTTTTTTTATTTTTATTTTTAAAATTTTATTTTGTCGATATACATTGTAGCTGATTATTGCTCCCCATCACCAAAACCTCCCTCCCTTCTCCCTCCCCCCTCCCCCCCAACAATGTCCTTTCTGTTTGCTTGTTGAATCAACTTCAAATAATTGTGGTTGTTATATCTTCTTCCCCCCCCCCCCCGGTTTGTGTGTGTGTGTGTGTATGTGTGTGTGTGAATTTATATATTAATTTTTAGCTCCCTCCAATAAGTGAGAACATGTGGTATTTCTCTTTCTGTGCCTGACTTGTTTCACTTAATATAATTCTCTCAAGGTCCATCCATGTTGTTGCAAATGGCAGTATTTCATTCGTTTTTATAGCTGAGTAGTATTCCATTGTGTAGATGTACCACATTTTCCGTATCCACTCATCTGATGATGGGCATTTGGGCTGGTTCCAACTCTTGGCTATTGTAAAGAGTGCTGCGATGAACATTGGGGAACAGGTATACCTTCGACTTGATGATTTCCATTCCTCTGGGTATATTCCCAACAGTGGGATGGCTGGGTCGTATGGTAGATCTATTTGCAATTGTTTAAGGAACCTCCATACCATTTTCCATAGAGGCTGCACCATTTTGCAGTCCCACCAACAATGTATGAGAGTTCCTTTTTCTCCGCAGCCTCGCCAGCATTTATCGTTCAGAGTCTTTTGGATTTTAGCCATCCTAACTGGGGTTAGATGGTATCTCAATGTGGTTTTGATTTGCATTTCCCGGATGCTGAGTGATGTTGAGCATTTTTTCATATGTCTGTTGGCCATTTGGATATCTTCCTTAGAGAAATGCCTACTTAGCTCTTTTGCCCATTTTTTAATTGGGTTGCTTGTTTTCTTCTTGTAAAGTTGTTTGAGTTCCTTATATATTCTGGATATTAATCCTTTGTCAGATGTATATTTTGCAAATATTTTCTCCCACTCTGTTGGTTGTCTTTTAACTCTTTTAATTGTTTCTTTTGCTGTGCAGAAGCTTTTTAGTTTGATATAATCCCATTTGTTTATTTTTCCTTTGGTTGCCCGTGCTTTTGGGGTCGTATTCATGAAGTCTGTGCCCAGTCCTATTTCCTGAAGTGTTTCTCCTATGTTTTCTTTAAGAAGTTTTATTGTCTCAGGGTGTATATTTAAATCCTTAATCCATTTTGAGTTGATTTTAGTATACGGTGAGAGGTATGGATCTAGTTTCATTCTCCTGCATATCGATATCCAGTTATCCCAGCACCACTTGCTGAAGAGGCAGTCCCTTCCCCAGTGAATAGGCTTGGTGCCTTTGTCAAAGATCAGATGGAAGTAAGTGTGTGGGTTGATTTCTGGATTCTCTATTCTATTCCATTGGTCAGTGTGTCTGTTTTTATGCCAGTACCATACTGTTTTGGTTATTATAGCTTTGTAGTATAGCTTAAAGTCAGGTAGTGTTATGCCTCCAGCTTTATTTTTTTTGCTGAGCATTGCTTTGGCTATTCGTGGTCTTTTATTGTTCCATATAAATGTCTGAATAGTTTTTTCCATTTCTGAGAAAAATGTCTTTGGAATTTTGATGGGGATTGCATTGAATTTGTATATCACTTTGGGTAGTATGGACATTTTCACTATGTTGATTCTTCCAATCCAAGAGCATGGAATATCTTTCCATCTTCTTGTATCCTCTCTAATTTCTCTCAGCAGTGGTTTGTAGTTCTCATTATAGAGATTTTTCACCTCCTTGGTTAACTCAATTCCTAAGTATTTTATTTTTTTGGTGGCTATTGTAAATGGGCAAGCTTTCTTGATTTCTCCTTCTGCATGTTCACTATTGGAGAAAAGAAATGCTACTGATTTTTGTGTGTTGATTTTGTATCCTGCTACTGTGCTGAAATCATTTATCAATTCCAACAGTTTTTTTGTAGAGGTTTTAGGCTGTTCGATATATAGGATCATGTCATCTGCAAACAGGGACAGTTTGACTTCATCTTTTCCAATCTGGATGCCCTTTATTGCCTTCTCTTCTCTGATTGCTCTGGCTAGTACTTCCAACACTATGTTGAATAGGAGTGGTGAGAGTGGGCATCCTTGTCTAGTGCCTGTTCTTAAAGGAAAAGCTTTCAGCTTTTCCCCATTCAGGATGATATTGGCAGTGGGTTTGTCATATATGGCTTTAATTATGTTGAGATACTTTCCCTCTATACCTAACTTATAGAGGGTCTTTGTCATGAATGAGTGCTGAACTTTATCAAATGCTTTTTCAGCATCTATAGAGATGATCATATGGTCCTTGTGTTTGAGTTTATTAATATGGTGTATCACATTTATTGATTTGCGTATGTTGAACCAACCTTGCATCCCTGGGATGAATCCCACTTGATCGTGATGAATAATTTTTCGTATGTGTTGCTGTATTCTGTTTGCTAATATTTTAGTGAGGATTTTTGCATCTATATTCATCAAGGATATCGGCCTGTAGTTTTCTTTTTTGGTTATATCTTTACCTGGTTTTGGTATCAGGATGATGTTTGCTTCATAGAATGAGTTTGGGAGATTTGCGTCTGTTTCAATCTTTTGGAATAGTTTGTAAAGAATCGGTGTCAATTCCTCTTTGAATGTTTGGTAAAATTCTGCTGTGAATCCATCTGGTCCTGGGCTTTTCTTTGTTGGGAGCCTTCTGATAACAGCTTCAATCTCCTTTATTGTTATTGGTCTGTTCAAATTTTCTACATCTTCACGGTTCAGTTTTGGGAGCTTGTGTGTGTCCAGAAATTTATCCATTTCCTCCAGATTTTCAAATTTGTTGGCATATAGTTGTTTATAGTAGTCTCGAATGATTCCTTGTATTTCAGATGAATCAGTTGTAATATCGCCTTTTTCATTTCTAATTTTGGTTATTTGAGTCTTCTCTCTTCTTTTTTTTGTTAGCCATGCTAATGGTTTGTCAATTTTATTTATCTTTTCAAAAAACCAACTTTTTGATTCGTTGATCTTTTGAATTGTTTTTTGGTTTTCAATTTCATTCAGTTCTGCTCTGATCTTAATGATTTCTTTCCGTCTGCTAACTTTGGGATTGGATTGTTCTTGTTTTTCTAGTTCTTTAAGGTGAAGTGTTAGGTTGTTCACTTGCCATCTTTCCATTCTTCTGAAGTGAGCATTTAATGCAATAAATTTTCCCCTCAATACTGCTTTTGCAGTATCCCACAGGTTTTGGTATGATGTATCATTGTTTTCATTAGTTTCAATAAACTTTTTGATTTCCTGCTTGATTTCTTCTTGGACCCATAAGTCATTAAGTAGAATGCTGTTTAATTTCCATGTGTTTGTATAGTTTCCAGAGTTTTGTTTCTTATTAATTTCTAGTTTTAATCCATTGTGGTCTGAGAAGATACATGGGATAATTCCAATTTTTTTGAATTTATTGAGACTTGATTTGTGACCTAATATGTGATCTATCCTGGAAAATGATCCATGTGCTGATGAGAAGAATGAATATTCTGAGGTTGTTGGGTGGAATGTTCTGTAGATATCTGCCAATTCCAATTGGTCTAGAGTCTTGTTTAGATCTTGTATTTCTCTACTGATTCTTTGCCTAGATGATCTGTCTAATATTGACAGTGGAGTGTTCAGGTCCCCTGCTATTATGGTATTAGTGTCTATTTCCTTCTTTAGGTCTAATAGAGTTTGTTTTATAAATCTGGCTGGTCCAACATTGGGTGCGTACATATTTATGATTGTTATGTCTTCTTGATGGATCAGTCCTTTTATCATTAAGTAGTGTCCCTCATTGTCTCTTTTTATGGTTTTTAGTTTAAAGTCTATTTTGTCAGATATAAGAATAGCCACTCCAGCTCGTTTTTCTTTTCTGTTTGCATGGTAAATCTTTTTCCATCCTTTCACTCTTAGTCTGTGTGAATCTTTATGGGTGAGGTGGGTCTCTTGTAGGCAGCATATAGTTGGGTCCTGCTTTTTGATCCAGTCAGCCAGTCTGTGTCTTTTAATTGGGGAATTTAAGCCTTTTACATTAAGAGTTGTTATTGAAAGGTGTTGATTTATTCCTAGCATTTTATTGGTTGTTTGGTTGTCTTAGGTGTCTTTTGTTCCTTGCTTTCTGATTTACTGTTTGGTTTCTTTGTTTGTTGGTTCCTTAGGTTGTAGATAGTGTTTTTGTTAGCTTGTTTTCTCTTCATGAATGCCATTTTTATTGTACTAGCGGGTTTAGATTTTTCTTAGGTTTTTCTGGCAGTGGTAGTTATTTTTCAGGAACCAAACCCAGTACTCCCTTGAGGATTTCTTGTAAGGGTGGTCTTGTGGTAGTGAACTCCCACAGTTTTTGTTTGTCTGAGAAATATACTATTTGCCCCTCATTTCGGAAGGATAGCCTTGCAGGGTAGAGTATTCTTGGCTGGCAATCTTTGTCTTTTAGTATTTTGAAAATATTATCCCATTCCTTTCTAGCTTTTAGGGTTTGTGATGAAAAGTCTGATGTTAACCTGATTGGGGCTCCCTTATAGGTGATTTGACGCTTCTCTCTTGCAGCTTTTAAGATTCTCTCTTTGTCTCTGAGTTTTGCCAATTTGACTATGACATGTCTTGGAGAAGGCCTTTTTGGGTTGAATACGTTTGGAGATCGTTGAGCTTCCTGGATCTGAAGATCTGTGATTTTTCCTATACCTGGGAAGTTTTCTGCCACTATTTTGTTGAATATGTTTTCAATGGAATCTCCATTTTCCTCCCCTTCTGGAATACCCATGACTCGGATATTTGAGCGCTTGAGGTTGTCTGATATCTCTCTCAGATTTTCTTCCATGTCCTTGGTTCTTTTTTCTTTCTTTTTGTCTGCTTGTGTTATTTCAAACAGCCCATCTTCAAGTTCAGAGGTTCTCTCTTCAACTTCGACAAGCCTGCTGGTTAAACTCTCCGTTGTGTTTTTTATTTCGCTGAATAACTTCTTCAGCTCAGCAAGTTCTGCTACATTTTTTTTCAGGACATTGATTTCCTTGTATATTTCCTCTTTCAGATCCTGTATACTTTTCCTCATTTCATCATGATGTCTAGCTGAGTTTTCTTGTATCTCATTCAGTTTCCTTAGAATTATCACTCGAAATTCCTTGTCAGTTATTTCAAGGGCTTCTTGTTCTATAGGATCTAGAGTATGAGATTTATTAACTTTTGGTGGTGTACTTTCTTGATTTTTTGTATTTCTGGTGTCTTTTTTTTGGTGTTTATTCATTGTGGCAGGGGGTTTCACAGTCCACCGGTTTTAGACTAATGACTAACTAGGATGTTGCTGTGGTTGCCAATTTGGTATGGCTCCCGCCGTGACTGCTCAGTTGGCCTCTAGTGTCTTGTGTGTGTGGTTGCCTCGGGTCTTGGGCTTCTCCGGGGATCCACCTTTCTGGTCAGCTTGTACTCTGCTAGGCTGGTGGATCACGTACCACAGGGTGTGTGATCTCTGTTGAGCTTTCACTTTCTGTACAGGACTTCTCCCCGTTCCGTGTGCTCTGGCCCAGGCTGTTAGATCGTGCAGTGGCGACCCCACCGGGTGTGTGGTTTCTGTCGAGTCTCCGCCTCCCTGGCCGCACGTCTCCCCCCTCTGTGCACACTGTGCTGGGCTGGGGTGTGTCTTCTGCACCCCTGGTCTATCAGCTGGGCTTTCAAGACCCTGCTCAGCACCGCCTCGCCCAGGAAGTCTACCAGGTTTCTGCTAGGCACAGACGACCGGTCTCTCTGGGTGCCTTTGTAGCACTGTGTAGATCTTTCTCGGGTCTTGTTCACCTTTGTATCCCCCCGGTATAAACCGAGTCTAGTGCCCGCCTGCAGCCTGGTCTCCGGCAGGTTCAAGCGGATCTGGGAACTCTCCTACCACACTATTCCCAACCAGAAATTCGTTAGGCTTTTTTCCAAACTGGTGGTCGCAGAGATGGTATCTGCCTCCCAGTAACAGGAAGTTTACCGGGGCCGGAGTCCAGGGTGTGGTGGAGTGACAGTCGGCCCGCCCGTACTTCCTAGACCTCCCAACACTGGTCGGGATGCCCCACACCCCCAGCCCCACCAGAGAACCGCGGAGGGAGTGGGGGAGGGAGTGGGAGAGGAGGCCGGCCCGCAGGGTCCGGAAAGCCCCGCGCCAGGCCAAGCAAATGGGCTCAGTGATGGCCGAGCAGGGCGGAGCTGCCCGCACCTGGGAAAATGGAGGCAGCACCGGGGGAGTGATTGGCCTGGTGGTGCAGGCGGAAGCCGCGTGGGCATCCACCCCCCGAACAGAGCTGTGCCAGGGATCACTCACAGTGCTGTGCCAGGTCGGGCGCTCGCTCTGTCTCTGGTTTGTTGCCTTCCGTGTTCTCGGCGCTGCCGCCTCGGGCTGTTCAGTCGCGGCGCCGCTCGGGCGCTCCCAGGAATCTTCTTTAATGTCGGCCTGAAACCTCGAATCCTGAATAGGGCAGCTGGCCGCCTTCAGTGCGGCCCCAGCCTCCGGGATCCTGGCTGCATCCACAGCAGCCCTGGCGCCGTGTTCCCTGTTTCAAGACTCGCTTTTGCAGCTAAGAATCAGTTCTTTTCCTGCTCCACACTTCAAAGCTGTTGCCTGTAAATGAGGCAGCCTCTCCTGCCAGGGGCAAAGTGGCGTTGAGCCCCCACGACCGGCCAGCAGCAGCAGTCCTCCCTTAAGAGATGGCCAGAGGAAGGTCCACAAGTTTCCCGGCTGCCTGAGGCCCAGTGGCCACCTTTTCCACCTCAGCTACTCCGCGCCAGCCGCCGCAGCCGCCGCCATCTTGCCCCAACGTTCCTTTCTCCAGTAATTGGTATTTTGACCAAGTTTCTTTATTCTGTCCTCTCTCTCTCATTCCATGTGTGGCTGTGTGTATATACAAACTTTGTTCTGAACCATTCGATACCAAGTTGCAGACAATGCACCCCTTTACCTATAAACACTTCAGTGTGTATTTCCTAAGAACTAGACACTTTCTTTCAAAACCAATATCAAAACCAGGAAATTTGACATTACCAGAATACCATTACCTGATCCACAATTCACATTCAAATTTGGTAAATTATCCCAGTAATGGCTTTTAGAGTCCCCCCTACCCCTCTCCATTCCGGCATCCAAACCATGTTCACACGTTGCATCTAGTTGTCATGTCTCCTTAGTGTCCTTTAACATGGACAAGTTCCTCAGACTTTCCTTGACTTTTATGGCTTTGATATTTTGATACGTTGAATTGAAGCTCTGTCCTTCTCAGTATGCCACATCAGGAGCCATGTGATCTCAATTTGTCCCCTTACTGGTGATGTAAACCTGGGTCACATGGTTAAGGTGTCATCTGCCAGGTTTCTCCAATGTAGAGGAACTAGCTTTCCCTTTGTAGTGAAGAAGTAATTAGTTACAAGTTACTTTGAGATACAGGCTCTTGAGAAAAGGGCTGATTCAGCACAGGGACAGAAAAGGCAGAAGCTGATTCTCAACATCTTGCTGTTCCAGGATGTAACAAGTTCTCAAATAATGATGGGAACGTGTCCAAAGGACGCACGAGCCAGTGTGAAGGAAATTCCTATTGCCCAAATCTGGGACAATTTGAACATCAAATAAATAATGATAGTAAGGGATTACAGCTCATTGGATAAAATAAGAACCCATGAGTCCAGGTTGATAAACTTAAATAAATGAAAAAAATAAAGAGGGGGTAGGAAAATTATTTCTGACAACCAAGAAAGGAAAGTAGAAGAAATGTTGAACTTAGAAATATCGCCATTTTATGACCCCAGTTATTTGAAAATACTACAGTAGAAGACAGAGGTGGGAGGGAGCAAAGGAAAAGAGGAGAGAGAGAGAAAGAGAGAGAGACAGAGTATTGCAGGTGACCCAGAACTAGAATTTAGAATTTCTGGAGAATCGTGACCTGTGACATAAGACATTCCACTTTAGTGTGGAGCTAAGCCATGCAGCTTCTGAGGTCTTTCTGAATTTCTGACCTCTTGTAACCTACAGTAATTTGTTCCTTTTCTCTGGCAATGTGAAGAACCCCAGGCAAAACAAAACAAAACAAAACAAAACCTAAGTGGGAAAAATGGATTCACCAAGTTTTACAATGCTTGTCATATAACCAGAAACACATAAAAAAAAATTTTAAAAAAGGTATATACTAAATCTTTACTTGTCCAGGGATTTAAGCTTTCTAGACATGCCATGCTCTGCTCACTTCAAGAGGAATGAGGTTTTACTATAAAATTCATGTGGGAAGTAGAGAAGATGGACATCCCATAAGAGAAGGTATGTGCATGATTCGACGTCTTTTGTAAAATTTAGTTTTAATTGACACATATTGTTTGTACTTATTTATAGGTTATGGAATTATTTCTATACATGTATACAGCGTGTGGTGATCAAATCAGGGTAATTAGCATACTCATCATCAGTAAGATTTATCACTACTTTGTGGTGGCAGCATTTGAGCTCCTGTCTTCTAGCCATGTGATTTCTTCTAGCCATGTGTTTCTCATCTCTCCTGTACTAACACTTCACCACACCCTCTGAACTTTGCTGTTCTCAACTATGTGTTAGCAATCACATATTTATAAGCTGTTTTGTCCAGATCGAAAACAAAATAAACAAATCAAAGTCTTGCCCATAATCCTGAAACTCCCCCATTTTTTTCTTTTTTTACTATACTCAAAATCAGTCTGGCCCATCATAATATATCTCCCCTATCATGAAATATCTATTATATTATATTAACCTCCTAATAAAATTTGTGGCTACCAATGACTTATGTTTCAAATAAAGGAAAATAATGATGCAATTAGCTTACCATCAGGATATTACGTTAGATACAAACACTTACTTGTCTACCTACATAACAAAGCGAATCTGGTTTCGTAACACAATTCAAATATACAGTAAAAATGACTGGACCCCTAGCATCTGTCTTCAATTGCTCAAGAAGACTTCAGAGCCAGACGGACTCTAGATGATAATGCGTTCCACGTGTTACCCACAGCAGTGCTGCTGAGGTCAGCTGCAGGTGCACGTGTGGCTGCACTGGATATATTCCTCCATACTGGCATGGGTCAGGCATTTTGCCAGGTGCTGAAGATGTAGACGAACAGCATATACTCCCCTAGCTTGATAATCTGAAAGTCCAGTGGGTGAGCTCTCTGGAAATGTCAAATCTCACTCACGGGGGGCAACTCCTGGTGCAGGGATGCCTGCACCAGATCACCATGTACATTATTCTTTGAGGTCCTCTTCGAAGTTCCTGACTCATCCCTAAACTTCAATCCACCAATAGCCTAAATCTGTCTCTTGATTCTCTACTTCCTCTAGAATCCGTGGTCAATCGTTCTAGCTCTGTGTGAACATCATTTCCACAACTTCTAATGTTCCCGTGCACATGCCCAGGTACCCAGTGAGAGACCTTGGAATCATCTTGAATGTCTCCCGTCTTTCTCCCAGCTTCTTCCTCTTTCTCCCCCTGTGGCCACATTCCCCATCATCAAACCCATGAAACTGATTCTTCTGTTGTTGTTGTTTTTTTTTCTTTCCTTTATAGTATAGGATGCACCGCCTTGTAATGCATCTTTCATGTGTTTGTTTCTCTTTAGAGACTATGAGTTCCAAGTATGAGGGCTCCCTAAATCTCAAAATAGCAAACGCATAGTATCTACTAATAATCCCGGGAACAAGGTTTTCAGAGGAGATCATTCATCTTTTTCTTCACAGGAGTAATTTTTTTAAAAAAATATTTCTGTGTATTGATTTGGAGGCCACCGTGATACAGGACACAATTTCAGAAAACAGATCTAACACACCCAAGGGAAGAGAGTCACGCAAGGATGGGAAAGTGAGGAGCTGGGGGTCATTGGGGGCTGTCCTAGATGTCTGCTCTTCACAGATGTCTACTCTCACTCATTAAATGCCAAAACTGGGAAATTAGGACCAGCAAGTTCAGTGAATTGATCATGGTTTCATAGCAGCATAGCAAGAGTGCAAAGAATAGAACCGTTCACCTTGTGCAGTTTGCCCCAAATCCACCTCCTGCCTCGTGCCTTTCCAACCATATGGGTCCAGCCAGTACAGCTGGATGCTAACTACAAGGTGGAAATTCAGCCTTGTACTTGCCTCCATCTTGCTTCCAACTTTAGGGTCACGATGTGTAGAAAAAAAAAAAAAAAAACCCAAGCAGGCTGCCCGCACGCCTGTCCTCGTTTGCTGTTGGTGAGTAAACCCTACGTGCATTCATGACCTTCAAAGCACAATGCCACACAAGAGATGAAAATTTCTTTTAAAAGATGCCTCTGTGTCAATTTTACAAAACACAGACTGTCACTGCCTGGAGCGATAACCGTGAAATCTGAGCCACAGATCTGCAAACCTATTCAGCTGCACAGTTTTCCTAGCAGTCTGAAATTATAATGCTTTTATTTAATTTTTTTTCCCAACACTAGAAAACTCTTTTGTTATTGCTTTCAAGCCAAACAGTTACATGGGCCTGTTTTTCTTAGGATGTGCCCTACTTGTTTTAGAGTAATGTAATCCTCCTACTTTCAAGAGGATCGTTTTCAGGAAGAATGAAAGATCCCCAGATCATGCTTAGACCAAGCTTTGAGGCGGCCATGTCCAAAGCCCCAGCAGAGAGTTGATTCAAAATTCCTTTCTCTTTTATTAGTAAGAATTTCATAACCAAGTGGATTTAGCTCTATTTTGTGAGAAGCTATGCAGTTAAGCTTCCTATTAACTGGCAATTGGTGTTTTGCTCTGAGCCCTGTGGTGGAGAGTGCCAAGTGGAGAGACAGGGTTGGATCATTTGGGAATTTTACGTGGTTTTATTTTCTACCACAGGTCTTTTGAAAGGAGCTGTAAAGAACAATGCCCACAAATCCTATTTAAATCCATTAACAGTATTTGCTATTCTTCTTACCAATATTACGCTGACTTGCATTCGCCATGAACACATTCTTGTGATCCTTGTGTCAGTTATTAATGCATACTAAATACGACGTCTGAAATAAGGTTTGGGAATACTAAGCCACAGAGATTAGTTCTTTTCTTCAAAGAGCTTATAACCTACAGAGAGTCTGATGTGGAAATTGGCAAATCGAGAGCAATGTGAGAAGTTGTAGGAAATAGGGATTTGTGTTGCTACAGGGAGTAAGTTGCAGTCAGCTAGACAAAGGAGGGGAAGGGAAAAATCTCTGACAAAGCAAACTGCATTGTTTTGTGAACTGTTATGAAATGGTACAGAAAGGTAATGTTATTTCTATAGAACTGGCAAAAGCAGTTTTGGCTAATTAAAGAGGAGGAAGGCATGTCAGGCTCTATATGCTAAGCTAAAGAGACTGAATGTTATCCTGACAGTAATAGAAGATCTTGCTTCATAGAGTTGAGGTCCCCAAGCACTCTGTGCTCCAGGTAAGAGTGAAATTGTAACAGAGAGAATAAATCGTTCCCCATCCTCAGCCCCTAGAAGACTGCAAGTTGTTTTGGTGTTGAGCAGAGGGAGGTTAAACTACATTTCACATTTCCCCGAGATCTGTAATGCATTCTTGGTCATTTCAATACAATTAATCTCAATAGACAAATCACAAGAACACCCAATCAGGCGTGTTGTCAGAGGCATACATTTTCCTTAACAGTGTTGTTTGTGGGGACAAACAGGAACGTGGAAAATATATCTACAGATTTTAAAACAAATTATTGTTAAAAATAACACGAGTATGATATAATAGTTAACCACAATTAATTCACACATGACCTACTTTCAATCTGTCTTTCAAGCAATCAGATCCTTCCTCATAAACCGTGTCTTTTATTTCACATCGTTTTGACTCAAGCAGTCCAACAAAGTTATTAATTTAATATTGAAATAGAAATGCATATAACAAACACTGAGTCAATAAGGAAAGGTTTTCAGAATGATCCTGACATGTCCAATCAGCTCTTGCTGTCCTCACAAAAAGCCACTTGCTTATGATGCATTATCATTTTTTTTAAACACTGCTGGAGATATTTGCTAAAATTTGCTTTTTTTTTTTTTTTTTTTTGCTTCTGTTGACAGAGATTGGCTCATAAGTAATTTTTCTTCTGCTGCTTTGTCAGGTGTCAGAATGAAGATTATGCCGGTATCACAGAAGGATTGACTGAGCGTTCCCTTCTCGGTTCTCCATAAGAGTTTGAATAAAATTGGAATTATTTGTTCCTTGAGTGCTTTACAGCAGAAATCATTGGTGAAGCTAGCATTTTCTTTCTCGAAATATTTGGGCTGGGAATTCAATTTTCTTAATGAGTACATGACTTGAGGCTTTCTATCTATTCTCTCAGTTTTTAATTTAGGTCTTTCTCGGGATTTATTGCCTTAATGTTTTTCCTATTATCTCTTTAATACTGTAAGATCTTGCGGCGTTCCCTTTTTCATTTTGGATACTGGCTATTTCTACCTTCTCTCCTTCTCTACCTATTAATCAGGCTAGCTAATTTTTTTTAACTCTATTAGACTTTTTGAAGAATGAACTTTTGGTTTTATCAATTCTCTCAATAGTGTACATTTTTCCTATTTAATTAAATTTTACTTTTGTGCAAAATTTTCTTCCTTCAGCCTTATTCTTGATTATTTACTATTTTTAACTTTCTAAGATGAGCAATTTTGTCTTTCTTCTTTGCCAATACACACTACTTCCCTCAACACTGCTCTAGGTATCCAAAAGATTTGATAGGCGTTTTTCAGATTATTTATTTTAAAATATTTTCTAGCTTCTACTATGCTCTCTCCATGTACTTGTGGATAATGTAGACTTTTTAAAAATTTTCCAGGGGCTGATCAGTTAGGCAGTTGGTTAGGGCACAGTGACACCAAGGCTAAGGGTTCGAGTCCCTTTACCAACCAGCTGACAAAAAAAAAAAAAATAATCCAAACATATGGGGATTTCAAAGTTAATCGCATCGCGGTCAGGGATCTGCATAGCATGTTTTCAATCTTTTGATATGTATTAAGACTTGATTTTGGTGCAGTATATCATCAACTTAAATGAAGGTTCTATACATGCCTGCAGAGAATGTGTACTTTTCAGTTTTTAGTGCGATAATCCATACATGTTCATTAAATCAAGTGTGCTAATTGAATCATTCTAATTTCTATTCTTACTAAAGTTTTTGTCTGTTGGCTCTATCAGTTGCTGAAATAGATATATTAAACACCCCCAAGATAATTACAGACTTGTCTGTAACTTCTTTTGCTTTTGTCAATTTTTACTTCATGTATTTTAAAGCTTTGTTATATTTTTTACTATATATTTTATTTAACAATGATTCATTCATAAAATATTTTGTTTAATGACACATCTCCACTATTTTCCATTTATTTGGTATTTACAAAGTCTGTTTGCTGCAATATCTTTGTATATTTTCTTTTTAGATTCATCTTCTCTATCCATATTATTACATATTATCTATTATTGAATTGAATATATTAATTATTAAATAGTATTTATTATTATTATATTGTATATTATATATTACTATTTCCCATGTTTAATATTGAGAAGTCAGAACTCGTTCTAACTATAACTCCACTGAATGAAATTTGCTTTTCTGACTTTAAAAATATATATATATAAAGATTCTTAAGGTACAATTTATGTACAATAAGCTGCATCCGTTGAAACTGTAAAATGAGTTGTGTACACCCATGAATGCACTGCCACAAACAACATAATGAATATCCCTCAAACTCCCAAAAGTTTCTTTGGGTGCCCCTGCAGTCAATCACTGCATCTGCTCCAGCTTCAGGGAGGCAAGGACCCCTTTCAGGCACTATATATTTGTTTTAACTTTCTACATTTTTATATAAATGGAGTTATATATTGCACACTCTTCTGCATCTAGCTTCTTTCACTCAGCATAATGATTTTTGAATTCATACGTGTGTATATTACTAGACCATTCACTGAGTAGTATTCTGTTGAATGCAAATATTTTGTTATTGAGTAGTATTCTGGTCAAATAAAAATATAATGTATTCAAATCATCTGTTGGTGGACATTGGGTTGTTTTTCATTTTGGGATCTTGTGAATCAAGCTGCTATTAACATTCATGTACAAGTCTTAGTGTGGACATATACTTTTATTCCTGTTGAATAAATACCCAAGAGTAGGATGGCTAGTGTTATGCTCAGTGTGTAAGAACGAGCCAAACAGTTCTCCAAAGGGAGTATTTCATATCAATCAGTGTCTTCTGGTCATAGAAGAGAACTATTTTGATGTCCAGCACCTCCACTTCAAGTTATAGTATGGGAAATGAAGAAGTCAAATCATTAAAAGCCACACATCACATTCCTGATGGAGAAGCACTGGAATAGATTACCCATAGGAGAACTGGCTTGCTCATGGTTCTGAACTCAGAGTATGAGAAGAGCAGGTACTCAGGATGAATCACAATCCACCTCCACTGGGCACAGCACGTCTTACTGACTGGATGATGCTTTGAGGTTCAACGAACTCCCAAAATATCTCACCTAAGAAGCCCAGCATCAAAAATGGCAGCCCAGTGGTAGCCAAATCCTGAGGACTCATATCCTATCTGTTTGTAGCCACTATAATAAAGGGAAAAAAATCAGATTCTTCTTTGGGATTAGATGTGATTGATATGAGAGAAGAACTCATATCCTGTAATTATTATTCACTTTGGGCTCATTATACCCCTTTCAAAAGTGCATCTTCTATTTTGTATATTGATTTTGTTTCCTGTAACCTTACTGAATACATTTATCAACTCTAAGAGTTTTTGGTAGAGTTTTTTGGGTTTTCTATTCATAGAATCATGTCATATGCTAACAAGGACCATCTGATTTCCTCTTTACCTATTTGGGTGCCCTTTATTTCTTTCTCTTGTCTAATTGCTCTGGCAAGTACTTCTAGTACTAGGTTAAAAAGGAGTGGAGAGAGCAGGCATCCTTGTCTTGTTCCTGATCTTAAGTGTGTTTGTTCCAGGATGATATTATCCGTGGGTTTATCATAAATGACTTCTATTATGTTGAGATACCTTCCCTCTATACCAAATTTGTTGAGAGTCTTTGTCATGAAGGACTGTTGAATTTTGTCCAGTGCTTTTTCTGCATCTGTTGAGATGATAGTATGGTTTTTGTTCACTTGGTTCATGTGCTGTATCACATTTATTGACTTGCGTATGCTGAATTTTAATGGTGACTGTTAAGAGGCCTTAAATACGTTTAAATGTTATTAAATACAAATGCATTTTTAACTAATAGACTCTTTTTTAAGACCAACTTTATATTTATAAAAAAATTGAACACATAGTATTAAGAATTTCCATATGTTTTCTTTCACTCTTCTTCTATTTCCTTAATTATTAACATCTTGCATTAGTGTGGAACATTTTGTTCCAATTATTGTATAATAATGATACATTATTATTAACTAAAGTCTGCAGTTTGCTTGGTTTACTTTTTGTGTTGTACAGTTCTATGGATTTTGAACAATGCATAATAACATTTATCCACCATTACAGAATACAAATATTTTAAAATGTCATTTGACTAAGGAGCCTTGAAAGAAAGTGACTATAAACTAAGGCAAGTCCAGAAATCACACTGTAAAGGAAAAAATACCTGGAAAGGAAATCCTACCATCCCAAATCCTATTTTTGCTTTCAGTGTACAATAATCATATCAGATCCAGAGGAAAAGATGTAATTTTTGTTATATACAGCAACAATCTGCCATATAAAACAAGCTGATCTTTAAGACAGTTACAGAAATTGGAGGAATTTATAATCTAGGGACAAGGTTTACAATGTCTGGTAAATGGATTCCACAGTAGAATAGGATTAGATCTCTCATGCCTTCAAGTTTAGGAGGGTTAGCTCTATGAACCACGGCATGATCATTGAGAACTGGAAGACATTTGAAGAATTTTTATTTTTGCATCGAGGAAGCAACAAGAGTGCATTTGTATTTCCTTTTTCATATCCTTTTAAAAGAGTCATCACCAATATTTTTATTACTTGCTCTTCCAACCAGTTTTTCTCCTGAAACTATCTCCTCTGATTTTTAAATTATTTTCTGAATAATTAATATATTCTGAATGTTCATGTTTATATTTTAATATTTTTATGATCCTACACACTTCAGATACTCTTTTGCATACAACAATTATTTTCATGATTCATGAGTGAATGAACTGTAAAAGTTTATTACTTTATAGTGATGGTTGTAGATCACACATGCCCCTCTGCCCAGGGGACATCTGGCAATTTCCAGAGACATTTTGGTGGTCACAACTGGCAGAGGGGATGTTCCTGGTATCGAGTGGATAAAGTCAAGGGACGCTGATAAACATCCTTCAATGCCCAGGACATCCCCCCACCCCCCACACAGCAAAGAATTGTGCATCCCAAAATGGGAGTTTGGCTGATGCTGAGAAACCCTGCACTAGAATTTTCTCTAACTCTTCCCATGGTCCCTTTGACTGCTAACAACAGGTATTTGTCAGACTGGGAAGTCCATATTAAATGTTATCCATACCCACTACCATGAGGAAGAGCTATAGGAGTTAGTCATGGAGAATTCTATGATAAAATACCAAGATAACAGGTGCTAACGTGACAGAGTGAGAAGCCAGTATGGGCAGGAGGATGATTAAGCAAGCGTTTTGTTGGATAAAGAATACCTGTTTTGGAAAATTAAAGACATAAAGGATTCTGATTTGAAAAAATGTAAATTAGATACTGTTACAAATCTGTTTAAAAGCCCTCAAAGGGCTTTGCTTTCAATGACTTACCGTTTTCCAAAGCCCTTTTATGCTCCCTCTCAGCATTCTCATAGAATCCTTTTATTTTTTCTCTGGGGCACTCACAATTTGAAATGATATTTATATTTTTAAGTATTGGCTAGCTCTCTCCTCCAGTGAGCTGGAAGGCAATGGTGGACTCTCTTTTGCATGCTAGTGCTGTGCTTGGTAAACAGCAGTTTCATCCTCACTATTGTCCAATGGCCACAGGTGTCACTTGTAAAGGTCCTTGAAGGATGGGGAGATTTTGATGTTATTAAGGAGGGCCCAATTATATAAGCAATTGGATAAAGGTGAGACAGAGAAGTGTGGCTATGTTGGAAGGTAAGAAAGAAATAGGCTCACCCTCATGGTAAAGAATGCTATGGTGGGGTCCTGTGATCATAATGCCTTGAGTGACAATTGGAGGAATTTGGACGTAATAGGGTATATGATAGGGACAAGATTTTAAGCAGCAGGAAGACACAATGGAAGCTGAGTTTATGAAATCTGAAATAATCTTCCATAGAGATTTTTGTGTTGAGACCTAAACCCAATGGACACACAGAGAATCACTGCATGTTATTGTCATGAATCGCACACCCCTCCTTCAAGATCTCATCTCTTGCATGCCTACTAGAAGATGCATGATGTGTTTCCTAAAATGTCAAAAATCTCATTCCATCCCAAGCAGCTTTCTCCTGGTGTATCTTATAGCCGATCATTTTCTCTGGATCACAATGTGTTTCGGTTTTTAAGAGCATCTCACTAAAGCCCCAGCAGGATGAACATCCATGCCATTTGTAGTTATTCAGGTACTTTTCTGTACTGTGATTGCATTATATGACTCCACCAGTCTCTCATATTTTAGCTATATTTTATTTGCAGAAGAAATCACCATGCTCTTTTTTAATTGAAGTTTTGAATAAAGATTCTATATATCTCTCTTTCTTTCCTGGAAAACAGAGTGTTGGAAAGTCAACGATAAGGGAGTATACACCAGGACAAATTTTGCCCTAGATTTTGGTTGCATTTTTGCCCCCCTCCTCCCCTGCAGGCACATTCTTCTGTGATGTTCAGGACCTGAAGTGGGATGTATGCTGCTCATCCAATGTCCACCAACTCTAAAATCTCATTCCTTTGCATTTGCTTTGGACCTCCGAGTCCTGCTTCTCAGTATGTTATCTAGAGACTCATCTTTCCAATCTTTCTTTCATGCCAAATTATTTTTTCTAAACCTCTCCAACTTTGGGGTACTATTATAATCCTAAAATCATATGATTATTACAGCTTCGTTTTCCAACTCAGGCTCATTTTCAACTCCTTCTCAGATTTCCTAACCAGCTTTCTTTCGTTCCCTGTGTCAACCTCGGTAGTGGCCCACAGGACAGCCCTCCATCGCTGTGGCTTCCCTGTTCGTGTCTCTGTGCTTGGGCTGTAGTCCCGGCCCTGTAAGGAGAGTCCACTGATGGACTGCAACCCACGCTGTGGGCTTCCATTTCACTTCTCTTCCAGGGCCAGGGCTGGATGCATGAGTGTGTGACCTGAGCTGTCACACAGGTTCTCACATTTTGAAGGACCCTGAGCTTGGTTAAATGCCCTTCTTTCATTGTCTTGAAATTCTTAATAACTTTGAATAAGGGGTCCCACATTTTGACTTTCCGTGGGGCTCCTTGAGTGTTGTTGAGGGCTCATGATTCAGTCGGGCTGACTTCCCACACATTTTACCAACAGTCCAAACCACATAAACTACAATAGTTCCATATATGAATGTGACTTTTAGACTCTTTCTTGTCTTTTGATGCATATCTCCAGCCTTTGTCTAAATTCCCTATTCACTCTATTATGAAATAGAAATGCTTTCCCCACTTATTGTTAACCATTTGGACTGTACAATTTATCGATGTTTAAGTAAACTGCAGCTAATTCACCATATAAATGAATGTTTTTTTTTAAAGGATTAGAGTGTAGTGTCCTTTTCAGTAGTTAATGACTTTATACATATATCTATCTATGTATATGCATGTGTACATATATGAAGACATAATGAAAATGAAGACATAATAATTATATGATATGCATATATATTTTAATGTCCAGATTTTCATCTGGCATGGCAATACAGTTGCAATAGCAAGACTAATCTGTTATCTCCTTAGAATGTCTTCCGTAGACTCTCATTTTTTAAGTGTTATGCTTAGATGCCTTTGTATATAAAATTAACTCTCTTGTCTCCTATGTTGGTAAAGAATGCCAACCTCCTTCACACCGTGCCCCCAGTTGCCCACATCAGAACTTCTATGGTCATCTTAGTCTTCCCTGTCTTTCATCTCCCAGCACAAATCAACCACCACAATTCGTGGAACCCACTCTCCAGATCTCTGGAATCTCCCCCTCTTCTCTATCATCACCACAAGTGCCTTAGTTGAAGCTTATTCATTAAAACAAGTTCCTCTCTTCACTGTCTCTACTGTTGTCTCCAGTTGATACCATGTGCTGCAGCCTGAAGAGTCTTTGTAAAAAACCATTTGTCATTCCTCTGCTGAAAATCCCATGGAAGGTATTGCCAATTTCCTCTGAGATAAAGCTCTGAACTCTTTAATGTGGTGTTGAAGCCATTGGTGACCCTTGCACCTGTTACTCTCTGCAGGCCACTGTGACCCACCTCCCTCCACCCTAGACTAAACAGACATTTGTTCTGCCTTTGTTCCCTTGCTAGTGCCACCTCATCCCCAAAGGCTGCATCCCCCAATGACTCAGCCCAGTCTTTGGGGACCCTTCTTCGATTGTCTATTCTTACTCTTTCTGGGGCTGGTTATCCTCCTCATGTGTTACCCTGCCATCCTGGACTTACTGTACCCATTACACACTTGACCCTCTGTTGCAACTCTCTACGTGTGGCTGTTGTTTCTACTGGGTCCTGTGCCTCAGTCATGCAAAAAACCAATCTTTTATTTGACTCTGAATCTTTGTGTTAAGCACAGCAACTGGTGCATGCTATTCAGTTAAGTAGAGAGAGTGGGGAATGAATGCATGTTTATGGGAACACTTTCTTGGATTCCTTTTAATGTCTTTGCTGTCTATGACTATAATCACCCTGGATTTGCTTTATTCATACCTCAATCATTTCTTCTTGAAAACCAGTAAAAATCTTGCTTGTCTAGATAAACGTTGACAGAAAGTATAAGGATAGAGTACCTACCTCCTGCCAAATAATGCAAGGAAACGAACTACCAATAGAGATTTTTCTGATAGGTCCCGCTTTTCTTTGCCTATTAATGTACCCTCCCCCACACTAACATTATCTAGAAGATGTCATGTCAATAATAAGTCATGTATTATTCTCATTATTTGCATCCAAATCCTTAAGTTTCAAATTAACAACATTTGGAGATCTGTTCACACAAATGAAATTTGAATTGCAGATAAAGTGACACTTTGGAAGGGTTAGGTCACGTTGTAGCTTTTCAACACTACCAAGATTTAATTTATGTAGTGTCATTGCAAAGACAGAACTCTAATGGCTTTTTAATTATTCTCAACTTCAAATAACAAATGGTAGGGAGACCAGTTCCCAGACAAAGGAAGAGAATGTTGGAAGCTGAGCAGAGAGAATTATGAGGCAAGTCCCTGGTAAAAGTATCTCAGGACACGGGAGTGTGGAATTCTTTTCTGCACATCAGACTTACACAGTAGAATACAACCAAATTCTTTGTTCACTTCCCTACCATCATGTCTCCACCTCAAAGGTTGACAGTTACACTAAGTCTCAGAAAATTTGGAAAGCTATAGTTACATTTTTTAGGCAAGGTTGTTGGGCTGTGGGTTACGAAGGAATCACAGAATCAGTTTGCAGAAGTGAGAGATAGAGGGACTTTGACCCAGTGGCTTCAGGAAAACCCACAAGTCCAAAATAAAATGCTGGAAACACCATCTGATAATAAAAAAACATTTTAAACTTATGTCTGGTTGGGCCCATTGTGGGGCAAGGGTTTTGGCCATGTATTGCTCTGTAAGAACCGACTGCCACACAGCTCACCTTCAATTCCAAAAGTAGACGTTGAATAAAATGTGAGTTTCAAAGGTAGCTGCTTTTAGTAGATGATTTTCTTTAACAATATAATATATGTTTATAGTTATAAAACATAAACTATAAAGTTACGAGAAATAAAGCTCGTTTGAGAGGCCATTCTCTTAGGATGTAATTTGTATGGTCACAAAGCAAATGCATATTTCCTAAGAACTATAGTTATCATTTATTGAGTCTTTGTAGTATGCTAGGGACTGAGTATTTGCATCTAAAGGGGAAATTCCCCTGAGATATGAGGGATCCAGTTTTGCCCTGAGGAAAGAAAGGATAAAGAATCAATAAAGAAAGCTAAAGAAACAGGTTTTGGAACCAATAGACAACTAAATAAAACCAAAGTGTTGGAATCATTACGATGAACATGGAACACAGAGAAAATAAATAGCGTCTTCCCCCACCAGACTCACTTTCAAGTAAAAACTTCCTGAGGAGAGTCTTGGGAAAAATCAGGCATGTGCGTGTTTAAGTTAAATAAACTGGCATGAGCCAGGGCATGATGTGTTAGCCTAAGAGCAGAGAAAACAAGCTTAGCCAGCCACGGTGTTATAAAGTTGCTGTTTTTGTAAAGTCTTTCTCAAAGTTCCCATATTGCTACCCTCATGTAAAAGTCTTCAATACTAGTTTAGGATGAAGTCATATGCACATCTGTAGAACTTTTTCATAGACTATGTGAAAGTACTGGTTTTCAGATTAGAGGTATTTGCCCTTTTATTCCCTGCAAATGTCAACTTGATATCAATGATGTGGTGAAAGGTTTACAGTTTCGCAGTTTTCAAAACATGTCAGAGGCTCAAGGGAACAGTTACACCGTAAAGGAAAATAACTGTTTCTATGTAAAGAAAAAAAAAAAAAAAAAAAGGAACATAATTATTTGGAAGTTTCTCTCCAATATCCAATCATCCAGTTGTTTCATGTTATTTAACCCACTTCCGATACATAAGATGTGTGTATGTGTGTGTGTGTGTGTGTGTCTGTTCATACCTTCTGTCCAAGATTGTGGGCAGGAATTTCCTGTAGCTTAATCCTTTGTCAAAAGCTCAATGTCACATTTTTCTAAGCCATTGAGCAGGAGACAGTGGTTTCCAATATGGCAAATAAAACCGCTGGTACTAGAAAATGTCTACATCAACGTGGCCTTAAGGTTATCCATAAAGACCATGTTTAAAACCATAACTCTTAAAAGCTGTGGACAGAAAACTTACTTTGTTCTGCATTCAGCGCTTCCCAACACATTTCATTACAGGGCATGATGAGAATGTTGAAACCATATATGTGAAATAAGATTAATTAGCTCGATTGATTCTTTCCATAATGTATACGTAGATCGAAACATCAAGTCGTATCCCATAAACAGACACAATTATTGTCATTTGTCAATTAAAAATAAATTTTTAAAAAGAAAAGATTTATTTGTTCTATAGGTTTTCTTCCTTCCTTTTTCCTTTTAGACATCTAAAAGGAAAGATGTCTTTCCAGTTAGACATCTTTACATCTCCTCTTCTCTGGTTAGACCTTGCATGTTCTATTATAGTCCCTTATATTTCTTTTCAAAGCAACACACACCTGCTCAGCAGTAACTTTGTAAAAGGTTGTGTTATGATGGCAAGGGACACATAATTTGGAAAGACCTCAGTAAGCTTACCCTCCAGGGTAAGAGGCTTACAGGTACAAAAATAAACAACCCTACCATGTCAGGCACATGCTGTGAAGTGGCCAAGAAGTTTCAGATCCTCTGGCTATAAAAATCACCCAAAAGGTAACAAAGTCAGTAATCTCTAAACCCAATGGGAAGAGAGTCAGACCATCTCATACAGCTAGTCAGTGCAACCACAACCCTACACACAGCTCTGCAAATCATATGGCATTCCATCCATCCAGAGGTCTGAAAATGGACCGCCGGCCTTCGTGTGTGAAAAGATGTAAGGTGCAAGAGAGAGTGAATGCAGGAGATTTCCACGCCAGCAGGGGTGGTGGGGGAATCTCTCAGGGATCCAAGAGAATGTTTTCCTCTCGCACTAAACCTTCAAAATAGAGAGCTAGCCTTATTGGTTCTCGGCCAAACATCTGCTGCCATTGACAACTCAGAACATACATTTTCCACATTCGTTTTCCAGAATTCCAAGACACTAAATAATGAATGCAGTGAAGAGGAAAATATTTGAGGCCATTAATGAGTATCTTTTCATTAAACTTTATTCCATTATTAAATGTTCCAGCTTTATGTCAGTGGATTACCTATTATGCATGGCTTATTTGCCATTGCTTTATAAGTGTTTTATAGATTAAAGGCAAAATTGAATGGTTGTTATTAAGGAAGTGGATTTGAGACGGGCCTTTCCCTTATCGAGCCCTTTCTTCCCATCCCTCACGTCCACTTTGGTTCTCTGGAATTAAAATCAGATATTTAGGTGATGCTCACATAATTAGAATTTTCCTGTATCTGGCTTTCCTCTACAAAGCCACATGTGTTTTTATTACTGAGTTTCCTTCCCAAATTCCCTGTCTGCCTCCTTCATTTATTCAAATTCTAATTATACTTTAAGGCACAGGAAACATTTCTTGCCCTGTCCCGTCTATTGTGAGCTCCCTCGTGTGTGCTAAGAGATTATTTGACCTTTGAAACTTATTCTGCTTTGTATATTTTCATGTCCCTACTCTGCAATTATACTGTAAAATTTTAAGGCGGGCTCTATGTCTTTATTTTTGTTTGTATTCTCACAGTGCCCAATAAAATATATGCATCATTGACTAGATTATAATCATCTCCAATTATTGGAGGAATATAGCTGCTTGGGAGGCCTAGAATAAACATGAAATATGTACATTTATTTATTTACTCATTTTTTTTGTTCTTTTATAGTTGCTTTCTATGTTGGGAAATGATATAATGATCGTATATTGATCTGTATAGGGTTCCAATACAAATTTTTTGCACTAACAATTAATGACATTCAATTAATAATTAGAAGAACATGCATCATTCATGAAATTTAAGATTTGAAATAATGCTTCTTTCTATGACTAAGAGAAATTGTTAATCATCTAAAAAAATCAATCACCTGAAGGACCTCTATAGAAAACAACGTCTATCATAATTGCAGGCGTGTGTGATTAAAGCCCATTTTTTCTAATATGTGAGGAAAATGGAATGCAAGGAATGGAGAGTGTTGAATCTTATGCTATTTATCACAATAAAATACTTAAGTCTAAGATTCATGTTCCTACGCAGATATAAGCTACCGAAAGATATATTACTGAGATTAAGATTCATTCTCTCCCTTGTGTTACAAAAATGAAGAAGGAATCAAACTCAATTGTGCTTTGAATGTTTATTAGCAAATGCCAATAGCAAATATTTATTTTAACCGGGCAGTAATCCATCGGGAAATAATGAATATGAACACTGATATAGAACAATATGAGTTATGGAAACCGAAGAAAACAAGACCACAGAGAGATGCAACATTTGGCATGATTTATGCACATTTGCTGTTCATGTAAGGCCGATAGATATTCAGCTTTCACAAAGCAAATCCAGGGAGAAAACACGCTTGAGGAATTGGAGGAATTCATCAGTGATCTATGATCGTCCACCAAAATTAAGTGTGCTATCAACGGCGTTCAGAGAACCTTCAGAAAGCATCAACTTTAGGTGGTAATTGACAATAGGGAGAAAATCAGAGTGTGAAACTTTGGGAAAAGATTGACTGAGAGAGCCTAGAATGGCAGCCACACATGCTCATATCTGAAAGAGACAGGATGTCCAAACCCAGAAAAGGGAGATCAGAACTCTGAACGGTTGGCTACATTTGTGGCATGAAAACTTCCTTGCAATATGCTAGAGGTGAGGGAGGAAATTCCAGATCTCAGACATAGGGTTTCCTTCTCTATCTCTTGCTTTCACATCAGTTGGAGATTCTGCTGGATTTGGATTCAGTAGATCAGGGGTGGAGCCCGAGACTCTGAGTTTCCACCAAGCTCCAAGGTGAGGTCGATGTTGCTGGTCTGTGGACCACAGTCTGAGGAGCAAGTGCTCAGGGCACGCTCCCACGGTGAGAGGTGATGCTGAGATATAGATCCACTCAACCATGAGATGGCTGGGTAGGGCCACGACCTCTGGCCAGGAGCAGCCATGAGTATGAACAGCAGTGTGGCACTATGATGCGATCGCTTTCTATATGTGCTGGGGCGAGAAACAGGTTGGTATCCACACTGTCACACCATGTTAGGGCTACCAGAGTGGGAAGTTTACAAGTTGAGGGAGAGACAGGAAGGGACAAAAAGTGATGGATGGAGGTACCATTAAAACTATTTAGAAAATTGAAGAACAGGTAATTTCGACACGGAAGGCTGTGTGGGATATGTGGAGCTTGCGGTACAGAGTAGATGCTCAAATGGAGATATCCTGTGGGCATGGTCGGCAGAATTTTGGCCCCCACGACTTTTCGCTTGTCTTTATTTCCCTGGTTACAGGATGTTACATGACAAAAGGGGGTCTACTGTTGTCCTTGAGGTTATACATCAGCTGTTATCACATGAGCCCTTAATAGCAGAGAACTTTGCTTGCAGGAGGAATAGACATGGCAGAAGGGGATGTCATCCCGAGATGAAGCACGGCAAGATGTCAGTGTGCTGTTGCTGGTTTAAAGATAGACAGGACAGTGTGCTGAAGAGTACAGTCAGCCGTGGAAGCTGGGAACAGCCTCCGGGGGGCAGCCAGTGAAGAAACTGAGACCTCAGTCCTAGAACCCGAAGGAACTGTTCTGCCACCCACCCGAATGAACCTACAAGCAGATTCTCCCTTGGGGCCTCCAGATAAGCGCCCAGGCTGGTCAACACCTTAATTTTGGCCTTGTGAGGCCCTGAGTGGAGGGGAACCAGCTGAGCCCACCTGGTGTTCTGACCCAGACTGTGAGATAATACAATTGTGCAGTCTCCAGCTGCTAGCTTCATAGCAATCTGTTAACAGCAGCCAAAGAAAACCAGTACGGTGTTGGGATTTTGATAAAGATGTGGGAGTCATTTGCATGGTTGGAGAAAATATTGAATGGGGAGAAGGAGCTCATGATTTTGGTGGACTGAAAAGAAGGTGAGAAAAAAGAAAAGGACCCTTCCGAGGAAAGGATGCAAGCCAGGACTTTAGCAGTGCTGACTGCACGGAAGCAGAAAAGGATAAAGAAGTCAGAGGTGAACAAAAGAGCAGAGTTCCGTGGAGGGACGGTGGATTTGCGGATCTGCAGGTCACACGTGAGCTTTGAGGGCATGACCTGGCTGAGCTACGAGAAAGAAGGCTCGAGCACAGGGGTTACATCAGGAGTGGGTTATAAAGACAGACAGGCATTGAGGGTCCACGCTGCTTCCCATTAAGACGGTGTAAGAGGCCACGTAAAGAGCAGATGGTATATCTGAGGAAAACAGGGAAAGGAGATCTCTCTCTCTCTCTCTCTCTCTCTCTCTTTTTTTTTTTTTTTTTTTTGGTGAGCATGAAAGAAGCTTCAGCCTGAATGTAGACTTTGGGAAAGAATCCTGCAAAGTGGATGTTGCAGATGCAAGACAGAGAGGAGTGAACCTAGAGAGAAGACAGCAGAGGAGATGTGGGATAAAACCAAGGCATTCTGTTGGCACCTGGTCTAGTTTCATCCGCTCTATTTCAGTCCATAAAATAGACGATGGCCTTATCCACCATTCACTTTGTAGGGCTGATTTCAAGTTCATCCTTTCAGTCTTGAATAACTGTCCTTCAGCTATTAAGTTGAATATGTTTTACTGTGTATTGACTATGTTTTCCTTTGCTTCCAAGCCTCTGAACCAAGATGCTCTGTTCTATTTTTTTTAAGATCATTTTCTTGGTTGCCATCATATGTATGAGTGTGGTCTGTTTCTTCAAAGATTAAATACAAATACACAAGAGCAAGACTGTGTTTTATGTTCCCAGTGGCTAGAACACTTGGTAGCACATAGTAGGTACTCAAAAATATGTTTTTGTATAGTGAATGAATTTTATGGGTTTACCCAGCACAGAGTCCTGGTAGTATCATGAATTCAGGAAGAAAATAACATGAAACTGTCAATTCTCTCTGCTCCAGAATTCCATCATAAGGCGCATATGCTGCTATGGTCTGAATGTTTGCATCCTCCCCAAATTTATATGTTGAAACCCTAACTCTCAAGGTATTGGTATTAGATGGTGGTGCCTTTGGGGGATGATTAAGCCATGGGGGTAGAGCGCCTGTAAAGAGACTCCAAGAGCTCTTTCATTCCTTCCATGATGTGAGGACACAGTGAGAAGACACCATCTAGGAGCCAGGAAGCAGGTCCTCACCAGACACAGAATCTGCCACACCTTGAGCTTGGACTTCCAACCTCCAGAACTGTGAGAAATACATTTCTATTGTTTATAAGCCTCCCAGATAATGGTATTTTGCTATACTGACCTGAATGCACTAAGATATATGCTGCCCAGTATTTCTATACTTTTCATATCTTTTCTCTTATAGCAAAATTAAGTTTATCCGTTAGTGGAAATCATGCAATATCATGTCCCAGTCTTGTAAGAAGTTCCATTCTTACCAACCTGTTTTCATCATTATTTTCAAAACAAAACTAACCCATCTTCCTTGACTGTGGATAATTTTCAGATGTCAAATAGTTAATACATATATAATATTTGGGGTATAAGTATTATGGAAATAACTGGTATTTTCTAAATTTGTTTCCAACCAGGACAAAGGAAGAAAGTGAGGAATACTTTATTTTTGTCTGTGCCATGACTATATAAAACCATGACATGAAATAGGTTTACCTCTCAAAAGCTAGCACATTGCAAATAAAAGCAGGGACTTATCCATTCAGCATAGCCATTGAAAAACTATAACAGCAAAGTGAAAGCATCTTAAACTGTTGTGCCAACAAAATTGATCATAAGCAAGAAAAGATAATTGAGTCAGTTTAGATTTGCATATTCAATCAACAAGATCATTTTTAATCTTACAAAAGGGCATTTTACAGTAACATCAATCATTGATTATGTATACTCAGAAATGCATGCAATTAAGGGAAAAAAACAAAAACCAGACATGACTGACAGACATAAACATGTTGACTGAAAAGAAAGTGGGAGTTACAGAAACATTCCAAAAGTTGCCGTATCTTTATACAATAATATTCCAAGGAGGTGACACTGAAAAATGTTTGTATAAGTGTTTTTCTCCTTGCCCAAGCCTATACATGGCTTCTATTTTTGCAATATGAGAAATGCTGGAAACACAAGGCAAGAATACAGATTATTTTAGCAATATCCCCTGGACTGAGTCATTAGAGGCCATTGGTCTGGTCAACGAAATGCACTGTAGACTTGGTTATTGCCTAAAAAGCACAGACAACTATGCCACGTTTATGAGTTCCTAGCATTAAGTCTTTCAAATAGATACTTCTTTTCCTTTATGATAGGAATGATACCCAAGGAATTCTGACAGAGGTTACTGCTTCTTAAATAAAATGATGATCTTTATTAATAAAGTAAGAATAAACATTGATATCCACCCAACTGCAAGATATGAACATTAGTCTATAAGCACAGGAAGGGCAGAGGCTGGAAGATGTATTCAGAAAACTGTCCACATTTCCGTCCACCAGTTATTATCCCTGAATATGGACAACAGAAATAAATACAGTAGCTTTCTTTTTCATTCCATATAATTTTTGTTATTGTTGTTTCTCTTTAATAGCTCCAAAGTTACTCTTTGGTAACCATATCGTACACCCTGAAATACGTGAGAAACCTGCATAACAAGCCTGTGGACTTACGCTTCTTTGGGGATTTGTGCTGCAACCCGTGAACTTGCAATGCATCAATTGAAAACATCACCTTGGATATTCAGCATCACAACAGATGATGTTGGCCTTTTGGACTAAAGGATTGTAAATATCTTCAGGATTAACTGCATGATCTCTGGCATTGCCTGCTGACCGTCTCATGATCAATGCAAAGTGATTGCTTTTGAATGCCAACGTTTTCCTCTCAAAATGCTAACGTTTAGAATACAGCAAAACCAAACTTCGCTTAACATCCTTTGCTAGTTTTTTTCTTTTAAATTTCCTTCGAAAAGAACATAATTGCTCTTATAATTTGAAAAATTTTGAGAATGTTGGGTGCTGTACTTTTGAAAGAGGTTTATGTGACATTGAACTACATGGTCAAGGCACAATTTATTCTCTGGAAACAGGTCTTGTAATCTGTGTCCAATTGAGCTCAATTTTCTCCTGGAGGGATCTTGTCCAGATCTGTAACCTGTGAACATAATTGGTGCAGTCACCACAATAGTCAGTCTCCATGCAACTGGGCAGGAGAAATATCCTGCTGTGGTAGAGTTTTCCATGTGAAACAGAGCAGACTCTGCTCCCCGAGAGGCGAAATGCAGGTACAGAACAAGGAGATAAACAGAAAATGACAAAGGGGGATTATAAGAGAATCAGACAGCCACATGCTTCCTCATTTTGGTCTTCTCTCACCCCACTTTCCTGGAGCCATACAGTGTGTTTTTCTTAAGACAGGTATATATAAATCCACTGTGCCCTAAGAGAGAAGGAGATTGAAAACAGAGATGATTATTCGCAATTTTCTGCCCACGTCTCCCTTGTAATGTTACTGTTTTTGCATCAAAGCATGGAGTGCCCCCTGCCTTCCCAAAATGAAGCACGTAATCAGAGTCATTTATTTAATGAAGCCAATTTTAGACGCTTTTACACCATCCCATAAATGCTGTTACGCTAAACCTAATGAAATTGCCACTGTTCGGCTGTGGCAATGTTGTATGCTGCAACACAGTCCATCTCCACAAGTTAGTTGAATTAATTCGGAGAAATAAATGAATGTTCTTAAAACAATAAATGAGGCGAGTCGGTTCACTTGTGCTTTGGATAGTACCGTGGTTTGGGCCTGCTGAAGGCGCCTTGCCTCTTGTGGGATGCGTTATAAATCTCTTTTCTATCTGGTTATCTTCCACTTCTGTCCATGGAAGATTACAATTACCCCCAGGCCTTAGAAAGTAGAATGTTTAGGTAAACACTTCACTATCCACAACGAGACATGGATGGGCTGAGACCTTTAATCACTTTTGCTGGCTCTCCAGCTGTCTCCTCCCCTCCACTGCAAACTCGATGCCTCATGGTGAGATGGTGATGTCGTAAGAGGGCAGAGTCTCCACCAGCCAGGTCTGTGAGTGACAGGGGTGAGCAGGGTCTCTCTGCCAACCACATCAGATATAGATCAAGCAAGAAATGAGACTTTGTTGTTTTAAGCCAGTGAGATTTCAGGTTGGTTGTATATTACTACGAACCTAGCTTATTCTGACAAAAAGGCCTCTGGGGGCAAAAATAATGCTTGCTGTTTATGATAAGTTCAGAGTCAACATTTATCTATTTGAAATTTAAATGGCCATTTCAAAAACTCTGATTCCAGGGATTCACAACCACAAGAAATTCTGTCTGAAAACATCTTTTCTTGGGAGGGTATCCAAACCCCTGACGTTTTGAGTTCTGAAGTCGTTGAAACTATCCTTGCTTGGTATATGGTTATGACAGATTTTACTAAGTCTGAAACCCCAAGAGAGTAGGGTGAAGGTCTGGGAGGTGGCACACAGTCCCTGGTTTTGTCTGAGCAATAGGGAGCTGTAGACACATTTTGAGTATTAATAAATGCTCCTAATATTGCGAGGAATTAATAATACATGGCACTCAGAAATGACAATCCAAAGTCAATACTTGGAAATGTCATCTTTCTGGAGTGAAGTTATTTTGACATGTTAAGTTCAAATAATATTAAACACAGCTGTCACTTCAGTGTAAGTCGTGATGACTCATTTAGGTAAAATTAAGATCATGACCACTGGGAAAAATTAAGAGACAGTTTTGACAGAAAGAAGGAAGAGTTGATCTCAGTAGAAAATAGAAGAAAGTGTGAATTTATGCAGAGTTAATATTCCACGGTATACTATATTCATAGGTATAATGGTAAATGTAGTCTAATTCTCTTTTCAATTTTAGGAAAATTAGTAGCCAAAAATCTGACAACAAAAGCAATAGAAATAAGCCCAAGATGCATAGTTTTGGGTAGATAAAACCCCTTTCCACAAAACATCCTGAACGACATAAGCTTTGCTACTATTTTGGGGTACTCTTTTTAATCAAGCTGCAGATTTCACAATCAACTTTTGCTCAAGTCCCTGTTTTGAGAACATAAAGCCTATTGACAGCATTTGATCTGCAGCCCTGTGTTGTCCCAATCTAATTTGAAATTAAAATAATAGTAATTAAAAAGAAACAAAAGGAAAAGAAAGGCATAAGATGAATTAGAATTGTTTAGTCTGGACAACACACCTGGCTTTCTATTTTGAAAAATCTGATTTAGCCCAAAGAAAATCATTTGCTTCTTTGAACAGAAATAATGGTTAGAAATGCTTGAGTTGTCTGTGTCACATTCAGAAAGAAAAATTTTAGATGATTCGCAATTTTTGCCTGCGGCAATTAAACAACTCCACAACCTAGGGGAGAGAGACAACTTTTATGGCACCTTACAGAAGATCAACATTATGACACAAGCAGAATGCGTCTTTTCTATCACACCTCTTTATTCCTCTACCCAGTATCTGTGCCCTAAGTACTGTCCCCAAATAGCCCAGGGGCCCCCAAAAGCCATGCTTTCATGCCCTGGCATCTTCCCTTTTTCTCTGGTCTCCTTTCATTCCCAGGTTCCCTCAGGGTCTTATTTCTACTAGGACGGTGACAGGGTGAGATTAGAATTTGCTCCTCTAATGCACACTCGCTCTGTCGATTCCAGGCCTCCAAGGCTTCTCCCCAATGGAATTTGCCAGTCTCCAGAGTTCTCAGGTTTAACAGGGATCGTAGCTTGTCACAACCAGCACTGATCACACCATGGCTCTTTGCAGAGTGATACTGCACCTGTCTTCCTCCCCGGGCTGGAAAGTGGACTTTTTGGGGAGGGAAAGTAGTGAAATCATGAAAGGCGACTTCCTTGATTTTGCTTAAAGGGATTTCTCTGGTGGCTTAGGTCCTGCTTGTGTCACCCTGAAGGTAGAGAGATGAACAAGGAGGCGAGGAATTAGAGAAAGACTAGAAAGAGGTTATGAGCACAAGGGCCATGGCCAAGAATGAACAGCATGTTGTCAGACTGCTGCTCTGGCATTCCCAGAAAACATGGTTGGTGCCACACGGGCACAATATGTAACCCTAACGCACTTCTGTGTCGAGTTGATTCCAATCCAACTACCTCCTCCGTCTTGCTTACTTTACTTAAAATGCCATTGCCTTTCACATGACTTTTTTCTTGCTATTGCTGATCCATTTAATGAGACAAGCTCTTTTCTCAAAGTCTGAGCAGTCAGCTCTCTACACATCCCGTTCCCCATCCGCCTTGATTTCTGTAAAGAAGACTGCTGCTATTTTTATAGAAGTAATTTCACTGAGTATCTGACAAAGATCTAATATGATTCTGCAAAACAGCATAGTAACAAAATCCTTAAGACCTAGTGTTTTTCTTTACAGATGTGCATTAATCTCATTAAGCAGTTGCATTCAACCTTAATAAAGATAAAAATTAAAATTAATATGAGATCATAGAATTTGAGGACAAGTGTATTGTGATCGCCATGGATGAAGATGTTTGGAATCCAAAGTGTCAAAGCAGAGAGCTTCAGAATGTAAGGAGATTTAAATGAGGCATTTATTAGATTTGCAAACCAGGGAGACCAGCTCTCAGCATGAAATGTGAGTCTGCCCAACAAGCAGAAAAGGCAAAGACATTTACAGTACAAATTCAGGAAAGTCTAAGCAATAAACAAATTCCAAATATTATGAGAAAACAGAATGGGTGCCTGATTATGACATATCGAATAATGGTTTCTCAGGCTTTTACAATATTTATAGTGACTCTGATCTCGACTAGTCAATGTGCAAGTAATTCTCATATTTGTTTAACATACAACAGGTTAACAATCACATTGTTTTCCCAGGATTTCTCTAAACAACACCATCCGTGTTTATCTAAGTGATGGGTTTCTTGGTGGTAACACATCCCTGTAGTTTGTTTGCCAAGCAATAAATTCTAATGGAAAGTCAGCCTCTTGGGCTAGAAGAGAATAAGTCAATTAAGTCCAAAAAATGGAGTCACTCTGGTTCCCCCTTTTTCTTTTTCTTTTCCTTCTCTTTTCCTGGACTCTTTTCTTCTTCATCAGAAGTGACTAAGTGGTAGCCGATTGGAAGAGCTGGTGAGAGCTCCCGTCTAATGAAGCAAATTTGAGGGACATCAACCTGTGAGGGCTAGTTGGCATTTTTGACAACAGTCCAAACCCTAACCCTGGAATCTGCCTTTAAACACCAGTGACTTCACTAAAGAGCCTGGGGGGTGGGGGGCAGTGTATAGATGGAATAATGCCCATCTAATTCCATTCTGAAGGAAATAGCTCAATGCCCTTGTCTTGTCCACGGTGGATCAGTGGTTACCTTAATAGGAAAGACAGAACAAAATCATCCTGTTCACAGAGGAAACTAAAACGCATGTGTGCAATTATGCAAATTCAGCTGTTGCTGATAAAAAAAACCCCCACAAAATATTGATTGTTGCTGATGGACTTTGCATTTGAATACTTGAGAGTGAATTCCTCTCTTTTTATACCTACCTTTGTTCCTCTGATGCTTTCTCCTAAGCCCTTTCAGACTAATTGCTTTGCATATCCTATAATCTGACATCAGAGAATAACTTAAGTACAAATTGCCCCACTTCTCGAGAAAAGTGCACTGCTACATAATTGTCATTTCAAGTCTTCTGCAAACCTGTTGTGAAGAACTGCATTTTAGTCTATTTTTACTTATTGCTGGGACCTGCTCTTCTCTTTAAGTGACTCCTTGTGCCCCCAACAGGAAGAGGGTTCATTTGCAAGAACAAAGAGTACAGATACCTGGAGTGTAGGTGGGGACAGCGGCTTCTCTTCTTGCTGAGAATGGAAGTTTATTTCTACAGGTAGTTTTACGGACGCCTGGAATTGGTCAAAAGCGGTCAAAAATGAGTGAAAAAGATGGGACCAATGACTGTGCCCTTCCTATGTGTCACAGGCTAAATCGTGTCCCCCCAATTCATATGTCAAAGCCCTAACCCCCAGTGCCTTGGGATAAGACTGTATTTGGAAATAGAGACTTTAATGTAGTGATCTAGTTAAAATGAGGTCACTTGGATGGGCCTTACTCCGGTAGGACTGGTGTCCTGATAAGAAGAGGAGATTAGGACACAGACAACGATGTGATGACACAGGGAGAAGACAGGCATCTATATGCCAGACAGAGGCCTTTGACGAAACCAGCCCTGCGATGTCTTGATCTCAGACTTCCAGCCACACCTTGATCTCACACTTCCAGCCTTTAGGACTGTGAGAAAATAAATCTCTATTGTTTAAGCCACCTGGTCTTTGGGACTTTGTCATGGCAGAGCAAGCCAACACACTATGTGAGGACACCCTGTGTGGGAGGTGGGGGTTGTGTTTGTTGTGACATAGCTGTCTTTCAGAGATAAGTCAAGATACCCAGCACACACCTGCCCTGACGAGAGGAGGACGAAGACCACAGGTGAGGATGAAGCAATACTGTCAGGCCTCGGTCACCAGAGATTCCTATGCCATAATCCCCGGAACCTGTGAAGCTGTTACGTTCCACGACTGAAGGGACTTTGCAGATGTGATTAAAGTCGCAGGCCTTAAAATAGGGAGATTATCTTGGATTATCTGAATGGGCCCCATTTAATCACTTGATCCCTTTAAAGTCTAAGAAGAAGGCAGAAGAATCAGTCTGATAGATACGGCAGAAGAAGAAAAGAAAGAAACGTGTGCATGGTTGCTGGGTCTGAGGTGTAGCTGGCTGCGTGCAAGACTGTGGAGATTACTGTAAGAGCTAAGGGCAGTCCCGGCTGACAGCCAGAAAGACAACAGGAACCTCAGTCTTACAACTGCAAGGAGCCAGACTGTGCCAACAGCCTGAATGAGACTGGAAATTGATTCTGCCCAGAGCCTCCAGAGAAGAGCGCAGCCCAGTTGGCTCATTGATTTCGCTCTTATCAGACCCTGAGTAGAGAACTTAATGGAGCTACCTGGACCTCTGACCTACAGAATAGAGAACGAATCCCTGGCTACTGCTGGGAAGTCTGTGAAAATTTCTCATAGCAGCAAGGGAAAGAGAGTACAGGCATATCTTACTAAATTCTGGGTCACTACCTGGTGACCTCAGGTGATTTTGACCCTTACCTAACAAAATATGGTCTGTGAACCAGCATCACAGACATCGCTTAAGAGCTTCTTAGAAATGCAGAACTTTGGGCCATGTGGAGACCTCTTGCATCAGAATGCACTTGGATAAGATGCTCAGGTAATTTGTGTACGTAAGTAGCGAATTCTCTGTTCATTCAGAGATCCAACTAAGATGAGGAAGTAGACGTTCCTTATTTAGCAACATCATGAGAGGTTTTAAAAATTATTTAGATGAAATAAATCTCTTGGCTCCACCACAAAGCAGTTAATGAAATCTTTCAAAATCTTTGTCGATTTAAAGATGTTTATATATTCAAGAGTACTTCAAAAAGTTGGTGGACAAACGGAATTAAAAGATAACACGAACCTTTCCACGAACTTTTTGAAGGCCTCTCGTATGTATTTCTTGTGGTCTGTTTTGTTGATGGCAGGTGCGCTGTTAATGTGATATTGACAGGGATATTCTTGGAAATCAAACTGACGGTAGCCTGCATCTTGGCATTTTGAGTTTCAAACTTTTTTTCTCTGTGGATGCTAATTCAGGCAGGGCAGGTGTAACTCTGGAGCTGTTATGCCGAGATCAGCAGCCAGGGAGTATCGGATGTTTATAAAACTGCCTTAAAATCCTTTCTTTCGTCGTCTAAACTTCTCTTGCTGGAGTCTCTTACACTCTACCTCTTGTCAGCTGCTAGCCTCTGTTATCCTCCAGATCCAGCCAGTTCTTCCTCTCTTGGTTTGCCAGCTCCTCAAATCCTGACTGATCACTTTCCTTTGACAACGGCTCTGGGGAAATTGCGGGCATGATAATAACCAATCCTTGTCTAATCTGGGTTACCTCGTTCTCCTAAGACTCTTTTTCATGAATTCCTACCCAGGTCCTCGATGTCAGCAGCAGCACTAGTCTCAGTCCCTATTTTTATCCTACACGAGATAATATCACCTTGGATTCCTTCACACTTAATATTTATTTTCTCTGCTCACAACTGTGCTGACTAGTTTTTTAAGCACTTTGTGAAAGGTTCAGCAGATATACTGCCTTGACCTGGCTTCCTAAGAGACGACATATTCCTAATTATACTTTCCTGAAGTCAAACTCAGAGAGATGTCTGAATAGAAGCAAGTCAACTGCAGTTCAATGAGCAGGGCTGATGACTAATCCAGGTAGATTTGGGATTCAGCTATTGAACAAACACCACTTCTAATGCACAGAGGGTATGCATGGTATGTGAAATTATCCTATGCATTCAAGTATTGTACACTGCCTGCTGATGCTTTTTTAAAAATTACAATAAACATATTGGTGTTGTGTAAATCTTCACATTCATAAAAATAGCAACCAATAGCTATTAAGCTCCTCCTGTAAGGCAGACAGTCGTCCTGTGGTGGAGTTCATGTTCTGTATAGGATGATTTAAATACATGTACACATAGTGCAGTTTGTTGAAAACTGCAATGGATGCATTCAATAAAGACAATGACCAAAATGCATGCTTTTCAGTGCTTAGGAGTGAAAGACAGAACCATCAAGGATATATAAATTATACCTCAATCAAAACCAAAAATATACATAACTGCCATTCACCAATACACACCATTAAAGAAATAAAAAGGCCAGTTAGAGAGTTGGAGAAAGTAATTGAGATATATATCTGATAAAAGATATGTTGAATATACAAAGAACTCCTATAAATCAATATTAAAAATGCAGAAAACCTAATAGAAAGATGGACTGGAATAGGCACTGTAGTGGATTGAATTAAGTACCTCCCAAACTCACTGGAACTTGAATTCTGTTCCCCAAGATTTATGTATTAGAAACTTAGCCACCGCTGTGACTGTTAAAAGGGTGGGAAATACTATTATGGTAATTGGAGCCTTAAAGAGGTGATTGGATTACAGGACCATGCAGTAGTGAATTAATTAAAAATGATGGTCAAGGGTGTGGTTCTGAGGGCTTTAAAAGAAGAGTCTGTCTTTCTTGCTCTCTCTCTTGCTTTCTCTGCTTCCACCATCTTGCAATGTGACACCTCTGGGTCACTGTCACCACCACCAGATGGACTTCAGACTTCCCAGCCTCAGAAACTGTACGCAATACATTTCATTTTCTTTATAAATCACCCAGTTTCAAGTATTTTGTAATAAGCAACAAAAACGGACTAATACAGGCACTTTGACAAGAGATTACCTAAATAACCAATAAACACATTAAAAGCTTCTCAAACTTATTAGCTGCCATGGTCTGAATGTTTGTCCCCTCCAAAGCTCATGTGGGAGCTTGATTCTCAGTATGGCCATGTTAAAAGGCGGGGCCTTTAAGAAGTGATGGTGAGGACTATGCCTTTGGGAATGAATTAATCCATTCATGGATTAATCGGTTAATGGCAAAAGTGCTGTTGCTATTCTCACCATGTGACACCCTGCATCACCTAGGAACACTGCAGACACGTGCCACTAAAAACAAGGCCCTCACCAGATGTGCTCCCTGGACTTCAGATTTCCCAGCTTCCAGAACTACAAGAATAAATTTCATTTTCTTATAAATTACCCAGTTTCAGGTATTCTCTTATAAGCAACAGAAATGGACTGATATATTAGTCATCGGGGAATGTGCATCGGAACCAAAGTGATATCACTAGGCAAGCTCCAGAATTTGCTCATATGAAACAGACAGGCAACATCAAATCTCAGTGAAAATGTGGCATGGACGGAAATCTCATGCACTACGAGCGGGAGTATGAATTGGTCAGTTCTGAGAACTGTTTGGCAGTACCTACTAAAGCAGAATGTATGAATATCCTATGGGCCAGCAATTTCATTCTTAGAAATCCATACACTTTTCGCCATCAATATGGAAAAGAATGTGTTTGGCAGCACTATTTAGAATCACCTCAAATGGGAAACCACCCATATAGTCATCAGCATAGACTGAATAAGAAAACACTGAGAAAGTCTTGACAAAGGAAACGTTTTTTGGACTAGGTATTGAACGATGAATATCTAGTTTATCCTTGGTTTGATCTGAGTTTGCTTTGCATCCTTGCATTTCATCCTTGGTTTGATCTGAGTTTGCTTCTGTTTACGTTAGCACGCTGCTTTAGCTTAACGTGTTAGCTTTAGCTTGACGTACCTCCCAGCACCTTGAATTTATCTCTGCATGTTTTTGGTTATTCATTGGTATATTGCCTAATGCTAATCCAGTGCCCAGCACAGAATAGATGCCTGTAGAACTTCATAGGCACATGCCCACTGAAAATAAATAAATAAATAAAATATAACAGCTTTTCAGACAGTGAAAGCGTTTCTTGCTATCTTTTTTTTTTCCCTTTGAGATTTATTCAAAGGGTCATTTAAAAACTTTCAAAAGAGATTTAATTACAAGAGACTATAACCGTTATGAGATGTCTCTAACACTTATGTGGGCTGAATGGATTTGGCTACTGAGAAAGCGTAAACGGATTTTGGAGATTGAGAATTGAAGGTCTCTGATCCCTTTATTAAAAAGCGTTGCTAACTGGTGCTAAGGGGCACCTGAGCCATCATTCCTGACTTCTGCTTACTTCTTCTAAAAAGACCAATGGAGGACCCTCCTCTCTTAAAACTTCTGTTATTATCCAAAGTTTGGCAAGAAAGCAAGCCTTCTGCAGAGGAGGGAATAGTACTGATTATTGCTTATTTAATAATAATACTGTAATAATAGAAAGCCTTGAGCGATCTCCTCTGGAGATGTGGAATTTATAACCCTGGCATTAAAATGCCATTTTAAGAAGAATCTTTGCATGGTATCTTGTGTCTAATTTGAGGGTATTATCACAAAAATAGGGAATAATGATATATATCTTGCAGCTGGTTGAGCTCGTATTCTCAGGCTTCTAAGTCTCTTTACCTACCCTTCTCTCTGATATGGCAGGTAAAATCAATGTTCTTGCACCTTGATAATGCATTTCAAGAGTTCACATGAAGAGGAAGACCCTTTTTTATTCTCTTTTTCCACTCGGAATGGAAAGCAGACCCAACCTTAACCTGGAGCGCAAGAGAAGCTTGGATCCTTGTTTGTTTCTGGGGTTCTTGCCTTGGCATGTAACTCTGGGCAAACAAATAAATCTTAGTGATCTAGTTACTAAATATGCATTAAAAAGATACTGTAATAAAGAGTTTGAATCCATTTTTGATGTTTTCTGATAACATTCAAGACCACTGCCTCCCTTCCCCTTTTGTCCACATCCAGACAAAATGAGAAGAATGCGTGGGTGCACCTTCCTTTGCCTGCAATGAGTGGTTATAACTATGCAAATCCCAGCCTGGGTTCAGGAATCTTCCTCCCAGCCTCATGCTCTAACTACTATTACAGCTGAGTCATCTTTCCCTGTTTCCTCAGGTCATTTTTGTACCAGCTTGGGAGCCTGCCCTGCTCTCCCCAGAAAGCCTCACTATGTGAGTAACAAACCTTTTCATGCATTTTTGATGCACGTGGTATGTTATCAGTCTTGGCTTTTAAAGCAAATTTTAGGTGTGTGTTTTGGGGGTCCATCCCACTTCTGTGAGATGACTACAAACAGATGTTAAGTCACAGCCTTCAGCAATACCATGGTAGAGCTCAATATCATTTTGTGGAACAAGCAGAACTTTACTTCTTTGTTCAAAATAATGCATTCACCCATCAATATTTGAATAACTTGGCTTTTTTGAATATACTTTCCATAACAATATATTTTGTTTACTGCTGTTTATCTTGATGCTTTCTACATGGAAGTTTTCTGCACAGCCTGAAGTGATTCTCTCTTCTATGAATAGCCATGGCATTTTCTGTGTCACTCTCTTAAACATCTTATTTCATGATTCTTTATACTACAGTTATGTGAGTACATTGCAGAGCTTTGGGGGCTGGGGTTGTCTCCTCATCTTGCAATATTACCTTACAAAATCCATGTTCATGGAATGTGTGAATGAATACATTTTGGGGGCCAACAGCAAAGACGTGATGGAAATACAACCCTGTTCATTTTGCATCAAGTGTTTATTGAGCATACATTTATGAGGGTCAGAGAGGCTGCGCCTTGCTCTGCCACTGTCCCATAGACCTAGTGTACAAAACACACGTATTCTTATTCATTAATACTCAACAAAAGATAGAATGAGCCCTGAATATCGCACAACCAAGTGTCATAGGAAAATAGCTAAAATACTAGCTCCAGAACTATTTATATGTGCCAGCCAGTTTTCCAAGTGCATTGCCTGCAATAATTTCAATGACTATCGCAGCAACACAATAAGGTATATACTACTTTTACCACTTTGTGCACATCTGAAAACTGAGGATCAGTGAGGCTAAGGAAACTCTTAAGGATATATGTTGGTAAGCTGAGAGGCCAGGCATGTGAACCCAGGTGTTCTGATTATAGACTTCATGCATGCTCTTAGTGGCTGCACTATTCCGCTCTATATGAGGTGTGGAAGACAGAGTCTAAGATGGTCCCCAATGATCTGCAGGCTTGATGTTCACACCCTTGTGTAATTCCAATCCCTTGTCCGTCAGCAGGAACTGAGACATGCTGCTAACAAATAGAATACAGCAGGAGATGCGATGCCGCCTTTGTGCTTATGTTACATAAGCTTGTAACGTCTGTATCACTAGGCGTGTCTCTCTCTCGCTGGCTTGGAAGGAGTGAGCTGCCGTATTGCAGAAACCCACACTGGCAGGAAGCTGTGGGCCATCTTCAGCCAACAGCCACCAAGAAACTGAGGTCCTCAGTCTTATAATTCACATGGAATTGAGTTCTGCCAACAAGCACCGAAGCTTGGAAGTGAATCCTTCCTCAATCAAGCCTCAAACAAGACCACAGCCCTGGGTGACACCTTGATTGCAGCCTTGTGAGATCCAGAAGCAGAAAATCCAGCCAAGCCATGCCCATATTCCTGATTCACGGAAATCACAAGGGAATAAATGTGTGCTGGTTGCAGCCACTGAGTTTCTGGTAATTTGTTGCACAGATGTAGGTAAGTAATGCACATGTGCTAGAATGTTTAGAGAGAGAAAACTAAAGAACACCTTGATTCTCAGAGCCTTTTATCACTGGCAGCTTCTTTGTTGATCACTTTTCTTGTTTACCTAAACTCTCTTAATTATAACAAGGGGTGCTTGTGACATGCAAAGAATTTCTACCTTTAGCACTCAATGATTTGTTTGGGGAGAGACCTAGGAGTCTGGAGTTTCGGCAAAACCCTCATGGTATTCTTTTACTCAGGTGAAGTTGAGAAGCACTACCATATATTTAAGCAGTGGATCTTGACCTTGGTTGTATTTTAGACTGTCATAAAATCTGGAGTGCCTTGTCTAAGGTAAAGCCTGGGGATTGGGATTTTTCTTTTTTTTAGATGTTTCTCAGCTAATTTGAATGTGCAGCCACATTTGAGAACTGCTGACTTACAGCAGGCCCAAGCAAGTGGATAGGAAATGTCAAGGACACCATTAAGTGTCCGTGTTTGTTATCTAATGGGAAAGGGGGATACAGATTATTCATGTTCTCACAAGTATGCTACTTTGCTGTAAGACAAAGCAGATTGTCAGCTCATCTTTCAAGTCTACTTTATGCTAAAGTGACTGATTTTAAAATGTTCCAGAAGGTAAATGTCACTGCACAGTGTTTGCTCATAAGATGTTTTGAGTATCTAAGTGAATAGAAGCTGTCAATGAAAGGAACGGCAGAATTTTGTTTATAATATCTGGATTCTTCTAGAAACTTGGGTAGAGTACGTAAAGAGCACACAGCCAAATGATGTTGGCTACATCATGTGTGGGGTCAAATTCAAAATAAAAATGTAGTGCCCTTGTTCAAAAAGCAGGGGAAAAGTGCCATGGAGTGAAAAAATATGCAAGGTCTGCTCCTTTCTTTATAGTCCCTCACTTGACTTGTCATGGTGTTTAGTATTTGCTATTTAATGTTGTTCTAAGAAGAGGAAAATTAAAGTTTTAAACTTTTTTTAATTTTTAGTTTTAGTTTTTATTGAATCATAATTGATTATACATATTTGGGGGGCTCAATGTTGACATCTGTTGATCAAATCAATATTACTAGTATGTATATTGTTACAAATTGTACTTATTCTTTATGTCCCTTGTCCAATCTCTCCTCCTCTGCCACCCCCTTCCCCCCTCTAATTACCCTAGATTTCTTCTCTCCCTCTGAAAGAGCAATGGTTCCTCTGTTGATTGGTTGCCTAGATGATCTGTCCAATGCTGAGAGGTGTGTTCAGGTCCCCTCAATATTATCATAGAGCAGATGCTTCTTCTGTCACTCTGGAATGGGCTTTGTGGAGAGAGACATCCTCTTCTTTTCTTTGGTCTCTGCTGGTGACTCTCCTTGTGTCAATGCACTCCAGTGGCTGGTGGACAATCTGCATGGTGGTTGTGGCATCTAGCCACTTTCATGGCAGCTGTGGTTACTTTGGTGGCTGTGGTGGGCCACCCACATGGAGGTGATGTTTTTGGCATGCTCCTTACTGCTGGCAGTGTGCCTGGTTGTGGGTGGGTCCAGTCCCTGGCTCTGAGCCTCAGGAGTATGGGCAGGCCCCGAAGCACTGGCGGTGTGCCTTGTTATGGGAGGAGGGTCTGGTCCTCAGTTCTATCCCTGGACCTGAACTAATTTTTTGTCCTTTGCTTATTTCTAAAATGGGGGAACTTCCTATGGGAACCAGCACTTGAGCTGTGGTTGAGCTAAATTGCTACTTTGCTGCTGTTTCCCTGGGGAAGGGTTTTTGTGCAGCTCAGGGTTTAATGGTTGACCTTACAGGTACTTATGGATCTCCAGAGACCCAGTGCACATGGGTTGTGTAGAAACTCTGATCTGGGCCTGAGTCTTTTCATCAAACTGCACCCCATGCAATTCTGTATTCCTGACCAGTCTCCTTTGAGTGGTCCTGTGCTGATTGAGGGGCAGGTCAGCTGTCCTTGCTGTGTCCCAGTGTTCTCCCAGTGGGCCCGTCTCCCCCACCACCCATGCTCCAAACATTTCCCATGAGATGGGCCCTGTGCCAGTCCCTGAGGATGACTCACTGGCCTCTGAATGGCTCCTTTTTTTTCATTTGTTGTGGCTCATCACTCCTGTGTGGGTCCACAGGAGCCCTATCAGTAGTCTTGCTGTCCTGGAGGCCTCCAAGGCCCTTTTCTCCCCTGCCACCTCCAAGCAACTTACATAGGAAGGGCTCAGCTGCAGCTTCTGCCAGCTCCTGCTCCATGCGCTCAGCAGCTGCAGCCTTAAAGCAGCCATGACACAAAACACTCTGAGTGTTTTTTTCTTTCTCTCTTCATGGCTTCTCCCACCTTCATGAACTCCTTAGGTCTCTCCTCCTCTTCCCCTTAGCTCTAGCAGCCCAAGCTTGGCCATTGTTGCTTTTTTTATAGTTGTGAATTGGTTGGTTTGTGGGAGAGAGTGATGCTGGGGACTGTCTATTCTGCCATCTTATCAATGTTCTAAAATTTTAAATTATTAGCATGAGTATTACCATCTGTCTTTATGTGACATAGTGCAAATAGAAGAGCACTTCACTTGTATATGGAATCACTGAAATTACCCAATTTATGTTTTGCAGTGTGTACATGTGCATGTATTTTGTTCTTACCAGAACAGCGGAAACACTGCACAAAACAAAATATACTGTTTCTATGTTGCTTCTTTCTCTGTGCACATTCTACTGACACTCTTTACCAATGGCTACTAATGAGTAAGGAAGCACTAAATGGAAAAGGAGTTATGGATTACCTTTATTTGTCAATTCTTCTATGCCATCATGTTTCAGCCTAAGTGTGGAAGTAACACAGAAAAAGATAGAATAGGGTTCGTTTGTTGTCCATGTCTCTTAGAATGCCTACGTCTTATTTCTGTATTTGAAGCAAGTTATGGTTCCAATGGAAAGCATGGTTCTGCAGGGCTGTTAGCACTTCTGATTGCTCAGTCGTAGGTGTACTATGCTGACCTTGTCTTCCCTCTGAGACTCACCGATCTCCCAGGCATTGAAGGGCAACCAGAACTCTGTGTTCATGGGGCACTACATATGCTGTCTGTGAATAGGTCAGTGAGGAACAGTGAACTTTGATATTGTATGGATTTCCTCTTCTCATATGCACATCCCCTTGCCCCATTGGATTTCACTTACAAGACACGTGTTTATAAAGAAAATTATCAAGAATTTTAATGATGACACCAGAGCATTAAACAAAGCACAGGGTCCTTGAGGTTGTAGTAGGAAACCAGAATATGCCATCCCAATTAAGACTATAGGAGACCAGAGTATACCACCCCAAAATATTACCGTGAGAAACCATAGTACATCACCCCCAAATATGACTTTTGGATACCAGAATACACCACCCCAAAATATGACTGTAGGAGATCAGAATATACCAAAATATGACCATAGGAGCCATCCCAAATATGCTTCTTTGGCATATAAAATATTTTGAGCTGATTATTTTGAGAAACAGCATACACAGGAGAAGCTCTGAAAACAGAGTAGAAGTAAAGGTGAATTTATATTTATTGAGAAAATCTCCATTTTTAAGGGTGTGTCTTGCCTCTCTCTCTCTCTGTACCAGGCAGACAAGGACTCTAAATCACAAGAGACTCTTATCAATGGAGAAGGCGACCACTTAATTCTGCATAACAAACCCTACCATTGTTTGTTATACTTTTCCTGGGCACCTACCCATAATTTACCTACCCCCACATCCTTTTTCCTTTGATTTAGCTGCAGATGGTATTTGAGTACAAGTTCTAGCCACCTTCCAGGTTTATTCACTTCCGAGTTTCTCCCATGAATTTATGAGATATATACGTGTTAATAACTTGTCTGTTTTTCTCTTCTTCATCTGCCTTTTGTTACAGGGGCCCCAATTAAGAACCTAGAAGGACAGAAGAAAAGATTTTTTTTTCTCCCCTACACTGCACAGGCCTCACACTCCTAAAACCAGTCCTGGCTCTGGGGATAGCTACAACAAGAACCAGAAAACAAAGGGAAACAATGGAAACCACTGACAACATTGGCATCAGTAAATAAAAAGGTCTTCGTTGACTTTGTGACTCCAAAATACTAATGAGATTGGTTTCTTGATCCTTCTTGTGAATTTCCAGTAAGCTGGTGGCCACTTGTGAGCCTCTGACCCTACTTCTCATCAGAGACATTTGCTGTTATGATTATGATGTGCACGTTGAATCCATGCATATTTGTAGCAAGATGGAAAGTGTTTTATGTGATGGTGGATGGTAAGTGAAACATATACTCTGATTTTAATTCTCTGAGTATAGCTCTCGGGACCTGAATCTGGAGAATAATGTGTTGGATAAGAGAGACTGCTGTAAATACTGTGCTCATTAAGTCATAAGTCAATCCATAAGTTTTGATTCTTCCTGCTTCCTCCTTTTGTCAAACACTTCTGAAGACAATTCCTAAATTAGTATCCTTGTAGCCTCACAGCATTGCAGCAGATAGGTTAACTTTCTCAGAGGGTACATTAGGTGTATCTCTTTTGACATCCTCTCAGAAGCTCAGAAAAGTTGTCTACACAGATATTGCTCGTATAACTTAACACTCAGCGGACATCCCTCACACTGAAAAGGAAGACTTCCAGAGCCAGGGAACGGGCTGGTTACTTTGGAAATGACTTCAACTGCAGTTGGAAGACTCAAGAGGAATGTTTTGTTTTTCTCCCTATCCAGTTAGATTGTCAAAGACAGTCTCAGCACTTACCACGACTGAATTCATTTTGGACAACATGAGCAATGACAGAATCTGTGAGAGAGGTGTTCAGACTCCTGAGAGCTGACCCTCTAAGAGCTATGTTGACCCACCGGGTGCTGTAAGGGCAAAAAAAAAAAAAAAACCACCCAGAAAATGAAAGCATTAGTTCTCTCTGTAAAAAATAAAGGAACGGTTAGACTGTGGTCCCGATAACACCAAGGTCCAGAGTTTGATCCCTGTACCAGCCAGCCACCAAAATAAATAAATAAATAGATAGATAGATAGATAGATAGATAGATAGATAGATAAATTAATTAAAAAAAATAAGGGTAGGGCTGGCCAGTTAGCTCAGCTGATAACACAATGATCCAAGGTTCTATTCCTGTACTGACCAGCTGCCAAAAATAAATAACAAATAAATAAAATAAGATGAAATAAGAGAAGAGACATCTCCCCTCTTTTCTTAGAACATTTACTTTTGAAAACGTGTTAAGTTCTTTCAAGTGTAAATATAAATACCTTTGAAATATGTATAAATCTTTTCAAAAGCAAAAAAAGCCTTTCACTAGCCATAGGATCCGGGAATATCTTTCTCAAGGACCCTTGTGTCATCTCTTTGAAATGTAACTGTTTAAAGGAGATAGCACCTCCAGTTCCCAGTCTCTGTAGGAGCACAGGGCCCTAACTTCAGCAGGGCATGCCTCCCAGTTGCAAAACTACCTGTATCATAAACATAAGTGTTTATTTTTCTTTTGTATAGAACAAATTATTTAACACAGAAGGTCATCCCAGTTACCTGGTAAATTTAGGATGAACTAATTGTAACAAATGCTGTCAAATCCTCTTCCTTGAGGACTAGTTATGGTTCATCTTGTGCACATGTACATACTGGGTTGTGCATGCTTGACTGTAGAAAGGGTGAGATTTCTTTCCTTCCTTGCAATCTCTTAGTATATTGCTGTGATGAGAATCACATTCTGATTTAATGCTTATTTGATCATGAAATTGTTTTCTTCCTCTACTTCCTTTGTGAATAGTTTTTCTGGTCCTCCCCACCTGTCTTTGAGTCTGGGCCAAAACCAAGTGCTGGTGGTTGACTCCCTTGCTAGAGCAGTCTTAGTCCTAGGGCTAAGAAGCTTAAACTTACCACTAAACTTTTTATTTAAATAATGATCGTATTTCCCTAAGGCTTGGATTCTTTATTATTCAGCTTTCTTGCACATGACAATGAAGGTATGTTCTAAGAATCAATTATGGGGCTGTGAAAAGCAAACAAAGTTCTTTTCCTTAGATATGGTCTTAAAGAACAATGTTGACCTACTCCCAGGGACTTTGCAATATATGCATAAATGTATGTGTGCCTGCTTTTTTGCATGCATGGATTTAGGTGTGTAGAAAAAACATTAACTATCCAAGCTGTAAAAGCAAGGGAGGGATGGGAAGCTTGCCAGTGTCTTACACTGGATAAAGAAATAATCAGCAGTCTTCCCTTGCCTTCTAACCTGCAGAGTCCTGCCAATTCTGAGAGCATCATTTTTTTTTTGTTTGTTTGTTTGTTTCCTGCAATATTCCCTTGCACAATGCATCATTCCAGAGGTTCTGCCTGATTTGGGCATATCTATACTGCTCCACACAGAGACTGAAATGGATCTTCTGTCAGGCTCTGCTGTGCAGATGCATTTGCCTGTAGCTATGGATATGCTTGCCCGCAACAGGAAGCACTGAAGCAACCATGGTGGGGAAAACACCACAGGAATTATCACATTAACTCACCCCATTTTATGCAAATGCTTTCAACCTTTAAAATACTGAAGCTAAGCCTTAAGACCCAATGCTCCCTCTAGCATCCTGATGCTAGAGTAAATTTGGTTAAAGGCAAACTCATTTTGAGGTTACAATAATAATAATAATAATAATAATAATAATAATAATAATAATAATAATAATAATAATAATAATAATAATAATAATAAAACAGTTAACAGTCTGCAAGCTGTGGCTTTTTCATGGACTTAACTGTCTTTTATTGCCTGTCTTTACAAATCCAAGCTTGCTGGCAGATGGGCTCATTTGGTTAGAGTGTGGTATTATAACACCGAGATCAAAGGATTGGGATCCCTATACTGGCCAGCCACCAATGAGGAAGAAAGGAAGGAAGGGAAATATCAGAAAACTTTTTCATTTGTATTTTTGTTCTACCAGTGGGTTTTGTTCTTGTGTATTCATGGTAGTGATTTATCACTTTTTGGATTCCAGATGCAGGACTTCCTTGAGGATTTCTTCTTAAGCTGGTCATATGATAGTGAACTCCTACAGTTTTTGTTTGTCTGGAAACTACACAATTCCCCCCTCATTTCTGAAGGATAGCCATGCTAGGTATAGTATTCTTGGCTGGCAGTTTTTTCTTCCAGTATTTTGAATACATCATTCCATTTTCTTTTGACCTACAGGGTTTCTGTTGAGATGTCTGCTGTTAGTCTGATAGGAGTTCCCTTGTAGGTGATTTGACACTTTTCTCTTTCTTGTTTTTTTTAAGATTCTCTCTTCATGTTTGAGCTTTGCCAGTGTGACCATAGTGTGTCTTCGAGAGGATCTTTTTAGGTTGAAGCTGTTTGGTGATCTTTGAGCCCCCTGGATCTGAAGGTCTATGTCTTTCCCTATACCTGGGAAGTTTTCTGATATTATTTCATTGAATAGGTTTTTCATGCCTTTTCCTTTCTCCTCCCCTTCTGGAACACCCATGATTTGAATGTTTGTGTACTTAAGGCGGTCTGCTAACTCTCTTAGATTTTCTTCATTTTTAAAAAACTCTTTTTTCCTTTTTTTTTTTTTTTTGTCTGCTTGGGTTTTTTCAAAAATACTGTCTTCAAGATCAGAAATTCTTTCTTCTGCTTGGACTAGCTTGCTGCTTAAGTTGTCAGTTGTGTTTTTTATTTCATTGAGTGAATCTTTCAGTTCTATGAGTTCTGCAACATTCTTCTGTAAGGTATTAATTTCTTTGTAAATTTCTTCCTTCATATACTGGGTTTTTTTTCCCGCCTCATTTCATTATGTTGTCTAACTGAGTCTTCTTGTATCTCAGTGAGTTCCCTTAAGATTGTTACTTGGAATTCCTATTCATTCATTTCAAGGGTTTCCTGCTCTACAGAGTCTGGTATTTGAGAATTATTGTATTCGTTTGGTGGTGTCATATTTTATTGGATTTTTGTATGTTTAATATCTCTATGTTGATGTCTGGTCATATGGTAAAGCAGTTGCTTCTTCTGTTACTCTGGGCTTTGAGGAGAGAGATGCCCTTTTCTTTTTCTGTTTTGACTGGTGACTTTCCTAGTGTCAATGAAGTTGAATATCTGATGGGCCACCTGCACAGTGGCTGTGGTTACTTCCATGGTGTTGAGCTATATTTGCAGCAGCCATGGGTGTGGCAGTGGCTGTGGTGGGCCACCAATATGAAAGGGGTGTATTTGGCATGCTTTTTTGCCTGCTTCTATGCAGGGGGTGCTGCCCTTGGCTCCTGCCTTGGACCCCAGGTGTGCTTTGCTTCTTGCTTGCTTCTGGGAAGAGGGAGCTGCCTGTTTGTGAATGTTGGCTTTGTGCAAGAGCTTTAAACTGCACTTTCATTTTCAGGACTTATGTCTTCAGTACAGAGGCTCTTAAATGAGAGACTCATAGCAGCCAGGATTTATTTGGAAAACTACTTTAGGGCATAAACTTGTTTTCTCTCATAGTATCTGATTCTTAGTTAATCACCAGATCATATTTGCTGAAAAGAATACTTATATTTTATCTGTCATCTTCGAGGTTCTATACCTGGAAGAATTGTTGCAACATCTAGTCTGTCATAATGCTAAAAATGGAGCCTCTAGACTTTAAATCTTTTTCTTTAATTCATGTTCCTAAAATTCATAGTCAACAGAGCATCATGCAGTTAATAATTTCTTCCCTATAATTTCTACTTTTTTCTTCAACACTGGAAAATAAAATAAAAAGAAGTAGTTGTAACAAAAGTCAAAGAAGGATATTTATAAAACTGAAGAAAAATTTACTGCCGGAATTTGCCTCTCTAAGGAAGCTTACTTGGCTTTAAATTTACTAATGCATATGACGAAAAAAAAAAATCCTTTTCTCTCACCTGTGCAATTAAAGTTAAGCAGAAAAGACTTTGTAAAATTATTTGTGTAAAAAGAGCTATACATATCTAAGAAATTAAAATTTATAGAGCCTTCTGACTGAAAAATTTCATTGCAACTACTCAGGGATACACATAACAAGTTATTTTTAATTTAGTGTTTTACAAAAATTCAGCAACAACACTCTTTAAGTAAGATAAGAATATCTTTGTAGCCTACTGGTTCCTTCTCTGTGTTCCAATAATAGTGATGATTAATCCAATAGCTCAGAACATTACCTCTTCAATGAGTAATATCAGTGCTATAAATCATATTTTCATATTTTTAGTTTCCATTCACTAACTCTTCAAATATTTCTAGCTTAATATAAGTCCTTTCTCTGTATTTCTTTAAGCTTTTCATTTCAATGTTTGCCAAGGTTTGTATAACTTGAAAAATGTTAGAGAAGATGATTTGGGGTATAATGGCATCATTAGCAATGTGGACATACAAACTTTTATGTTGTTCTATTTCCTCCCTCCCTCCCGTCTTCCTTCCCTCCTTTTCTCCTTCCTTCTTTTATTCCTTCCTTCCTTTCTTCTTTCCTTTTTTCCATCCTTCCTTTTTGCATCAATAGAGGATAAGGCCCAGTCACTGGGTAGCTCTAAATCCATGGTGGTTTTGGTGCCATGTTAAGTAGCCTAAGGCTTCCATCCAGCCTGGTCAACACCTATTCATTTGGCTTTGTTTCATGGCTAAGCATCCTTCTAAATCTTGGTTAGCTAACTCAGTCTTCTGTTTCATGGGCTTTAAACTGCTTTTGGTGTTGTATGAGTACACTGATGAAAGAAAATGGCAGCAGTCTGGTCTAGGCACCCAAAATGGAGTTGGGAGTCCATTTCAGCTTGAACTGCAGGCACGTCTCATCCAAAGTCATCCTGAACTTTTGAACTCTTGTAATCAATCACATTCCACCCTGAACGTTTAAACTTTCACAGTCAACCACAAGGGTCACAACTTTCTGGAAGAAGAATGACCAACACGTCTGTTGACCACCTGGTGACTGTTATTCCACATACCTCCTCTTAAACTAAAAATTTCTGGCTGCGGATCATCACACAGGCTGTTATAGCCAGTCCCTTACTGTCAACACTAGTTAAAGGTTCTGGCACCACCTATAATGTTTCACAGGCAACTTTTGTAACCACCCCCTTTTACAATTTTTCTTTTTTCCTTTATAAGCCCAAACTTCTTTGTTTTTCTGTAGTACTTCCCAAGGTAACCTGAAGAGTGTCCCAGACCACAGTTACTTATATTTGGCTCAGATACACTCTTTGTTGTTTAAGCCATGCCTCAGTTTCTTTTCAGGTCCACAACACAATGGGTACAAATAAATCCTTCCTAGGGCACATGCCAACATGACCCACATATTGCAACTGGCATAAACACAGGAGCATGCACTGTCTGCAAATATACACATGGCACATAGTAGGGTCTTAAATAAATATTTGTGCAGTAGATAGATGTGATATTGAATAGCCATGGATTCCAGGTCCTCACATAATTGATTTTTGCCTCCTCACTTGAGAAAAGAGAGGTCACTTCTCCATGCCTGGTGTGTCCTTCCAATGGTTGATGTAGTACTTGTAGCTCCTCTTACCTGTTAGTTACTTCCTGTCCCCCATGAGGAGTGGAATGACTTACCTGAGTTGTAAGAAGAAACAGACTATGTTTCTTCCAGACCTTTCCCTTTCTCCTGGGAGTCAGCAGCCCATAGAGAACAGCTATTCTGAACATAGAGAACTCCTATTTTTTTCTGTCTTTCAATACTGTGAGTCTTCAGAGGGCAGTCTTAGTAGGGAAGCCTACTCTGTCCAATGCCAGCTGGGATTGAGTGAAAGAGAATGAATTTGGGGTCCGTACTAGATTGCCTCCAGACAAAAACCACGTTCTTCAATATCTGCCATATCAACCATCAAGGTGACATTTTGATCTCCATAAACCCTATTTTTTTCTTAACTAGCTCAGAACTTTTCAGTGCTGTTTCTTGAGTCCCACTGACCGTCAAAGAAGTGGTTTGATTTCATGTGATGTCTTAAGAATCTTCTAGTAGGTACACTGAAAGCAGAACAGCAGTCCAATTTTTATCCACAAAATATATGTGTATACACACAATGCAAAGTTACACATTTGTGTGTGTGCACACATGAGCAATGGGTATTAGTGTATTCCAACTCTACATTTCCAGTGCTTATAATATGAGGGCTGTCTAATAAAACAATTATTGATACTGTGCCAGACATGAAACTCTCATTCATAACTTATTTACAATGGGAGTTCTTTGCTTCTTTTTTCTTCCATGTAAAATAGTCCTGCAAACCATAACCTTGAAGCTGCTTTCTTTCTTTTTATTCTGTTACATTTATTATGCATGAGTCACATCTTTAAGATTCAAGAAGCCTTAGAGTTAAGAGTAAATTACATAAACTTTCATGAGTGACAAAAAGCATTGCGTGTGTCGGTCAAAATGTCAGTTATCTAAATAAAACATGACACTCAAATTATGTTTACATAGAGGGTCATAAGCCAACAGCTCAGGATGGAAACACAATTTGTTTAATAGAATGGACTGTGATTATGAATAAACTATATAATCTGCAGCTCCATGCTGTTTTGGTTGAAGTAGTTTTCTGGAAATGTTTAAAATTAGACAAGTGTGTGTTCACAAATATCAAATTGTTATAACTCTGAGATATTTAGTATCAGGTTAAATAATTCTATGACTGTTGATGAGATTTGTAGATGTTAATTATTAAATAATTTGATTTCTCTGCCTAATATCTGAGAGTTAACTGACCTTCTTAATAAGACTCCTGAAAATAATTTGCACAGACTTTCTTACAGGGCAGAAAGTTAATTGCTTTCTCTCTTTTGAAAATCTCTCTTCTGCATTATTTCACTCTATGAATGTTCTCCAAGTCTGGATTCACTTACTTAAAATGACCTTGTAAAGAAAAAGAGACAACAGAATACTGAAGGAGCTTGCAATGATAATCTCCACATCTCAAATCACAGGTGTGGAAATAAATTCCTGGAAGCTGAATTCTTAGTGAAACCCTTAACCCTTTGAAATTTATACTCATGAAGAGATATAGTGCTAACAAGGACTCAGAAAGAAATGGTGCCTTAGGTTTCATTGAGATGTTACTTTTCAACATTACTATGACAATCAAATTTCCAGTCATGACCAGCTTAAAGTGATATAAAATTATTTTTTAACTGCTAAGAACACATCTAATTGAGCAGAAGTGGAGCAAAACCCAAGGACAGTTCATTGGCTCTCATCCAGAGCTCCACTTAAGACATGGGTAGTCTCAGACACACATCATTTGCCTTGAGGAAATGAAGTGGCTTAATTATTTTCACTAAATAAATAGTGTCTGGCCAAGAGTTATACATAATGACTTCCTGCATAATATTGAATAGCTTTTCCCAGAGAATTGCAGGTAAGAGAATGACAATATTTACCTATATCTGTCTATCTATCTGTCATCCTTCTATCACTTATCTGTCTTTAATAACAGAAAATTTCAGACACTGTTGATTTTTTTGTGCCCTTTCCCCACTCAATCTCATACCATCTTCTCCCTCCAACCCCCCAAAATCTGGACCTTCAATTTTATATTTATTTTTTGCATAGATGTTTGAAAGTTGTTGCTATGGGTTAGGTGTTCAGAAACCATATGTAGACTTAATTTGCATGATTGAAAAATTTACACAATTGCTGTCATAGTGTGCATGATCTTCTGGTACTTACCATTTCCCCTGCTCCCAATCTGGGTTAGAGATTTTTGCATGTTAGTATACATCTGTTCGATTCATCTGATCTGCTCTACAAGTCTTTCATCATGTGGATATACAACTCTGATTTTGTCTCTCTGTTGATGGAAAAGTTGGCTGTTTCCCTGCTGTTATAGGAAATGCCTCAAGGAATGTTTCTAGACATGTGATTTTTAAACAGATATGAAGGCTTCTTTAACATATATAATTAGAAATAAAATTGCTTTCTCAGAGGACAGATCCATTTTTGTATTCTCAATGTGAGTTTTAAACCAATTTACACGTCGGACAATTGAAATGGGAAGACTTTAGTCTTAGCTGACCTGGTTGCTGTGAAATAATACCTTATTGTGGTTTTAATTTCCATTCATCTGTTACTGGTGCATTCAAATATATTTTCATATGTTTATTAAACAATTTACATGTTCTCTTCTGAGAATTTCCTGTTCATATTCTTTGACCAATTTTCTTCTAACAGATTTATAGAAATTTACACACACACACACACACGTATATGTATTATCAATACAAAAATCTTTTAGATTATATATATTTATGTACATATATAATTGATATAAAGCCTTTGTCAGTTATATGCACAAAACCCCAATATCAATGGTGGGTTGTATTTCTGTGTTTTGTTTATTATTGGTTGTTAAAATTGTGACCGATGAATTTATTTTATAATTTTTAAGGTTATCAAAATATCAATAACTGCCTTCTCAATCTGTCTTCTTTATGTCTGGTTAAGAAAACTTTTACTTCTCGAAGTCATAACATTTTAATCTACTTTTTTTTAGAAGCTTAAAAGTTGCTTTTCGCATTCAAGCACAATGCATTGCATTTTCTTTCAAAATAGCATTCTTTTAAAATCATCTGGCTCTGAGCTCTAATAGTTTATCCAGTCAGATATTTAAGATGCAAGAAGTGTCATCATAGTTGAAGAATAGAAGATAAAGTGTACATAACACGCTCAGGCTTAATCGCTAATTAAAACCATTGTAATCCGAAAGTATCTTTAACAACCTGAAGAGGAGCAGGCACAGACGTGAAACAGTCACCTTTGCTGAAATCGTGTTGATATCAGCACTTGTCGCTATGCAAGCAATTAGAATTTTACAGCAGTGTGTATTTGAACTAACTCCTAATGCAAATCCCTCCTGTCTAAGTGTTGAGGATGTATATGCAGATGCCTAACTGGGATCTTTCTTAAACCATTTTCCTCTAACTCCAACAAAAGTTACCATGTGATAATATATGTGTTCCTTCCTAGGCATATCCTAACTGGGCAAGGTGAACTGAACTGTATGAAAGGCCCCCTGAATAAGCTCCATTTCTTATGGCTATTATGTAAATTGACATTTTGTGTAATAAATTATTCTGTATCATTATTCTGAATCAGTTTACTGGGGCCTGATCAATGCCAGGTAAATAGATAAAGATTGTATTTTTGAGCCGGTTCAGACTGTATTGATCTGAAACGAGAGGTGGTGGTATTAATCAATGAATGCTCTGTCCTTTTTTGCCATCTCAATAACTCAGCAGAACCAGATGTAAGTGTCATGTGGTTAAGGGGAGCGTGAGTTAGTTAAGTGCCCAGATAATTCTTATAATGCCTTGTTAGTTGTGCACATTACCCATGATAGTTAATTTTATGTGTCAACTTCGCCAGATCAGAGGATGCTGGGATATTTGATTAAACATGATTTCTGGGTGTGTCTGGAAGAGTGTTTCTGAATGAGATTAGCATTTGAATAAATAGACTAAGTAAAATAGATTGTCCTCTCCAAAGCAGGTGGGCATCACCCAATCCTTTGAGGGCCAGAATAGAACAAAAGGCAGAGGAAGGAAAGAATTACTCCCTTTTATTTTTCTGCTTCGCTGCTTGAGCTTGGACATCACAACTCAACTTCTGCCTCAAACTGGGACTTACATCATCAGCTGCCCTGGTTTTCAGGCCTTCAAACTCAGACTGAATTACAGCACCTGCTTTCCTGGGTCTCCAGCTTGCAGGTGGAAGATCATGGGATTTAGCCTCCAAAATTAGATGAGCCAACTCCTCATTATCCCCCCCCCCCAGTTGGAGAACCAATCTCCTATTGATTCCTTTTCTCTGTAGAGCCTTGACTAACACATTACCTGACCCATGGGATCTGAAAAATCGGAGAAAATGTAAAAAATGACAGACCTACTTGTTCGACACATATCCTTTAGTTCTCATAAGACAGATGCTCAGTGCATGGACTGAAGACCTTCAGTGTAAGGTTATGGTGTTCTAGCTAGGTTGGCAAGGACCCCTAGAAGCTGCAGGTGAAGAAAATCTGATAACCAGCACAGTGCCCACTACAGCTTAGAGACTTAGATCAGAGTCCTAAAAGGCAGATCCTGGACTAGGGTTCTTGGGATCTCAGACTGGGAAATCCAGCAAGAAAGTGAGGAAGCAGGACAGGAAAAGGAGTGTGTTCATCCATTTCTGTGGCATGTAACAGAACCACGGAGCTACATATTTTGTAAGAAAACAAAATTTATCACTTGCAGTTTCTGAGGCTAGGAAGTCCAAAGTCCAATGAATATATCTGGTGGTGGCAGCAGTGACCCAGGAGTCTCACATTCCAAGATTTTTGAAACAGGAGTGAACTTCTCATGTGCTCTTCTTTTAAAGCTCTTAGAGCCACACCTGCAAGTGCCATTTTTAATCCATTCACTACGGCACGGAGGCAAGGACAGCTGGATATTCATGTCTGTTCCCATCCAATCATTGGCTACTTCGGCTACAATTTGAGGTTTTGGTGGGTGAGAAGATGGAGGTGCAGAATGAGAAGAGATAGAAACTGCTGGGGTTTCTCTATGTAACACCAGTAACCCAAGGACAGCAGTTCCCCTGATAAAAGTGCTAGAACAAAGCATGCAAAAGATGAGTGGTTTGCCCACAGAACTGATAAAAGGAAACTTTTATCAGGGAGCTTGTCAGAGCAACAACAACCCTGGCTACAGTGGTCACTCTTTGTTGAACTGAAACCCATTTACCTATAGAATCAGCAAGATTCGATCTGTGGCATATTAAAAACTTTGAAAAAAAGAAAGAAAAAGAAATGCACCAGAAATCCAGCTCCATCTCAAATGTATCTTTTGTGAGGAAAATAATATTATCGTTGATGATTTTCTCAGCAATCATTCTCAAAGAAAATTGCCTAATCACAAAATGTCCTTTTAAGAACAGATTCTGCCAGCCACGTGTGGCTGATTCCCATCTGGAGTTTGCAGGAGGGAAATTGGTTGATCGGAGAAGACAGAGGGGACTTAATTTGGGGACAATTATTGAAGAGATTTATGTAGTGGCAGAAATGGTTATAGCTAGGCAAGCAGCCAGAAAAAACTGAATCAAAGGGTTTACAGTGTGATCAATACCCTGTGAACAGGTTGCCTGTGAGAAAACAACAATCCGTGAAGTGTGGTCCAAAAACACTTGACAGAGTTCAGATCTGAAAAGAATTCAGAGGTGCGAAATTTTTCCCTGATAAAAAGTTTTAATAAATGATTATTCAGTCATACTTTGATGGATTTTTACCTTTTTTTAAATTCTTTTTTTTTTTTTTTTTTACAAAACAGAAACTGTTCTATCAAGTGCTATTATATTTCTGTTCTAACAAGCACTATTGCATTTCTGGAGTTTCAGTACTTGTTTATTCTTTGTGAACATTTGATACTGTAGAGAAAGAGGTGGCAAATTACAGCTCATGGGCCAAATCCTGTCCTTCATCTGCTTTTGTAAATATAGTTTTATTGAAACACAATAATACCCATTCATTTGGGTATGGTCTCTGGCTGGTACGACAGCAGAGTTGAATACCTCTGATAGACAATATATGGCCCACAAAGCCTGAAATATTTACTATCTGGCTCTTTATAGAAGAAGTTTGCGGACCCCTACATTAGGGGATGAGTGAATGTCAAAACCTACAAATCGTCTTTCCCTCCTCATCTGCTTTATAGAAAAACCACAGGCCAAGGAGTAGAGCATTCAATATCCTGGGAGAGCATAAAAGGTCAGAGTTTATCTCAAGAAAGACAACATATTCTGCTGTCTAATATTTTCATTAGAGGTCTCTAAAATATATAGTGAAAAAAAAAGACTGAAAGGAAACACATTCAGCTCTAAACAATGATTTGTCTCTGGGTAGTAAAATAATAAATGAATTTTCTTTTACTCTTTATACATTTATATAGTCTCTGCATTTTAACAATAAGCATGTAAGTGTACCTTTAATAATAAAAACTAAAACTTGTTTTCCAAAAGAGTGCAAGGTTGTAAACATCTCAGGGAAGCATTCCTTCCGTTTAGTCAGTAGGCTGTGGGGTTGGATTTTGCACACAAGTCAACTTTTAATGAGCATCTCGACTGCTAAGAAAATTTTACATTTTTTCCCACAGGCATGACAATAATTTTCTGGATTAAATATTACCATTCTTACTTCAGAAGCCTTGAATAATTTTTTCAGCACCACTGTGCTTGCAAAGGAAGCAGTAAGAGTTGGATACACGGCTGATTTTAATGCTGGTGGTCTTTTCAGTGTATCAGATATAAAAAATGTATCAAGTACAAAATGGACTTGAATAAATAACTTAAATAATAATATGTCACCTGCACGACAAGAGCATGACAAGATGCTACATTTGGGCCACTGTATATTACCAGAAAAAAAAAATATGATATATATGTTACGTGCCCACATATGTATGTGTGGGCATATATATATGTTTCAGATAAAAATGCTAACAAATAAAAAAATCACAGAGTAATTAAAGGAATTTTAGAATGAAAATCTCCATTACAAATGTGTCTATTAGACAGGCATTAATATTTATAAGTAAATAATAAGAGGTTTTTTAATAGACATTTGATTGCAGGCTATATTTTCACAAGTTCTAGAGTTTGGTCAGGTGCATGCTTCACGTTTTCAAAATAGGACTGATAAAAAGCTTCTCTAGAACAGCAGTTCTATACTTTTCTTCTGTTCAAGGCTAGCTTTGTGAGATGTTATTACCTGCCCTCTGACAGATAGCTAAGTATATTTGGGAAATGCAGTTGACCTGACTTACTTTTGTGCCACAGGACCTTTCAGAGCCTTTATTAAATTACTGTTCTTTGTGAATACTCAGAAGAGGGTGCTAACCCACAGCTTTTCTAAAGATGCTATTTGGCAATGTCTGGAGACCTTTTCAGTTGTCACTCCAGAAGAAGTGGTGGAACTGGCTTCCAGTGGGTAGAGGACAGGTATGCTGCTAAACAACCTCAACAGGTGTTTTCCAGCCCCAAATGCCAAAGTTCAGAAGCCTTGGGTTAGTAAGGGAGGGGATTTGAAGCAGTTTCTACCTTTGTCTCACCCTTGAGGGATTTCACAGAAGCCCAGGGCTCTAAGAAGTACAGCCTAAGGGAATACAAAAAGTTGGGTGGGGGGAGGGGTGCTCTTGAGCCTAGGAGGTTTAGGAGTGTTGGGGGTCCAGAAAGTAATACCTTAAAGTGAAGGCCTCAGAAGCAGCCTCAAAGGCACCGTTTTCCTCTGCCCATGTCCTGCCCTCTTGTCTTTCAGCCTTATTCTCCCCCAAGGCAAGCCATAGAAACTAGAATCCCTCTTCCAAAAGGTGGGTCATAGGCATACTCTAATCTTTTCCCCCGTCTTTCTGTCTTGGAGGTGGCCATAAAGAAATTCCCTGACCTACCTTGTGTGATGGCAGATCATCTGATGGTAGACCCCCATTCCAGAAAGGGTCCTGCCCCATACTCTGGAGGAATGGATACTACACAGAAAGACCAAGAGGAGTCTGAGCAGACGAGCCTTGCTAGGTTACCCTGCTGGGTCTAAAGTTAGCATTATATCATGCCTTTCTTGTCTAATCACAGTTCTACATAGCTGTGCCTGCTCACAGAACTTAATGCATGAAAATGGACAGTTTTCCCTATATCTTTGGGTCTTCATTCTGAAGACTGCCATATCAGACACCCCTGCATTCCAGGCATTTCCAGATACATCTGGTCAACCAGACTTCTGGTTAACAAACACACTCTAATAAGAGAAGGTGCCTAGGAAAAGCACTCATCCTATTGTTTAACGTTGATTGTAGGAGACAAGCATGTACTCTGAGTGACTCGTATCCAAAAATTGTTTCCAGCCCAGCTCCAGGACACAAGTGTCAATCTTAGAAAGAGACAGTATCTGGATGATATTAACTGGCCCCAGGGAAAACAGTGAAGTTTAAATAAAGGGATATTCAAGTTCTTTGGGCATTTTGCCTAGTTCCTGGAATGTATTAAGTGCCCAATGACTGTAAAATACAAAAGAAGCACTAATATTTGTCAAGCATCAGGACACAAGCAAAGAAATGTTGGAATCCCATGACTGTATTTTATACAAAGATAGGAAGCCCCTTCTCCCATCTTCCTGATCCTCTGGGCTTCAGTCCACTGCATGGAGCAGGAACCACTTGTGCTCTGGGTCCCTGGGGTGGTTTCCAGCAGTCAGCAGGAGATGGTATTCTAGAAGCACAAGAGGAGATGCCTGTGTCTGGCATGGACAGGGCATACTGGCAGCACTTCGTTGCAGGAAGGATTTGTTTTTGAGATCACATGACGTGACCACTCCGAACCCCTAGGAAAAAAGGAGAAAAGGCCGAACAACACAGATAGAGAAAACAAAACAGTAAAACTTGGATCATTCTGGATAAATGGGATCTCAATTTTATTCCTGAGAAAACTGAGATGAGGAAATTTAGTCTAGATTATGATTGAAAGAAAGTGCGCAGAAACGCTTGGTACCATTCAAGCTTTATTAAAGGAAGAAAAATCTGCGGGGCTGTGCTCAAAATGGTGTGCAGCAGCTGCTAAAGGGAGTGCGAGGGCTTATATGGGTTGGGGGGCATGAGACACGCAGGTGGAGAGGGGGAGGGGTGCTGGTGTGTAGGATAAGGCCGATGATTGGTGCTGGTGTGGTGGGTAGGGCTGACATAATCCAGATGGGAGTAGGCAGGAGTAGAAGAGTTTCTTTGTCTAAGAAAACCACGAGGTAGGGTAAAGACGGGGACCATTTTGTACTCAATATGGCACCGGTCACTTGCAGGATGACACCAGTTGCATCCGAGATGACGTGGCTGCATCCAAGATGGCACCGGTCACGTCTTACATCCATCATTCCTGCCTTTTAAGTATAAGGAAGAAGGGAAAAGGGGCAAAGTTGTCATTCTTCTGAAGCTACTTCCTGCTGCAGATGGGCAAAGATATGGAAAAGAATAAAAGATTTTTGTTGGCGGGTAAAACAATTAGGTGGTGGGAGTCTGTATTCCTCTGGGGAAGGGTCACTGATTCTGAGGGGCTGAGATATCCTCCTCACAGGAACAATTTGGCAACCTTTTGGTTTGTGAAGGCCTGCATAGGTTCCTGCAAAACATTAGAGAAACGCCAAAAGAGACAGGGACCAAAAGTAGGATGAGGCACAGTTAGGGGTCCTAGTTGGGGCATAAGCCAGAGTATCCAAGGGTTCAGTGACTGGGGCCAACCCCCAGGTGTGTTGTCCCTTGGAATGGTCTTGTTGTAATCTTTTACTGTAAGAATGCCCACTTTTATGTTGCCAGTAAGATTTGTTAGACAATACCCTACTGGCTGAGTTAAGGTGATGTGGGTGGCCGTCACACCCAAGAGGACTGAGGTATGGTTGTCTGTAGGCCAATTAGACAGGTTGAAATTAGATATGGGTGTAGCCTGATATTGGGGGAGGGTTGATTGTAGGCAAAGCCAACATCCTCCTGCTAATGAGAGGGACATATAATTAAGTAAATAGTGGGTGGTATTGAGGAACTATATAATTTGGGGGTCTATTTAGGATGTGTGGAGTATGCTATAATGCAAATATATTTCACAGGGCCTACTTTCTTGTACTTTCAGGTTTAGGCTAACTTCTTAAAAGTACATATAAAATGTTGACCTTGCAAAAAACAGGAAATTTTCCCCAGGCTATAGTCTCTGTTGTAAGACAAAGAATTGTAACACGGCAAGGTTGCTGGTTCAGAGACACACAAGTTACTGATTGATATGTAAAGATACTGGGAAGCTGCTGTAGGGAGAAGGAAAGTTTGCTAAAATCAAGCTTTTGTTGGTAGATCACTTAAATTGCCTTACGGAATGTCACTTTGCTTGTTTTACTGAATGTTATCAGCCTATATTATTAAACTATAACCCCACCTATGTTCTCTTCCTGTAACTTCCTGGCCTGGAGAATAAATGTGGGAAGAGAACCCCAATTTGTGGTTAATTTCCCAAATGGAAGGAATGCCTCTCTCTTGAGGGCTCTGGGAGATTAACCACTTTGGGGCTTCTCACTGCTCAGACGAGATGTGCTTTGAGTAATCTTTTGCAGCTCTGTCACCCAGGGGAAGAAGCGTGACAAATCCATGGGGGGCAAAGCAACAGGGATGGATGTCGGGGTCAAGGGAGCTGGAGAGGATGTCGGCTTGGCTGGGTGGGAGTAAGATTTTTAATGATGTGTTTAATTTGTTTTTGATGTGTTTCATCCTAGAGTCTTCCCCCATTGCTATAACCTAGGTGCATGGTCTCGGTGAAGCACACATATTTGCCTCTTGGAGGGCACTGGGCTCCAGCAGAATCTGCCTTGGAAAGACCCATCCAGTAGTTCCTTTTCTCATGGGAACATGATGTGGCTTTGGACCTATTATAACAGGGAGCTGGAAGATGTGTAATAGCTGTGAACCTACTCTGGTAGTACCACCGCTGAATCTAGCCAGTGCCTATGAGCCAACTGTCCATCCAGACCCAAAGACAGTGACTTGGGAAATGCACTGTGTGCACGGTGAAGCAGAAATACGCAAATGGCCAGAACCACAGAAACAGGAAGAGGTAAAATGTAAGGGCTGAAGGGCTAAGAGAACACATAGTAGAAAAAAGGTGTAAAGTGAATTCACAAGGGGTGTAATCGCAAAGGGCGCCCTGCCAGGCTAGCTCAGTCACCCACTCGAGGATGTTGTCCACATCAAAGGAGGCAGGCTGGGATCTGTCTCAGATTAGATCCTGAATGAATGATGTGAAACAGGCAATAGTAGGTTGGGATCAGTCTCGGAGTGGCTCTTGTATGAGCGATGTGAGGTAGGCCTGTAAAAGCGAGAGGATGATTGCCAGGAGGAAAGATTATTTTTCTTCTGGAATTGAGGGAAGAGTGGGCGTCCTGGAAATTTTTAATTTTATAGGTCTTAAAATGGATTAAGTGTAAGGAGATGTTGGGTTGGGCGTTGAGCAGAGGGACCCCTCTGGCTTGGTGATAACAGAATTTTTGGGTAAATTCTCAGGTGCTAGTTTTACCAAGGATAAGTGATACCAAGGGGCCTTTCCTAGTACTTTTACTGCCATGGGGGTGGTGAGAAGTACTGTACAAGGCTCTTCCCAACATGGTGAGAGGAGCTTTGGGATTTGGGTTTTAATATACACTTGCTGTTCCAGGCTCAGTTTAAAGTCTGAGGGGGTGGGGTGGGGAAAGGATGAGGCAATGGAAGGTTGGCCTGTTCCCTAAGAAGATCCCTAATGAGTGAAAGAGCAGGGAGATACTGGCCTAAGGGCAATGAGCTGGAAGAGAGAGACATGAGGGTGAAGGGTCTACCATACATAAGTGTGAGGGTGCTGAGGCCTGTGTGCTTACGGGGGGGAGCCCATAGGTGAGTGAGTGCTAGAGGGAGAAGTTGGGTCCAAGGGAGGTGAAGTTCCATGGACAGCTTGGTGAGGTTTTTTATGAAGTGATTGGGGCAAGCCAAAATGAGGGATGATTTTTGAGGTGAGACCATATGTTACTGCTGTAGCATACTCTGAAGTGCTTGGAAAAACCTCAACTCATCCTGAAAAGGTGTCTGCTAATGTTAGATGATAGTGTGCCCTTTTGTGGGGAGGCATATGAGTAAAGTCAATTTGCCAATCCTGGCCAGGAGTGCACCCTATGTATGGCCTGGTGGGTGGGAAAGGGCTGGAGCAACAAGTACACAAAGGACAATTTTGAGTGATTTGTTTTAGTAACTTGGCCATGTGGGGAGAGTAATATGAGGGCTGAAGAAGTTGTAGTAGGAGTTCACAGCCTATATGAATTGAATTATGGAAATCTAAAAGGATTTGCTCAGCTGTGTGGTAGGGAGGACATAGCAACTGGAGAGAGTATACCAGTTGTCCTTCCTTTGTGCCCCCAACTGTTGGAGGTGTTGTATTTCTTGGGGTGTGTATTGGGATAAGGGCATAGGGGCCATGAGAAGGACCTGAGCGGGAGAGGAAGGGTGGGGGGCTGATGACTGAGCAGCCTATTTTGCAGTTAGATCCACCAGTTTGTTTCCCTGGGCTATGCGGTCATTGGAGGTTTGATGTCTTCTGCAGTTTATAACCCCAACCTCCTTTGGGAGCTGTGCAGCCTCAAGAAGTATCTTGATAAGATGTCCATTTTTCGTGGGCCCTCCCTGAGTGGTCATGTATCCTCTCTCCTTCCATATTGCCGTGCAGGAGTGCAGGATGTGGTGAGCACACTTAGAGTCAGTGTATATATTGACTCGTTTGTTACTTGCCAGAGTGAGAGTGTGGGTGGGGCATCTTTGAGGTCAAGTACAGAGAAGAAACAGGTTGTTGTTAGGATTGTGAATAGAAGAGTATAGGGGTAGAAACGATTGGGGTTCTGGGTAAAATGCCACATTAATGGCCCTGAGGTCTTGAACTAAATGGTATGAGCCATTAGGTTTTATAACTGGAAGGATGGGTGTATTAAAAGGCGAGTGGGTAGGCCAAAAGAGATGAGAAGAAAGGAGTTTGTGTATGATGGGCTTTAAGCCTAGTAGGTGTTTGTTAGCGATGGGGTACTGTGGGACATCAGGGAACAAAGAGGGGTTCCACAACTTAACAAGGATAGTGGAATGGTGCATAGCAATGGAGGGAGAAGAAGCTTCCCATACTAGGGATTAACCTTGTCCGAGGGGAAGGGGAGGTTGGAAGCCTCAGGAGCCAGGTCTGGGGCGGCCTGTAACAGGAGTACTGTAGCTGGAGTTAAAGTGCTTAGGGTAACAGTAGCTTTGAATTTGAAAATAATTTCCCATCCCAGCAAGGGGGTTGGGTATTGAGGCATTATTAAAAATGTATGTGTGAATTGGTTGTGTTGTAGGGTGCAGGAAAGGGGTTGAGTGACCCGTGGGTGGTATTCTGATCCCATGACCCCTACTATTGCAATAGAGGACAGCGTTGTTGGTCCTGCATATTTAGGAAGGGTAGAGTAAATGGCCCCTGTATCGATGACAAAAGAGATTGGCTTACCTGCTATGAGGAGAGTTACCCTGGGCTCATGTGTGGTGACTTCCATGGGGGCCTCAGGCCCTGGGCATCATCAGTCCTCCTCCTGGGCAAAGCCTAGAAGCTCTGGTAGAGATGCCTGTGAAGCCAAATGCTGTGGGTTGGGGACTGGGCCACTCCCTCTCTGGAGAGTGGCACAGTCAATCCCCCCAGTGACCTGGCCGTTTGCAGTGAGGACAGGTTATGACAAGCCCATGCTGAGGGGCTCAGGTGACTGCATTTGAAGCAGTTCCCAGGTGGCTTGCCCCTAGAGACAGCCAGCTTTGGAGTGTGTGAGCCATGGATGGCATTAGTCAGGAGCTAGTATTTGGCCTGATCTCTTTTTTAGTTTTTTTTTTTAATATCAGGGGTTGATTGGGTAATGAAATGGGAGTGAAAGAGGGCCATGCCTGCAGGGGAGTTTGGGTCTATATGTGTGTATTCATGGAAAGCCTCAGAGAGGTGGGTTAGGAATTCATTGGGATTTTCAGTGGATCTCTGTGTGATTTTTCTAAGCTTGTCATAATTGACTGACTTGTGAGTAGTCTTCTAAAGGCTGTGAAGTAGGTGTGTGATCATATTATCCTGGAGATCTTGATCCCCATGGCTGGCTTGGTGGTTCCAATTTGGGTCAAGGCAAGGAACAGCAACAGCTCCCACAGGTCACCTATTATTTTGAGAATGTACCTTAGCTGCCATCCAGACCTGCTCCCTGTATATGGACTTGGACAATTACTTCCATCCCAGCCACTTCACGAAAGGGTTATAAAAAGCCAGAGCTGAGGCAGGGTTGTTACCTGATGAAGGGGGAGAAGGAGAGAAGTTGAGTGGCTGAGGATGAGGATCTTGAGACCAGTTAAAGGGAAGAGAGGTAAATGTGGAGGGGCTGGTGAAGGATTTGGAGCTTACGGAGGTAGTTGAGGTGACCCATACAGGGAGCAGGGTAGCCTGACAGATCAAAAGATTAATCTTAGTCCAGAAGGGGAGGTCAGACATGAGTTAGGAGAATTTGAGACATAGGACAGTTTTGACAGAGAGAAGAACACAGTCAGAGATAGGAGAAGGCTCGAACATAAAGGAATCTCTCCAGTTTTTTGCCCTTTTGGTGAGTATCTAAATCAAGTGCCATCTTGTGGCCACTGGGATCTATTGTAACTAGGTGTTTGAGTTTTAAAGTCTCCCTGGAGGCAAAGAAATTGGCCAGGAGATGGCCTGGATGCATAGAGCCTGGAGTACAGTAGAAAATGAGACATTTAGGTCTGGATTGTGAGGATCCCATTTAGAGGGTGGGAAAGGGAATGGGCAGTCCTGGTAGGAGAAGAATGCTGCCAAGGAATGTCCTCCCTGGTGCGCACCTTCTTTTCGAGGAAGAAGCCACTGACTAGCTAATGGAGCCTCCTCCAATAGCTGGGGGGCACAGGAAAGGTTCCCTCGGCCAGGTGTCTGGCCTTCAAGAATGAGAGAGAGACCAAGTCAGGGGAACCTGAGACAAGACAGGACTGACCCACTGACTCACCCTGAATTGAGGCCAATGTTGGATGCATTGGTCTGAAGTGGCAAAAGAAGAGAGAGTCCCAAGTGTACCAAGTTTTGGCAGGCCCAGGAAGAGCAGCTGGGAGGTAATCAACCCAAGAGAGGGGATTGTCCGATGGTCTGGCCAGGACCATTTCCGGGTTTTGGCACCAAAATGAAAGAAAATGAGTCAAAACGCTGGGTATCGTTCAAGCTTTGTTAAAGGATGAAAAATATGCTGGGCTGCACTGAAAATGGCATGCAGTAGCAGCTAAAGGGAGTGTGTGGGCTTATATGATTTGGTGGGCTTTCCTTGCCAATTTCTTCTTTCCTTTTCTATTAACCAAGAAATGAACCTATTCCCAGCTGAAATTGTACCCTATACATTCAAACACCTAACAACTTACCCGGTCTGCATAGTAATTTCTAACAAGGAGCTCTTACCGAACCAAGGTGGTGTCCGTCATCTGCCATACCAAATGACTAAACAGTCTCTCACACTGAATTTTGTGGTGCTGAAGAACCATATTTATTTGAATGGCCAGCCAAGGAAATCAAGACAGTTAAAGGAGCTCAAGATCTTGAACTCCCAGACAGCTTAAAATCACAGATACTTATAAGAGAGGAATTTGGGTAGGGGTTCTCAGGAATCTTGTGAGTGTCTGATTGGTCAGTGTAATTATTTTTGGCATCTTGAGAGATGTTTTTCATTGTTTCTCCAAGTCTGGTGCTCAAAGACAGTCTTGGGATTACAGGTGGTTTGGAAAACATTTCAGAGCTGACATGAGCAATGTTATCTATAGTCATTATCCTAAGGAAAAAAGTAAGGCACAAACGTCTTGTGATCTTTACACTATGTTTACCCTGAGGAAAGTATGGGTTTAACTAACTCTAGTTTCTCACAGTTTTTCCTTTGCTCTTTCCCCCTCCCCCAGCTGAGACCTATTTTGATTGGGGTCAAGGGAACAGCTAGGAGAAATTGGGGGTCTGTCCCCTGGTTTCAGAGCAGCCAACACTTGGACTGAATGTTCCTCCTGCTCAGAATGCAAATCCACTCACTTTCCAAAAGAGCCCATAAGAAAGTTATAGATTTTATGACCCTTGGCAGTCACAAACACTCAAATATTCAGGTTGCTTTGGTTTCTTATTCTTTTCCACATGTGAGCAGGAGCAGGGGGTGGTTGTGTTTTGATCACCCCCAATTCAAGGATAATGAAATAGACAAAAGCCGAAATGACTTTTCAAAGTTAAATAGTCAATGCCAGCCTCCGGCAAAGAACTTAGCTAAGTTTCTAGATTTCAGGCTTCTGTCTGGAATTCCCGAGGTGTGTTAACTGGCCCGCCACACTTACATGACCATGGGACTTGATAATTATTGATTTCACACTAGAGAGAAAAATGAGAAGTTGTATTTAGTGTAAACACAATATTTTCAGGAAACCCATACTCTGTTGTGTGGCATTTACAGGAGGGTGATTATGTTTCTGTATTCAATGAACTAAGTGGATCAGAGTTCAATGGTAGGTCTGAGATTAGATCATTGTGGACAAGGGAGAAAAAAAGTGAGTTTCTGTCACTTTTCTGTGCCCTCAAGGACTGAACCAAGGAAACACTGAAAGTGTTGTTCTGAGTGGATTGAGGACAATAGAATGGAGCCTATAATCTGGAAAAGGGAGTTTCAATTGAGCTCTTTATTGTTTTGAGGAAGATATATAAATTAGGGCACCATAAGCACTTATCATTTTCCTATTGAAAGACTATTTCATCTATTTAGTCATTAATTTTTATTAAGCATGACCATGAGAAAAGAATACAGGTAGCTAAATCATCCTTCAAAAGTAACTGGATAATTAATAAGAAATAAGAAACTAAGATGCTATAAAGCAAAATGAAATAAGCAGATGTTTAAAATTTTAAATATATGTTTAAAAGAATGTGTTTTCTAGGCACTAGGGTGAGAAGTGGCATTTTACCTGGTACTTAGGTAAAAATCTATTTATGTGGTATGGTCAAAATGCGTTTAAATGATGCTATTTTTTTTTTCACCAAGCATCAGTGAGTTTGATGAAAAGATTGAGCCGAAATGACAGTTTAGGAACTACAACAACGTGGGAGTTTGTTGGGCATTGTGCATTCGTGCACTGAGCAGGACAATCTTTGGGGACCCTAACAATGGTGACAAAGTTTCCATGCAGGTGCGGGGTCAGGACAGGTGAAATGAAATCCAAAAGAATGTTCATTGCAGCCTGAAGGGGAACCATAACTCTACTAGGGCAGCGTGTGTCCCAGCAGGTGATCAGGAATGGAGTGAGGGTCTTTCAATGTCCAGAGCCTGGGGTGGGGGTTAGAGGCAGAACTTGGAAACTCTGATGTCTTCTGGGTCCAGAAAGTGAAATCCAAAAGGATGGGATTGGTGGGGTGGGCATTCAGATGAGGTAGGGCACGTGGGCACAGTCTAAAGGGACCATCTACTCTCTTCGGTCCATGGCTGCTAAGTAAAAATGCTGGTTGTGGGTTACCAAACTATGTGCTTTTCAAGAGAATAAGCCCATCCTCTGTAATGACTTTGGTGGTGTGACCCTTACCACTTGTTCCAAGTACAATTATCTAAGTCCATTGCCTTCTTTTTATTATTTGTTTTATTTTATGTTTTTCTGAACCACGGACCAACATCAAGGCATCCTGGATGTACAGGAAATTATGTCAGTGTCTCTATCTAGGGTGCCCTAGGACTTGATTTGACCCAAACACTACAGAAACCCTGTACTGGAAAGGAAAGTCAACTAAGGATCCAGAGAGTCCTGTTAGCAAACATTGGTGGGTTTTTGTTTGTTTTGTTTTGCTTCTGAAGAAATGAATGTTATCTTATCAAAAGCACTTATATTAGTCCATTTGTGTTGCTGTAACAGAAGTACCTGAGACTGGGTAATTTATAAAGAAGAGAGGTTTATTTGGTTTACGATTCTGGGACAGCTGCATCTGGCACGGGCCTCAGGCTGCTTCTACTCATGGCAGAAAGTGTCAGGCAGCCGGCGGGTACCAGTAGATCATATGGAGAGAGGAAACAAGGGGGGGGGAGCTGGGGTCTTTTAAACAACCCCTCTCACAGGAACTAACAGAGAGAGACCTCACTCACTACCCCTCCTCTCCCAGGGAGAGCATTAATCCATTCATGAAGGATCTGCCCCCATGACTCAAACAGCTTCCAGCACTGCCACAGTGGGCATCAGATTTCCACATGAGTTTTGGTGGGGACAACACATCCAAGTTCTATCAACACTTTTGTTTGCAAACTACAGAAAACCTCTTACATGAGCTCAACAAAGTGAACAGCATTTATTACAAGAATGCTGCAACATCCTTCGGAAACCCTAGGGAGGATGCATAACTGGGCCTCCTGAGGCTGGAGCAAGGTGCTGCAAACATATTAGAAAACAGGCATTAACTTTCTCTTCCTCTCACCACAGGGCATTGTAGAAAAAAAAGTTGTAGTTCAGTGAAAAACTGTGCATTGGCTCTTACGCACTTCTCTAGACTGAATCTAGCTTGGCTCATTGTCTGAGCTATTTTCTAATTCTTTGTAAATTGGAGGTAACGATATATGCAAATACTGTCTTGTTCAATAGAGTTTCAACTGCTTCTCAGAAAAAAAAATCCAGCAGTTTTGCCTCCATTTGCAATTTAATTTCTTTGCTCTCTATGAATTTGTGCATTTTCCCGTTTGAACCAGTTATAATATCTGTCTGGTTGTCTCCTTGATTAATGAATAGACTAAAATCTTTAACGTGTGTTCATTTTTTTATCTGTGTAAAAGTCATGCTTTTATTTATTTATTTTTTTTGAAAATCATCTTTCCCTGTCTTGTTTTTTTCTAATTCTGAATGCGCTTGGAAGAATGGCTGGTTTATCCCAGTTGGCTTTTCAAGACCTTTCTTCAAATGAACACTGTTTCTAAATCTGAATTCTAAATTCTTGATACAGAAAAACATATTTGTATGTGTCCAGATAACATCGTTCCACCCTTGCTACAATTGTATGTCCAGAGGGTGATATCTCCAGTGCTAGCATGTTTGCTGGACACAGCACAGTACGTTGAGGGTTGGAGATGAAGTTCTCAGGAGCGTGTACGCATGATTTTGTGTGCACATGTGGTTGGGAATGGTTTTGTGCAGAGCAGATATTCAAACAAAAGTTGGCTCCTACAAAGGCTGTAAGAGTAACTCATACATTCTGTATAGAATTGGGGTATCCGCAGGACCAAAGAGGAACTCAAACAACAATGAACAACATACATTTATCCATGTCACAAAACTACAATTAATTATGTCCATTAAGTAAGCCCATTGCTAGAGGATTTAGTGCATATCAAGGGAACGTAGAACAGACCCTTGACTCAGTGTAACTCAAATGAGTGTGGGATATATGCTGTAAAGAATGACAGATAAATATCTATGAGAGTCTGGAAGAGGAAAAGATGGCTTCCTCATGGAGGGAATTAAATAAGGCTTTAGGGTACAAACATTCAGCAGGGACCCTCCATAAGAGACCAGGTTGGAACATGTGAAATAGGGTATGGTTGTGGTGGTAGTAGGGGGAGAGATGGGAGGGTTTCATATGTTCCACACGGCAGAGACAGTCTAAGCAAAGGCTTGGAAGCAAGGGATTACTGGGGACGGGTGGGCAGGCTTTAATGGCCTGACCATGTTGACAGCATTAATCAAGCTGGGTGAAGGCATATTCATGTTCACAGGTAGGGAGGATTTACCTGCTCCGATCTAAACCATGATCCTTCAGAGGTCTCACAGCCAGGCTTTGACCTCAATCAAGGATGCAAATATCAGAATCTAACTCAAGTTAATTGGAGCAAAGAAGTCATGCTTCTTACAAGGACAAAGGGACATTTCATGGCAGCAGAGGGAGATGGACCTCCTAAACTACAAGAATCAGGACATTTTAAGACAAAGTTGGCTGCCCATATGCATTTTCTCTCAGAGCCAGAAATGATGGCTCTACTCAGAGTCACTTCCACCTGATAAGCTCTTGATTGACAACTGTCTGTCTGAAAGGTCTGATTTATTTCATTAATGTAGGCAGGACACTATATAATGCTTGGCAGTAGAGACAAGGTAAGACTCAATTTACAAAATACGAAGAATCATTTAAATTTGTGTTACGATATTTTCCCCCAAGGAAGTTTAAAACCTGCTACTCTGATATCTAAGATATTATAAAGTAGATTGAGGAAAATTTTAGGAGAAACTTTTATCTTCCGAATCACATTCTTTAAACTGTAGGAGTTCTTTGGCTTAGAGTTTGGGGTGATAAAAACTATTTCCCATTTCCACTGGCTGTTTTATCCTCTAGGCATTACAAAACAATTTATTGTTTATTTATTCTTTGATGATTCTTGAATTGGAGCAGCCATGTAAGAGCCGTCCTATTCCAACCTGGGAGACCATTTGATTGCCGTGTTCATACTGAAGCATCTCGACATTAAATCTGAATCCTGAGGGCATGGGAAATTGAAAAGGGTCCTGGCAGAGGAAAATCTTCTAGCAAAAAGTTAAATTATTCATGAGAAAGTCAGGAAACAGCAATGGGACTCACGGGTAGATGCGGCAACATCACGAAACTTTCCCAAGACACCCTAGCAAACGCAAAGACAAAGGATTTGATTTTAAATTAACCTTTTTAATCCACAGCCACATGGTATGGAGATAAATGATTAATAAAACAGCCAAAGAGGAGGGATGGGGACCACAAGATTAAAAGGCAATCCACAAAACATGATCCATGGCTAGGAAATCATTGGGTGGAGAGCTAGAGAAAAAAACTTTGACAAAGTCACTTTCTAACTTTTCAATGTTTTTATTTCAAGTGGGTATTCATGGTTGTGAAAACTATGTGGTCCACAAATCTCTATTCATTGGAAAAAGATGAGTACAGAAACTGGGTTTGTAAAAACTGAGAAACTATAATTCACATTTTTTGATTTCACCAAACCAATACTCTATTTCACCATTTTGTTTATTTCTTATGTAGGCATTTCTCTTCTTCCAACACATGTTTTTTTTTTAAATCAAAAGAAAATCTTTTACAGGCAAATGTCCATCTAAAAGAAGGAAAACAGTCAAGTAAGCCAGATAGAAAAATCGTGTTTTCTTGTTCTTTTCTTTCAGAAGGTAAAACAATCCAGAAGATTGCCAAAGTCTTAAACAACTTGTAAACATACCACAAATGAATCTTCTATGTTGAATTAATTGAAAACACATTGGGTACTGAACCTCATAAAACCGACAACTGCAGATTAAAACAAACGCAGTGGAAATAACTCATGTTTATTGCGATTTTGTAACTTCATATTTATTGGTTTCTGTAGTCTGTTTAATATTTATGTATTCATCATTTGATTTATAGCAAATATCTTCCTTCGAAGACGGCAACTCATCTCTTTATATTTTCAGTGTATACACTCATTACCCGATTTTATAGTCTATTACTCAGGAGCCACTTTTTCCATGCTGATAAATGCTGATATGTGCAGACATTTAATTTTTTAGAAAATCGTTATTTTAACATTATTTTAAGCTGACAGAAGACTTGCAAAAATTGTACACAGAATTCCTTTATACATTTTATTTAGAGTCATCAATAGCTTACATTTCTCTCCATTTGCTTGCTTTCTCTTTTCTGTCTCTGTCTCTCTTGACCACTTGAAATATTTAGGAGTAAAAGACTTACCATGATCTTTTACTCCTAAATATTTAATGTATGTTTCTTAAGAAGGACAAAGACATCCTGATCAAAATCAAGAAATTTGACCTTGAAGCAACACTATTATCTAATCCACATTTTGTGTTTAAATTTTGTCAATTTACCCCAATACCCCATATTATTTTATTAAATATTTATTAAATATTCATTTAATCTGTAACATTTCCTTAGCTGATTATCTTGTAGACTAGCTGTCAAAGGCATCTGGTCCCTCCCATTTAATTTTGATATTGAGTTGATTTCTCACTGAGCTGGTGGAGCAGGTGTTGTGGGACATGCAGTTACAGGACCAACCTGAAGATGATAACAACACTGTGGTCATCTGGGTCCTCAGACACACCCTGGAGATTGGTAATATGTTGATCTAGTTTCAGTCTCCCACTAGGGTCTTTAGGCAGGAGGTCAGAAACTTAATCTGATTTTGGTCACCTCTAAGGTTCTTAGGTTCCATGATTAATGTAGCCTAAATAATAGATGTAACAAAAAGCACATACTTTAGAGGGAGAATACTAAATGCACCAAAAAGAACTGATTATTGTTTAGATTTCAGTAGGTGTAAAACTGGGTAATGCCACTATACTTGGGCACTTACTCTTGGAGAGTAATTTACATTATTATCCAGGTATTGTCCCACCTCAGACCAGAATAATAATTAAAAAAAAACAAAACAAAAACCTCAGGTGATGAGGGTCTCTGGACCAAACACTGGTTAGGAGGGATTGATACTTTCCTTGAGTGATGCTTGCATGTTTACTGTTATATTTTCACTGTTAAATTATTGTCCACAGCCTATTGCCTGGGTTGGGCTGTTCTCTATGTCTCCTCTTGTTTTCTTTAAAAATTCCCATGATATACAGACATTACATTGAGATTCTGTACGTGAACTGAGATAACTCAACAGGCCTCATCGAAACTCTCCTGGTGCACAAATACTCGTATTATGTGACCGATGACAAGGGCTCATAGAATCTGGGCTCAGAGAGTAATCGATTTCCTCTTTGACTGAGTCAAGAAAATAAAAGAACTTCTTTAGACCAGCAGAGTCCCTGGGAGGGGTGAGGAATTCCAATTGAGCCCTTCCTAGGAAGCCAATCCACTCAGCAAATATTTATTGGATATTGTTGTAGTTGTTTGATGAACAGAAAGTCCAGTCCTGTCTAGAATGCAATGAGTGACAGGTGGGGCAACAAGGACGGGATAGTGGATGTTACCAGGAGGCAGTTTATGAGAGGGGTTGGGGGGGTATGAAAAGGAGCTTGGATTTTACAATGTTTGATGCAAAAATCCATTACACAAATAAGTCACGCATGCACTTCATACGTTCACTGCTCTGAAATATTCCCCTCAAATATTTCTATTTTGTTGACAAAAGCAATGTAGAAGAAACAGAGGACTGAGTAAAGAAAGAGATACCCAGACAAAATTACTACTAGGTGATGATTCCATGGGAAGACCAGCATAAAAATTCATAGCGGAGAACATCAGTTTTGATAATATCAAGGACAACATGGCTAAGAAGACAAGATGGTTGCGTGTAAAGTTTTCATCAATCTTGCAAGATTGCAAGTTAGAAGTTTCCATGTTTCTTTTCTTTGCTCTGCAAATGTCTAACAAAAGGGGTTGGGCTTTGGCAAATGAGAACGTAAGAGCAGGGAGATGCTTGGGGAAAAAAGGAGGTGAATACAAGGAAATCTGGATTATTTTTTTTCAGTGAAGATTAGGAAATAGGAGCTGAAGACGAAGACCCTGGCGAGTTGAACGTGCATCTCAACATCTAGGTAGGGATGGGAGAAACATCCTTGTGAGTAGCAACAGGTCTGCAACTGGTTTGCTTAGATTTTGTGTTAGTTTTCTATTGCTGCTGGCACATAACAAATCGCCACAAATTTAGCAGCTTAAAATAGCAGTAGTTTGTTATCTCACAGTTCTGTAGGTCAGAAGACCAGGTGGGCCTGGCTGTGTTCTCTGCTGAGGGTCTCACGTGTGTGAACTCAAGGTGTTGTCTGGACGGGGCTCAGAGGGGAGAACCTGCTTCTAATCTCGTTCAGGACTAAAAGGTCTGTTTTCTTGCTGGCTTTCAACAGGGGGGTCATTCTCAGCTGCTAGAGGCTATCTACACTCCTTAGCTCATGCCCATTCCATCTTCAGAGCCAGGAAATCCTTCTTGTACTTCCAGGATAACCTCCCTACCTTAAGGTCAACCTGTAAGGCCCCTTTTCTCAGGTAAGGTGATATATTCACAGTTACAGGGATTAAGGAATGGAAACTTCTTGGAGGGGGGCATGGTCACAATTTTGGAGGCCACGGATTTTAATACCAGTGTTTCCCTTCCCTAGACACATAATTTTAGGCAGGTTTTTTTTTTGTTTTTTTTTTCACGCGTACTATTCAGTGACTCAAATGTGAAATGAGGAAGTGATGGAAACTCTGTCCAGGGGATGTTCGAAGTACTAAGCAAGTTAATACCTGCACAGCCAATAAAATGATGCTTCATGTATAGTTAATGGTCCATAAGTGTTAGCTGTTATTTTAAAAAGAAATTGTAAACACAGTCATGGTCAGAATTTAGAGATAATATGCTCATCAGAAAAGAATGGAAATTTAAAGTTTGGGCCACTAGGTAGGCTAAGAGTCAAACTGGGTAACTCACCTGCAGGTGAGTTGAGTTTAATTGATAAGCAAGTGAGCGAGCAAATGTGATAATTTCTGATAAATGTGAACAGAAAAACGATATCCAGGGAGAGCTGCCTGTTCACAGTGTTTGCTATTCTTTTCTTTTCCTCTGAGGAAAAAGATAAACCAAGTCTGCTCAGGCAGGTGAGGAATAGCCAGAGACTCCCTTGCCCTGTCATGTTGAGAGGACACACCAAGGGCGACACTTGACCTTGAGTGAATTGCAAGCATGAGACAACCGTCGCGTGGCCTGCCACATTCTGGTGCTGGCTTTTGACGTAAGCAGGGTCTCTGGGGCTTTCTCCATTTGCAAGGGCCATCCATAAATCCCACTGACGGAGATTTTTTTAGAGATCTGCTACAGAGATCTTAGAAATGTGTTAACCATTGTGCATGATCCTATGCTATTAATTCACCCTGCCTGAATTTTAACTGAGATTTATTTAGATTTTATGATTTCTGTCTGCTCGAGTCTTCTTCTCTCCCCACTTTCAAAGTATCTGTTTCATTTTGTCATGGGATGTTCTGCCTCAAGGATATCGGAATTTTTAAAACTTGTCCAGAGGTTCACTGGATGTCCTTAGAACTAAGAGGGTGAACAAATTACCTTTCCCGCATCTTCTTTTTTCTTTTTCTCTCTCTTTTTTTTTTTTTTTTGGAGCAGAGGATCAACCGTGCTTATTCAGAACCGAAAAGGAAGACTCTGTAGAGGAATGAGGTCGGCAGAGGCCACAGAGAAGCCATTTGTGAGCTTCAGAGAGGATTGAAAGTTTTCTCCACGAAAGAACTGCTAAAAATAAAATGAAAGAGGCCATTTTTATTAGAATGTGCTCTTCATGGCTGTGATTCCCATTAGCTAAAGCGCTGAGAAAAAGATAACGGTTCTGTGTACAGAGAATAATGGGAGGATAAATTCTTCTTGATTGAGGTACATATAAAAATTGTCGAACTTTAGGCTAAGATCTTCTAGAGGTAGGTATTTGAGAAAAGCTGAATTTCAAATTGAAATATATATGAATATAACTATATTTATATATACATAGTACGTAATCTCTGTCTCTTTCCCTCTAGAGAGAGATATAATGTTATAAATTTTTATAATACACATAATGTTATACTTTGTATAATTGTTATCTGACAATGCATAGATATAATATGATAATGCTTTGTATTGTATAGTAATCTATACATTATATATGCAATGCACTTTATATATGGCACACACATATGTAATGCTTTATATGCATACATGTGCATGAATATATATATATATATACTTCAAAAAAGATACATTAGAAAGTTCATGGAAAAAGAGAAATAAAAAATAATATGAACCTTTTCATGGGCTTTTTGAAATACCTTTATATATATATATATAAATACACACACACACATACATATATCATCTGGGTATATCCAGCAATATAAAAAGCAGTGCCGTTTCCAATTTTTGTTAATAATTTGAGATAACCCAGGTTCTAAATAGGTCATCTTAAAAACTATTTATCATTCATATAAATGTGTAGACAACTCTCCAAGAAATGGGCTACTAAGGAAATTAGGATTTCCATGTTTCAGTGCTGTATCCTTGAGTTCCGAGGCAACAGTGAGAAATCCTGGGATCTTCCTTCAAGGTACATTAAGTTTTAGACCTCCTGGGTCCACCTGCAATTTCTTTCTCTCTCCAAACTGTATCCTATTAGTAATTCTCTGTCGGGTGAAGCGCCCCCACAAACAGCCGGGTGTCACCCCAGGGAGACAGGGACTCCTCCCAGGCACAGCAGCAGGCAGGGCAGTCTGCATGTCATCCTGCAGTCCCTCACCATCCCACAAAAAGGCGTCCTGGGGCTGGACAGCAGGGTACATTCTGGAAGCACAGCTCTCCCTGTACTTCCTTTTCTAGGGACTCTGGGGAAGGGGCCTGGGGTGGCTGAGTGAGCGTGGGACAGTGCAGGTGTTTGTGGGGCTCTGTCAGTGGATAACAGCCTCTGGCGCTGGGGTCAGCTTAGAGATGAGGTTGTATGACAGTGCAGGCCACAGCTGGGACTCCTGAGTGAAGTTATTTCTAGGCCAGCCCTTCCTTTGAGGAAAGAGAACCAGAGGGGGCTGGTCCCAGGTAGATTATTGGCAAGAAAAGAGGTAGTCGCTCATTGTGTCATCTGAAGGCAATTCATTTGCCAATCCACCTTGACTTTTGTAATAAAAAGAGAATAAATGAATATCTCTTAATTGCTCCCTTAAAAATGTTCGTCATTGGTCACGGTAATTATCTCCCAAGTTGCCCTCAGGAGAGCCGTGTAACCTTGCTTTCCAAAGCATGCAAACATTGCAATGCCTACTAAAATGCACTAACCAAAGAGGCTTCTAGTCATGGAATTTATGTTGAAATTCGACATATAGTGATTTTGAAGAGACGAGTGTAACCTTGATGCGAGAAGTATAAGCCTTTATGCATCTGATTATAGATATGAAAATCACTTTATAATGCAGACTTTAATGTGGCCCCGTGGGGGAGAGAATTGCAGAGAAAGCGTAAGATGAACAGCAATACTCTCTTTCATGTAATTCTTCTCTCCTTCAGACTTAATTTGACATCATGCATTGTTTTCCCCTAATACGTACAATTCTTTCTTTTTCTTTCTTTAGCTCACTCTGAGCTGACATGAAAACTCTGTCGTCTCCCAACTTCTTTGTTGGGCCAAGAAAGTCAAAACTTGCCACCCCTGGAGTATTTTTTTTTTTCCCCTCCTCTTCTTTCTTATTTTCATTCTAGGATTTGCTCTTATTTCTTTTGTTCCCCAACTCAAATCCATTCTTCGTGAATACACATGGCAAATATGATATTTGTTGGTACAATGACTTTACATTCTTGCCTGCTGGTTCATGCTATATCTTGCTCACCGTCCCTCATTTGCAGACACACAAACACTATGGTGAGTGTGTACCTTTTGTGTCCGTCCATAAGGTAAACTCCTTAAGCACACATATTTTCTGTCATAGCACACTCAAACCATAGAGCAGAACTTTGGAATTCCTTGGTGAGAAATGTAGAACCTATTGAGAATCCTACATGACTCGTTCATTCAGCATGTACACATTGAGTACTTACTGCATGTAAACATCTTTCTGGGTGTGAGCTGTTATACAGCAACGTACACAGAAACAAGAATCTCTGCCCTGCCAGAGCCAGTATTGCTGTGTGTGTACGAGAAGCTGACTTTATTCACCCAAGTGTAGATAATAGAGATTTTAATTATAATTGCTATTTTTTTTTTGTTTAACTCCCCGCAGTTATGCTGTGACCTGAGGTTTCTAAGAACACTCGTACAATGACTTGGCTTTTATGTTTTAATTTCTGCCTTTGGGAGGTTGCTCACGCTTCAGAATGTGTTTTGAATCTTCATTATTCCCGCAGCTCTCTTTTTCTTGTACAGTTTTGTTAGCCCCAAATTTCCATCTCTCCCAGGGATTAGCAAATACCTTAAAATATTTTTCGTGTATACACACACACACACAAAAAACTCCCACACAATTTCACTAAGAATGGGAATAAAAAAAATTGTTCTAAAAATACCTCTAATATACATATCAAGGTACATCCCACTATTATTTATTAGGGAGGCCATGGGGGTTACAAGGGCTGCCTTCATCAGTATCATTTTATAGGCCAGAATGCTCAGGGCAACTGGACCCAAAAGCTCTGGAAGGTGATCACGCCTCCGTCTGTTGGTTCTATCACATCAGCCCATTTTTGCTTCCTTCTGGAGTTGGCCAGGTTCTCCCCTGAACAGACAGATTTCTTCACATCATTGGAAAGATGACCCCCGGTAGCTCAAAGGAATCCCCTTCAATACATGGCAACTCTAACAGAAGATCCTCTCACTCAGCGTCTGTAGACAAAATTCCTCTGAAGGACACTGACTGTACCTGCTGAGGTGATGCCCCACCTCTAGGAACAACGAAGGTACTCAGAGGAAGAAGACACTGTGATTAGCCAGGTCCAGCCCCTCAAGAGTATTCCTGTGGATACTGCAGACAGGTGCATACCTGTACCTGAGATTTCCACCAGGGCTCAGGGACCATCTCTGTGGATGGGAGACAGATGCCTAACAGTCCTCATGGTCCCACTAGAACCATGTAGATGACAGGGAGGGCCATTCCTTAGTGGGAACAGGATAAACACGTTTATACCATGTCAGATGCCCCTCCTGTTTCCTCCATGCAGAGTTACTATATCATTACAGTTCACAGCTGTGGGCTCTGGAATCAGAATGCCAGTATTGAGAAGCTGTTCTAAGAAATTCCACCTCCAAAGGCCATATTGCCTCCATATGTAGGATGTACCTACAATAGAATCTAACTCAGGCTGTTACCACGAGGAGTAAGAGATAGTAGCTGTTGGCCAACAGATACAACATTTCAATTAGACAGGGGAATGAGTTCAAGAAATCTACCGCACACCATGGTAACTATAACCATGTTGTACACTTGAAAATTGCTAAGAGAGTAGATGTTAAGCACTTTCACCACCAAGTCGGTAAGTATGCAAGGTTATCCAACTGTTAATTAGATTGATTTAGCCATTCCACCACGTGCAGATATTTCAAAACATGTTATACACCATTAACATATGCCATTGTTGTCAATTTAAAAAAAATAAATTATTAGAAGAGATGATAGCTGTAAAGTGACTGGCACAGGGTCTAAAATGGCGTACCTGGTTAACATGAACTCTCGTTAATCAACACAGTTCTTGAGGCATGCACTGGCTATTCTGACAACTCTTGTGAGGTGTATGTTCTCTCAGATACTCACTCCAAGTAGTGTTTATAACTACTTATGGAAAAATGGAGGTCAGAGAGGTTACCTGTCCTTGCAAAGGTAATGGCCCTACTCACTGACCCTCAAAGACCCTTCTCATGTTATATGTAGTCTCAATTCAATGTCTCCTTCTACACTGATCAGGGAGGTTTTCTCTGAAAACCTTACTGGGTACCTTCACATCTCAAAAGCTTATCCTTTTATGTGTCTTAAATATGCTTATTTTAGTTTTTTTATGGAATCTTTTTATGGCCCTGATTCATCAAGGTGATGTCCACACTGGTTACTACTTTATTCTGTTTTGTAAACTGTTGGCATATTTCCTAGGGCCTTCACCACCTCTATATGGGCTCTAAACCTATACAGTCATTATGAGATACCCCAGATCTGTGTTTTGGACTTGGGATTTCCTTCATGCTTGGTGGTTTGGTTTTCTCTGTGCGAAATGTGCACGATGAGCTCTAACAAATTTATGGAGATTTTATGGAACATGAGAGGCAATCTTTTTATTTAATTCTATTTTACGTCAATTTTTTTTAAATTAGAACACACACACAAAACATGCACAAATTATAAGCATCCAACTTAATGGATTTTTACATTTCCTCTATAGTCAGAAATTCTTGCATATGTTGATCTTCAAACCCATTTGACCACACTGAATAATGTTCCCCTTTCTCAAAGCTGGGTATGTCTTTGCAAGCTTGACCCTCATTCTATACTGTTTTGACTTACAGTTTAGAATCGGTTCTTTGGCCTAATGACCCTGTGGTTGTGCTTCAAAATACAATGCTGTTCATACTCTCACTTGCTCGTTTTATCTCTTTTTCTTCCCTGTGAAAGAAAGTGAGCTGAGATGCCAAATACTGTTCAAGCTTTATTAAAGGAAGAAAATCCTCCAGGCTGTACTAAAATGGAAGGCAGCCCGGGGCTGCCCTGAAAATGGTGGACAGCACCAGGTGTGGGGGTGGTAGAGCTTATATTGGTATATTGGCACCAAGAGCTAGGTGATGTAATTCCGGGGTGGGGATTGAGTTAGGTCATCAGGATGGAGAGTTCTGTGCATGCGGAAATGCTGAAAGTTTCATTTTCTTCGAAACCATGAGGCTTCTTGTTAAGAGAGAACTGGGGAGGGGAGGGCAGGAGGTGGGTGGTGCCATTTTGTACTTGGGCTTGTCTAAGATGGTGCTGGTTATGTTGCAGATCTATTACCCTGCACCTCCCTTTTTTTTTCTTTTTTCTTTCTGTTTTATCAACCCAACTGTGTACAAAGAGTGTGAATAATTATTATTTAGCAGCAGAAGATTGACCGTGTCTTTGTCACGATGCGTAAGTGTTATTGTCAGGCAGATTCTGTTTCCACTAATGAGGATATAGTAAACATCACTTCATTTGCAAGTTCGTACCCTCCATCACACATAAAGAATAACATGGCTTTGTCATCTTGAGCTATTTCTTACAGATTTCCTAGTTTGGTTAGGAAACTTTGAAATAGATAAAAGGGCACAAATTTACAATATTGGACAATGTCTCCTGTTACATTTGAGAAGCAGCATAATATCTGAAGCAAATTAATCTTTATAAAATATGTTAAAATTACATCTCATTTTATATAATATGGCTACTTAGTAAGGATATTTCAGCAAAAAATGGCAAAGGATAGTCTACACTGAAACTATAGCAGTTTCATAGAAGTGGACTGTTTCCATAACAGAAACACTCCATTAACTATTTCACCATCGATTAATATTCTAAATTAATTTCACCTAGAATATCAACCCTTGAAAATATACCCACTGGTAATTTTTCAACATTTAAAATGAGCTTTTCTCAATTTATAGTGCTAGCAGAAAAGGCAATTCACCCAAATTAAGATTTCCTTAAATTGGTTTAATATACCTCATCTATCAAAGAACAGAACCAATCTACTTTGAACCAAAAATGAGGGAGCATTATTTGGATTATAAACTAATGGTTTAGAAGCTTGAATTCTAAATTCAGCTGAGGGCACAGGAGCATTGGTGCTGAAAGCCAATTGGATAGTAATAGTAATAAAAATACTGCATGGTGGGGGACAGAGGGGTACACACCAAAGCTCATGGTGCAAGAAGATTCAAACCCTATCATCATGTCTACTGATATTGATTATGGTGCCTGTCCTACATCCTCACAGATCATTAAAAGACATACACGTCATCACTGAAATTAGCTTTGTATAACTTGGATTCTTCCTTTCCTCCAGAAGAGAAGCAATCTCCTGAACTTATTTCTTTATCCATAAGGTTAGAGTATAGGGCATAGATGAGTATTTCTCAGTGTGGTGATGGAGGGTGGAGTAGGGGGTGAGGATTTCTATTCAGAGCTTTTCAATGAGGGGCACATATTGATAGAAAAAGGCTCAGGTGGCTCTGATCTGTGACTTCCCCTACTTCAGGTTGAGAGTAGATGTCTCCAACCTTGTCATCTTTCTGATAATAAGAGTGAGGGGTGAATGCAGGAAGCTATAGCCACAGCCACCTCGTTGAAAGCAAAGTAGAAGAAAAAGCAAGCAAAAGGAGGCATAGGTGTGCCTCGGCCCCCAACATACTCAAAATTCCAAGTGATTTTCCCCCCCTTAAACTCTGAATTGAAGAGAATTTGTCTAATAGGAATTTTGCACCATGACTAGAGGCTAGTGCCAATAGATTAATTTACCATATTTTAGGACCTGCTTGAGAGTTAATCTAATGGTGGATGTATGGAATTGATTTCACTGTTTCAAGCAGTCCTGAAAATAATTAATTGAAAATCATGTTTTATAATTTTCAAAATATATAATTTCATATTATTCCACTACATGAGCCACTTCTTGGTCAATGGTATTACTTAACCTTTGGAATTTCACCTTCAGTAATATTTTTAAGCCTTGATGTTTAAAGGACATTTTTGAAAGTTTACTGTTATAAATTGGTTGTCTGATAACCCGGAATATCTTGCTCGGCGTTCAGCTGACATTTCATGTCTTAATATATCCTTCCACATAAGCAGATGTGAGAATACCAAAGAGCATTAAGCTTTGCAGAAACTATATTGCATGGAAAAAGTTAAGCACAAACTATGTTTTTCCATTAATAAACATGTGAGATGTTGAAATAGCCCATAGAGCAAACGGACTGTATTAAATGAGGAAAATATGCATTTCATATATTAAAAACTGCTTCACATGCATTCTCAGGAGGAATTAAGAATAGTTTAGTTGTACATGTGAATAAGAAAAAAAAAAGTAAAGATTTCAAAAGAAAGTGCACCATAAATCAACCATTTATTTATTCAGGTAGAAAAGACAATACCATACTCTTAGACTAGATGTCAAAATTCATAAAGCCACCAGTGTCAATAAAAGGAGACTTTATTCAGATGGGTTCAATTGACAATACCTACTTCTGTGGAGGGCCTTTGCCTGAACTTGTTAATCCTTCCAGCCACTCTGCAAAGTGAATTGTATAGTACAGATGAGAAAACAGGAGCTCACAAGGCACAAAGTGTTTGCTGGAGGTCTGGTAAGCAGCAGCTTCTCACCCAAGACCCTGCTCAAACCATGAGCAATATCCCGTGGTGGGAGAATACGATGTTGGGAACCTAGGTTGTGAATATGTACCACGTGAAACCTACAAAGATTATGAAAGGATTTTTAAATTTTGATAGACTTTGCCAATAAATGTAACCAATGCAAGAACATAACAAATATCCCTTCATTATCATCCCCCCAAATTCTGGTAAGTAATTCATTCAACTCACATTTTATGCATCTTTTTTTTTTGGTTGCCATTGGAGCCATTTATTCATGCGGGCATTCTTTTATTTATTCTTTATTCACTCAACAAATATATATTAAATATTACCAGGGGCTAGTGCCCTTTCCTTCCTTTTTCTGCAATGAGCTGAAAGAAGAATTTGCTTTAAAAAAAAAAGAGAGGCTTTTCTTTAATGGCAAACAACCCACCCCCTGCTACAGAGGTGGGTTTTCACCAGGTTTAGTTAACATTAGTGTCTGAGTTTGTAAATCATATGCCACTTTGTGTCAATTCAAATCTCTGGAGAGTCAAATGTAACTTTTAGCCCCTTCTATATCTAACAAAGGAATGCACTGATTTTACACACTAATTTTACATACCTCCACACTTCCATCTGACCATGTAATTATTTTGAAATTATTTTCTTGGAACACTGTTTTGAGTATTTTGAAAATTCTAATTTCAGTCCACAAGTGTGAATTTTGAAAGCCAAAACAGGGACTATGGCAAATTGAAAAATTTGGTGAGTGCTGGAAATTAAATGATCACACAGAAGATTTTCCTCTCCATATCACAGACTCTACTTGCCAGTTTTAGGAACTTCTCTATTTGTAAAAGCTGAGAGATCCTGGCTTGCAAAATCATTAAGGAAAGAGTTTAAGGAGATGTATTTAAACATGAGATGGAGTCGCTGCTAATTTGGGCTGTATGATGTGGCATAATTCTAGAAAAGAGGACTCTGGTAGAAGGCAATGCAGTTGCTGGGCTGGAAGCCAGGGCTCAGAGTCATTGTAATTGTAGATGAAATAATAATTATTTGAGATGGCTTGCTAATCAGCGAAATCATGCAAGAGGTTGCTGACAAGCACTAGCTAGGTAATTAAGGTGAAGCACTGCATTTGCATACATTTACACTTTGATCTTTGTTTGCTAGATTTCCTCTCTAGAAATAGACTTAACTTCTTTGAAAATGCATATTAAATCAAAGGAGGGCAGGTAGGAATAGCTGCAGAGCATCAGTAATGCTTAAGTAACCGCCCCCAACAAAACCACCCCCCACCCCACATAGACAATTATCTAAAGACTCTCTTATCTTTAATTATAAGATCAGGTTTCACCTTATGTTTTTATAAAATTATTAAGTATAGCTAATTTAAATTGCTTTTTGGCATCTTCAGTAAATATTGAGGTTGGGAACGTTGCAAACACGTTCCATGTGCCTGTCAAAATGTGTTATTATGGATCATATAATAAATCTTACACTCTCTGTTCACTTGTTCAGTGTTCTGTTCCAATATTTATGCAGAATTGGACATTACCAGTTTAGATAGAGAGTGAAATAGTTTACATTAAATGAACACAATGCCAAGTGAAAGTTTTGTGTATGAATCGGACTCCAGTTTTAACAAACTTAACATGTGGATTTCAAAGTTAAAGGATGAAATTACAACATATTTAGTTATAGATGCCAATGAGCTTTAAAGTCATTCGTCGTTCCATAAAGTAGAATAAGCGTTCCGATGAGCTGAGCAAAAGAGGTTGATTTTATAGACAGAAAAAGGGCTGAAAAAAGCAGAAACAAAGAACAAAAAGCAGATTGGTCATTTCAAAGTTAGTTTCCTTGTAAGGCGGGGACAGGGAGATAGAAGAATAAGCAAACAATGGCTTATTACAGGCTCTCTCTTTTGTGCAAGGATTTAAGGGAAGGGAACTCCCTTATCAGACCTACCAAAGATTTAAACTGGCTTGTTTGGGAAATTGTCTGTTATCTCCTGATTTCTCAGAAGGTCAGACCACAGCCTAAGTGACATGGAACTAATCAGAGGTGAGTCCATTTCTATTTTTAGTCTGATCTTTTGGAGCCCAGTGCAGCAACTTAGTCCAAAACAATGGCCTCCTATAATTTTTATTTAACAAAAGTAAAGCTTAATTGAAGAGGAACTCTCCTGAGAATATCGCATGTGAAAATATTTTAGAGATAGCGCCATAGTGTGTCTAGTCTAAGCATGGAAAAAGTGGTCTGAATCATGCCTTTTACAAGTTGTATGACCTTGGGCAAGTCAATTTAACTTCCTGTTCTCCAGCTTTCTTATTGAGAAAATTAAAGAATTGGCCCCCAATACTCAAGATACCACAGAGATATCTTCTGTTAAAAGAAAAACTTTTGACAAATTAATTTTAACAGAGTTTAATTGAGCAAAGAACAATTATCAAATGAGGTGGCCTCCAGAACCAGAATAGGTTCAGAGTGACTCTGGGGCTGCCCCGTGGTTGGCTAAAATTTATAAACAGAAAAAGGAAAGTGGTGTACAGAAAACAGAAGTGAGGTACAGAAACAGCTGGATTGGTTACAGCTGGGCATTTGCCTTAATTGTGAACAGCTGGGTTTGAACTGTTGGCTGCCTGTGATTGGCTGGGACTCGGCTACTTGTTACAAGAGTAGATTCCAGTTTGTTTGCACATCAAGTTAGATTACAATTCTCTATGTTGGCCCAAACTTAATCTAACACATCTAATGCCTATAGCCAACAATAATCATTATTATAACGTTATATATATATATGTTATATATATGTAACCATCCTAAAATTCTATTGGTTTAGTTAAGAAAAAGATTTGCCATTCACAATTTCTTTAAAATCAATTTTACTTTTATAAATATTTCATTACTAATCCTAGCTGGTAATCGTTTAAAAATGCCGGGGCTTTGCAAATGAACTTGATAGGCTGAGTATACAGAGACGATGAACAGACCATATGCTGTGAGTCAATGTGTCTCTCAAAAGTTCATGTATTGGAAACTTGACCTCCACTTTAACAGTGTTAAGAGGGTAGGAAATCCAATTATGGTATTTGAAAGGTAGGGCCTTTGAGAGGTGACTAGATTATGAGGACTGTGACCTTCTGCATGGATTGATTCATTCATGGAGTGATGGCTATGGTTCTGATGGCTTTATAAGGAGAGTTAGTGAGCAGGTTACCTCTCTCTTGCTCAGCCCATTTGCACCATGTGACGCCCTGACCCCCATAGAAGAGGCCCTCACCAGGTGTGTTCCCTGGACCTTGGATTTCCCAGACTGCAAAACTATAAGAAATAAGTTCTATTTCTTTATAAATTATCCAGTTTCAGGTATTCTGTTATAAACAACAGAAATGGACTAATATATGACACTGTGTATCACAACAGCAACAGACATATATTACGACAGGAAAAGGAGCCTCTGTTTGCTCTTATTTGAGGGAGAGAGGGAGTCTTCATTTATTTCCAAACTTGAAATGGTTTTTAATACATATGGATGCATTAGGCATGGGTTGAATGCATCACCATGATTGTTATTGACACAAGCTAATTTCCAATTTGCACTATAGATGTCTCTATTTTGAAGAAATAGTGTAAAATCATAGTTACCTTCTCAAGGAATGAAACTGTAATGTTGTCTTTCATTTGTTTGTTTGTTTTTTTATTAATAATTAAACATCACTCTCCCAGACAGCCCAGTCTTGTTGGTGGGCATTGGTGTTGTTTTTCTTTGGTGTATCGGAAAAGCTGTAGCAGAAACTTTTATTAGCAAGACAAAGAGTGAACATGGGTGTGGAACTCCGGGAGTTTATAGGAAGTGAATGGCTAGCCATTTTGAGAGTCGATTTTGTATAGGAACAAACTCTGAGAGTGATCTATAACACCTTCCCAGAGGAAATATTAGTAACAGGAGGGCAATTTATCAGACGGTTTTGGAGAAATGATGAGGTTCCAGGAGGGTATGCAGAGCTGAATAGGAGCTTTGCTCTGCAATTTGCTACCTCTAGTGGTATCCACGGAAAATCGAGGTAGTTAACTCCAGGAGTTCTTTGTGTGGGATTATTTTGTCTGAGCTTCTATTCTGCTGGATCATGTGATCGTCGGCATCTACCTTTGAAGCTTTCTCCCTTGTAACATGGTTTCTTACCTGTGGGCATCTGTAAGAAAAAGAATGGAAGATGAAGCACTCTGATTAGACATGTCTAATGTCAATCCCCATGCGGGTTTGACTGAGAAACTAATGAAGGCCCTTTGGTGCTGTCTGCTCTGAGAGTCAGCCCTTGGTCTCTCCAGGAATTCCACTGGAACAGGATGTGGGAGCTTTGAAGAAAACAAGGCATTTTACAGTTTAATTCTAAGGCAATTTAAGCAAAAGAGACTCAAGAACAAGTTGTGAATTTGATCCCTCCAAAAGGAAAAGACAGATAACGTTTCTGAAAATAAAAGCTTTTGCACATAAAACAGAGAAATCCACAAAAGCAATCTTCTATGTTTGATGGCTATTTCCATTTCTGTGCCAACCACTTCTTCGGGTAAAATTACAGTGGAGCATGCCTACCTATTTAGCTTGTCTCTGGATACAAAGTCACCCCAAATCTTCAGCCATTGACGGACTTGGAAACATTGCTTAAAGAAAAGACACCTAAAACATACTAATCTTGTATTTCTTTATAAAAAGAAATGGCAGTAGGCCATTAAGTCTGTATCCACCTGGCTAACCATCCTGCTATTCAACATTAAAGGTAGATTAGAAAGAAAGGACATTGCTCAATCCCTTACAAAAAGCCCAGTGAGATATTTTTGGTAAAATTCACTTGTCCACTGAATCCCCTCATCTCCTATTACTTTGATAGTGGTCTCCAGGGTGTTAATTTCCTGGCCTGCACCTCTGTGGGCTAAAGAGGAAGAAACTAATGCAACTGTGTACAGATTGTCAAAGGTGGGGCATAGGCAGTGTTAGCCGGAGCAGTTCATGACCACAGTGCTGAAATCAGAGGAGAGAAGATGGGATACAAAGAAAGTCCCAGAGTGAGACAGGGCTCATGCTGTTATATTCTGTTCTATGAGATAAACACGCTCTGGCTTAAAGACCGTCATAAGGAAGGGTAGTAAGGCATAGTATATTCATAGAGAAATTAGTCCTCTGGTCTATTTGGCAATTAGGAGGCATGGACGTATAAGGGAGGCTTCAAAAAGTTCATGGAAAATTTACATTATAAAAAAACTATGCATGGGTTTCAAAATTTTTTGCACCAAAATAAACTCATACGAACTTGGTATAACGTATCTGAACAGGATCTAATTTGAGGCACTATGAAGTATAAGATAGTTTGAAAAGACCCACTGACAAAGCAACATGAATTCTGCTACAATTGAGCCAGAACAAACATCAAATTTATGGTGAAGATCTAGCTGAAGAATAGCAAAATTATTGATGCTTTACAAAAAGTTTATGGAGACAATGCCCCAAGGAAATCACTTTTTTTAAAAATTATTTTATTTTTATTTATTTATTTTAGTGGCTGTCTGGTATGGGGACCTGGATGCTTGACCTTGGTGTTATAACACCTCGCTTTAACAAACTGAGCTAAGACAACTCATTTTGAGAAGGGATGAGATGATGCTGAAAATGAAGCCCACAGCTGCAGACCATCCACCTCTATTTGCAAGTAAAAAAATTAATCTCTTTTGTGCCCTAATTGAAGAGCATTGATGATTAGTGGCAGAAACAACAGCCAACACCAGAGACATCTTATTTGGCTCAGCTTACACAGTTAGGACTAAAAAATTATAGGTGAGCAAACTTTCCATTTGATGGGTACAGACAAAAGCAGAGCTTCCCATGGAAATTCTAAACAAGTGGGATTAAGATCCTGAAGCATTTCTTCTTGAATTGCAATGAGAGATGAAACATGGCTTTACCAGTACAATCCTGAAGACGAAGCACAATCAAAGCCATGGTTACCAAGAGGTGGAAGTGGTCCAGTCAAAGCAAGAGCAGACTGGTCCAGAGCAAAGGTGAAAACAACAATTTTGGGGATGCTCAAGGCATTTTGCTTATTGATGATCTGGAAGGCCCAAGAACAATAACGTATGTTTATTATGTGAGTGTTTTGAGAAAGTTGGCCAAAACTTTAGCAGAAGAATACCTGGAAAAGCTTCACCAGAGAGTCATTCTCCACTACAACAATGCTCCTGCTCATTCTTCTTATCAAACAAGGGCAATTCTGTGAGAGTTTCAATGGGAAATCATTAGGCATCCCATTACAGTTCCTTCTGACTTCTTTTTTTTTCCTAATCTTAAAAAATCTTTAAAGGGCACCCATTTTTCTTTAGTTAATAATGTAAAAAAAGACCACACTGATATGGTTAAATTCTCAGGGCTCTCAGTCCTTTAGGGATGGACTAAGTGGCTGGTACCATCACTTACAAGTGTGTCTTGAACTTGAGGGAGCTCATGTTGAGAAATAAAGTTTCCATTTTTATTTTCATCATTTAATTACATTTTTTTTTTGTAAACCTTTTGATGTCCCCCTGTAAAACCTAAGACATAAGGTTACAATAGTGACCCTGTTGTGGGCCTGAATTTCAAAGTCATAAAGTTCAGACTTTGTAGTTGGTGGGGGGGGGGGGGCTGAAAATAAGGAACTCAGTGTTAAGGGAGAACATGCGTTATACTAGTCCTTAAAATAAGGAATTGGTTTTATCTATTTCACTCTCGTGCTCTATTAAATTTGGCATTCCATGCAGGAAAAAAGTAGGAAAGAAGGCAAAGATAAGGAGATGATTGTAGCATTTGTTGGAGAAAGAAGGACCCTAGTTTGTTGGAGAAAGAAAGACACTAGTTTGGCAGAAGTTCATGCTATGGCAGAATCATGTTATGGAAAGTAAGAAAGACCTAAATGAGAAGCTTGAAATTAATAATTTTTAAAGCTAAAGTGTGAAGTGAATTTATTATGACCGGGTTATATTTTTTATAAGAGACTTTGGAGGGAAAAAATGTGCTGGTTTTTAGTTATTCACTGATAAAAAATGTATGACCCCTGCTGATTTCCTGGATCAAATGCACTTTCTACTGTCAGCCCTTTGGTTGTTGGCAGAATGACATTATAGAGAACCACTAACCAGTCTACTTGTCTAGCACTTTCCATATGATAAACATGCTGGTGTTCTGTTAAATAGAGTGGTCATCTCATTAAAATTTCCATTAACAAGTGTATGGAATGAGCAATACAAGCAGCTCTACACTAGAGTTACAAAATCATTTGCCATGGTCTAACCATTAAAATTATATACCAACCAAGACATATAATCCTGAATGCATTTCCACCAAAATTCTAAATGCATTTTTTGCCCAAAATATAGAAATGGAATCCACACAATGGAAACCACATCAACGGAACAGCTCTGAAGAAAAATCAACTGTAGAGAGGTGGCCATTGCTATGGAATATAATGCTTGTATCTTATGTATTAGTGTAGTGAGTCAGAAAGATTTGTCTCCCAGTTTGCTCTACTATAGCTTAATTTGCCTTTTAAATGGAATGACTGTGTTACTTATTTCATAAATATGCTACATTCTATTTTTGTGGCTTGCAGATAAAAGCTTTACATATTTTATACTGGTTTTGTTAACAAATACAATATGTTTTTGTTTAGTGACACATCTTATCCCCAAAGTTACACAAAGCATGAAATAAGAAAGTGCACTTTCTGTTTTCCTGGGAAATGCCACACATTAATTAGCAGCTGAACTTCTCTGAGGGTCAATTAAGTGTTATATCACCATCAACTGTCAATACTGCCTTCTGTATTGGTTTCTGCTTGATGTGGTACTTTCTGCAGCACAGGAAAGAATCTTGGCTCTTAACATGCACTCTCTTTCATTCAATTCTCATTTGCAGAGCATCAATAGGGTACCTGCACTTCAACACAGCTTATCTGTGCTCTTTCAGCACTTTAGACGTACCTCTATTGCAGCATAATGACACTGTTTTATGGTTTTTCATCTCTGTACTCTCTGTTGGCTAGTCTGTAGACTCTGTGTGAGGATAAACCATGTGCTATCTATTCTTGCACTTTTATCCTCCCATGTATCATCCTCCCAATACACACACAGATCCAAATGTCATAGCTACTGCATTGCTTGACTAAAAGAACACCCTCAAGAACATCTTGCCTCATGACTTGAATAATTACACCAAGAACAGAATATGTTCATTCCTCAGGCTCTTTATGATCTGGTATAAGAGTAGCAGATAATAGCATGCCCAGTTAGGTAGGTAAGTATGCCTTACCTCTTGCTTAGTTTGGTCTAGCTATGACAAAGATGTCAGAGAAAAAGAGCTATCTGCAAGATGATTTCCTTAGCTGGGAGATGAATTTACTGCCATTCTCTTTAGGTTAAATCTTGTGTTATTTTTTCATTTGAATTTTTTATCACTCTCATGGGAATGCATCTTGCCTTGGAAAAAATGTCAAACATCCTTGATCTATTAAGTTAATACCTCGTAGAAGCTTGTATTAGTCTGCCTCTGTTGCTTATAACAAAATACCCGAAACTGGGTAATTGGTAAGAAAACAAACTTTATTGCTTACAGTTTTGGAGACTGGGAAATCCAAAACCCCGGGAACACCTCTGGTGAAATGACTCTATAAGAATGCTGGGTGTCACATGGCAAGAATGGCAGAGCAGAGAGAGACTAACCTCCTCATTTGCTTTTCTTTTAAAGCCCTCAGAAACATGCCCATGACCACCATTAAACCATCTACTTATTAATCTATTTACTAGGGCACAGTTCTCGCAATCTAATCACCTCTTCAAGGCCCCACCTTTCAATTACCATAACAGGATTTCCCATCCTCAACAGTTACAGTGGGGATTAAACTTCAATGGGTTTTTTTGTCGGGGAGGACATTCAATCTATAGCAATACCAGATGGTATGTCCATATAGACTTCAAGACATGACCTCCCCTTACAGAGTCAGAGCTAGAAATTCACCAAATAACTGCACTCTGCCCCAAACCTGTGGGGAGCTGCCCACATTACACCGTAATCGCCATTACAAGATGGCGCCGGCCGACACTGACAATCGGCAAAAACAAGTCTAGAGCGCATGTGCTGGGAAATTCCCCGACCTCCAGTCTCTGCCTCTCCCGTGGCGTCATCTGGGCTGATGCACGACCGCCAGTCAGAGAGGGACACGTCCTAGGCGAGGGACAGTTTTCTATAAAAGGGAACGGGTTTCTGTACTTGGGGTCTCCGCCCCGATAAGCTTGTGCTCTGCCTCTCAAGACGCATTAAAGCTTTACTGCAGAAGGATCCTGTGTGTGCCGCGTCGTTCTTGCTGGCGAGACGGTTGCGCGGGACATCTGGTGCCGAAACCCGGGAAACTTGTGACATCGTCAGCACCTTCGGAGACCCCCTGGTGACAGGGAGGATTCAGAACTGCAGGAGGGTAAGTTCAGAGAGGTGTGTCTGTTCTTGGTCTGGGGTGAATTCGGTTAGATTACAAGGTTTTAGACTCATCCCTTGGTGTGGTCAGACTGACGTAGATACGCAGCTGCACCTGAGACCCGTGTGAGCCTCTCGTACATAAGGGAGCGGTGTGTCTCACAGAGCCTCCTAAAGCAGGGCGCATTATGGGTTCCACGCAGTCTATGGTTACCGCGTTAGAGGCTGTGCTGAGACAACGTGAGATCAAAGTAGGGGGCCGTGTACTCAGAAATTTTGTGAAAGAGGTAGATCGTGTGGCACCATGGTATGCCTGTTCCGGCTCCCTAACCTTGAGCTCTTGGAACAAATTGGGCAAAGACCTTGACCGCAAGTACGCAGAGGGAGACCTACGTCAGGGCACCAAGACCATTTGGAAGTTCATTAAGAATTGTTTGGAGGATGAAGGCTGTAAACCGGTAGTGACAGAAGGACAAAATATATTAGAGGAAGTCCAAGACAGCATGTCAGAAACTGAACGGCGTGAGAGGATGGGTACCCGCAAAAGGAGAGACGTCTCCAAAAAGGTAAACGGCCCTCCCGGTAAGTCTACTGACAAGGGAGTGAAAAAAGAAAAAGGGCCCTCCCGGCGAGTCTGCTAACTAGGGAGAAAGTCAGCGCCCAAGTGATTTTCAGGAAAAAAGGGACAGCCTCTATCCCCTGAGGGAGCTGGGAGCCCTAAACTTAGGGGATTCGGGCTCTGATTCCCTCGGTCTTAGTGATGAGTCAGAACTAGAGGAAGAAGCGGCTAGATATGAGGAAGAGAGATATCACCCTGATGAATATTGGAGAAGTGACGCAGAAAGGTTAACGCGGCCGCCGCCCACGGCGCTGCCTCCGGCGCCGCCTCCCTATGCGTCACGCTCATCCGCCTTCTCGCTGATCCCTGAAAGGGTGAGGAAAAGACTGACCATGACCTTTCCGGTCTTTGAGACTTCCGAGGGAGGACGGGTCCATGCCCCTGTTGAGTTTACTCAGATTAAGGAGTTGGCAGATTCAGTTAGAAAGTATGGAGTCACGGCCAACTTCACCCTTACACAGCTTGACAGGCTGGCTATGACAGCACTGACGCCCGCAGACTGGCAAATGATTGCGAAGGCTGCCCTTACCAGTATGGGCCAATTTATAGAATGGAAGGCGCTTTGGTATGAGGCAGCCCAAACGCAGGCTAGAGCAAACACTACGGCCCTAACACCTGAACAACAAGAATGGACTTTTGAGCTTTTGACAGGACAGGGTGGTTATGCGGCTAACCAATCTGCTTATCATTGGGGCACGTATGCTCAGATTTCTAACGCGGCTATTAGAGCCTGGAAGGCGCTCTCCAGGAAAGGAGGGGCCGATAGTCAGCTTACAAAGATTATTCAGGGACCCCAGGAACCTTTTTCGGATTTCGTGGCTAGAATGACAGAGGCTGCAGGACGGATCTTTGGCGATCCTGAACAAGCCGCGCCACTCATAGAACAGCTTGTCTTCGAGCAGGCCACCCAAGAGTGCCGCACAGCTATAGCACCTAGGAAAAGTAAGGGGTTACAAGATTGGCTCCGGATCTGCAGGGAGCTTGGAGGACCCCTTACCAATGCTGGGCTGGCGGCTGCTATCTTACAATCACAGAGACAGCTAAAGCCGAAACCAGACAAGAGAGCTTGTTTTAAGTGCGGCCGGGTGGGACATTTAAAAAAGGACTGCCGAACCCCAGATAGAGATGGAGCCTCCCTTTGCTCCCGCTGCAGCAAGGGATATCATAAAGCTAGTCAGTGTCGCTCCATCAGGGACATTAAGGGGTGGCTTCTTCCACCGCCAGAGGAACAACACAAAACAGATTCAAAAAACGTGAGGTCGGGCCCTCGTTCCCAGGGCCCTCAAAAGTATGGGAACAACAAAGTCCAGGGGGGAAAGAAAGAGGTCCTGTTGGAAGATACACAAGAGTGGACCTGCACGCCGCCTCCGACTTCCTATTGATGTCCCAGATGGGTATTCAACCGATCCCGGTGCGACCCATTGCTCCATTGTTGCCTGGTACAATGGGCCTCATTCTCGGTAGGGGGTCGCTCACCTTAAAAGGCCTGATTGTGTATCCAGGCTTGGTTGATCAAGGCCACACCCCAGACATTCAGGTGTTATGTTCATGTCCCGAGGGGGTCTTCTCTGTAAGTCAGGGAGACAGAATTGCACAACTTCTTCTCCTCCCGGACGACACCACCCCCTGTGAGGCTAGAAAAAGGGAGATGGGCTCCTCCGGGCCAGACTCTGCATACCTAATTGTGTCCCTTAAAGAAAGGGACTAGCCTAAATTGATGCTAAAAGTCAATGGAAAGATGTTTGAGGGCATAATGGACACAGGGGCTGATAAAAGTATTATATCTACTCACTGGTGGCCAAGGTCCTGGCCCACCATAGAGTCCTCACATACCTTACAAGGCCTTGGGTATCGATCTAGCCCGACAATCAGCTCTGCCGCCCTGTCCTGGGAGACATCAGAAGGGCAACAAGGATGGTTTACCCCATATGTCTTACCACTCCCGGTCAATCTCTGGGGAAGAGATATTTTAGAATACATGGGCCTAGTATTATCTAATCTTTACTCCCCACAAGCCCAACAGATGATGAAAAGCATGGGTTACAAACAAGGGAAAGGCTTGGGACGTGGAGAGCAAGGTAGGGTGGAGCCCATTTCCCCTGAAGGCAACCCTGGCAGGCAGGGCCTGGGTTTTTCCTAGGGGCCGTTGAGGGTTCTATGCCCATACCTTGGCTTACAGAGGAGGCGGTATGGGTTCCTCAATGGCCTCTGTCCTCTGAAAAATTAGAAGCTGCCACTAGGCTGGTAAATGAACAATTACAGCTTGGTCATTTGGAGCCCTCTACTTCACCATGGAATACTCCTATTTTTGTAATTAAGAAAAAATCAGGAAAATGGAGACTTCTCCACGATTTAAGAGCCATTAATGCACAGATGCGTGTGTTTGGCTCCCTTCAATGGGGCCTACCCCTGCTCTCTGCCCTGCCTAAACAATGGAAAATAATAATTATAGATATCAAAGATTGTTTTTTCTCCATACCTTTGTGTCCCCAAGATAGACAGAGGTTTGCCTTTACTGTGCCAGCTGTTAATCATTCTGAGCCTGATAAGAGATTTCAATGGAAGGTCTTGCCTCAGGGCATGGCTAATAGCCCTACCATGTGTCAGTTATATGTCCAATTAGCCCTTGAACCTATTAGAAAACAATTTCCATCCTTGCTTTTGATCCATTATATGGATGACGTTTTAATGTGCCACAAACATCTAGAGACTCTACAGAGGGCATATCCAATTTTGCTCAAGACATTAGAGCAATGGGGACTTCACATTGCTACAGAAAAGGTCCAAGTTACTGGAATTGGTTTGTTTTTGGGATCGGTTATTCATCCTGATAAAATAGTCCCTCAAAAATTACAGATTCGTAGAGATCATTTACATACTTTAAATGATTTTCAAAAGTTATTGGGAGATATAAATTGGCTGAGACCATTTTTAAAAATCCCCTCTGCTGAGTTAAAACCTCTGTTTGACGTATTGGAAGGGGACTCTCATATCTCCTCCCCGAGAGTATTAACTCCTGCAGCAGATCAAGCCTTACAAGTGGTTGAAAGTGCCTTACAAAATGCTCAGTTACAGCGCATTGATGAAACAAAACCTTTTGATTTATGTGTTTTTAAAACTATGCACTTACCAACAGCTGTTTTATGGCAAAATGGGCCTTTATTATGGGTCCATCCCAATGCGTCTCCTGCTAAGATTATTGATTGGTATCCCGACGCAGTGGCTCGACTTGCACTCCGTGGGCTAAAAACAGCTATTATTCATTTTGGAAGAGAGCCCCAGATGTTGATAGTCCCTTATACAACTACTCAAGTTCAAACATTAGCTGCTACTTCAAATGATTGGGCCGTGTTGGTCACCTCGTTTACAGGACAGATTGATAATCACTATCCAAAACATCCCATCCTTCAATTTGCCTTAAGCCAAGCCATTGTGTTCCCACACATAATATCTCAAAAACCACTTGCCAATGGGGTTGTGGTGTATACAGATGGGTCAAAAACTGGTGTAGGGGCCTATGTAACTAATAGTAAAATAGTCTCCAAACAATTTAATGAAACCTCACCCCAAGTTGTAGAATGTCTAGTGGTACTAGAAGTCCTCAGGGCCTTCCCGGGCCCGCTTAACATTGTGTCGGATTCCTCCTATGTGGTTAATGCCGTTAAAGTTCTTGAAGTGGCTGGAATTATTAAGCCTTCTAGCAAGCTTGCTCACATCTTCCGCCTGATTCAATCCACCCTTTTTAATAGAAGCTTCCCTGTATATATAACACATATTAGAGCTCATTCGGGCCTTCCTGGTCCAATGTCTCGTGGGAACGACCTAGCAGATCAGGCTACAAGGGTCATGGCGGTTGTCCTTTCCCCTCAATTAGAGTTAGCAAAAGAATTTCATAATCAATTTCATGTGACAGCTGAAACCTTGCGCCGCCGATTTGCCTTAACGAGAAGAGAAGCTAGGGAGATAGTTACCCAATGCCAAAATTGTTGCCAGTTCCTGCCTGCTCCCTGTGTAGGGGTTAATCCACGAGGAATCCGACCACTACAGATCTGGCAAATGGATGTTACTCATGTCTCCTCTTTTGGAAGACTTCAGTACCTACATGTTTCTATTGATACATGTTCTGGCATCATGTTTGCCACACCCTTAACAGGGGAAAAGGCCTCACATGTAATTCAACACTGCCTCGAGGCGTGGAGTTCTTGGGGTAAACCCAAGATCCTTAAGACAGATAATGGGCCAGCCTATACCTCTCAAAAGTTTCAACAGTTCTGCCGCCAGATGGATGTAACTCATCTGACTGGTCTCCCATATAATCCTCAAGGACAAGGTATTGTTGAGCGTGCACATCGCACTCTCAAGTCCTATTTCATCAAACAAAAAGGGGGAGTCGAGGAGGCTCTACCCTCAGTACCGAGAGTGGCCGTCTCCATGGCACTCTTCACCCTTAATTTTTTAAACCTTGATGCTCAAGGCCGTACTGCGGCTGAGCGTCATTGCTTAGAGTCAGATACACCAAAACAAATGGTCAAATGGAAGGATGTGTTAACAGGACAATGGAAAGGACCGGATCCTATTTTGATAAGATCCAGGGGAGCTGTTTGTGTTTTTCCACAGGAGGAAGATAACCCTTTCTGGGTCCCAGAGAGACTCACCAGGACAATTTTGGGATCGGCGCAAGATGACACACCCATCAAAATGGAGGACCCTCCTGACCCTGATGACACTGTGCCAGGTCGCATTTACAATGGGGGAGCAATGCTGGGGAATCCTGACAGTGTTCCCCCTGCCAATGCCACTCCACCATGATGCACAATTATTCCCTCGATTTTTCAGTACTAATAAGACTCTAGATCTACCTTACTTGCCTCTAGATGAGGAGGTAGCTGGTATCGGGAAGGATAGGAATATCACTCTTGAGGGTAGTCTTTGTTTCCTGCTGGTTTCCAATCGATCTTTATCAGAGCATCCTTGTATAAAATTGTATAATCAAACTGCTGCTTGGTTTGACCACCCAACAACTGGGCCGGTTCAATCCAATGCCACTTGGATATCTGGAGTTTGGCCCGCGTTTGAGCCCAAAGGGAATGGCACTATTCCTTCACAACCAAAATGGACCCCATTTTGCCGGGGGACCAGATTAGAAGGGGATACCCCACCCTGGACGGGCTGTCAGTCTAAAAAGACAGGGTGGGCGAAAAAAAAAAAAAAAAGACAGATTTACCTTTTCCCCTTATATGGGCACCCAGTTTAATGCGACCTTTTCAGGCCTCAATTGGACATATCAAAATCCTACGATGGCGGCCTATTCTAACCCATTTAATGTCTGGCTGCTATGTGGAGTAAATGGCAGCTGCACAGATCTGTCACCGTTTGCTTTTCGTAAAGGAGGAAGCTGGGGGCATGCCACCTTTGAGTGGAATACGTCCGAGACTTTTGAGTCTTCTGTTTCTGTCCAAAGGTACGGACAAAATACGTCTGTACCATCGACACCAGTCTGCCTTTTCCCCCCTTTCGTGTTTATTTTAGTTCAGGATGCAGTACAGGAAAATCAGATTACTTGCACCAATGAATCCTGCTTTTATGCACAGTGTTGGAATGCTACTGGGTTTAAATTGGCTGTGATTGCGCGAATGCCTAGGTGGGTTCCCGTTCCTGTGGAGGCCCCTAATGCTATGTCCTTATTCAGGCAAAAGAGGGATTTTGGTTTCACCGCAGCCATTGTTACCGCTGTCTCCTTGGCGGCAGCTGCAGCCACAGCTGCGGCTGTGTCTTTGGGCACCACGGTCCAGACTGCCTCCACATTGAATAATTTGTCTTCTTCTGTGGCCCAGGCCCTGAACACACAAACTGCAATAAATTCTCAGTTAAGGGGAGGATTGATGGTGGTCAATCAAAGGGTAGATTTAGTCCAAGAACAAATAGAGGTTCTATGGCAAATTGCACAACTGGGATGTCAATGGAAATATTCAGGATTATGTGTAACTAGCATCCAATATGAAAATTATACCAGGGCAGCAAACTTGTCTCATCGCTTGTCTGAGTATCTTTTAGGAAACTGGACAGGAGACTTTGACGGCCTGATGCGGGACCTGCGCTCTGCCATCGTGGCTGTGAATTCGACAAGAGTGGATGCCTCTTTTGCAGCTGGATTGTCCTCCTGGATCACAACTGCTATGTCACATTTCAAGGAATGGGTGGGGGTGGGATTGTTTGGGGCGGCCCTTTGCTGTGGACTAGTGTTCCTTCTGTGGCTGGTCTGTAGGCTGAAAGCCCAAACACAAAGAGACAAGGTGGTCGTTGCCCAAGCACTTGTGGCTCTGGAGCAAGGAGCCAATCCTGATATTTGGCTATCTATGCTCAAAGACTAGTCCCCCTTCTTTTCGGCTGGCCTCCCTGAAAACTGGTCAGTGGGGTTCGCCCTGGCTCGTGCTGGCCCACAACTCACAATTCAGAGTCCGTTCCAGTAGGTCCAGAGACGGGCAACTTCCCCCCGGACGTGTGCCGACCTAAGACATGGTGCCCAGTGGCGATAGGGTTAACCTTTGACGGGTAAAGTCACGGCCTGAGGTGGGTCGACCTAAGACAGGACTACTGGCTAGACATGTTGTGGCCAATGAGCTTGCTCCAGCCTCTTAATGTAATAAGAAAGGGGGAGATGTGGGGAGCTGCCCACGTTACACCGTAATCGCCATTACAAGATGGCGCCGGCCGACACTGACAATCGGCAAAAACAAGTCTAGAGCGCATGTGCTGGGAAATTCCCCGACCTCCAGTCTCTGCCTCTCCCGTGGCGTCATCTGGGCTGATGCACGACCGCCAGTCAGAGAGGGACACGTCCTAGGCGAGGGACAGTTTTCTATAAAAGGGAACGGGTTTCTGTACTTGGGGTCTCCGCCCCGATAAGCTTGTGCTCTGCCTCTCAAGACGCATTAAAGCTTTACTGCAGAAGGATCCTGTGTGTGCCGCGTCGTTCTTGCTGGCGAGACGGTTGCGCGGGACACAAACCGTTTAGCCCAGACCCAAATTCTACAAGGGAGTGATGCACCTTTCCTGAAGTCCATAGAACCTCAAGTCCATAGAACCTCTTCTTGCTATTGCACACCTAGCCTTTTCACTTTTACTAATTCCTTCTAATGTGAGCTTTGACTCTTCATGCATATTGTGCATTCCTTGATAGTGGGCCATGCCATGATTTGGGAGGGCCTGGAAGTGCCCTGGGCATGTGGCAGTTTTTCAGTAAACAATTGTTCATTGATAGTCCTTAGTGTGTGAATTACGAGTTTTTGCAAAAGGCAAGATTTCATTTGCATGATCTCAAACTGAAGACTGACAGGGGAGATGAGGTGCTGAACCACTTCAGAGTTGCTTTGGCTGCTACCTGTTGTGCTTTAAGTATAGAACCCATGAACTAAATTTAAATATTCCAAAGTTGAAATTCCTAGAAGGGAACTGATGTGCATGGTTGTACAAAGAGAGTATAATAACATCGTTACAAATGCAGGCAGAGTTGCTCTATCCCAACATATTCAATTAAAGAGTGCTGGGAAAATATTCTAGAGACTTTCAGTTTCAGAATAAACATCAGTCTCATACTCTCCTCTAGAGGTTCTTAACTTTAGACAAACTTTAGGAAGTCTATGAATTCTCTGGTAGTATATAAAATTATAGATGTGCACATGCGTATTTAAAGGAGCCATGAGCTTCATCAAATTCTCAAAGGGATCTGTTTTAAAAATATACAGAAGAAAGGACCCATTGCTGTTCTGAAGAGATCTGCTTGTTTTCTGGGCTTATTCTAGAGGTAAATATACGCCACCATAGTTTGCCTGGGACATTAAGGGCCTTCTGTGAGCAGATGCGATTGCCAAGTCTGTTTAGAATCCAGCTTATCTCTTCAGTAGTTCTATCAAGCATTAATGTGCCTAGCAACACTGGAGACTGGAATGGCTTCTTGGGATCATTGTGTAGGCTGGTTACACAATCGTGCTGAGATGGCAAAGTAGCAAATGATCCTTTCAGCACTCTTTAACACTAGCAAAAACTTCTGGATTATCCAAGTTGTCTTTTGGCTGTGCTGATCTGTCAGTTCACAAAAGGGTATTAGTATTAGTCAAAGGTATTAGTCAAAGCTTTGCTCTTTTGCTTTTCTGAACTTTTTCTCCTTGGGCTATATCTCTTTCCTTTGGAATTCCTCTTTAAAGCTCCATTCTACAGAGAAGTTTCTCCTGGAACCGTTAGGCTCCCTGAACACATCCAGTGATGAATTGGCATGAACACCGAGCACTGCGTGTCTTTATTTTGCTTTTTCTTCTGCCCAACTTAATTCAATTTTGCCAGGCAAGCAATTATTTTCTACCTAGCACCTCCTATAGATCAATCATTTTGTTATGAATTATGACTATGTCATTCATAAGAGCTCAACACTGTTCGTTTTGGAGATTGGAAGATGATTATATGCTGCAATGAATTTGCACTATAGTGCTAATTTCCCAAGATTCCTCCTGGCATGAAGGGATAATAGCACATTTTGCAAATACAAATGCTTCATGCATTGTAGGATACCAGGCATCACTCAAGACAACTTTATATTAGTGAATATAAATATTATATAATAATAATATTATTATTATTAATATAATAGTTAATATATAATAATAAATAATAATAATAATAATAATAGGGATATTAGTGGTTGTAGTGGATTCAGTTATGTCCCCCCCAAACTACTGAAGCTTGAATTGTGTCCCCTGAGTTTTATGTATTAGAAACTTAGCCCCCACTGTGACTGGTAAGAGGGTGGGAAATCCTATTATGGTAATTGAAAGGTGTGGCCTTGAAGAGATGATTGGATTGTAGGACTGTGCAGTAGTGAATGGATTAATAATGGTGGTCAGGGGTGTGGTTCTGAGGGCTTTAAAAGAAGAGAGTCTGTCTTTCTCTCTCTGCTCTCTCTGCTTCCACCACCTTGCAATATGAGGGGTCACTGTCACCACCACCAGATGTGTTCCTTGGACTTTGGGCTTCCCAGCCTCAGAAACTGTAAGCAATAAATTTTGTTTCCTTATAAATCACCCAGTTTCAAATATTTTGTTATAAGCAACAGAAATGGACTTAATACAATGGTGATGGTGATATTAACAAGTGAGATATTTTTAATACTACATAATAAAATATGTGAATGTTTGGAAGATCTGAATAACTTACTAATACAATGTTTTGTAAGGAATAGTGCACAAAATCATGCCTGGTGAAAAGATTCATTTAAAGTGTATGATAGATCTAGGGATAGATCTATTAATATAACAATGTATGAAAAGATTATGCACACTGACTACGCATTCCAAATTTCAAGGAATCTAAGAAACTATTCTTTTTAGAGTTTGGGTGTAGTGTCAAAAAGAATGTCCACAATCATCCAAAAAGGCTGTTAAAATACTCCCCTCTGTTCCAACTGCATATCTGTCAAGGACTGGATCTTCTCCAGAGATTCTGACCAAAAAAAAAAAAACATGACATTAGACTGAATGCAGAAGTGGATATTAAATCCAGTCATCTTTTACAAAGCCAGGTGTTCAACAGATTTGCAAAAATGTAAAACAATAGCACCCTTTTCACTTTTTGATTTTGTTTTGTAAAATATGTTTATTTTTCCACAAATATGTTATGTTATGACCTAGTATTACTAAGTGAATTTTATAAAAATGTCTCAGTTTTAATTTCCAGTGTGGTAAATAACAAAAGATATACTCTCCGAAGCTCTCTGGGAGTCCTCAATAACCTTTAAGAATGTAAAAGAACCGTGAGAAATGCTGCTTTACATAGTGATCCTGAAACACAGATAATCATTAAAATCAATTGGGGAGCATTTTGCCTCATTTCCTGAAAGTTCTAATTCTGGGGTGTGGTTCAGGCCAGGTGTATGTACCTTGCTATAGTCAGTGTCATAGCTGTAGTGTTTAGAGGCATATTTCATGTGATAAACTTTGAAAATTAAATTGAAATTACATGCCATACCATGCATTATATTTAATTTCAAAGTAAATGCCAATATATGTTTTCTACATAACTGGTTTTTATATTTGCTAATATAATTGGATGCGACTGTTTTGGAAACCTGTACGTGACTTTTTGTTATTCTTTCATGGCATTTAGTTGCTATATTATCTTTTCAATGGAGCAGAAGAAAATAGTCTCCTGTATTATGGCACATGTTTTTCATGGGCTTGGAATTGTGTTGCTTGAATTTAATGTGCAGAATATAAAATGCTGGGGTTTTTTTTTGTTGTGGTGGTGGCTGTTTTTCTTATTCAGTTTATTCAATCAGGCATAAAACACAAATGTTATTTACCAAACTAGTTATAACTAAACAAGAACAGCTCCTTAAAAGCTGCCATTCAATTAAAGAAAATGCAGAGTACATTTTCAAAAGCATCATTTCTTTATAATTCCTATGTTATTCCTCTTTTTGTGTGAAACTATATAAGTTGAGATATAAACATATACAGATATTTTATTTTATAATTTAGGAGAAAGTGACTAAAAGAATGGTTGATAGCGCTAAGGAGAGAAGTTAATAAAATGATTCAGGTTGAATTTACAGAGGAAAGGATTTATGAGGGTTTTAGAGAAACAGAAATACATCCTGAAAAAAAAAACCCACCAAGTTTCAATCTGATTCAAAGAATTTTGAAATTTTGAGCACCTGTAATGGATCGTACCACATGACTAAGACACAGAGATGTATAGAATATGTTTTATTTTTAAAAGAATTCCAAGACTAGAACAAGGATTAGAAATTTGGAGTGTATCTTACACAATTTGAAATATTCTAGAGGCATTTCCAAAACTTGACTATAGAGTAGCATTGGACTATCAACATAAGGAGAAAGACGTCAGGCAAGAAACAATTAAGCAGCAGCAACAAATTAAAAGGTAAAAATTAGGGTTATAAAAACTGTAGGGAGAACTTGACAACCAAAGAAAACAATGAAAGAAGTAACCAGCTCAGCAGTGATTTGGGGAGTAGGTGTGTAAGGAAGAGGGAAAGTAGGTAAAATTAGCATATATAATTTTCAGGAGAGACAAGAAGTAACATGGAACCAAAAAGCCATCTTTAAGACCTCTTTGTGGATAGAAGTGCAAACAGAAGCAGAGATACTTGACTCTTGGAGTAGATTTTGATGAAATCCCATGTTTAAAGCTGTGATACCAGAATTCACAAACAGTTCCTGAACCCACATTCACATTTCATGCAAGTTGAACCAATCTCCAGTTAAAACCAACCGAGCACTCATAGCTGGGTACTTGTCACATACTAAACAGGAAATGCAATTCTATGATCTTAGCCTGGTAGATGTTGTTGTGTATGAATGACCCTGATGTCTTCTTAAAATGTGCTGTATCTTTATGGTGACCTTCTCTTGGGGGCCATCTGTATAGTTACTGGTGGCATTTTATTATGAAAGAGTATTTTTTGGAATACACACCAAGTATGGGATGTTGATGAGATTCACAAAAGCAATTTGTGTCCAGTTTTAACCTGGAAGAATTTAATTCCCATTACTGTTAATTATGACGAGGTTGCCTACCAAGTCTGGGAAATCCATCCATTGTTGATAGGTGAGGTGGTCCATTTCAGAATCAAAGCAAGAGTTTCTGTGAGTGCTGTTATTCCAGAAGACCATCAAAATTAAGCTCTTTTCTGGTTTTTAGGTGATAGGCTCTTCCAGTGGAGGTAACTCAAAGGCAATTTTGGTGGCTCATGATCTCAAGAATTTTATAGTATCCTGTTGTTATCTTTAGATATGGGATTCCAGACCAGACCCTAGCAGTACAGGCAAATGGAATTCTTTAGTAGTTTTTCGGTGTGTTGGATTTTTACTCATCTATTTATGTGTATCTTGTCATTCTTGGGATAGAATTCATGCTTTGAGAAAAAACAGATTGTTTTTCTCTAACTGTGGGGAACACCTCAGCAGATCTTGATTTTGGTATATATTCTTCTATAATAAAACATGGTTTAATTGTGAAATGGAACCTTTATCATTAAAAAAGGCATAATAAAACAAAATAACACAAACAAAAAATCTAAACTGTCTAAAGTATCACGGACCTATCAAAATGTTCAGAAAATCATGCCAATGCAGAGATTGCTTTAATTCAAGAAACTTTTAAAAGCTCAATGGAAGGATTATGAAAGAATATTAAGTACAAATCTATGAACATACTTCATAATACAAGAGTACTTTAAAAAGCTCATGGAAAGATTTGTACTATCTTTCAATTCTATTTTTCCCTGAATTTTAGAAGTACCCTCATGCGAGAGAAGTGGATGATTTCCTAGGAACACATAAACTTCCCAAATTAACCTACATAATGTAGAAAATCTTAATAAACTTAAAAAATTGTCATTAAAAATGGCAGTAAATGGTTTTATGGCTGATTGACATCTACCCTTATTTGATTAATAATTCCAATGTAATTTATACCCATGCTTCTAAAAGTGATATAAAGTGCTCGTAGACCATCAATGTCAGCATCAATTGGGAGCTTGTTAAAAATGAAAATCCTCAGAACTCACACCAGTGTAAGTGAATTAAAACTTAGGGCAATGGTGTGGTGGGCAGGACAGGAATCTCTAACTGTAAAAGCTTTGGAGGTGATCCCTGTTAATGCTAAATTTTAAAAAGCATTGCTTTAAAATATTCTAGACAATAGAAAATACATAAATTGTTTAAATTCATTTTATACATGAGTATACCATTAATAAACAATTCAATGGTAAAATAAAAAATAGAATAATTTCTTTTATGAACATGGATAAAAATTCTAAATAAAATGTTGGCAGACATTATGAACATCCAGCTCCAAGGAATAATATATTATAATCAAGTAAAATTTATTCCAAAAATGAGAAAAGCCTCAACATCAGGAATTATATCAACATAATTAATGATAACGAAAACTGAAACAGAAAAACCATGTAACTACATCTGTAGATGCCACATAGGTATTTGATAAATAAAATAGCCCTTACAATTAAAAAATCCAAGTGAAACAGATATAGAAAGAAACTACCTAAATACCATAAATATTATTTGCTCACAATAACAATAATCAATCTAATAGTGAGATTCTGGAAAATTTCTATTAGAGTTAAGTACAGAAATGAGATATTAATTTTTGTCACTATTATTTATTTGTTTGTTAGTTAAGATAATAAAACAGGAAGAAGATAAAATTTATATTGACATTAGAACATGAGACAAAATTTATTTTTACTTGCAGACTATTTGGAGACTAATAAAAACACACTAGAACTAAGTAAACCTTCTCACAGTGAATTAACAACATCAATACAAATTAAATACACAGATCAATCGTTTTTTTTTTTCCTTTCAGAAAAATGACAAAAATTATCAACTCATAATAATGGTAACAATGACTAATTCATAAAAACAAATCTAATAAAAAGATTTAGAATTTATATGCAGAAATATGTAAAATCTTGTTAAGTATGAAATATAAAACCTAAACACATGTACTGATAGCTCATTGTGCTGAATTTGAATATTTAGTTATAGAAAAACATGTAAAATTGAATGCATTCTAGTAAAAATCTCAGTGAGTTGGAAGAAGGGGAGAAAATTGATCAAATACTTTTAATGGTCCAATAATAGCCAAGAATATTGTGAAAAAGTAATAGTTTGTATAATGATGTGTGTTTTCATGTGTCTGAGTGTATGTGCACATGTGTATACTTGACCAGAAATTAAAACTTACCATGAACTCCCTGTTAATTAAAGCAGATAATATTGGTGACAAAGGGGATAAATATATTAATTAAACAGGAGGAATTACCGATATATATATGTATACACATATACTTATATATACACACACTTATTAGATATGTATGTAAACAAGGTAACAGTTTAATTCAATAGGAACAAACTGATATGATTAATTTCTTTAATAAATAGTTCTGTCATCATTGGCCATCTATATGGAATAAAAATTTTAAAAAACTGCATTCCTACATCCAACCATATTTACAAGCAAATTATGGATGGGTTTAATAGTGAAAAATATGTATTGTTAGAAGAAAACTGAACAGACGAAATGATTGATCCTGGAGTCATCTTATCACCTAACTTTTCATTATGTAAATTAATTAATTTCCCTTATTTTTAAGTCATTTTATTTTGGTTTTGTTGTTGCTGTTCTTAGTGAAAAGCATACTGCTACATTGGATAAGAAGAAACATCTAGTAACCCTCCATTACCACAGGGTTTTTAATGTTTCAATTTTGTAGTCAACAAGCTAAAAATTATATTTTAAGAAGTTACAAATACAAGTTATTTCCATGTAATTATCTATATATACAGTTTAGGATAAAAAGGAGAGACAACACTTCAATGTCAGCTGATACACAAAAACCTCAGTAAAAGACCAATTTTTCTTGCTCTCTGTAAAGGTCTAGGCCATGTGATTTGTGCCTGTAGAATGAAATAGTACAAAACAGAGAAGTGATGGGTGATGAATGCTTATAAAAGGATTTGTGCGTCAGTGCCAAGAAGAAAAAAAAAAAAAAGCAGGAAACACAATTTACAATTTTACATAATGCAGAAAAGTGTTTGAATACCCATATAAAATGCAGCAGGTAAGAGATTTGCTGGCAGGAGAAAGGAACATGGATCAAAAGGCAGGGCATTAAAAAGGAAAACAAAACTGGACTGCTGACAGGTTAATTAATGGCCTTAAAACAGAACTCAGTAGTTCAATAATATTTACTTGGTATCCAAGGAGTGCAGGGTTAGGATTAGAGTAAGGTTTAGGACAGTTTTTCCTGGAATTACTTGATCATCGACTCTTTTCCCTGGAATAACTCAGCCATCCACTGTTGTCTCTGGAATGACATAGTCATCAACTCGTTTTCCTGGGTTGATTCAATCATTGACTCTTTTCCCTGTCCTGACTCCTCATCAACTCTTTTCCCTGCCCCAACTTGGTCATCAACTCTGCACTGAAATTACTCAGCCATTGACTCTTTACCCTGAAGTAAGTCGGTTATCAACTCTTTTCCCTGGCCTGATTCTGTCATTGACTTGTTTCCCTGGCCTGACTCTGTCATTGACTGTTTTCCCTGGAATTACTTGGTCATTGACTGTTTTCCCTGGAATAACTCAGTCATCCACTGTTGTCTCTGGAATGACGTAGCCATCAATTCATTTCCCTGGGTTGATTCACTCACTGACTGTTTTCCCTGTCCTGACTCCTCATCAACTCGTTTCCCTGGCCTGACTTGGTCATCGACTCATTTCCCTAGCCTCAACTCTGTCATCACCTCTTTTCTCTGGCCACACTTGGTCATCAACTCTTTGCCCTGGAATGATGTGGTCATTGACTGGTTTCCATGGCCTGACTCTTTCATTGACTGTTTCCCTGGAATTACTTGTTCATTGACTGTTTTACCTAGAATGACTCAGTCGTCCACTGTTGTCTCTGGAATGACTTAGACATCAATTCATTTCCCTGGGTTGATTCAATCACTGACTGCTTTCCCTGTCCTGACTTGGTTATTGACTATTTTCCCTGGCCTAACTCAGTCATTTACACCTTGCCCTGAAATTACTCAGTCATAGATTCATTTCCATGAACTGACTTGGTCATCAACTTGTTTCCCTGACCTGACTCAGCCATTGACTCTTTTCCCTGGACTAACTCAGTCATCCACTGTTGTCTCTGGAATGACTTAGTTACCAACTCATTTTCCTGGGTTGATTCAATCACTGACTGTTTTCCTTGTCCTAACTTGGGCATCACCTGATTTCCCTGACTTGACTCATCATCAACTCTTTTCCCTGGCATTACTGGGTCATTGACTCATTTCCCTGGACTGACTCCATCATTGACTCATTTCCCTGGCCCCAACTCTGTCATCAACTCTTTGCCCTGAAATTACTCAGTCATTGACTCTTTTCCCTGAAGTAACTCAGTTAGCAACTCTTTTCTCTGGCATTACTTGGTCATCGACTCATTTCCCTGGCCTGACTCAGTCATTGACTCATTTCCCTAGCCTCAGCTCAGTCATCAACTCTTTGCCCTGAAATGACTCAGTTATTGATTCTTTTCCCTGAAGTAACTCGGTTATCAACTCTTTTCCCTGGCCTGATTCTGTCATCGACTGTTAACCCTGGAATTACTAGGTCATGTACTGTTTTCCCTAACCTGACTCTGACATTGACTCTTTGCCCTGAAATTACTTGCTCATCAACTCTTTTCCCTGGAATAAATCAGTCATTGACTGTTTTCTCTTTAATGATTTATCAACATGTTTCCCTGGAATGATTCAATCAATCATCGACTCTATCCCTGGAATAACTCGGTTATCAGCTCTTTTCCCTGGTGTGACTTGGTCATCGACTGTTTACCCTGGCATTACTCAGTCATTGACTCATTTCCCTAGCCTGACTCGGTCATCAACTGTTTACCCTGGCATGGCTCTGTCATTGACTCCATGCCCTGAAAATAATCAGTCATTGACTCTTCCCTGGTATGACTTGATCATCAACTCTTTGCCTTGGGATGACTAAAGTCATCACCTCTTTGCCCTGGAATTACTTGTTCTGGGCTCCTTTCCCTGGAATGGTTCAGCCATCGACTCTTTTACTTGCAATGACTTGGCCATCATGTCTTTTCCCTTGAGTGACTCAGCCATTGACTGCTTTTCCTGGAGGGAGACTGATCACTCTTCACAGTCTTGGCTATATTTTTTAGAGTGGGATTTCTGGGAATAAAAATGTTTTTATATTCACTGTGTGCATACGAGAACATATATACACACATTCACACATGTGTCTAGGTTTCCTTCCAGAAGAGTTATTACTGTTTGCATCCCAAGAATGCATGAGAATCCCTTTCCAAAGCCCATGTTGCAAAACTTTTAATTCCTTCCCCCAATATGGTAGGGGAGGAATTGTGTATAAGCATATTTCCTGGTGTGCTCTTATTTATAATCAGTTTATCTGGGCTTGTTGTCTGTTAATTCTTTTAAACTTTGTTTTCCTTCAATTAAAAAAATATTATGTATTAAGAATATTAGCCCTTTATCCATTAAGCTGCTAATATTTATTTGCAGTTTGCCTGGTATCTCATGATATTTTTTATGGCATTTTTTTTTGCACAGGAAAAAAAAAATCTAAATTACAGGAGATCCTTGATTTACAATGGTTCAACTTATGATTTGTTTTACCTTACGATCTTGCAACAGTGTTCAGTAAAAACTGTACTTCGAGTACTTATACATTCTGTTTTTCACTTTCATTACAGGAACCAATAAATTACATGAGATATTCGACACTTTATTATCAAATAGGCTTTGTGTTAGATGACTTCACCCAACTGTAAACTAATGTAGGTGTTCTGAGCATTTTTAAGGCAGGCTGAGCTAAGCAATGCTGTTCAGTACGTTAGGTGTATTAAATGCATTTTGACTTAATATTTTCAACTTATGATGGGTTTATCAAGACATAACCCCATTGTAAATCAATGAGCATTTGTATATATTCAAATTTATAAATTTTCTGGCATGTGGAGTTTAAGAGATGTTTAGAAACACTTTCCACACAGCAAGGTTATAAATAATTCATTCATTCTTTCTTCTAGCACAGTTATGTGCCACATAGTGACATTTTGATTAACACTGAACCGATGGTATGACTGTGCTCCTATAAGATTAAAATGGCTATACCATATAGTCTAGGTGTGTAGTGGGCTGTACCATCTACGTTTGTGTAAGTGCACTCTATAATGTTCACACAATGATGAAACTGGCTAATGATGCATTTTTTGGAGTGTATCTCCAACATTAAACGATGCATGACTGTACTTACAGGTTGTCTGTATCTAGGTATGAATACATGTAAATATGTGTGTATGTATGTTTAGATACTTGATTTATTTGGAGCTTATTCCTATGTATGAATGAGGTATGGATCTAAATTTGTCATTTTACAAATGACTACTCAGTTGTCCCAACATTTATTTAAAAACCCATCTTTTTTTTTTCAAGACAGCCAACTAGAGAAGTGTGGCACTATTCCCTTCCCCATAAAAGGAAGTCAAAGCAACAGGCAAACTAATATATTTTGACTAGAACCTGAGGAAATCTGGTGTGGAGCACCAGGAGCATGAAGAGATTCTTGTGAATTGCAGAAGAAGCAAATGGCACCACAGAGAACAGAACAAGGCATCCAGCCTCAGCCCCACTGCAGGGACCAGCCTAGAACCAGGTGGAGAGAAGATAGGCTGGAAAACACCCTGACTATACTCACCACCACCACAAGTGGCCAGTTTTCCCAACCAAAGGGGAGTCCCCACAGTCTTTTTGGGACCCACAACTGAACTTATTCAGCATAGGTCTCCACCAGGGGAGCAGGGAGACTGAGTGGAAAATCCACGGGAGAGCAGTGGTTCCACATGTTCATGGTCTGGCTTGCATGGCCCCTTGAGGCTGAGCCCACAGGTGCTTGTGCAGCCTGCGACTAGCCCAGTGGAGGCTCTGTGTCCCACTGGGACCCTCTCCATGCTTTCCTGGGAGTCAGCATTCCAGCTATTTGAAGCCTGGAACCTGGCGCCAGACCCTGCCAACCTGCATCCCTTTGTCTGGAGGCACTGCCTGCATTCTGAGGCACACATTTGGTAACTGATAGGGTTGGGGCACAGGCTATCTGAAGCCTGGGACAGACAGAATGACTGAAACCCCAGCATCTGAACTTACTCAGCAGCCCTTGCCACAAGGCAAGCAGGCAGACTGGCTGAGCATAAAATCTGCTGGAATGCAGTGGTTCCCTATGTTTATGGTTCAGCTTACAGTATACGGGACTAAGCCCACAGGTGCCCATGCAGCCCACAGCTTGCCCAGCGGAAGCCCCACCTCCCCCTTTGACCCTCCACATGCTTGTATGGGTGCTGGCATTCCAGCTGTTTGGATCCTAGATCCCAGTGCTGGACCCAGTGGACCTGGGTCCCTTTGTCTGGAGGCCCTGCCTACATTCTGCCGTGTTCACTTGGGCACAGGTGGGACCAAGTTGCAGGCTGACTGGAGCCTAGGACAGAAGGACTGAGACCCCAATGTCTGAACACATGCAGAATCCACTCCCCAAGGCAAGCATCTATAACACTTCTAGGCTTGGCTGTACCCTTGCAGGCTCACATCAGGGTCAACAGCGATTGGTAGCAGCTTTTTTTTTTTTTTTTTTTTAAATTTTATTTTGTCGATATACATTGTAGCTGATTATTGCTCCCCATCACCAAAACCTCCCTCCCTTTTCCCTCCCCCCCTCCCCCCCAACAATGTCCTTTCTGTTTGCTTGTCGTATCAACTTCAAATAATTGTGGTTGTTATATCTTCTTCCCCCCCGCCTGGTTTTTGTGTGTGAGTGTGTGTGTGTGTGTGTGTGTGTGTGTGTGTGTGTGTGTGTGTGTGTGTGAATTTATATATTAATTTTTAGCTCCCACCAATAAGTGAGAACGTGTGGTATTTCTCTTTCTGTGCCTGACTTGTTTCACTTAATATAATTCTCTCGAGGTCCATCCATGTTGTTGCAAATGGCAGTATTTCATTCGTTTTTATAGCTGAGTAGTATTCCATTGTGTAGATGTACAACATTTTCCGTATCCACTCATCTGATGATGGACATTTGGGCTGGTTCCAACTCTTGGCTATTGTAAAGAGTGCTGCGATAAACATTGGGGAACAGGTATACCTTCGACTTGATGATTTCCATTCCTCTGGGTATATTCCCAACAGTGGGATGGCTGGGTCGTATGGTAGATCTATCTACAATTGTTTGAGGAATCTCCATACCATTTTCCATAGAGGCTGCACCATTTTGCAGTCCCACCAACAATGTATGAGAGTTCCTTTTTCTCCGCAGCCTCACCAGCATTTATTGTTCAGAGTCTTTAACTGTAGGATCCAGTGGCTTTTTTTCTAGAGGTGTGATGTAAGGAGGAAAAGCTGCTACCCAATCAGATGTTGCTTTGGGAGTAGGTGTACACAGCTGTTGCAGGGCTTTGGCAGCTCTGAAGGTGGCCACCTAATGAGCTGGTGAGCCTGATGCAAGCGTGCAAGAGTGCAACTGAGGCCAGCAGCTCTGCAGAGGCCCACCTAGGGACATCAGAGACCCTACCTGGTCTGCTCTTGATCTTGGAACAGATATACACTGAGGCAATAGGTACTGGGAGCTCTGCAGAGGGGCACTGGCTCAGCTGTTGAGACTGTGTGAACGATGCAGGACCCAGCAGCTCTCTGGAGGCATGCTGCAGGAACGGAAAGCTGCTACCTTGATGGTAGTGTATATCTGCTCCAAGATCAAGAGCAGACCAGGTAGGGTCTCTGATGTCCCCAGGTGGGCCTCTGCAGAGCTGCTGGCCTCAGCTGCACCCTTGCACGCTTGCATCAGGCTCACCAGCTCATTAGGTGGCCACCTTCAGAGCTGCCAAAGCTCTGCAACAGCTGTGTACACCTACTCCCAAAGCAACATCTGATTGGGTAGCAGCTTTTCCTCCTTACAGCACACCTCTAGAAAAAAAGCCACTGGATCCTACAGTATCCACACAGGCTTGTTCCAGGCTTAACAGCTAAGCCAGTGGTCCTCTACAAAGCTACCAAGACTTGCTGGAACAGTATACTTCTACCCACTGACTGACAGTGGACCACCCACCCTAACAAGAAACCTACCCAAACAGTAAACTGCTGAGGGCCCCTCCACCTCCAACAAAAGCACTCACCAACAACTCCAAGACTGAATACAGTTGGAGAAGTGGCATGAAGCCTGAAGTACTGCAGTCACCCAGATCCAAACTTAAAACACCCAACCCAATTGCTAATCTAGAATACTCCTACAGGAGACAGTCTCCCCCTTCAAAACACGCTCCTAGAATTAAAAGAAGTGACTACACCACCAGATGCCCAGATGTCCATGCAGAGATATGAGAAGCAAGAGAAAACAAGGAAGGTTGATTCCCAGAAGACTACAATTCACCAGTTCCAGATCCCAAACAACAGGAGGTACATGGATTGCCTGAGGAGGAATCCCAGAGGGCAATACTAAGGAAACTCAAAATGATGAATGAAAAAATAGACATGAATTACAATGAAGTCAAAAAGAAATTCGAGGATATGTATGAGAAATTCAACAAAGAGATGCAATCAGTTTTTAAAAATCAAGCAGAAATCCTGGAACTGAAGAATTCATTCGAAGAAATAAAAAATACAACTGAGAGCATAAAAAGCAGACTACAACAAGCAGAAGAAAGAATCTCCAAACTAGAAGACAGGCGTTTTGAATGAACACAGTTGGACTGAAAAAGGAAAAAATAATTTTTAAAAATGAAGAGAACCTGTGAAGTCCTTCTGATAATCTTAAGCATACAAACATTCATATTATAGATGTACAGGAAGAAAGGAGAAAAGAAAAGAAAAGGCACTGAAAGCCTATTTAATGAAATAATAGCTGAAAACTTCCCAAATATTGAGAGAGAGACAGTATTACAGATCCAAGAAGCTCAAAGATCCCCAAACAGATTCAACTCCAAAAGTACCTCCCTGAGACACACCATTGTTAAATCATCAAAAGTCAAAGACAAAGAAAGAATTCTAAAAACAGCAAGAAAAAAGTGTCCAATTACCTATAAGGGATTCCTGACCAGGCTAAGAGCAGACTTCTCAACAGAAACCCTATAGACCAGGAAAGAGTGGTATGACATATTCAAAATGCTAAAAGGAAACAAACAAACAAAAACTGCAACCAAGAATGGTATATCTAACAAAGCTTTCCTTCAGAACTGAAAAAGAAATAGTAATTTTTTCAGGCAAAGAAAAACTGTGGGAATTAACCACCACAAGACTGGCCCATCAACAAATCCTCAAGGGAGTCCCACATCTAGAATCAAAGGAGAAATATAGGTCACCATAAATACATGAGAAAGAATAAAAACTGCTAGTAGAGCAGATACACAAATGAGAAAGAGAAAGACAATGTATTTTATCACTAAAAAAAAAAAACAAAAACAAAACCCAACTAACCAACGGCAAAGATAAACAATAAAAGGAAAGGAAAGGAACATAAGAAACACAAAACAACCATACAGAAATTAAACAAATGGCAGGAATAAGGCAATACCTTTCAATAACAACTGTGAATGTAAATGGACTAAATTCCTCACTTAAAAGATATAGACTGGCTGGATGGATTAAAAAACTAAACCTAACTATATGCTGTCTGCAAGAAACTCACGTCACCACTAAAGACACACATAAACCAATAGTGAAGGGATGGAAAAAGACAATTCATGCAAATGGAGACCAAAAACAAGCAGGAGTTGCTATACTTATATCAGATAAAATATACTTCCAACCGAGAACTGTACAAAGAGAAAAAGATGAACGTTATATAATGATAAAAGAATCAATGCAGCAAGAAAATATAACAATCATAAATATATACACACCCAACATTGGAGCAACCAGATACATAAAGCAACTGTTATTGGATCTAAGGAGAGAAATAGACCTCAATATAGTAACAGTTGGGGACTTTAAACAACACATTAGACCAAATGGACTTGACAGACATATACAGAACATTTCTTCCAACAATGACAGAATATTCATTCTTCTCATCAGCACATGGATCATTCTCCAGTGTAGACCACATGTTAGGCTACAAATTAAGTCTCAACAAATTTAAAAAGGTTGAAATCATATCATATACACTTTCAAACAATAATGGGATAAAATAAGAAATCAATGACAAACAAAACTATGGAAACTATGCAAATTCATGGAAATTAAACAACATGCTCCTGAACAATCAGTGGGTCAAAGAAGAAATAAATTAGGAAATGAAAAAATTCCTTGAAATGAATGAAAATACAAGTACAACTTACCAAAACATATGGGATACTGCAAAAGCAGTACTAAAAGAGAAGTTTATCACAATAAGTGCTCATATCAAAAGACTAAAAAGACTTCAAATAAACAACCTAATGTTAAATCTCAAAGAACTAGAAAAGCAAGAATTAATCCCAAAAGTAGCAGTTGGAAAAAATAAGAATAATCCCAAATCTAGTAAATGGAAAGAAATAATTAAGATAAGAGCAGAACTAAATGAAATAGAGACCAAAAGAGTGATGGAGGGGGCAGGGAGGGAGGGAAGGAAGGAAGGAAGGAAGGAAGGAAGGAAGGAAGGAAGGAAGGAAGGAAGGAAGGAAGGAAGGAAGGAAGGAAGGAAGGAAGGAAGGAAGGAAGGAAGGGAAAGAAAAGACAGAAACAATATTCACAATAATATGCTGAACTTTCAAAAAAAGGAGAACTGTGGTTATGAGTGGTGAGAAACGGGGAAGGGGTGGAGGGTTAGTGAGAAATTGTTTAAGGGTCAAAAAGATTGATTGCATTTTGTTAACATGAGTATACTAATTATTCTGATTGGATCACCACATATTGTACACAGGTATTGATATTCTAACTTGTACCCTGTAAATATGTATAATCAATTATGTTTTAATTTTAAAAAAACTGTCAAAAAAACAAAAAGTCCATCTTTGCCCATTGGTTTGAGATGCCACCTTTATCATGTACTAAACTTCCTTATGTACCTCTACCTGTTTCTAGGTACTTCTGTTCCTCTAGTCTTCTTGTCTGCTCATACACCTGTAACATATTTTCATTGTCGATGCTTTGTAGTGTGTTTGAAATCTGAGAGAGCTTGGCCGTACCAAGGGTTTTTCTGGCTATTTTTGCATTCTGGTGATTCCACATGCACTTCAGTGTCAGCTCAAGCCAATTTGTGATTTTTTAAAAAAATTGTGATAACATTAATTTTATAAATTCACTCACCTAGAATTGACATCTTCATATTTTTGAGTCATATTACTCAAGGACGTTTTTCCATTTTTTCAACCTACTTTTCTTTCTTTCAGGAGATTTTTCAGTTTTTTTTTTGTTATTATTATTATAGATTTTGCTTATTTCTTTTAAAGTTTACTTCTAAATATGTTATCTTCTTGGTGTTACTGTGCATTGAATTTTCACTAACATTAAATACTCTAAAATTTTGACAGATTAATGACTTCTGCATGTTATTTTTATAGCTAATTTAATGAATTATTTTATTGTTTGAATTAGTTGTATCATTGATTCTCTAAGGCTTTCCAGCTGTTATTTACAAAATAAGAGGAATTTTCCCCCCCTGGTTCTCATGCTTCTAATTGTTTTATTTTGTTTCCTTGCATTAGCAAACACCTTCAGTATAAAGTTGAATAGCAGTACAAATATTTTGCATCTTCACTTGAGTCTCTGGAATGAATTCTACTTGGTCATGGCATTCTTTCAATGTGGTGTTAAATTCTAATTGATAGTATTTTACTTTAAATTTAAGTATCAATATTCATAGCTGATATTGGTCTGCAATATTCTTTTATTATTCATCAGTATACATTTTTAGTTAGCATTTAAAGTCTTTCATTATTAATTTAAATATTTGAAAACTATCATTTTCAGTTGTTTATAACTTTGACGTATTAAAATAAAACTCTTACATTGCTCTTATAAATGTATCCAATTGTATCATATCACAGTGACTTGAAAACTGTTATTCATTTAAAAGTTATGATTAAACTTTTCTTTAATAGTTGGAAATTTTACCTTATTATTCTCTCTTCCTTGAATTATTATTTATATTTTATTCTTGTCAAAAACTTTTAACTTCAATGTCACAAATTTTTTGAAAATATTGGTTATATCAATATCTAACTGCAATATCTAACCTAATTGCATTATAGAGGGGTTTTATTGACTCTCAGAAATAGCTATACATATAAAGAAACTACACTCTCCAAATGCAAAAGTATAAGTTATTAGAATGAGATTAACATGATGGGAAAGGATGTGCTAGAAGATCGTTAATTAGTCTGCTGTAGATGTATTTGCTCTCAGAGAAAAGGGACTTTAAGGCAAATATCATTAATAGAGACAAAAAAGGGCACTGCACAGCACACACATGCAAGCACACACATTTTATTCACTAGGAAAATATGAAAACCTCTAAACTTGTAGGCAACTGCAATGTTGTTCAAAGCAAGTAAATCAGATGTACAAAGGGATATTGACAAATCTACCTCACCTCTCTTAGTAACTCAGAAAATAGAATCAAAATTTATTGCAGCTCTATTTACAATAGCCAAGTGATGAAACCAACTTAAATACTCATTGACAGATGACTGGATAAGGAAATTATGGAATATATACACCATGGAATACTACTCAGCCATAAAAAAGAATGAAATGCTACCATTTGCAGCAACGTGGATGAGCCTGGAGAAAATTCTAAGTGAAATAAGCCAGGTACAGAAAGAGAAATACTGTATGTTCTCACTCATAACCAGGAGCTGAATCCATAAATAAACAATAAAGAGAGAGAGAGAGAAAGAAAGAAACAACAATCAACACTAATACATTGAACTTTTAGGAAGAGAGAAAAGAACTGTGGTTACTAGAGGTGGAAAAGGGTAGGAGGGGGGATAGGGAGGGGTGCTAATTAGGAATTGGTTAATGGACACAAAGTGATTGCATATTGTCATGATGAGTAAGCTAACTATCCTGCTCTAACCATCGTACATTGTACACAATTATTGAAAATCAACATTGTATGTATAATAAATGTATCTAAAATTTATTACATGTATGTATAATAATTGATGTATAATTGTATGTATAATAATTTATGTATAATAAATGTTTTATGTATAATAATTATTATACATAAATGTATGTATAATCTGTATGTATAATAAACTATGTAAAAAAAAAAAAAAAGAAATGTCCCATGGCACTCAAAAAAATATTTTTTTAAAAAAGAATAAAAGGGAAAGAAAGCAAAAAATATTGGCAATTTAAATCTCACAATTAACACATTAATATAAAACAAAACTTTAACCCAATGATTGGAGAGTAAATATAATTTTCAAATACAAAACATGTATAAAAAGTGTCTACCTGGTATGGAAAATCTCAACACATTAAAACATAGGAATCATGCAGGTAGCATTCTCTGAGCACAATAAAACTAATTTGAAATCAAGTGACTATATAACTGGAATCTTTTATTTTTCATGACTGAAATATAATTTCAAATATGAATGGGTAAAAAGGGAAACAGCAATAAAAATGAGAAAATAAATAGGACCAAATTCATTGTGTATCAAGATCAGTAAATCCCATTAAAATGAAATTAGAGAATAATTTATAGACCAAAATGTTTATGTTAGAGGAAAAAAGAAAAGCTAAAACTTAATGAAATAATCATTCGACTTTAGAATGTAAAAAATTAACAGTAAGATAATAAGCACAGAAACTAAAGAAGCAAACATGCAAAAGCAAAGCAAAGAAAGCAAACAAAAAACACTAAGCTTCTGTTCTGCAAAATTCTAGAGGACATTATTTAAATTGTAATCTAGGTACACGATGCCCCATCTCACAGTGTTTATTTGAGCAATCTGACACAGCAGCCTTGCCAAAATTATAATTAACAATGTCAAGGGTTGAGAGAATTAGTACTCAAAAAACGTTGCTGCAGCAAGTCAATAAATATGTATAGCTGGTAAAAACACATGTGCACATGCACGCGTGCACACACACACACACACACACACACACACACACACACACACACACACACACACGCAGGCAGAAACAGAAAAGAAACCCCAGAAATCACTACCTCACACCATACACTAGAAAGAACTCCAGTAGGGGTAAATGTCAAAGACAAATCTGCAAAATATTTAGAAGATGGAAATATTTTTTATGACTTGCAAGTAGGAAAGCCTTGGTTAAACGAGACACAAAAAGCTTAACTGCAAAGAAAACACTTGATACAGTCAATTAAGTTAAAATATAAACATGTATTCTTCCAAATAGGGGAATAAATAAATCCTCCTAAGAAGAATCCAAAGGAAAACACAATTCGGTAGTCACTGAGCCTGTTACCAAAGACTCTGAATCTCTCCTTGGGGCCCCCGGTGGTTCACGTCCACTGGGAGTGAAGTGTGGTCATGTGGTTGTTTTGGACGATGGCATTTGAGTCTTTCATGTGTGCTCTGCAGGAATGTGTTTTCTCTTGTTTGTCATTATAAGAACATATGGGGACAGATACTGGTGGCCCTAAAACCTAAGGCAAACTTTGTCTTCGAGTTTGTGTCCATACAACTGCCTTTAATCTGCATACTATGACTCATCCGTCCATTTACTAGATGAGTCCACAACACATTAGAAAACAGAAACGGGAGGAATTTTCTGTCTTTCCTCAATTTTCAAATCCTTCAAATTCTAATTTCTCACTTCTGATTCTAGTTTGCTAAATACTTAATCAAGACATAGTGGCTCTTGCCGGATGGGATCGAATTCAGCTCGTAAAGGTTTGAGGACACCCAGATGAGCTGGCTTAGAAGCACATTTTTGGTAAAGCTACCAAAACAGGCAAGTCATGCAGCCTTGGGTGCAGTACTGGCTTGGGTGTGTGTCAAAAGAATGATTCATGCTGCACGTGCATATGGAATGTGCAGATCGAGTTGAGACTGCACTGGTGCATCTATGTGTGATTGTAGAATCATCTTAAAAGGCCAAAGGCCTGAGCATACTAAGAGATCAATCTCAACAACCCACGAGTCTACGTAAAGCTATAAACGTTGTAGTCGATCCCAGGGCAGGAGATGCTGCTGCCTGGAGAACCACGTGAGGTAGAGAGTAGCTGAGAGAGAGCTGAGAGAGAGTGCAGTGAGAGTGAAAAAATTATACACTAGGAGACACAAAAGAGGAGCTTTGCACGGAGAAAGAATGGCCAAGAGCCCCCAACAGAGAAATAAATCAAGTGTATGCTCTGGAACTAAGAGCACCGTCAGCTTGGATACAGAGTTATACATATATGCATATAATATCTGTCATTGCAAGGAATTATAAGATGTATGGAAAGGAAGCTCTATGCTTATGCAGACGTAAATTAGGAGTCAAAGACAACATTCTAGTTTTGAGCTTACCTTCCACATCAGCTCAGGATATCCATCATAGCTTTTGGCTTTCACATATTTAACCAAGTAAAATATGTGGAAGCACATTATTAAAACAGATAGAAGGCATAAAATATTGCACATAAAGTGTTTACTAAGCTAGATGAGCAAAAAATTGATGAAAATCAAATGTACAACTTTTGCTTACTATATATTTTCCAGTGATGAAGTCTTAGTACTTTAGCACTTGAAGATTGCACATGATTCATGAGAATTTGGGTTTTTTCCCTTCTCATCTACAATACGTGACTCTATATTTCTCTCATCCTGAGATTCATGCCCAGAAAGTCAATCTGTTGTTTTATATTTCTTTCATCTGCCAAGAAAAAAAGAGATTTACTTTCACCTTATGTTAAAAATCTGTGAAATTCTCACACAGTGGATTTTTAAAAATCCCTCCAATTCAACACAGTTTCTAATAGAATATTTTATGCATCAATTAGAATGAAAAGGAGAGAAGAAATATTGTAATTCATGGTTCTTAATTTTGCATTCTGGGTTTCTCAATTTAAAAATAAGTGGAAATGTTTAGAGATCATATACTGCTATTATAATACAAACACCTTGTTAACGCTTTGTTTTACAACCAGAGTATGTTGGCTATAAAAGCAGGTAAAGCTTCTAATCCACAAAGTGCTTGCAAACTAATTAGAGAGTCATGGTACACATATCAAAATGAGTAGTTATTATGCCCTAAAGACAATAAAGAGTATAATGCTTGGAGAAGGAGGTGATGATACAAGCTATACATGATAATGTGAATAAAGAGGGTGGCTTTTAATAAAAACAGTAGTAGTTGGGGAGATCCACTTACTTATATATGTTTGTGTGTGTGTGTGTGTGTGTGTGTGTGTGTGTTTGTGTGTGTATAAAAACAAAGAAAACATGAAATCGTGGACACATTTGAAGCTCTTTGAAAATGCAAATCTTGGTCAGCTTTGGGGTTGGCAATTTGGAAGATCTCAACATACCCAACATTGACAAAAACCAGTGCAACCTGAGAGTTCTCTTAAACTTCAGGTCGCCTTAATTTCGTAGATTATTTAACATTAAAAAGGTCACGAGAAGACCACAGATTCTGCTTCTAAAAGGGTGTTATTCTCAAATGATAATTTCTCTCCTCTGGGTGTGTAAAATACATTCTCAGCAAAAGCTTCCAGCCTGAAGCCTGTTTTCGTGAGTTGTTCTTTAATTAGTTACACAAGGCAGATCCTTGTAAAAATAATTACTCAGATTTTAATGCAGTTAGTTTTGATCTAAACTCCAAGATTCTTTTGGGGGGGTGGGGGGAAGAATACATCACATTCACTATTCTTTTTTGAAAAAAAAAAAAAAAAAAGACTGTTTTTCTTGGAGTGTTTAATTTCTTTCTAAATGTGCCAGGACGATTTTGGGGGACTTGCTAGGGTTTCTGACAGTATATTTTTCACGGGGACTGGGGATAGGGCCAGGATTAGGGTGTGGTAAATGAGGTGAGTTATTACATACTGAGCATTTGCCTGCAGAACAAAATCTAACTCCATAATAGGGATAAATCATAACTTAATGTGATATTTAAAAAATAATATTTAATGTAAAACATCTATGAAGAACAAAACATCAAACTTTTAAATAAAGATGGATCAGTCATCATTTAAATGCTGAGCCAAATTGGAGCTGAAGGCAAGAGGAAAATCAATACTGATGTCTTCATTACAAATTGTGATATTCTGTTTTTCATGGATGTTTTGTATTCATACCGATTCTAAAAAAATATTGCATTAAACTATTATTTATCTCAATGACTGAGGGGTTTTTTGGTGCCCCATTAAATTTGATGCCCAAATCAAGTGCCTCATTTTCTTACCTTCTTCCTGGCCCTGGCTGGGGGTGGGGGAAGTGGGGGTGGGGCTGGAATTCCTCCTCTTGCCCCTTTTGCATGCGATCCTGCACCAGGTGTAACACACGATGTTAAGCGTGTGTGGGTGTGTGCCACACCCGGGTGACAGGTGACTCTTTTTGGTGAGGAGATATTTCTCGCTGTTGGCATGCTCACAAGAAGGTTTGGAACCGCACATCTCTGCTCTTCAACTTGCCTTTACACAATTCATTACGATTAATGGGACCACAGAGGGCAAAAAGATAACGGTGCCCTCTTGGCTGTGGAATGATGGATGACAGAGGTTACTCAGGGTCTTAGAGGGCACCTAACAAACTCATTTAATAGTTATTTACTGAGTGTTTATCTGACAAGAAAAATAACATTAATTGCAGCTGATATTTATCCATCCCACATACATATATTGAACACCCTATGTGTCAAGCATTGTTCTTGGTGATAAACATACCAGGAAAAATAATTATGCTGTGAGTTGCCTCCAGTGTATGTGTGCACTCACACCTGCAAACACACACCTGTGCACTTACCTTGTGTCATGTGCCATGGATATGATGGCAGAGATTACAAGGTGAGAAGAAAAGCAGACCTGCTCCCTGCCCTCTGGAAACTTATAGGCTAGTTGGCAGAGGATGGTTGGGTGGTTCTTGCAGGCAGTGAAAACTGCACGTGCAAAGGCCCTGGGGCAACAGACTCCAGGCTCAGTTACAGTGGTGTTACAGATTTCTGTCTTTATCCTAGAAGAAATGAGAAGTACCAAAGTCTTTTAAATGGGAGAGGGATGCAATTACATCAGTGTCTCAAGTGAGGACAAGACAAGGATTTGGGGAGATGGGTCAGAGACCAGAGAACTTGGTGATTGGCGTAAAGCCATGAAGCTGGAAGAAATAGAGCAAAGATGTGAGCCCAGGTGCTCTAAGATGCCAGCATCCTCTAACACACTTAGCGAAGTCTCCTGGTTGAGGAAACTTGGTTGGGGTGGAGCCACCATAGGCAATGGTGACAGTGGAAACTATTGTGAATTGAACTGGGCTTTTCTGCTATTGTGGTTTCCAGCTTTATTGAGGAATAACTGACGAATAAAATGGTATGTATCTAAGGTGCACAGTACGAAGGTTTGTTACATGTGCACGGTGTGGAATGATTACCACCATCATGTTGAACTAGGGTTCTTAAGAGTATATTCTAAGACCACTGTTCAGGTCTGTTGCTACAGTTCTTATGCTCCTTTTTGAAAATAATTGGTTCTTTTTGTAACTGCAAACTAGCCTATGTGCTCACTCACTGACATTCATTGAATACCTACAACTTGCACTATACTGGAAAATGAAAAAAAAATAAATCGGAGGCATTGGCTGTCCCCACCAGCAACTCTGAATCTCTCTGGAGCCAGAACACACACCCACTAACACCCATTAAATATGAATAACCATGATGGGCTACGTTGTATGGTGCTGGCAATTAACAGCTGACGTACATAAATAAAACTGATATTTTAGTGTCCATATTGAGAACTCTGAAGTCTACACATTTATATGCAAAAAAATAGCTGTCTAAAAGCACAGACTTATTTTTTTCGAAGATGTACTATAAATAGGAAAAAGATTGCATTCCATCTCTAAAAGATCTTTTCTTTGCTATTACAGGGTAGACGGATATTGGGCATGATAGAAACAGTGACTCTGATTTGCAAGTGAAATTCTATTTGTTTTGCAAGTCTTTATGGAATGTGTCCTGTGTTCCTAGCACTGGGATCCAGGTTTCTGTTTGTTCAAAAACTTAAAGAGAAAAGTTTTGAAATGTTGATGTTTTTTATTTTTAAATTCTGTTGGCTGACAATATAAACACAGATATAAGTAATGTGGGGTGTGTAGGTTTTTTTGCTGCATTTTCATTATTGCTGCTAGCTCGTGACAGACACCTCAACAGTACGCCAGAGCTTCATAAGCAGAACCACATATCCACATGCGTGTTTTGCTTTAATAGTCCATGGAGGGAGTAAATGTAGAAAGATAGACCCATAACATATTTTTACTGCATGTCATTATGAATTCACCCCCAGAATCCCAATTCCCACCCCAGGGAATATCAATGCCTTACAGAGTATAGGTGATCAATAAAAACGAATGAATTATTCATATTGGAAAAAATAAATAAAATAAACTGGAAAGAGGGTCTAGGTTGAGAATCAAGGTGGAAAAGGACCCATTAGTCTAGAATACCCTTTGGAGTGGATTGAATTTTGTCCCCCCAAAACTCATTGAAGCTTGAATTGTGTCCCCCAAGTTCTATGTATTAGAAACTTGCCCCCCACTGTGGCTGTTAAGAGGGTGGGAAATCCTATTATGGTAATTGAAAGGTAGAGCCTTGAAGAAGTGATTGGATCATAGGACCATACAGTAGTGAAAGGACTAATAATGGTGGACAAGGGCATTGTTCTGAGGGCTTTATAAGAAGGGGAGAGTCTCTCTCTTTCTCTCTCTCTCTGCTCTCTCTGCTTCCACCGTCTTGTAATGTGAGACTGCTGGGTCACTGTTGCCACCACCAAGACCCTCAACAGATGTGTTCTCTGGACTTTGGACATCCCAGCCTCTGAAATTGTAAGCAATAAATTTCACTTTCTTTATAAATCATCCAGTTCCATGTATTTTGTTATAAGTAGCAGACATGGACTAATACACCATTGCTCTCTTGGCTACTAAGGAAGCATATATTTGTCTTTTGTTACTCAGTTCTTTTTCAGATTTCTGTAGCCATCTCCTCACTACTTAGCAGCAGACCAAGTCCCACAGCTGGAGGTACAAGCCCTGGGCTATGACTAACTGTGATAAAAATGGAAGAGTGTTTTGGGAAGGAGAAAAGTGAGAGGTCAGGAACATAGAAAGGAGGGCTTGAAAGAGGTTCAAGAGAATGACCCGGTGAAGGGAAGAACTCAGAGAACTTTTGCTGGCAATTCATACTCAGAAGTTAGGGAAAAAAATCTGTGAACTTGTAGAAGGATAGAACAGAATGCAAACATATAATGGGGAACCGAGCCGTGTTGTGTGTACCCCCCAAATGAGAAAGAGGCCTCTTTTCTCTCACCTCCTATCCCTCCTCCTCCAGAAGTGCCCAGTCTACACAACCGCATGTCCCTGGACTTTTGATGTGCACTTTTTTCTCTTTAATTTCCCTAACTCTTTAACCTCATCTATTGATACTCAGCCGTCCTGCTTGGCCATACCAACCACATAAACACATACTCTATCTGCATTTCAGATATGCGCATTTTTTCCTTGGTAGTTTAATTATAACCCTGTTCTTTTTTTTTGCAAACATCATGCCCTCTTCTTGGAACACACTTGCACCCAGTCGCAATGCCTTCACTTTGGTTCTAACTTAAGATCTTAGTAAAGATGTAATTTCTGCCTGAAAGCATCTCCTGACTGCCCTAAGTAGAATCATGTCTTCCTGCAATGTGTCTGCTAGGAGTTTGCACTTGTGGATGTATCAGTATGGATTTCAGTGGTCTGGTAGTTTTCTAGTTGAACACAGCAGCATTTAGCTCTGTAAGGCTTGGACTGTATCTAATTCACCTTGTATCTCACCCATACCTTGACATCAATCTCTACTCAACAAATACTTTAAAATTGACAAGTAAATCGAGTCAGGGACAGCCAGTTGAGTAACAAAGAGGGAGCAGTGGAGTGGAATTAGTGGAGGTGTCTGTGGGGGGTACCAATTAAGTATATAAATCTTGTAGATGAAATGCCTGAGTTTCTAATGTCTGTTCTAATGCTTAGCAACATTATTCTCTGCAGCAAGTTTTTATCTCTCTGTGCCTCAGGGTCTTAATTTCTTTGTTTGGGATAGTTCAAGACCCTGTAAGTATTGCCTAAGTTAAATGAGCAAAGTGCCCAGAACGATGCCTGATACACAGTTAACACTCTGGAGTGTTAGATATTATGAGGACTATGCTGTCTCTGGGGTGAAACATTGTTGGAAAATCAGAGACCAGGAAGAGAGTTGGTGGCCATTCCCAGGTGTCCGTCTGTAGAGAAAGTCAGAAAACATGACATGAATTGGACAGGACCAGCAGCTTTGATGTAGAAGAAAACCTGCTGGACACAGAAGACCACGCTGGGAGCTTCACACATCGGCTGCTCCCCTGTCTCTGCAACTTTGAGAAGACAATTTAAGGTACCAGTACCCTCCAAACAATGGTAAGACTAAAGGAAAAGACACCCTCTCTGTCTAGATGTGTGTGTGTGTGTGTGTGTGTGTGTGTGTGTGTGTATGTGTTTAAAATCAGTTTTAGAATGGATAAATACAAGCAAAAGTGAAGCAAGAGACGATGAGAACTATTGAAATAATTTGGGGCAGAATAAAGGGACTATGGGCCTTACAATTTGCTGTCTAAGTCCTAGGTTCTCACGTGCATAGCAACTTTGCCATGTGAGGTGGGCACAGGGAGAAAATATCTCAAAGGTAAATGAGAAAATTCTGGGCTTCCAGTCCAAACCTAAGAAATTCTAGTTCAACCTGTGTCATGCTTGACTTCGGTATGTAATCCATAAATCCCTGTCATGAAAGGCTATAAAAAATTTATAACCTAGACATCTTCTGCTCTTTCCCAACCATATTTATGTGCTAGCTCCTAGACTATTTAACCAAGGAAAAATGGAAGAAAATCCTTCAAAAAATGAAAGCTCTGGAACTTAGCAAGAACTACAGCAAGGCAAAAATAAATAAATAAATAAAATAATAATAATCGAGGAAACCAGTGCCCCCCTCGCAAATACACCTTGTTTGTTCCTCGTGAGCAATGCTCAGTATTGATCCTGCCTGCAGACACCTGCCAATGCTTCAGATAAAATAGGTATCTCCCAAGGCAGACTTCTTGGGGAGGGACATCCGGAAGCTAGTCTTTAAAAAGTGATTTCCAAGGACAAACACTTGGCTTACAAGCAGCTTGCAAATGGTCTCATGATGTAAGCAAGAAAATTAATTACTTGCTGATGGGATCCCCAGGGTGTCATATATTGTGCAGAGAAATTCTGTTAGCAGAGCCGTGAGTGATGTCTACAAAAAGAAACAAAAAGGTTTGCCGGTCAACTCTGCCCAGTGCCCCTTACCCTCCAAATGTCACACAAACACAAAACAACGTGCTGTTTTCCATGACTGCCATGTTCCTGCCAACCTGAATATGTTTCTTTTGTAAGATCTTCAACTCCAGCCAGGACCTAGAAGGAAAACGTAACCATACAAAATCAAAGTCATCTAGCACTGCCATGACTGTTCATTTAAAATTTAAATGCATTAGTGATTTATGAACCATAATGCATCATACAACATAATATCCTTACAAACGACTGTGTGAGTGTTAAAGATGTGAGTAAGTTGGTTCCCTAACAAGAAATCTGGCACTATCACTTGAAAAAGAAAAAAAAAAAATTCTAATATTCCACTGTGAATGTGTCTTCTTACTTAATCTCTCTGAAAAACAACTCCAAATTATCATAAAAATGAAATTAGACATTTGTGGAGTGTGGGAGGAAATTTTCACAGAGGGAAAGTGTGTGAATTAGATGCCAGCAGGTGGTCGGAGTCCATGGCTGGTTGCCTGCTCTGTGCATGGGAAAGGGGTCACCGCAAAGTGAATAGGGCTCACGTCCTCAAAGTCCTTCTGGTGGGGGCTGAGAAACCAACTAATTAATCCAACTCCATCTTCATCCACTTAAAAGAAAGGTCCTGAAGGGATAAATTTAATTTTGGGTAATGATCTCGAAACAAGAAAGCAAAAAGAACCTATTAATCCTCTATTTTCAGGTATAGCAGAGCGATACTAAGAGGAAGTATTTTCCCTTTGACTTTACATCTAGAAAACAGATTCTCAAATGGGGAGGGCGATTGTATCCCCCCAAGGGACATTTGACTAAGCCTGAAGACACTTTTGGCTATTACAACTTGGAGAACAGGTGTGGGAGGCTACTGGCATCCCTTGGGCAGAGGCCAGTGATGCTGCCAACGTCCTGTAATACACAGGACGGCACCTCCCTGACCACGACAAAGAAGCATCCAGCCCAAAGACATTCTGCTCTGGACCAAAAAGCGTTCTTGCATCAGAATATTTAAGGGTCACAAATTCAGGTGCCCACAGGTTTCAGGCAGGTGACATAAATAAAGCAAAGGGCTAGGTGTAAGGCGATAGGGAGTGGTGGAGTCTGTGGTTCGTATTGCCAAGGCTGAGAAACCCTCATCTAGAGCAACAGTCTCATTCACGCTGGAGCCACAATACCCTAGGGAGTATGCGTAGGATTTCAGGGTTTCTTAAGTTTCGTTCCACTTTGGCTTCCTTTGAAATCCTTCATTGGCTACTAGTAAATGTATGAAAATGAACAATTAATATTCTTTGAGTACAGTAAATGCATGCTTTATGTGGAAATGGAAAGAAAATCCAGCAATTTTGAAAAAAAAAAAAAGGTACCTTATGTAACCAAATGAACTACTTTCTTTTAAAAATTAATGTCTACATTTTTCCTAAAGAAACTTTCTCTCTTCCTCCTCTCCTTTCCTTTTTTTTTCTTTGTCTCCTTATTATTTCTTTCTCTCTCTCTTTGTAATAGGAAAGCTTTGCTCACGTGCATTGGGTTTATTAGTCTGCAATGTAAACATCTGAAAATCCTCTCTGTATTGTAAAGTCCTTAAAATTTCAGAGGATAACATAACTGCCCGAGTAGCAACTAAGCTCCTAGCTACCAACCTGCACTCTCAAGGGCAAACACCCAAAGCCCAATTCACAAACTTCCCTGGGATATGTGATTTATCCAGGAGAGAGACAAGTAAAAGTCATCAGTCCCAACCATCCCAAAGAAAAAAGTACACTCATGGTTTGTCTTTAAATCTGCAACCTTAGAATGACTGGCTGGGAGTGGTGAATGTTACTTGTCACAGTCACACATAGACGCCATTTGAAGTTGCTTCAAATCTTTGAAGGATCGTCTCTTCATTTTATACGTCCTCTCATGGTAAATTTTGATTTTGTGAGGTAACAGACAAACAGAAAAGGAAAACGCGTTTCTAGCCTCTCCCGTGGCTGAGGTGCACACTTGGCACCTGCACGCTGCCCAGCAGGTCCTTCCTTATGGAGATTTGTTTGCAAGAGATCTGTGAATGGAAAAGGACCGCACCCAGGGCTTTCACCACACTGGTGGGGGTGGCCCTCGAGGAACATATTCCCGGGGTTGGAGGTGACAGGAGCAGTTTTCTGCTGCCTTCAGGGGCAACGTGGTTTTAAGGATGGCTTTTGGCTGCTGTTTACTGATGCAAAAACTGAGCAGGTCCTTTAACAGGCCAATTCTGCTGTGTGTTCTAGGGGTTACTCCAGGAAGTGTGCCCGTGAGTCTACTTTTTCACCCTTTGCAATGACTGCGAGCTATCTATACCCCCGTAGATCCTTTTCAGCTTAAACTCCCTGAAGCAGATTGTGTTATCTGCAAACAAGTATCTTGACCAACAGGAGCTACAACATGAATAGTAACAATGGTAACAAAACCAATGCTTTACCAAGAGACTTATAACCAAGTCTTCCCTCATACACACTGAACTTGCTATCTGAGCATAGGAAATGTCCAATATAAGAATCAAAAAATTCCTCGATATGAAATAACTTATAGTTTCACCAATCCAAGTTTGGCACTAGCAGTGTAAACTTTCTAGTGTGCTACAGGCTCCGCCAGTCCCGACTGCCTTACACGTAGTCCTTTGTATGTTTATTTATATCATTTGCTTTTTTTTTTTAGATGAGAAACCAAAACCAAGAGAGAGCAAGTATGTTGTTTAAAGTCTCCCAGTTCACTAGCAGCACAGACTAATACACTTTCCACTTCTCCGTTCTGTCGCTACATTATCTACATGCTGAGTGCATTGTCTGAAGACAGGTATGAGCACATGCATGCATGCGTGTGTGTGTGTGTGTGTGTGTGTACGTGTGTGTGTGTGTGTGTTAGAGAGAGAGAGAGATTTTCTTCAGCCCAGAGATATTCATAATAAATCAGCTCGGTGAAGCACATGAGTGTTTTATTTTTTTAACACTGACAAATCAATATCCATATATCTAAGGAGGTACTTTCTAAAGTAGCACATTTGAAGGAATCTTTGTCTTTGTTTGTCTATGTGTTTTATTATTCCCTATTTCTATTATCTGACTCTTTCAGCAACAGAATAAGAGTTCATACAACATTCTTTTCTGGTCCACATCTCACTTGTCGACCTTTTATGGCATCACCAACCAAGTCCCCGGCTCTGCTTTCCTAAGATGCAGAGTGAAATGTTTACTGTGTTTTGAAGCAAAGGAAATAAGAGTCATGCAAAAGAAGACAAGAGGCTGGAGATGAACAAGCCCCTGAGGACTTAGAGCGTCAACACTTTCTTTAATCCTCTACTTGCAGGACAAGACCAGATGTTCCCCTCTTGACCTTCCATGGGTTTCCTTTCCCCAGCAGGTGTCCCAACATGCAGAAAATATTTTCCAAGCTCGCTACAAATTCTAGTTGAGTAAACATGTATAGTAAAGCACGTATATTGTCAGTATTTCTACAAATGTAGATGCAGGACTAATTTAGAAAATATTAAAGTTTTCAGAATAATTACTTGAGGGAGAGACTCGCAATTCATAAGGAACTTTCAATATGAGTTTAGGCTAGAGTCCCCTCAAATAGACAATTTGCTTTTCAAATGTACAACATGACATATTTCTTTTTAAATGTGATTTGTATTCAACCTTTCATTTCTACCAACGTTTAGGCACCTCCTAAAGGGCACGTCCTCAGTATAAATGCTGGACCACACACAGGAGATATCAAGATGAGCTGAGTCTCTTCTATGCATGAAAATAGCTCTGTCAGGTAGGAAAGACAGGAAGCAAAAGATGTTTACAATGCTGTGTAGTCAGTAGTACAAATCCAGGTGGGTACCAGATGCTGTCAAGCACAGAGGGGAGGGTGATTTAACACGGATGCAGGTTGAATGGTCAGCAAGAGTCTCAGGAGCCAGGTCTTGAAGGCTGAGAAGGGGTCTCCATTGAGCGGAGCAGGTGGAAGCGTTGTAGATACAGGAATGTTTGTGCATAGCCTCAGAGGTTGAATCAAATGCTCCGTTCAGACAGACAGCAGCTCGGAGGGAGTGGCTGCCACCACACTGGACAAAGAAGATGAGAACCCAAGGACAGGAGAGCAGAGAGGGGCTCTGGGGAGGGGTGAAGGGTACTTGTGAGCCATGCCAGGGAGCTTGGCTTTTTTTTATGTTATGTTTTGTTTTTATGGGTTATGACTATTCATGGGGTGCAAAGCAAATTGTCGCCACTCATGCCTAAGATGGGATGGCCAGATCCATGCGGGTAGCATGTCCATTCCTACAAATTGTGATTATACCCCATGTCCCCCACCCAGTTATCCCCCCCCCCCTCCACTTTGTATCCCTAGGTCTGTTCTGTCCCTCTGCAAGTCCAACGCACCACTGTGTCCTTGCTCTCCTTTCTTCCTTATCTCTTGGGAGCTTGACTCTTATCAGATAGGAAATACAGAATCAGTGAAGGGTTTTAAACAGAGCAATACACGATAATGTTTGTGTTTTAAAAAGACAGCAAGGGCGTGTAGAGAACTTTTACGTGATAGAACAGAGATGACATGGATGATGAGCACGTGAGAGAAGAAGCAGTGGAGGTTGGACTTTTTTAGCAAGCGTGAAAAATCTTTTTTGAGTGGGAAACAAGACAAGACAAACTGACTCTGGACTGGGGGAAAGAGACTGACTTTTGGGTTGGACAAAGCGAACTTGGGGTTCTTATGGGGTACAGTGAAGCAGATGCCAGGAATAAGAAAAGAATGTCATGGGATTATCCCTGTAATTATAACCCTAAAAGTTGAAGGTGCCATGTGGTATCTCCTATACGGTAGGGGAAAGTATAACTTTCATGGAGGGTGTGTTCCTATGACAATGCACCCAGAAATAGTTCATTTCCTCTGGTAGAGTAATACAGCCTTACCCACGGGGCTGAAATGTGCAGGAAGGCGAGGTTTTTGTCCACTTTGACACCCTGATAACTTTCTACCGCTTGGGTGATTGCCACTCCTGTAGAAAATACTTAAACATATTTATTGCATAAATGAATAAACACGAGATGCTTTTTCCATCATCACCAAAGAGAGAGGATTCATTAAAAGTGGATTTTCTAAAAATTGCATGTTGATTTCTAAAAGTACACTATTTTAGCAAACCCCTTCCAAAAGTAAAGTTTTTCAAAATATATATTTTCTGGGTACATCCTGAGGTACAATAAAGCTTTTTACCACTTAACTAGATGTCCTCAGGGAGCCATGAAGATTCGGGAGTGTTCTCAATTTTTGCTGTTATTTCTCATTTGGTCAGTTTTATTTACTTTTTTCTTTTTTTATTGATTGATTGATTGATGTTATTTTTATTTATACATACTTGTGGGATACAGAGCTATCAGTATTTATGTACAGTAGGTGATGATCAAACTAGTATTATTAGTACATTCATCATTACAAATCGTAATTACTTTTTGTGTCCCTTACCCAATTACTTCCTATCCTTCCCCTCCTCCTTTCCCACCTCTCGTAACTATAAGTCTCTCCTTCTGAAAGTCCAACGTTTTATTGTGGTCTTTCTTTCTTTGTTTCTTGGATCCCACTTATGCGTAAGGACATGCAGTATTTCTCTTTCTGTCTCTGGCTTATCTCACTTAACATAAGTTTCCCCAAGCTCATCCATATTGCTGTGAATGGCAGAATTTTATTCTTTTTATGGCTGAGTAGCATTCCATTGTGCATATATACCACATTTTCCTTATCCAGTCATCTGTTGATGGACATTTAGGTTGGTTCCATCTCTTGGCTACTGCAAATAGAGCTGTGATGAGCATTTGAGTGCAAGTATCCCTCTGACATGATGATTTCCATTCCTTTGGGTATATACCCAGCAGTGGGATTGCTGGATCGTATGGAGTTCTATCTGTAGTTGTTCGAGAAAATTCTATACTGTTTTCCTTAATGAATGTGCTAATCTACAGTCTTACCAACAGTGCAGAAGGGTTCCCTTTTCTCCACATCCTTGCCAGCATTTGTTATTCTCAGTCTTTTTGATAATAGCCAGTCTAGCTGGGGTGAGATGATATCTCGAAGTGGTTTTGATTTGTATTTCTCTGATGATTAGTAATGTTGAGCATTTTCTCATGTACCTGCTGGCCGTTTGTATGTCAGTTTTAGATTTAAATGATTCTGCCTTCTCTTTCCCTTGACACTCAGCCTAACTTAGAAAAATACTGATGGAGAAAGACTTCATCCACATGATTCCATCAGTGATTTTATACACATTCCTCAGTTGGCAGGCTGTGGCTTGGGCCAGCAAAGTCTAGCGCTGACATTTCTTTCCATGTTTTTTGCAATTGCTTTACAATGTGCGGCATGTTTAGATGACTGAGGTGGCCAGAAGACCTGACCATTGAAAAAGTAAGAATGTTATCGGAGAAAGAAAAATTAGTACATGACAAATTCTCTCCCATTCAAATTGGCACAGGTCTACTTTATAAATCCAAGAGGCTCACCTTCAACGTGGAGTTGGAGTCTATAGAAATGTCATCTAAGGCAAGTGATTACAGTTTCAAAGCATCACAACTTCGAATTTCACAGAGATACACACAGGAGCCTCATGAGAATTTTGCCATCTCATGTTATAAGTGATTCTGAGAAAATTACTGTACTGTAACACTGAATCCATCAAATAAATACTTTTATTTCTCATGCAAAACTAAGAAAATATATCAGAGACAATATTATTAAAGTATTAAATTCCAGTAGAAAAAAAATTTTTACTGCCCACTCTTTGGGATTTTATTTAAATCACACTACCCGTTACATAGCATTTTACAGTTTATAAGGCATTTCTAAAATTAGTATTCCATTTGGTCTTCAGCCTTTTGTAACAGAAGTCAGGGCAGATATTACTATTCTCATTTTATAAGAGATCAAGCAGAGACTATTGGAAACCAGTTGTGCATATCTTAGTCCAGTGGTCCTGCTACCCTGCATTGCTACACATAAGATTATCCTGTATTGTTGAGTGGAGATTGGAGAGCGACGTAAAAGTGGGAAACCTTTAATTCCCTTGTCTACTTTGGAATTCCAGAATTAGATGCTCTGCTTAGAAGGTAATTAAGAGAACAAATCTACTTCTGAATGTTCTTCTGGTATTTACTCTGAACTGAAATCTCTTTAGAACATGGTCCATATGTAAAAGAAATTAAACCACTCTTCTCCGGTGGGCAAGGGTGTGTGGGACTTTAAGGCCACACGTTCATCTCTTGCTCCCAGATGCACTCTCTCTACCCTTGGAGCACAGTTTCAAAATAATTCTTAAAAAGTAGCTTCAATGTGTCCATGGAAATGTCTAAATCAAGGCTGTATTGCAGAAGAGAATTCAAAGAGAACAGAAATTCTAGAATTCAAAGAGAAGGCAAATTCAAGTCAGTTAGAAAAAGCCATTTGCTGCAAGGAATAGCATTAAAATTCAAAAATGATTTACAAGTTAGAAATTCACTCCTGAGCTAAAATAGAGCATCTGTTTAATTCATTACAGATCACTGCTTATTCTTTCAATGAGAGTCACAGTTTTCTTTTGTTTTTTTAATGTATTTCTGCATCAACATTTTTGTAGTAGTCTATTCAAGAGTGCTTACACTAGTTAATAGTGTGAGATGGGAAGGAGACTAACAACTAGGAACTTGAGTAGGTGGTTGCTGTGTAATTACTACTGAGAGTAGCTCCTATCTCCTATTCCTTATTAACTCCTCCGCAATAAACAATCTGCTTTGGTTTTTGGAATCCAATGTCTAATTTCATGTATCCTTCACTAAGGTTTCTGTTTTGTTTTTTTAACTTTGGGATGATCCAATAGAGGAAAAATGTAATCACCTATCTGAAAAAAATACATTAAAATTGTACTCTAATATTTTAGAATTTCTCACCAAATACAGAGGTGGAAAAGCTGATATTATTCTGATGTACTAGATTTATGAAGAAAGAGAGAAATCATTAGCTTCAGACATTGCCCAAGTTGCAAAGAATATGTTTCCTGTTTATGTTTTAGGTTGCATGGGATGCTAGTCAGATCCAGTGTGTTTTTAAACTGCTTTGCTCCAAGAATATGTTTTTTTCCTCTTCTTCCCAAAACATATACAATAAAATAAAGAAGCAAATGTACATGGAGGGAATCCAGGTTGCAAAACCTTTTTGTTGGGTTTTCTAATTAGCATCTTGGAAGCAAATATAAATACTGAAAATTAGCATAGTGGAAAATGAAGGATTTCAATGACTAGTTGTCTTTCACCTAAATGTTGTGTTTCATTGATAATTAGAACAATCACTTCCCATTTGAATTTTCCATGTTAACAGGTTTTCATTTTAGTTTTATGGGACTGACTTCTTTCCTGGAATCTAACAGTGGACTCCAAATTATTTTTTGTTTTTTCTTGTCCTAACCTCAAATAAACCTCTACATTCCCAGGCAAAACAAACAAACAAACAAAAAACTAAGTCACCCCTTTGTTCTAGGATCATTACTCCTCTGTTTAAAAACCTTCAGGTTTTTCCATTTTGTGGAGGATGACGTTCAAATTTCCCACCGTACATACAAGAGCCTTCACAATGAGCTTCAGCCTCCCTGGAAAGGCTCACCAATTAAAATGCCTTTTCCACAGTGGTCTGCACCCACCCCTTCAAAAGATGCTCTTACATCAGCATGTCTTAAAAAGGAATTCTTGCATACCAACTTCCCACCTCAAACCAGGTCCTGGGATAGTGCCTAATATAACATCTATTTCTGGAATCTGTCTGCAGCAGGCAAGACCATTGAATGTTGTTCTCTTTTGTGGAGCTGTTTTTCTGAGAAAATCTTCATTGCCATCTCCCTGCTGTATATCCTTAAATTCTTCAGAGAAAACCCAAAACATGAGAAAATATAAACAGTTTGTTACCTAGTGAAAAAAGACAGGGTAGTTTTTCTCAGGCATGGCTGGAGAGAGTCTTTGCAATGGAAACAATTTGGGGGGTAGAATATATTTTCTGTTTACCTTGCTGTGTAAACTCACTGTTATTACATAACTATTAAAATAAGCAGAGGGAGGGAAAGCTAACGCCAAAGTGTTTGCCTAATGTACTGGTATGATTTTGAATCGCTTGCATTTAAGTGGATTTCACAAGTCCTGTCATGTTCCATTAAATTAAAATGTGGTCATGCTAAATTAGATTAAATTATGCATGATCTTATAAACATATCCTACTGGGTTTTTTCGCTCAATACTTCAGAAAACTCTCTCTCGCTACAGCATTTGCATGAATTTCCATTTTCCAAGATCTCTTGCTCAGTGCTGTCCAACTGCCTTGTAAGGACATCTTCTGGACACTAGCCTGCAGTGTGAGGATTTTCTGCCTTTATATTTGCCTTCCTGAGTTCCATTAAACAGGAGCAGCGAGCTGAGGAAGGCACAGAAATAGAGCTCCTCCAAGCGATATGACATCAGGTGCTCAGACTTTGCTCTTTAGATACCTGGAAATATAAAACCCAATGGTCTCATGAGACAATCTTCTTTTTGGTTAAGTTCTCCTCTTTCTGATAACAGTCCAATAGTCTTCAATAACTAGAGCAGAGAAAGTTCCTTTTGTTAACATTTTATGTTTTCTCCTCAAAGGGCCTTCTGTAGGGCTTCATTCAAATCGGTTTCTCTGCAGCAGTAGTGCATGTTGTCAGTGGACTGCACACAATTTCTCAGATCCCATTTTATCTGTGGAACCGGTCTTAACCCTTTCACTTTCAAAGTTCAGGTCTCAGCAAAAATATTATTTCTGCTTGAAGGCATCTCCTGATCCCCCTAGGCCGAATCATGTCTTCCCGAATCATGTACGGTATGATTTTGCTCCCGTGGACATATCAGTAATGATTGTAGGCTCTGAGGGTTGCTTTGCCTGCACAAAGGGGAGGAAGTTCCTGGGAATCCCTATTCCTCCAGGGGCAGCGCTTACCTGATGACTGACAGTGCACAAGTACAAATACTTCAGCTTTCCCTGCCCCTGCTGGAAAAAGACTGTGAGGTGTCACCTGTCCTGTTTTCAGAGCTCCTCTGTGGGATTAAGCCCAAATAAACCTTTTGCTTACTGTTCCCTTATTTCCTTCTTCCTGTAATTTGTCATGCTTCTCTACACCCCTATGAGGCTTTCTGAGGATGCTTTTAAAAAAAAAAATCACTTTTTCATTTTAATGACTTCTTCTGGGGAACCCAGTCTCCAATAACACCCCAATTTACCTTTTACCTATCAGGTAGAAGGGAGGTTAACTTAATTGTAAATTATGTCGCAGAAGAGACTAAACATGTTGACAGTTTTTATTTTTAATCAGCTTTGCATAGTAGGAAACGTTAATTAACTAGATAATTCTTAGAAATATATTTTGCTAACTTTTTGGAGATATGACATAGTTTGATCAATTGAATAAGGATGGAAGTTGTACATTATAAGGCTGCTTTTTATGGGGACCTTATAACACATAGTTGGTGAGCTAGGTTGAAAGTACTTCTTATGATTAAAATTTATCTGACTTGATGTAGATGGAGAATAGATGCTGGTTGATGTCATGAGATGCATGTAAGAGTAGGAGGTATAAGGACTGACTGAAACACACAAGGACAAAGATGCCTTCATCTTTGAGTCTCCAGTGCTTAGCATTATACTTGGTATAGCTAGCTGGTCAATGCACACTCCTAAAGCAAGCTGAATGAAACTGAAGTGCATTGGATTAAAATGAGGTTGGTTTAGCTGTTGATTCCTTATGAACTATGCAGCAGTCGTAAGAAGGGTATTGGACACTAGAGACAAATCCTCACATGCCAAAAATGAAAAGAGAAATATATGGTGCCCTTTAATATGGTAGCCACTGGCCACATGTAGCTATTTAAATTTAAATTAACTAAAAATAAAGTGTAAAAATTAGTCTCACAGTTGCAGAAACCACCTGTCAAGTGCTTGTGAACCTGGAAGGAAACTGAGGCACAGCATAAACAACAAAGAGTTCATTTGAGTCAAATTTTAGTGACTGAAACTCAGGAGGCACTTCCAAGTTATCTTGAGAAGGGCTTTGGAGAAATAAAGCAGAAGTTGGGCTTATAAAGAAAAAAGGACCAATCAGAAGGGGAGGCCATTACAAACTATTTGCCTAATATTATGATTGGTGCTAGCATCTGTAAGTAGTCTTGGCAGTAGGGATTGGTTGTAACAGTCTATGAGGTGGTTCTCAGTAGAAATTCTTCATTTTGACAGGAAGTATGTGGAATAAGAGTCAACAGATAGTTAGCAGACAGATGGTCAGCAAATGTTGGTCATTATTTTTCCAGGAGGTTGTGACCCTTGCAATTGATTAGAAAAGTTTAAAGTTTGGGATATCTTTGGATACAATTGATTGCAAGAACTCGAGAGCTCAGGGTGCCCTCTGATAAGACATAAAACTCAAGCTAAAATGGCCTCTGACCTCCATTTTAGGTGTCTTGACCAGACGGACACCATTTTCTTCTACCATAATCAATAGCCACATGTGGTTAGTAGCTGGTACTCGCTAGTTAACTATCGCATTGAACAGCTCACATGGAGAACACCTGTCTTAGCTTGCAAAGTTCTACTGAACAGAGCTGGCATGGATACCTAAGAGTTAAAATCCTAGAAGTCCTTCTCTGTTCCAACTGGTTTCCAAGCCAAAGACCCAAAGATTAAGCTTGCTTTCCTTTACTGTTTTTTATTTTTAATTTAATATTTTTTAAAAACACACATTAAATAGTTAAACATGTAGAAAAGTACTCTAAAGCTGCAAAATCTCACTCTGTCTCTCCGGCTTCCCCACACACCTTGGCCCCAGTAGAATATAGAACGGAGCTGACTCTGATGTGTTACCAAGAAAGCATGCCACACATTTTTTATTCATAAACTGCTTCATTTTAAAAGTTTTCCTATTTGAAACTAAAGGAAACCAACGGGAAGGTGCTAAAAAAAAAATAGCACAAATAAATTAGAAAGTTTTGCTAAATCTTCAGTATATAAAATCTTAAGTATGAAACCTGCCTCTTTGTCCTGCTTTATTTTCTTCCATAACATTTATCAGGTTCAAACATATTATGCAATTGACTTCTTTGTTACGTATATTGACTGTCATTCCTTACCTAAAGGTAAGCGTGATGAAAGTAGGGATTTTATTTATTTTTTTGTTCAACACTATATATTCAATAACTAGAGCAGTCTCCAGCATAGAGAGGAACTCAGTAAATATTTGTTGAGGGAATGAAAACAATCCCACTGGTTTTGCCTTATCATTCTGTTTCTCTTATTTCTGAGTAGAGCTCATGATCCACTCTCGAGTCTTGTCCAACAGCTAATCATGTAAATAGGGCATTCATTTCTCCTACAGGAGGCTGTGTGTGTGTGTGTATAGGGGAAGGAGCAAATCTGAGCGTGCAGGATGAGGGAGGGGGCACGTGGACATACATAGTTTGAAAAAGCACATTTAATAACGTGAGAGATTTTTGTACTGAAAGACCCCTGTTGTTTTCATAATGCAAATCACAGGAAGTGAAGCTGTCCAAAATCTACTAGGCTAGGAGAAATTGAGAAGATGGAGCACTTCTCCTTGAGGTCTGTGGGTGTATTTTTCTTGATTTATACCTCATGTGAGAGCCTTCTATGAGCACCACTGGGAAGATGGAAAAAATAATAACATAGGGACACCCCAACATGAGTCCTGAGCGTGGTTCTTAACATTTTCAGCTGATGGAGACACTGAAATTCACAATGTTGTTTGCGGGGCGTTGTAGGATGTGGATATTTTAATTCCATGCAGTTATTTAAGAGAGATCGTACAGTCATAAAATATGACCATGTAGTGTCAAAGCTCAGCCACAGATGCACTTGTCTGAAATAGGCTGGTTCTGAATGTTTCCTGAGGGTATTTGCTTCTGTGAGAGTGTTTTTCTTTCTTCTTCTTTTTTTTTAATAAGTAGACAGGTAGTAGGAGATTCCTGTGATTTGAAAAAGGCTTTCAGAGAAACTTAGAATTGACCGATTTTAGCCATTGGCTAATGTCTGTCTTCCTGCGAACTAGGAAGTGACAGTGTTATTTAATTGCATCTGCTCATTATTTATCTTTAGTTTACAGAACTAGGTTCTGTGCAACCAAGTCTAAGCACCATGAGATGCAATGAGAACAAAATACTGTTAGACAGTGTCTGCCCTTGTGTCTAATTGTCTCACATGGATATTTCTGAATTCATGCCAGATTACTCAGTAGCTATTTTTTGAACATCCGTGTTACTCAGGTGCTGTCCTAATAAGTACTAGGTACATAGAGAAGAAAATACACATCTTGTTTCAAGTTTAATACAAAATAATAAAAAAAAAAGCAAGCAATGAAATAAATCAAACTTATTTTAGTCGGCTCCCTGCGCTTCACTGTGTGGTCTCCTTATTTAAAAATTGCAAAGCGAAGATTGATTATCAGGGTGTATAATGGAAATGATGAAGTCTCTCCAGCCTACATGGGTGCTAGAGTATTACTCTGGTTGTTCTACCCTGCAGATCTCCTCTCAACTCTTCTCCACCCTGCCATGGGCTCCAGATGGCTGATCTATGGTGAACTGCATTCACAGGATCCTCTGTCCTCTGCTTTCCCGCAGTTGACTATTGGGGAGAGCTGGCAGGGTTTGCAAAACTGAGCTGGGAGTGAAGTCATGACTCTATCCTCTCTACTGTTTCCCCGTGGGACCACACCAACTGCTGAGTTCCTGAACTGTAGGTGGCTGTCTCTTCTGGGTTGCAGTAACTGCAACATCCTCTTGCTCCTTCGGATCCAGGTCAGGAATTTTTCCCTCTGTCCCTAAACTCATGATACTTCCACATCCCCCCATGTGTGCCCTTACCCCCTGAAAGCCAGTTTTCCACGCCTTTGTAAGTGGTTCTTCCCTAAATCTCAGTGACCCATCTCAGTATGGCATCTTTCTCTGGATGCAGTCCTGACTTTATAAATACCCTGCACAGGATCGAAAACTCTGACAAGACATCAACTGCTCGAGCTACACATTAGCTCTTTCTCCAAAAAATATCTAAAGCTAGCCTGGAACTTAGGAATTCGGATTTTTATTTTTATTTTTATTTTTTTGAAATATGTTTCTAGAAAGAATCAAGGGAGCAAACTATTTATTTATATTTGTTAAAATGAGATTCAACTGTGGTAACTCTTTAGTACTCGTTCCATGATTTCATTCTACGTTGTATTCTCCATGACTATATACAGCCTGCCAGACAGGGGGTGCTTAATAAGGCTTCGTAGAATGAATCTGCATATTGCTAGTACATTGGACATGACAGCTAAATAAGGAAATGTTTGTCTTATTCTTCAGTTATACCCCAGACAAGTAAATAAAACAAGAATTTTTCAGGAACAGCAAACATCATCCAACCACCAAACCACATATTATATTTGATAAGGGTAGAGTAAATGGTGATAGGTCCAATATTTTCTTCTCTCTCTCGCCTCCCTTTCCTCCTTTCTTTTCTTCCCCCAGCCCCCCTGCTTTCCTTCTTTCCTTCCACTGTCTCTCACTCTTTCTTTTCTCTGCATGTTTAGAATAAAGAAGCCAAAAGGAGGCAATAGAGAATAGATAGGTGTACCATCAGTATGCAAATGGCACATCCACACGTAAAGGGTTTAACAGCAACATGGTATTCTAAGCAAACCCTTTCTACTTCAATCTCTCCAAATATACGTTAATCAAATTGTTCCAGTCATTTGCACATCTGGGAAAAAAAAATAAGATGTAGGTTAAATCCATCTAGACTGAAAAATATTTGTCTTTGTTTCAACAAAAATACTTAGTGGGGGATAAGGAAGCCTACTCTCCAATGATTAAATAAATAGAAAAACAGTAGGAAAGCAACATCTCCCTGACTACTCTGCAAAATAGTGCCTTTTAAGTCTCATTTCCCACCGACATGTGAATAGGGTATTACTGCCATGCTTACACTCACTACATCAAGCTTAAATTGAAAATAGTTCCAATTCTCCAGCTTTTGATGGAATTTGAAGTTAAAATTCAGCTTATGCTTACTTTTACTGACATAAACTTTTGTGGTGCTGAAGTAATTTTTTTTTTTTTTTTGGTAGCATTGTTAGTTCAAAAAATGCCATCTGTAATGTCTTAGGGTCACGTGAATACTGGCTTGTGTACCAGACAGGTTCAGCCAGTCTACTCCATGCAGGGGAGTCAGGCAACGAGGGCTGGCAGCTGATGGTTTTTCTCTCTGGAGAACAAATTGTATATTAAATGAAACCCCCTGTATTCCCCCTTCCCCTATTACATTTCCCTCTTTTCCCATCTCAGATATATGCAATATCCTCAACTGGCGTTTAGCATCCTTATTCATGTCTTTATACTTTCATAACATGGATTAACGTGCATTCTTAAACAATACAGTTGTGCATATTAAAAATGTTTATAAGCTTTTCCTGAAGCTTGGTGAGCACGTGTGTTTGAGAAGAAAAGCATGTAAGGAGAGGTATGTGAGAGTTGGCATCTTGGACATCTCCAAGGGCACTGATGGATTAGATTCAGGATTAGAAGCAATGAATCCCTTTCCTCTGCCTGTGTTATTTGGTGAGATCTGCCTGGGGCTTGGGGCGGAGGAGAGGGGAGTCTTATTCATTTTAGACACCAGGTACATCCATGAACAGCCCCTCTTTTGTATCTAGAACTTTGTAATATTGGAGTTGGTCTGTGTTAGTATATCCACCAAATGAGTTGGTGTCACCCATGAGACATCCTTTCTGTATGCTTCAGCAGGGCCACCCTCCCATGGTCCCTGGGATCCTTTTCTCAGGGGTTCAGCAGCCAGCTGTGAATGTGCTGAGGTTTTCGTCATGAGGATTGCTGTTTTAGAGTTCACAGTCACCAAAACTCACCAAGAATAACCCCACATACTTTATGCTTTAGAACTTACATGGTTAGATCCTCTGATTAGAAATCCTACATGTTAAAACAAAATGCAATTCTGACAACACCATTATAAAAGATCGCTCTAATCAATATGAGGGTGGAGGAATCTTTAAAAATACATGTGGTTACATAAACAGGAGTGCATCCTCACAATGGAATACTGTGCAATTGTAAAAAGGATGGGAAAGTGCTTCTATGTACTGATACAGAAAATCTGCAGAAAGTGAGGAACAGAAAAAGAGTTTGTAGAGTATGCAACTTTTTGCTTAGGAAAGGGGAATTATGATATATATTCACATTTGAATAAAGAAACACTGAAAGCATCCAGAAGGGATGGCCAGAAATAAAAAAGAGGGATAAGTAGGTAGAAGACTACTTAATATATGATTTTTTATGTTATTTTTGTTTTGAACCATATAAATTTTTACCCAATAAAATGAATTTAAACAAATAATACCTAGTTCAGCTAACATTTTAAAAATATTAATTTCCTGTACTTGATAATTATACTGTGATTATGTAAGATATTTATGTTGGGAGTCTCAAGTAAAGGCAATATTTTTACAAATTTTAGGGTAAGTCTAACATTAGCTCAAAATATATTTTTTTTTTTAAGAAAAAGGTGATACACAAATAGCTGGTAAGCACATGAAAAAGTGTTCAATATCATTAGTCATCTGGGAAATGTAAATTAAAAGCAAGATGAGACACATTTGTATAGCAACTAGAATGGCTGAATTTTTTTTTAAGCTAACAACAAAAAATTTATGGGAGAAACCGGATCTCTCATGCACTGCTGGTGGGAGTATAAAATGGTCCAACAACGTTGGAACAAAACACTTCTAGGTATTTATCTGTGAGAAGCAATTGTACAAGAATGATCATAACAGCTTTATTTACCCTGGCTCAAAACTGGAAGCAGCCCAAATGCACAGCAAGAGAATGGATACGCTGTTTTTTATGTTTATACAATGCAATATCACTCAGCAGTCAAAATACATGCAAAGGCATAGGTGAAGCTCACAGATGTAAGTAAGAGTGAAGGAAACTTGATACTAAAGAGCTCATAGTGTGTGGTTCTGTGTTAGTCTCTTTCTGATGCTTATAACAGAATACCTGACACTGGGTGATTTGTAAAGAAACAAAATTTATTTCTTACACTTTGAAGGCTGGGAAGTCAAGGGGCAGGAACACATCTGGCGAGGGCCTTTTTTTCTGGTGTTGACTCTACAGTGACACAGGGTGTCACATGGTGATAATGGGCTGAGCAAGAGAGAGCTCACCTGCTCACTCACTGTCCTTATAAAGCCACCAGAACCATGCCCATTAATCTATGAATGGATCAATCCATTTATAAGGGCACAGTCCTCACGATCTAATCACCTCTCAAAGGCCCCACCTTTGAAACACCATAATTAGATTTCCCACCCTTTCAATACTGTCACAGAAGATGACAGTTTCTAATACATGATCTTCTGGGGGACACATTTAACCCACAGCAGGGGGACTGGTTGGTTAGCTCCCTTGATTAGAGAGTGGGGCTGATAACACACAGCAAGTTCCATTTATATGGACTTCTAGAGCAGGCAAAACTGATCTAAGGAGAAAAGATATCAGAATAGTGGTTGCCACCTGCTGGAAGATTAACTGGAAGAGGGCAGGGAGATGAAATTGTTCTATATGGTGACAGGGTTGTGGATCATGAGGGTATGCCTATTTGTCAAACTTGTACCATTAATTTTTGTGTATTTCAATGCATACATATTTTAACTCAAAAAAGAACTGTAAAAATAATCACATAGGAGTAAGGAGTGGATAGAGGTATGGATAATACAGAATGGAAGAACATGGATGTTTGGTGAGGTGGGGTGATGGATTCATGGGGATTCATTATACCAGTCTGTTTACTTTATATATATTTGATATTTTCCAGCATAAAAAGTTTAATTTTGAAAAGAAGAAAACACCAACTTTACTATAAAGGGAAACAGTAACGTGGAGAAGTAGCTGGTTCTTTTGTTATTAAGATGGGAGTAATTACAGCATGGTTTACACTGACAGAAATAATAGGGGGTTGGGGAGAACATGTGTCAATGCAAGATGTTCCCTGATGACACTGACAATTAAAATAACATTTCAAAATGTGCAAGGATCAGATAATAATAAAGGAACGTCAAGAACACTGATGGAGTTTGGATGTGTTGTCCCCTCCAAAACTTGTGGAAATTTGATCCCCAGTGTGGCAGTGTTGGAAACTGAGACATGGGAACGGATCCCTCATGAATGCATTGATGCTCTCCCTGGGGGAGGGGGGATTAATGAGTGAGTTCTTGCTCTTTTGGTTCCTGCAAGAGCTGGTTGTTTATAAGACCCTGGCACCTTCTGTCTCCCCCTCTTGCTTCCTCTTGCCATGTGATCCGCTTGTACCTGCCGGCTGCCTGCCACTTTCCGCCATGAGTAGCAGCCTGAGGCCTGTGCCAGATGCAGCTGTCCCAGAATTGTAAGCCAAATAAACCTCTTTTCCTTATAAGTTACCCACTCTCAGGTATTTCTGTCATAGCAACACAAAACGGACTAGTACAAACACTGAATCCCAGACTTATGGAAAATGCTAAGGAAAACTAAAAGGTATTTTGAGGATATATTTTTGGTAAGAAGACCAGGAAAACCCACGTGCATTACTGAGAGCAGGTTGTGTGTTAACAGATAGGAAGAGAGTTCAGGGCTCCTTCAATGGCTGACTCTCTTCTTACATTTCTACACAATAAAGTGACTTTCAAATGTTAAAGGTGAAAACAAATAGCATTTGGAGGGATTTAAGCCTCTGACAGGTGAAGAAACAATGAGAGGACACAGCTGTTTACAATGAATTCAGGGACGGAGACTATTTGCTAGTAGAAGTCATTGAATAATCGTGGTTAACGAGAGCGATATTGAAAGATAAGAGATGGGTAAATGTTGACTCAGCTTTTCCTTTTTTTTTTTTTTTTAAGGTGAGGGTAATGTTCTGGAAATGACAGACTGGTAAATTTGACAATAATCCTTAAAGTTCTAGAATAGATCAGCCCACAAATGTCTGGTTAAGCCCACAGTCAATGAAACAGCGATTTCTGGAGGCTCCATAAATGAGTTTGCTAAGAGCAAGTCCCTATCAAACTAGTTTTATCAAAATCCATGGATATAACCTGTCTGGATGTCAGCAGGTTATTTGGCAATTTCCTCCTGCTACTCTAGAGGACAAGAAAAATGTATAAATGAGGAAGAGAAGCCAGCATGTTATGTAACTGTGAGTTTACAGGCGCGTGGATAAGGGTGGTAATAGCTTTAGCATCCACTTCAGGGCTGCCTGTCCAACACCTCGTGGGGAAAGAGAGCCTGAGCCTAGTCATGAAAATGACCTATTTCTACCTGCATCTATGCCTGTGCTTACATGTACGTTCTTATCTGTTAGGACCTATTTGTCAACTTGCATATCACAAAATTAGCACGCCTCTTCCTCACTTACACATTAAACATTAGTCACTCTCTATCGTCAAGGAATGGGGTGGCCTGATTATTGGAATGTTCTGTTTAAAGGAAGGGCATTGAAACATGGTCTTTCTACTGTTGTGAATGCAAATAATTCAAGCTTGTACCAGCACTCTTTCCTGCCATATCAAACAGAGCACACCGAACAAAAGTTGTCATTTTCTTGGTGATTCCTCATCTTGTGCAATAAAGAGGGCTGGGGATGGTACAAAATTAGCATTGCCTTCTGGAGTGGTTAAATAGTGTCTTGTGCTGTTTAATCTTTTCTGTCCAAAAAGCAAAATGCTAACACTATTAGAGGCTTCTAAATATTTGTCTTGAAGAGCCACCTGTCTTTTTTTCATAAGTACGAGTGATGGCTTTTTAACAATTACAGTTAGTTAAGGTGCTATTCGAAGGGACTACCTTCCTATGTGGGGAAGAGAGATATATAGTGAGTTAGTCTCTTTTTAGTGTTTCCATGTGCATAATGTCACGCTTCAAATTTGTATTATGATGGGCTTGTGGACCCTTAGCTAAGGATCACCCATGAATTAGAAAAACAGGAAATTCACTGTGGCGTATCCAACTCTGAGCACGGTTAATGAGCTTTGCCAGGGATTCTGCAGAGATAAGGTCAAAGTAAATTACTGAGAATATACTGACATGCTCATAACGTTCTCGTTTTGCGGGGTGGGGGTGGGGTTAACATTGCACTACAATTTTAAACACCACTGTTCTTTAGACATCAGCAGTTTAGTGAGGAAAATCAATTCTGGTTTTAAGACATCTTCCCACGTACTGCTCTGATACCTTTTGACTTGCACTGATTATTTTGGGGGATGTGATCCAAAAGTGAAAAATTATTGGCAATCTTAAAAATGAGTATATCTTACCATGGAATTAGTTATATGATGTTTTGAGTGGTTTTCTAAAGTTTTTCTTGGCTGTGCAAATTGTAATCTATTGGGGAAAAGGAATTACATTTGAAATTCTTTAACATTTTCAGTCTGAAATATAATTAACATTGCAATTACTGTAATAGCAGATTACTAAGATAATTATTGCTCTATTTGGTATAGTTGAGGGAACATGAGACTCAGGGTCAGAAGTCTTGGGTATTTTACCACTGTGACCCCGGCCAGCAATCCCCTCTTTCAGCTTAATTTTTTTTTTTCATCTATAACGGTGGGAAACATGGTCATTACTTTGCAGGATTGGTACAAGAATTGCCCAAGATAAATTTTTCTCTTCTGTAAAATGGGTATGAGGGACTATCCACCTGGGGTGGCCCTTACGTTTAGGGGCAGTTCAACCCATTTCGGTTTTCTTTTTTTTCTCTCTTTCTTTTAAAAATAAACTTTAGATTTTAGAATAGTTTTAGATTTACAGAAAAATTACAACAAGTAAATAGTACAGAGAGTTTCCGTGTACTTCACACCTTGGTTCTCTGATTGTGAACATCTTGTAGGTTGATTAATGTTTTAATAAACCAAGGTTGATGCGTTAGTGTTAACTAAAGTCCATACTTTTTTCAGATTGCCCTTAAATTTTTGTCTAGTGTCTTTTTTCTGTCCCAGGATCTCATCCAGGATAACACATCACATCGACTTGTCATGTCTTCTTAGGCTGTGACAGTTTCTCAGACTTTCCTTGTTTTTGATGATCTGGACAGTTTTGAGGACAATTTGAGGGTCAGGTATTTTGTAAAATATCCCTCAATTGGCATTTATCAGGTGTTTTTCTCAGGACTAGACTGGATTTATGGGTTTTGGGGAGGAAGACCACAGGGATAAAGGACTTTTCTTTCCTTTCTCTTCTTTCCCCTTCCCTCCAATTTCCTTTTCTTTATTTAAATTTTTTTTTTTTAAAATAAGCTTCTCTTTTTTCTGTTGCCTTGGGAATAAAAATTTCATGAGTTTGCTTTGTGAGCAATCACTTAGAATTCAAATCTTGACTGTATAATCTCTAAAACTGTGCTGCTGTTGACCCAGCAAGTGTAATCGGGTGTTTGGACACAGAGAAATCAGGTTAAACTCAGATATTCCAAAAAGCAGGAGAAAAGGGATTAGCTTTGATGTGCTGAGTCAGGTACAGGTAAAAATGTTTCAGGAAACAGAAATAATGAGGAAGGCTAGGACAGAAAAAGCAAATAATAATAATCATTACCAAAAAAAAAAATGATCTAAGTATATTAACGAAAAGACGTTTATGAAAATGGAAAAATAGCAAAAGTATTACAGCAGTTTCCACCTGTCCATAGGGGATACATTCCAAGACTCCCAGAGAATGCCTGAAACCATGAATAGTACTGAACCTTATTTATACTATTTTTTTCTTACAGATACATACTTATGATAAAGTTTAATTTACAACTAGGCACAGTAAGAGAGTAACAGTAACTAATAATAAAACAGGACACTTGTAACAATGTACTGTAATAAAACTTATGTGAATGTGCTCAGTCTTCTCTCTCAAATATCTTACTGTACTGCAGAAAGCAACACTGCAGACAGGAAAGACTACTGTATTGGAAGTGGTCTTAAGGTCTCAGCATTCTTCCACAGCTTTCTTATAGATTTTCAGCTTCACACCTTTATTAGCAGATCCATTACCTAAATAAAATGTAAATTGAAATTTTTCTTAACCTTAGGCAGAAGACAAAATAAATTGAAAAATTGGGATAGGTTTATTTGTTTTATGGGTTTGAACAATAACACAAAAAATAATGACTTCTGGTGTTTGGTGTTGATTTCTGACAGTCCACGTGTGAGTGAATTCATGTTTATTAAGTTCAGAGACTTCCAAAGCCTAACCTGAAGACTATTGTATTTGCTGATTAGAACGGATTAATTTCCAAGTTTAAAAATAATCTGTTGTATAACTATAGTCTCCTTGGCTCTGAAAATATCAGTCATTTGTTGGTCAATGCTCCTGGGCTGGTTAATTTTATGAGTCAACTTGACTGGGCTATGGGGTACCCAGATGTTTGGTCAAACATTATTCTGGGTGTTTCTGCAAGGATATCTTTGGATGAGACTAATATTTAAATTGGAAGACTGTGTAGAGCAATTGACCCTCCGTCACAGGGTTGGGACTCATTCAATCAGTTGAAGACCTGAGTAGAACAATGACTCCACTGCCTGATGGCTTTCAAACAGGGATGTGGGCTCGTCCTGGTTCCACGGCTGCTTGCCAACCTTCAGACTCAAAGTGGGAGACTGGTGTGAGAGTTTGCAGATTTTGGACCTAGCCTCCATAGTAATTAATTCCTTACAATATATCCTTATAATATATCCATATAATTCCTTATAATAAATCTCTCTCTTTCCTGTGTGTTTGTCTTATATAATTGTTATTTTAAATGCATATATATATATATATATATATATATATATATATAGAGAGAGAGAGAGAGAGAGAGAGAGAGAGAGAGAGAGAGAGAAGGAGATTTGTTTGAAGAAAGTGGCTCACGGATTACGGAGGCCAACTACACACATGCACATACAGGGGTACTTCAAAAAGCTGTGGAATGATAGAATTAAAAGATAGAATCTTTCCAGGAACTTTTTGAAGATCCCTAGTGTGTGTGTATACGTATGCATGCACACACACATATGTATTCATCCTATTGGTTCTGTTTCTCTGGAGTGCCCCCCCTAATACAGCTCTCTTTTTGACTCATGCCAACATCGTGAAAACAGTTTGAATTTGCTCCCAATGCTCCCATATCATGGGTCAGTACGAAACATTCCATTAGTATAAATTATTCTTCCAAACCTACTTTAAAAACAAATAGCAGAATTCAGACTTACTTTCTGCTTATGAACACTGACCTAATCAAATGAGAGTTATTTCATTGATTATCTTCATTTTGTGCTCATTTACTTTAATTTAAATCAACAATCATTAAGCTCATGCCCAATATCCGTGGGGGCAGACGAGAATCAGACAAGGTTCTTGCACAATTGCATTGGGCTGTGTGAAGAAAAATAGCTTTTTGGGGGGGCTTGGGGGAGGGTCCGAACTAGAAATATACAGAGGGAGACAAGGTCAGAAACATGTGGCCTTTTGAAAAGATGCTGAGAACTGAAGTTATGTTTTCATAACAAGAAAAGCTGAACCTTGTGTTAATTTTCCTCTATGCAGTCCGAGCTATGAAAGGCACAACTTAGCCGGCCCCAGGAGAGACACGAATGCTTCTATATCAGGGGTCAGCAAACTTCTGCAAAAGGCCTGATTGTAAATATTTTAGGCATTTTAGGCCAGACGATCCCTGCTGCAAATACTCAACTCTGCCATTTTAGCGCAAAAGTCACCATCGATCATTCATACACAATACACAGTGAACACGGCTGGTGTTGCTGAGACTATATTAATGAACACTAAAATGTGAATTTATATACTTTTTACATGTCATAAAATATACTTCTTTTTGGGGTCGGGGAGGGACTATCTCAAAATGCAAGAACAAATCTTAGCTTGCAGACTGCATGGAACCAGGCAGCAAGTTGGATCACAGCCCACAGGATGTAGTTTGCCAATCACTGTTCTACAGTGTCAATGTCACTAGTACTTTTTACCAAGGAAAGGAATGACACCATGTTCATCTCAGACCAAATATCACAGAAAGCACTAATTTAATTGCCATCTCTACTAACTTTTTATCCACATCAACATTTATCTAATAAATTTGGCATAACAATAATAGAAAGAATGACAAAAGAAAACCTGTTACATTTTTTAAAAAATATGTGTATCTCTGAAAAACACTGATTATTTTATATAACATTTCAGTTCTTGCCAAATGTCATTATATTAGAAAGATGATCTTGGAATTTATTTATTTTTTTTTAGTGAGATTTCTGCCTGGTCTAGGATGAGTCCCTGAATCTATGTGGACCTCAGTTTCATCATCACTAAATGAGGACATTTGTCTAGATCAGGTGTAGGCAAGCTTTTTCCTTAAAAGGCCAGATAGTAAATATTTTGGAGGGCATACTATCTCTGTTGCAACTACTCAATTCTACTGTTACAGCACTCAAAAGCAGCCATAAGCAATGTGGACAATAGATAAATGGATGGGTGTGCTGGGTTCCAATAAAACTTCACTTACAAAAACAGGTGGGGGGGCCCAGGTTCAGGCCATAACTCACTGATCCCTTATCTAGATTGTCTTCAAGTACATTTACAGCCCTGGGAAACAGACGAATGCTGCTTCAGATAAGTGGAACTTTGGATAATGCCTTTTTAACTTTCCAAGCAGTAGATTTTATTACATTTTATAAATAAATTTGAAAAATGCATAAGGACTGCTAGTTTCATGCAGTAATTATGTTGATGGAATTGGCTGTATCTCAATATTTCCATAAGAGGAATCATACACTCCGAAGAATTTATTTTTCATAAAGACCTATTAGTAATTGGGAGGTAACTTATGGGGAGGAATTACCTATATTTATTCTATTTGTAATTTGTTTGATGTATAGATTTATGCATGTTAAATACTGTAAGCAACAAATGTCATTTGCAGCAATTTCTCCCTCCTTCAATCATCATGGTAAGCTAAGTGTTAAATTTCAATTAAAAGCATAACAAAATACAATGTTACTTATGTGGAACCCTCATTCCTTACTTTGTTATTTCTCCCATGTACTATTCTAAGGAGAGTAGATTAGAGATAGAGAAAATTCAGGCTACATTAAGCAAAATGAGAATCTCAGGAAATTTATTTGAAGTCTCCCTAGAAAAGATTTGAATTCCTTGGGAGTACTAACCACAATTTCTGACCTGATGTACCTTCTAAGTTACTCTTCTTCCAGAACAAGTCTGTATCCCTTTCACTGATCCTGTATTCCAAGGAAACGCACCATGAGGGTTGTCACTGTTCTAAGAAAAATGCACACGCTGCAAAATTCTTACTGGAAGTTGCTGAGTTGACAAAAATTAAATCAGCTAAGAAGAAAACCTTTTCTGCAAATGAGCCCCGGTGGCAGATGACAGTAATCCTATACCCTCCTGGCACAGTGATGCTTCAGAACATTCCATGCACGTGCCTCAGCTCTCTGTTTTTCATCCTGCACTTTCTGTATGAAATAGCTCAGCATGAATGTCTTCAGGTGCGACAGGCAGATGGTGTTGGAAATCATTTCTTGAATTGCCTGCTCCAGAAAGTGGCACTTGTAAGAACAGCGTTGCCACAAACCAATCAGCAACCTGAGATGTTTAAGCTGCCTGGTAATCTTCATTTTTCATCTAAAATGTGACTCATATTGGTTGGCAGAAGATGAAAAATGCTCATCATGCCAAATGCTGAAGTTTGACATTCTTGACTTGGGATGACCTTTTTAAAAGATGTACCGTGTTTAATTTAAACTCTCGAAATCAGTAAGTGACTCGGGTTACATTTTAATGATCTTAAATGTCCAGTATATCACCAAGTGACTTGAATGTATAAATTACCTGAAATTGTTAAGTATTTGTTTACTTTATTTAATTTCTGTCTCCCCCACTAGTCAAATATTAAATGAAGACTGAGAGTTTGTAATCCTGGCATATAGAAGTAGGTGTTCCATAAATATTGGTTGAATGAATTAAAAAATGAATGAATATTGTATTTAAATATTGCGTTGTTTTCTCTTATCTTTATAAGATAATCAGTAAATACATGTTTTAAGAATTTAACTAAAAACTCTTTGAGTTAATTTTCTTCTACTTCTAAAATGCTACACAGAGGACTTATATCACCTGAAAAATACTATGATCATTTTAGATATGCTAGCACTCAGATACATAAGTCAATTTTATATCAGCTAATTGTTTTCTTACTTAATTCAGGGTCTGTACTTATGCCAAAGATATTTAAAATACTAGAGTTCTATTGTTCACTACTTCATGAGACCTGAGGTTTGTTTTGGACATAAAATACCACGGGAGTATGTTACACAGATACCACATTTTCACCAAGCTGAACCAGCAACTATTGTTATCAAATTAAGCACACTTATGCCAATGCCTTAAGATGAACATTTGCAAACCTTAAATCACTAGTTGTTAGTAATTTTTAAAATAATTTATTTTAAAAAATGTATATAGCCTTTTAAAAGTGTTAAGTGTAACACCTGCTCATCATAGAAAAATTAGAAGATTCAATAGAACTATGAGAAAATAAAAATAAATGTTTAAATCGCCACCCCAAAATTATCCCTATCAGCTTGCTTACAGTGTTATCCTGTTCATGGAAAAGCACATTACATGAATAGCCTAAAAGTTCCATTTGTAATAAAATATTTCACAAAATTATTTTATTTCTTCATATTATGTGGGCGCTCTGAATGTTAAAACTAAAGCCTTCAGGAGAGACAAGAATATAAAGAGGAAAATTTAAAAAACACTTACACAGAATGCTTATCTGTCCCCCCCTTAATAATTTTTTGTTAATGCTTTCCAGTGTTGTTTTTTGTTTCAAACATCTAACTTTTAATGGATGTATAATATCCAATCATATAGATGTCATGAAGTGGATTTAGGCACATTGAAGTCACTGTTATCTGTTTCACATCCGTGCTTATAAAATTTTGCAAAATAATGCAGTGGAACTGAGTTGATTATACACGAGTTTTCTCTTTATTTCTATTTCCTTGAGATTGCTTTCTAGAAGTGAAATTATTAGATCAAAGAGTATGGACATTTTTAAGGCACCTGAAACACGCATTGAGTTACTTTAGAACTATCAGATCCATTTACACTGTAACCAACAGAGAATTATAATGACCAAATAAACCATCTCACTCTTAAATTTTAGAGAGGGTTGTACTGAAACATTTAAAGTATACCCATGAAAACTTTTTGAGAAATTGTGCTCTACAAATTTGTGGTACAAGAGTAAGAACTTATAGTGAAAGTCCTGAAATTAATCTTCCTGATTCCAGAAGAAAATGTAGTTTCTATATGAAATCAACTCAATTAAAACCAAATAAAAAAAAAAATGTTGCACATCTATTGTTGGTACATCCAAGTGAAAACGTTCAGCAAGTAACTGAAACTTCAAATGTTAAATTTAGGAGAGTTCAGGGTTAGAACTCAGTGCAGAATTTTGTGAATTCTGTGTATCCTGAATAGAAAGAAGAAAGAAGAAAGAGAAAGAAGCCAAGTATAAGATTTTGGTAAAGATGATATAAAGTTAAGCAAAAATAAATAAATATTCGTCAAGTTCTCAAAGGGATGAGAATAAAAATTAGATAATAATAAAGCAGACATAGAAATGTTTAACTCTGGATTGGCATGAGCCATTAGAAAGAAAATGTAACCAGATCCTAGTCATGCTAGATTTAATAAAAGTGATGTAAGCCTTGTACACTCTATTTTCTATAACTTAAAAATGCAAGCTAATATACAATATCATCTCTCTAATCTGTAATTTCAAGCACAGAATATTTAATACATATTTTATTTACAAGATTTCCTCAATTTGAAAACAATGGAAATAACTCAATATTGTAACATATTTTCATTAAACCAAATACGGATCAAAATGGATAAAGTTAAAAAGAAATCAAATGTCAAGTGCTGGTGAAAATAGGAGCAATTTTCATGCAGAGCTGGTGGGAATATAAATTGCTACAAAAATTATTGGGCAGCACTGATTTAAACTGAAAGCATACTTACTCTATAAGTCAGAAATTTTACTCCTAGGTATATAGCCAGGAGGCAACTGCATATTGCCTCCAAAAGATATGGACAAGAATGTTTACGGGAACTTTGTTTATCATTGCCCACAAATGGAAAAAACCCAAATGTTCATCATTAAGATAATGGGATTGTTCTATATTCTCAAAATGGAATATTATAGAGCAATATAAAGTGAACGACGGCTTCATGAGAGAATATGGATAGATATCACAGAAGTAATATTAAGCAAAAGAAGCTATGCACAGAAGACTGTATGCTGTACGCTTCCACTGATGTGAACTTCAAAAACATGCACGGTTTATTATAGGAATCAAAAGTGTTTAAATTTGAGGTTTTGGGTGGTGAGGGAAATATTTTATCTCTCAGATTTATTTATACGGAAATATACATATATGTACATATGTATGTCTATATGTATATATCAAGCTATAGTCTTATAGCTTTAATATAAGCTATAGTATAAATAACATGCACTTTACTTGGTGTACTTCAGAATCCATTATTTTAACTTGAGCGTTTTCTTACAAACAAATTTCTTGCTTCTCTATTTCCAAGTTGGAAATCTTACCATCACAACTTCCCACATTTCCTTTGGATCTAAAGATGAGGGATTAGAATTAAAACATGTAGATTTTATCTTAAACATCTTTTAGGTGTCTCACTGCACTCTTTAGTTTGCCTTAACAGGCATAAGTTACTGTTTCTGTATTATTGAAAGTGGAGCTACATGTTTGCTTCCCCAAAGCCCTCATTATATTTGCTGAAAGCCAGGTCAAGATCTGAACAATGATGCAATGACTACTCTGTTTGCAAAGAGCAGTTGCCATCCATTACTGCTGAAACATTGTGTTCTTCCTTCTATAGGCTTTTGCCAGTGGAAAGGCTGGTACCATCACGCGGGATCAAGGGCGGTTATAGGATCCCCCTGGAATTTCCTTTTCCTAATGAATACACTCCTTCATTGTAACAGATTGACCTTTGGACACTAATGTAAATCTTATAGTTGGTTGTTTTATTAATTGCTAGAACCTTGCTCACTGGGGTTGTTAATTCACCCTATGCAAGGACCACCTGCAATTAATCTTTTTCTAATTCTTGACACCATGGTTTACAATTATTGATTCCTTTCTTAAAACCAATTAGATATTTCAGTCTTTTACAAACTGACACAAAACTGCAGGTCCCTTAAATGATTTTAGTGTCAGAAGAAGAGAGCCCTTAGCAACCCATCAAAATTTCATCTATAATACTTAAATTCATTTACATGCAAGAGTAGCATTAACTATTTAAGCCAAGGGCACCCCTCGCAAGGAACATATGAATCCAAATATTCCATTCACCAGAACTACATTTAATCTGAGCCATCTCTTCGTAAGCTCAGTTGGTGACTGACAAGGACAATTCAGACCTGCCGTGTACCTTATAAATCAGAGCTGACAGGTGCAGACTCAGCCCTGCCTGGCTGTCTCTTTAATGCTGATGTTCAACTTCCAGAACCAGGGACAGCAGAGAAAGTACCAGGCAGCCTTTACACAAAGGCATTCACATTCTGACCATTCTCTCAAACAAAACGGCACATGCTCATGGCCCAAGACAACTGAAATGTAATCATGTGCTTCACGACGGAGGGATGCATACATTTTATATTCTCCATTGCTCAATGTACTTTTTTCTCCTGTGAAATGGATCCTTAAAAAAGAGTAACCTCAAGTAGGGCAGTCATGGCAAATCCCGAAGGACAGGAGCATGGGGTTAAAAGTTCAGTGCCTGCAAGATTCACACTGAACTGTGCCTTGAACGACCGGCTCCTTTCTTTGTCTCTGCTTAGTTTCTGCTAATCCTTCAATTCCTCCCTCAGGCTTCCTGTGTGCTCCATTTGAACAACCTCCTTGATCTACGTCTGTAGTTCTCTGCCCTTTGGCTTGGAATCCTGGTGGGTTTCTTATCTCCTTTTACCAGCAGGGGTACATCTGGTGCATCAAACTTTTTGTAACTAAAGTCTTCTGCTTGTCTGCCAAGACCCTTCCCATTGAAATATCTGAGTAGGAAGATCCATCAATTGTTTTTTCTTCTTGGCCCCAATGCCAAAAATTAACAAACAAACCAAAAAAAAAAAAAAAAAAAAAAACCCACAAAAAAACTGGCTCCTGAATACTGGTAGATAAATATTTTGCCTTTGAGTATGTCTTTGTTTGCTATCTGAAAATTTAAGGTAATATAATACTAAGGAAAAATACCTTTGGCATTACATTTTTTTTCCCCTAAGATCAAAAATGTGTCCCAGTTAGCTTAATATGCCAATTAGTATTCTTTACAAGTACATGGTATCCATATAATGAAAATACCTATCCCCCCTTGTCCACCAGGAATATGCTGCAAGACCCCCCATAGAGCCCTGAAACTGCAGATAGCACTGAACTCTATATGAGTATATCCTATGTTTTTCCTATACATACATACTTATGATAAAGTTCAAATTACAAATTAAGAACAGTGGGAGATTAACAATAGTAACTAATATTAAAATAGAACAATCACGACAGTATACTTGTAATAAAAGTTATGTGAATGTGGTCTCTCTCTCTTTCTCAGAATACCTTACTCTATAGCACTCATCTATTTTTGGACCACAGTTCAAGGCAGGAAACTGATAATGCAGAAAGTGAAACCATGGATAAGGGAGGCTACTGTATAAGCATTAACATCTATGTAATTTACTTTTAAAATGCCTATTAGGTCTTGAATCCACTTTACTAGAACTTTTGCCAGTTCTTAAACCTTATTTTATCTGATCTATTAACATTACTTGATAAAACTGATGACTCCTTCCTAGTTGATAAAATTTCCCTTTACTTAGATTCCACGGAAACACAATCTGCTGATTTTTTTTCTACTACTGTGGCCATTTCTTTTTTTCAGTCACCTTCACCGTTTTCTCCTGTTTCCCAATTCTAAATCTTAAGTTGTGCCTCAATAATTATTCCTTCGATGTTTTTTTCTCCTTCTACATTCACTACCTTGATGATCTCACTTAATCTCCTGTTCAAATGTTAAATAGATTATGCTGACTCCCAAATTGTATCTTCATCCCCAAAATCCAGACTCATAAATCCAACGTTAATCTGAATGTTAATCAGTGTCTCAGAGGCAGCTGACTTGCATGCTCCATATTAAGCTCTCGAACCCCTTACTTGAAACTTGTTACTAGTTTCCACCAGCTGAAGAAATGACAATTCTTCCCTGCCTGTTACACAATTAACTCTGAGTGTCTATTTCCCACATTCACGTGCTTTTCTCCTAATGCTTTCACTTGAAACCTTCATTAGAAGAACTGTCTGCTAAGGACCACAGGTAGGCTACTGCGATTGCTCATATTTTCAAGATGTTTTAGAGAGTGTTTCACATTTTCATTTAAATTTTGGAATCACCTTGCCAATTCTTACTAGCAATAGCTCCCTATGGTTTCTATTTGGATAACATTGAGTGTATAGACCATTTCGGGGAGGATTGACATCTTAAAAATATTGAGTTTTACAATCCATGAAAATGGTAAATATCTCCATTAATTTATATCTGTGTTCATTTTTCTCAACAATGTCTTGTTTTCATAGAGGTCTTGGCCAGCTTTTAAAAAATTTATACCTAACTATTTTTTGTTGATGATGATAGTAAAGGGTTTAGATTAAAATGTCATTTTCTGGTTGCTTGCTACTAACATATGGAAATAAAAGTAATTTTTGCATGTTAATTTTATATTATAATATCTATGGGCTGGATGGTTAGCTAAATTAGTTACAGTGCAACCTTATAACCCCAAGGTCATGGGTTTGGAACCCCATGCTGGCCAGCCACCAAAACAAAAACAAACAAACAAAAAACTACCAGATCCTGCTAAATTAAGTGTTATAGTGTTTAATAGACTTTTTAAAGAATTTTTCATGAAAAAAAAAATCTTACCTTCAAATATAGTTTGACTTCTACCTTTTACTCTTTTTCTGGTTTTAGTACCTTTCACACAGTGTTGATTAGAAGTGGTTAGAGTCAACAGACTTCATTTATTCCCAATCTTTGGGAGAAGTTGTGGTATTTTATGATTAAGTATAATTTTAGTTGTAGGTTTTTTACAGGTGTTCTTTATCAGATTGAGAATTTCTTCTTCCAGGCTTTATTCATGAATCATTTTCACGTGTATCTTCTTCTTAGACCCCCCCCCCTCCCCCCCCATTTACAGCAACCTGGCTTAAGGCAGGTGGGTGTGAGAAAATTGGTGTAAGGCTGATGTGTCCAACATTGTTATATAAAAATAATAAAGAGAACTTTTTACAGTAGGGATTTGTTCTTTTATCTGTCATTCTCTTGAGAAAGGAAAAATGCATGCAGCTGATTTTAATCTTAAGGCTAAAACACTTCTGTCTGTCCTATTTCTCTGTGATTTTGAAGATTAATGCACTTAGTATTCAATAAATGACCAATAATAACAATAATAATACAGAATACATTTTCTATTGTTAGAGAGAGAGAGAAAAACATATGATATATGCCACACGTGGCTTGCAAAAACTAGCAAACTATGCTTTCTCTCATCCATACAGGCCAGAAGAATAGGTTACAGGTTGTGAAAAAATCTGCATTTTCAAGGATTCTTGCTGCTCCAGTTTGTTTAGGTCTCTCCAAATGGTTTTCACTTGGAATGCAATGAGGTTGGATTGGAGCTTGTCTTTTGTTCTAATAAATTGGATTGTCAGTCATTTTCTGTCTCCAGTATACAAGCTAAACCAATATGCAAACTAAATCCTTCTAACTAAAGGTGAAATAAATAAATAAATTCAAGAAAAAATGTGCATAATTAGAAAGCTTCCAATAGTTCAAGGTAAATTCTCATTGTGTTTTATATGCCCAGGTACGCACCACCATTTCATGGAAAAATAAATGTAACACACATGGGAAAAGTACAAATTGTTTTTAGTGCAAACTCAACTCTGCTATTTACACTAATCATATACAAGAGGAATAAGGGTAAGTTAAATTACCATATAATCTCAAACCCAATTTTATTCAACAGCCTCAAACCCTTTCTATCTCAATATCTATGTAAGCATCATTATCAAGTAACGAAATTCACTGGATTCAATTTTGGCTGCTTTAATTTCCACTTCTCTATGACTAACAGCATTGCCCATAATTAATGAAATCTCCCCAAGGGAGGCAGACCTAAGAAGGATGACTTAAATTGCCTACTACTGGATGCACAAGAATAGCATAGCAGCGACATGGGTTTTCAATGTGGTTAAGATATAGGCAGGGCCATGCTGTGACATAGTGACAGACGTGTCAAGTTTAAATGAGAGCTAAAGGAATTTGGACACTTTAGGTAATTACCTTCTACTTGTGTCATTTTAGTAATACAGCTTAGCTGAGAAAGACAGTCACTTAGCATACGAATTGCAGCTGTTTCCTGGAAAGGGTTGCCAACCTCCCAAGAGCTCCAAATGTCTCTGTGTCTGTTTTCTATTTCTCCATCTCTCAACATGAAACCACGTCCAAGCTTTCATGCTTTTATTTGCCAGTTTAGAAATCTGCAGTGGCCCCGTATTATTTATTAGCATGTAAATCATTCAGGCTAATATCGAAGGGCCCCATAGAAACCGAAACACTCTAATTTCAAGCAAACTTTCTACTCTTTCACATGGCTGGGCTTTTTATGCTCTTGGCTTCTACCCTCCACACCCATTGTCATGTCCCTTCTCAGATTATGTCCTTTTATGGAACACATTTTGCCATTTCATGATTATTGCTTACCGAGTCCTACTGCAGCTGGTTCAAATTGTACCTCCTATGAGAAGACATTCCTGTGTCTCTACCCCCAGCTTTCACAAACCACACTTTGTGTTCTCATAGGAATTAATTTACTGTGTACATAACTGCCATAATTGGAAATTCATTCTGTTTCAAACATTTTGAGTTTGCAATGATGGTGAAACGTTTATGACTATTCCCATTAAATGAGAAAGTTGGAAGAAGAGCTCAGTGGTATAGTCAGGGATAGAAATATACTTAAATCCATACATTTCTACTGCCTCTGCTTCTGTTCTCAGTGTCCTGTCATCAATTCCTCAACAAACTTCCCTATTGTGGTTCTGTACTAACAAAATTAAAATATCAACTACAAAATTAAGCCACAATTAAAAAAACTTGAGACATGTGTATATCAACTAGAGACATAGTTAAAATGCTGGTTTCTAAGACTTCAATATCAGAGCTTCTTATCCAGCAAGACTTGGGGGGTGTCAAGGAATCTGATTTTTAAAAATAACCTAAGGTAATTATGATGTAGGTTGCTCAAATACACACTTCTTGAGTCACCAAAAAAAAAAAAAAAATAGGCTAATTTAAATTGGTCCACCAATAGGGGGGTGGCTATATAAATAATAGTATGTATTAAACATAGTTTTGTACAGTCATAAACATACAAAGGTGTTTTTAAAAGTTCGCGAAGAAATGCAACAAAAAGATAAAACAAACCTTTCCAAAAACTTTTCGAAGTCCCCTTGTATGTGATTACTAAAAATATGGCAACCTGTAAAGATGGTCGCAGAAATAGAAAACTCAATGTAATGCGTTTTCTTTCCATATCGCCAGGCAGTGGTTTAATTGTCATTTTGCATTTTGATGAACATCTCTACTCTTTTGCCAATCTGAACATCTAAGAGTTGCTCTTAAAATCAGAACCCTGGAGAAGCTCCCCACGAGTTATTTGTAGAAAGAAAGGAGGGCATTAAATTAAGTCCCCTGTGTTGCCAACAATTGTGTGGTCTTCACATTGAAAAGAAGTGAATGGATCATACCACGTTTTCTTCTCCCTTAACTCATTGACAGTAAGAGAATAAAAATGACAAAAGAATAGTGTAGGATATATCTCAATACATCTCAGAAAGCAGAAAGTGTATGAAGGAGGAGTCGTAGCTGGTGTGGAACGAGGAAGGGCCTTTTTAAGAAAAATGCTTGTAGAGAGTCCGTAGAGCAAGTGGGAAGTGATTGAACCCTGAGAGACTTGAGAATTAATGAGACCGGCCACGTGATGATTATAATGGAGGCATGTACAGACAGGAGGATAAATTAAAATATGCATATCAAATCATGAACACCTATCCCTTTTCACCTTTCCACTGTATAGAATGCCGATTTAGTGTCTGGGAGAGAAATGTAAAAGTTTCTTTTCTAAAAAGCGTAAATAGGACTGCATCAGAATTGAAACCATCTGTGTTAGAAGGAAACCAGTAAATAACATATCAATTAACAATCCATAGATGGAGAATATATATTTGCAACATATATGAGGGACTAACGAGACGTATCTAGAATATATAAAGAATTGCTACAAGTGGATATTAAAGACAACCCAGTCTAAAAGTTGCCAGAGGATACAGGCAGGTTTGTGGAAAGAATGAGCCTGATTAGTACTTATGAAGATGCAAATTAAAATAATAACGCACTGTCATAGAACTAAAACTATTTTTTTTTTTAAAGGAGGGGGAGCTACACACTAACTTTACAAAGGTGGTTATCTGTAGGAAAAAAAAGAGATGGTAAATAGGGGCTGAAAAAAAGGAAAGGCGATATCAGCTATATCTTTAGCCTTATATCGTCTTATGCAAAATCTCTGAAGCTAAGCAGAAAAGAAATAAGGATGGAAGGGAGTGGGAGGAAAGGAGAGAGAAAGGGAGGAAGAACTCAGGTAATGATAAAGACGCTCTTAAATTACAGTACTTTGTACTCTGTTTTCTGCTTCTTTGTGCATAAAAAAAAGACTTTGCATAATAGAATAATATGTTTATTCGGGTTATTTCTGATAGAACACGCCAATAGGTATGTTTACCAGATACCCTGTGATTTGAATCTACCTTTAAGAGACAATTTTCTCTAAAAGTAAAGACAGCCATGGAAGTGGCTGTCTTGAAGCGTAGCTGTGCTGTTTCCATAAAAGCTAACATTAGCTATATATGGACAGATACATTTCATGATATTTTAGGGGACTCCTCTTGCTCATGGAACTTGGTCATTCAGTATTGCAAATCTCACCAGGCAGGATGTTTAAAATGAGCTAGGAAATATTCCTGCCCCAACTGGCCACAATTCTTAATAGGGTGTTGGAACGAAATATTTTATCTTCTGTGGCCATGATCATTTGAAAGGAAGGGTTCTGGATGGTCTGAATTGTGCTTATCTACAAGGTACGTGGTGAGATGTCTGCCTCACCTTCATTTTTTCTGGTGTCCAGGCTAATAATAGATGTACCAAGAAATGCCTGAGGAGTTCTATAAGAATAATTTTAAAAAGCCAGGTGAGTAATTTGGAAGGTCTGGGCATAATAATTCCTGTAAAAATAAGATAAAATACAGACAAATGGGTTGTAAAAAAAAAAAAAAATAGCCTTAGTGAACAACCTGAAACTCTGCATCTCTGTTAATAGAAACATTCCTGAAGAGACAAAAACTCAATGATTATGCCCCAAATTAGAGATTGTTCTTAAATACCCAGCTCTACTGCGACACCTCTTTAATAGGCATTGTTTTTAATTATTATCCACTTGGATCACCAAAACTGATTTTCCTGAATAAGAAAAGAAATTGTATTCTTTTAAAAAGAAAAGCTGTTTAATCTATCTTAGAAGTAAGGGCAGGTGAAGGAAATCCATTTATCCCACCTGACAATTACCTCATGTTTCCTTAGGCTGCCCACAGGCATTCTGAGTTTATGGTCTGCTACACTCTCCAATAAAGCTGTTATTCTCAAGTGCTTCCCTGCTGGCTGACCACATTTTGGCTACTTCTTGTATTTATTGATGAGTCCCATTTGGGAGAGGATCTGGGAAGTCCTCAGATGTATGTTTACTCTTCTCCAGGCTTGGATATAACTAGAAGCAGCCACAGTGTCACCAGCCACCAGCCTGCAGAATGAATTATGCAGCAGGATGCATCATTGATAACCAGGCAGAACACTCCCTAAGTATTTAAATGACAATGACAATGGTGCAAAGAAGGAAACTGAGAAGATTCCAGTTCTACCAAAGCCACTGGATTCAAGCAACACTGAGAAGCAGATCCTTGGCACCACCCTCAAAAAGTAAAAATAATGACCAGGGAGCAAACCAGCATTCTCTCTCCAAGGGAAGGCTCTAACGTAAGGCATCTTCCACTATTGTCTCTGCAGGTGAGGTTTCTGCTTCCTGAGCCTTGATTTCCTGCTTAGGTGAAGAACCGTGTCAATTAGCGTTCTCCAAACAAGGGGATATACCTAAGAACTCTATCTACCATCTATCTATCATTTATTTATCTATCTATCTATCTTAAGAGAGAAATATTTATTTTAAGGACTTGGTTCATTCAATTGTGGGGCTGGCACGTATGAATTCCATAGGGTAGGATGGCGGGCTGGAAACTCAGGCAGGATTTTCTATGTTACAGTCTTGAGGCAGAATTTCATCTTCCCTGGGAAACTTCGGGTTTTGATTAGTTATTGCCTTCAAATGATTGGTTGGCATCCACTCATCTTATAGGGGATAATCTCCTTTACTTAAGGTCAGCTGATAGTAGATATCATTCACCTCTACAAAGTACATTCTTAGTCAAATCTAGATTATTGTTGGAACAAACAACTGGGCACCCTAGCCTAGCTAGATTGACACATGCAATGTAACCATCATGAGACTCTGTGCCATCTTCAACTCAAGCATTACCAATAGGTGCCAAATGATTTCTCCTTCAACAGTGTATGGTGGAGTCTCTCCTTCAGTATCTGCTCTTGTGGAAGCCTTGCAGCCGGACTCTGAACACGGTGGCCTTTAGCACTAGAATTGCCGACACTTGTCAGATGTTAGCGTGTTCAAACACTGCTCAATAAATATTGAGAGAGTTATAGGGATGATAGTTTGTTCTTGGTGTTTTAAACGTGCTAGTTTGAAGTGCCTTAAGTGAGGGAACTAGCTGTTTGGTCACCTTTTAATTAGAGGGCAAGAATCTAAAACAGAACCAAGTGCCTGGGAGATGCCAAGACTTTGTTGAATGACTTGTGGATGACAGGCACTTGAATAAATGAAGGAACACCCCTCAGGAGAGGCCGGCCATTTGTGATTCTTTTTCTAGATGCTGAGCTCCTGGAGGTCTTTGCAGACCAGGTAACTCGCTGTTGTCCAATGTCCAATGATGAACCAAAATTGGTAGGGGATGGGGGTTCTTTGGCTAACTGGTGAAAATATAAAATCTCTCCAGTTCAGATACTCCACAGTTCCTCAATTCAAGATCTACCTGCTCCTCTTTTCTCTCCATTTAGTCTGCTGTCGGAACCTTGACTTTTTGTTGGAGGTGACTTTAACCTGATGTCATCTGAATAAATTCATCAGGCAGGGTCCCCCACATGACTCAGCCTAGGGCAACCAAAGAGCAGAACTCTGCTTTGCTGTTTCTCAACATAGTCCAACATTCTTTGGACTTGCATGATAAACCAAAGCTGGACACTTCTGTATTCATTCAGCAAGCAATTATTAAGTCTCTTGGGTGTGCAGAGCCTGTAATGCCTACCGAGGATGGATTCTAAAGGAATTCGGAAGGGCTTCTGTGCCAGTTATTAAGCATTTATGTCTCAGCTTCAAATCCACCATCTGTGTTGATGAGGTTCGTACTTGGCAAACACCTTTCCACTTTGCCACCTGGCTCCCTATTTAGTGCTCCCAGTAAGGGCATTAGACGACATTGAAAGACGTGAAATGGGGAAAAGGACTTATTCTGCCCCGTTGGCTTGCTGTTGCTGTCTCCTTTGCCCCAGCGATAGTACTTGACCCGGCAGCAGCAGCTGGTTCCAGTGTCCAGGTTTCACACTTTTTTCAGCTCTAACATTCCTCGTTCACTTCATATTCAGGGCCCTGGACCGCTCCAGTAAACTCTTCCTCAGTCCACATTCTAGAAAAAAGAGGCTGGGTCAGATATGGTAGTGTTTCTATTTTGTGCTGTGACATTTATACATTCTGATGTAACCATCTCGAATTTTTCCTTCTTTTATTTCCTCGAGTTAATTTTGTACCTGTGCTGGGCCAATGAACAGAATATCTTTCTTCTGTAGCTAAAAGTTCTTGACCAATATTTGCTTGCTGAAGACACCAAATAATGGTATTCGATGAAATCTGTTTTAAAATGTTAGCTTTGGAAAGCCAAAATATTCATCCAAGCCTCAGACAGACAGATAAAGCAGTCATCACCCTACCACACTTATTTCTATCATCAACTAAAAGAGCTTAAAAACTAAAACTTTAGTGCTGGTTTTAATTGGAATAGTATTGCCTAATAACCACAGTTTACAAGTGGTGCTTCGATGTTTTACAGCTAAACATTATATGAAGTCTATGCATGGTGTTCAAAAGCAGGACTGATAAAAGTGGCTTTAGGTATGTTACATCAACACCTGACATCTCTGTCTGGCTTGGAAATCTTTTGTAAAAATCGTACAGCTGTTTAAACTGTTCAATCACTATGTTTTATTGAAATAGTACAATTTATACTTTTAGGTAGGTACATAAGACATTCTACGTGCGACTTAGAAGTTTTTAATTAAAAGGGAATTTAAAAGAGCAAATTCCTTGATGTTAGAAACTAGTTTTAATTAAACAAAATTTTTTAATTATGGTAAAATTCACGTAACATAAAATTTACCATCTTAACCATTTTTAAATGCATGGGTCCGTAGTGTTAAGTATACTCACATCGTTGTGAAATCAGTCTCCAGAACTTTTTCATCTTCCAAAACTGAAATTCTATACCCATTAAACAACGGTCCCTGGAAACTGCCAGTCCATTTTCTATGTTTATGAACTTGACTATTCTAGGTGCCTCACATAAATGGAATCATGCAGTATTTGTTTTATAGTGACTGGTTTATTTCACTTAGTATAGTGCCCAAAAGATTCATCCATGTAGTAGCAGAATCCATGTAGTAGCATATATCAGAATTTCCTTCCTTTTTAAGACTGAATAATACTCCATTGTATGTGTATGACACATCTTGCTTATCCATTTATCTGTTGATAAATACTTGGGTTGCTTTCACTTTTTGGCTATTGTGAGTAATTCTGCTATGACCATGGGAGTGCAGATATCTCTTCAGTACCCTGTTTTCAATCTTGCTGGGATATATACCCAGAAGAGAAATTGCAGAATCATATATTAACTCTGCTTTTAATTTTTGGAGGAATCCCCGTATTTTTTTCCCTCAGCAACTGTACCATTTTACATTTATACCAACTGTGCAGAGGGTTCCAATTTTTCCACATCTTGCCAACACTTTTTCTTCTTCTTCTTCTTTTTTTTTTTTTTTGATCACAGCCATCCAAATGGGTTTAGGCTGGTATTTCATTGTGGTTTTGACTTGCATTTCCCTAATGACTAGTGATGTTGAACACCTTTTCACATGCTTGTTGGCTGTTTTTATGTTCTCTTTGGAGAAATGTCTATTTGAGGCCTTTGTTCATTTGTTAATCAGGTTAGTTTGTTGTTGTTGAGTTGTAGGAATTCTTTATATACTCTGGATATTAACCCCGTATCAGATACATGATTGGCAATTATTTTTTCCCATTCCATAGGTTGCCTTTTCACTCTATTGATTGGATCCTTTGATGCACAGAAAGTTTTTCTTTTGGAATAGTTCATCTTACCTTTTTTTTACTTTTGTTGCCTGGGAGAAACTAATTTTAAGAAATTAGAAAACAATTTAAAATGTAGCCATTGGGCCAAATTGTAATGACAGAAAGTTGCATCACTAACTTGACTGCGTGACATGTTTTGGTCTTACTCCTCATGAGTGAGAAAGGATATTACTGATGGTCTAATGTCCTCAAACCAGATTCAGAAGATACCCAATAAATTCAATTCTCATATTCTCTCTCTCAAGCAAACACTAAATTTCCATGGCTGGTTCAGATTAGAAAAAGTTATCTTGTCAAATTTGATTCAGCACATGCGTGTAGAAAATAAACCCCCCAAGCTGTGTGCTCTAAACCTTCATTTTGTGATTCATGGGCTCAATTTAAAAATCAAAGTAATTTTACCATGAGTAAAATTCTTATGAGCAAGAAAACAAAATCAGCTGGCCCTCACACTAAATCAAAGCAGCAGGACGATTAAGGCAATGGTTTTTAAACTGGATATGAGTCTATCATAGCATATAACCATGCCAGAGGATCCATTTGGAAGTGCTCCAGATAAAAAATGCAATAAAGTCAGAAACTGTCATTCAAAAGATCTAAATGAAAATGCTCAAGTGTCATTTAGGCGAGTGGCTTTGGATGCACCATTGAAGTACAAACGGCTGTTTTTACCACTCAGCCTCAAGCTGGGGTTTCTTTCTGATGTGGCTGGCATCTCCCCTGGAAAACTCTACATCAGTGCCAGTTGGGTCCTCCAGCCTTGCTTCAGAAAGGAAGCTGGCTGATGTGTTTATCCTCCTCCTCTCTGAGTAACAGGAATAATGAGCTGTCGCTGATATCTTAGACACCACTTAAACTTCCGACAGTCGCCCGTGACATCTTCCTCCACAGGAGGCCTCTGAATTAAATGTTGTCATAGCAAGAGCCTAAGAACTTGGCAGTGCTAGCTCAGCCCCTGATGCCCGTGCTGTACTTTCCTAGTGGGTGATGTATCTTTCCTCCTGCAGTCCAGGAGCCCGCATCGTGAGTGACTGATTTTCAAGATGACGTGAAGCTGCAAAGGGTGGTGAGTGTCCTGTGCTTGGGAGTCCTGTGTTTTAAATTACTCCTTCTACCTGGATTTGAACCCATGACCTTGGTGTTATAAGACTGTGCTGTAAGCAACTGAGCTAACTGGCCAATCCCATCTGGTTTCTACTTAAGTAAAAAAAAAAAAATCTTTTTAGCTATGAGTCAAATTATTTCTATACTATTCATTCTTAGGTAATTTCCCAGTCCTTACTATATAATTTTAACAGGAAAAAAGGGTCACTGCCCCAGTCTTTCAAAGAACAAGACCATGAAGTTTATGTAGTAGATTCTTTGTGTGTTGCTTGTGCAGGATCCTTCCCCCTTCTTTTGGCAATTCTTTGGAAACTACATTATTCTGTTCTTTGTGATCCTAATTAGACTGTCAGTCCAGGGAGGCTTAGGTATAAGGTTAACCTTAAGGCAGTGGTTATAAAGGGTTGCCCTTTGGTGATTACAAAGCACTTGACAGAAAAAGTGTCTATACGTCCAGACTTAAAAGACAATGTTTGGCTGGCAGAAATTTGCTAAAATGTTAACTGGCAAATCACGAGGAGTACTTCATCGGATATTTTCATTAAAAATCTGCTACTTAAGTAAGAATGTAGCAATAATCTGCTGTAGCATCATATCCACACGTGATATTTCTGCCCTGAATTTGGAATACTGTGCAGAAGTGCAGCGGTGCATCACAAGCCAAGAAGTTCCCAGCTGGGCAGTGTGGGCCCACTATATTTAAATCAAAAACCTGAAGAACCCAAACAAAGCCAGTAAATATTTAGTAAACATCTATTTATTAATCAGACAGAGATTTAGTCATGATCTAGAGTCTAGGATTCAGTGCAAGACACATCTTTCAATTTTTTAATTGCACCAGTGGCCATTTTACTCCTGCTGCCCAAGATGTGGTAAAAGAAAAAATAATAATAGTGAAGAGGTGATTTCTACAAGTTCAACCCTCTTTAGAAATTGTGTTGCATAACATTCAGCCACAGCACTTATTATTTTTTAATCAGTTGAATACGATTATTGCTATTTGTAAATGAGATTGTTTCCAAAGACTAAGTGCTCTTTTCCAATTGAAACAGCTCCTAGAAAAGCTGCCAGTTCTGGGCTTGCAGCAAGCAGAGCCATGTTAGCTGCTTTAGAGTGCAATCATCTAGAAGGTAAGGATTTTGATTTGTAAAAGTAACTAAATTCAATCTGCAAGCATCCAGGGACTCCATCAACGACTCCTTTGCAATTTATATTCCTGCTCTTGGTAGCAGGATGTCTGCTGTTCCCTCTGAAACTACCCACAGTACATCTTACACGAGTGGGTCCATTTCATGCCTGCAGGAGATTTGAAAAGTGAGGTTATTTAAGAAATTCAGTGTATGGCTCAATCGTATCTAAATTTAGTAGTATACCAGGGCTGCTCCATGTCCCTCAGAATATGTGATGGGCTTCTCTCCATGGGCAATTCTATGAAACAGCACTTTAGGTGACACAAAATAACTCTACCAGAAACAATATTTTGCAGCCACCAGAACACGAAAAGCAGGGACAATTTGCAAAGCTGCCCAGCAGGTGAGAATGGGTGAGGAACACCACAGTTGCAAAGACTCTACGTTTAGAAATAGTCCTAATTGTTAAGTCATTCATTTTCAGTCAATCACTTTTAGCCTCTTTAAATTTTTAGGCATCACTTTAGCTTCCTTAATGGAACTGTCTTGAGTGAATTTTTCTTGGTACTTATTTGAAGTTATTTATATTTGCAGTCTGCCCCTGGTTTTCTAGGTTATGATTTCTGCCAATTGGACCACTGTGACCTGCTTTGTTTCGTTAGCTTATCCTTTCTCTGTTTGTCCTCAGTTTCCCTCTTTCAAGATATGAGGGAAAGACCATAGTCATGGTAAACCGAGATTTGGTGAACAAGTCTGTGTTCATCCCAGTCCTACCTTCTTTGAATTTTATAGACTTCAATCGTATCTTCTTTCAGCTTCGGTCTTTGCAGATGAAATCATACCAATCCTTTAAGGCTGTCTGTATTCGGCAGCAGCCCTGAGCTTTGACTCATGCTGTCCTTCTCTCTCTGGACACTTTTCTGCTCTGTTATGATGTTATTGAAATGCAGAGACCTAAACAGTGTGCAATATCTTTATTGCCATTTAAAATATATATATATGTGTGTGTGTGTATTTACACACTTGTAAATATGTTTGCTTCTCATAAATTTTGTGGGTCAATTTCTCAGAAGATTTAATATTTTGCTAGTGTTTTACTAAGTTCTAAAATGTGTAAGTGCTCAAAAGGTGGGAGAGGTGACCCTTTAAAACAAAATGTCTTTATATTTACTGTGGAACTGGGAGAAGAGGGGTCAGATAATTTGAGACTGCACATAGACGTAGACTATGATTTCATAAGAAATAGATTCGAACTCCACTTGGGTCTTCTTGGAATTGGCTGGCGTTATATTCAATGTAGCAGAGGAAAGAACACTTGGTTAATGTGGATAGCCCTCCCAGGCTCTAGACATTGTCTGGGCTCTTCCTGTTGGGCCATGGCTGTTCTGATGGAATTACTGAATTAGTCTGCATATGCCAGACTGCTGTAACCAACAAGATTAAAAACAAATAATGTCTCTACTGCAGTAGAAGTTGTGTCCTTGCTTGCCGTCCAAGATGGGTATCCCTGTTTAGCAGAATTGTGTGGAGGGGGTTCTTTGCTCTAAGCAATCTTTTTTTCTAGTTGATGAGTAATAATTGTATATGTTTAAAGGATACGATGTGATGTTTTGATATATGCATAGACTATAGAAAGATTAAGTCAAGCTAATTAACATATCTATCACCTCACCTGCTTATAATTTTTATGTGTGTGGTGAGAACATTTAAAGTCTACTCTTCTAGCAAATTTTCAATGTGCAACATGTTATTATTAACTACGGTTGTTGTGCTGTGCAGTAGATCACGAAAACATCTCTCTTGTCTAGCTGAAACTTTCTACCCCTTGACTTACATTTCCCTTTTTTCCATCCACTCCTCCCTTCCTGGCATTCTACTCCATGAGTTCAACTTTTTAGATTCCACATATAAGTGAGAACGTGGTATTCATCTTTCTGTGCCAGGCTCATTTCACTTAGCATAATGTCTTCCAGGTTCACCCATATTGTTTCTGTATTAGTCCATTTTCTGTCACTTAGAATATCTGAAACTGGGTCATTTATAAAGAAAATTCATTTCTTACATTTTGGAGGCTGGGAAGTCCCAGGTTCAGGGAACCTATAAGGTAAGGACCGCCTTCTTGGTGGTGACACTGCAGCAGCACAGGGTGTCACATGGTGAGAACAGGCTGAGCAAGAGAGAGTTAACCTGCTCACTCATCTCCTTGGAAAGCCATCAGAACGACGCTCATGATTAATCCATTCATGAAGGCACAGTCCTCATGACCCAATTACCTCTCAAAACCCCCCACCTTTGAAATGCCATCATTTGATTTCCCACCCTCTTAACACTGTTACAGTGGAGATCCAGTTTCCGACACATGAACAGGGGGACAGATATGACCCACAGCATTTGTGAATGACAGGATTCCCTTCTTTTTACAGGGTGACTAGTATTTCATTGTGTTTGTACATCACAGTTTCTGTATCCATTCATGCCTCAGTGGATACTTAGGTTGCTTCCATATCTAGGCTCTTGTGAATAATGCTTAAAGGAACATGGGGGTGCAGATATCAGACTAATTTTATTTCCTTTAGATATATACCCAGAAGTGGGACTGCTGGATCATTTGGTGATTCTATTCTTAGTTTTTTGAGAAGTCTGCATGCTGCTTTCCAAAACAGCTGTATTATTTTACATTTCCACCAACTGTGCTCCAGGGTTCTTTTTTCTCCACATCCTCACCAGTATTTATCTTTAGACTTTTTGATAATAGCCATTCTTACAGGTGTGAGGTCATATCACATTGTGGTTTTAATTTAAATTTCTCTGATGGTTAGAGATGTTGAGCATTTTTTTTTTTTTTCTTTTATAAATCTGTTGGCCATTCAATGTCTCCTTTATAGAAATGTCTGTCTGTTCAGGACCTTTGCCCATTTTTTAATAAGGTGGTTTTCTTGCTGTTGACTTGGGTTCTTTATATATTTTAGATATTAGCCTCTTATCAACAAGTACTTTCTCACAACGTGTGGGTTGTCTCCTCACTCTGTTAATTGTTTTCGAGTAATCTTTTACGGACCCTTCTACAACTCATGGTGTTCAAGTTTTCCATGTCGGAGAGGAAGGTCATTTCTATCGTAAGCAGTAGAAAGAGAGAAATGTGGAGGAAATTCATGGGAGATTTGTAGGAGCCAGGCTTTGAAGTGGCGCATGTCCCTTCTGCTCATTAACCCTGGCTAGAAGAATATGGTCCATCAACAGCACCTCACTTAAAGGAGGCTGTGAAGTACTGAGGCCAAGTGCCCATGAGGAAGACGAAACTGACTTGGTAAACAGGTATCTGCTTCCCTAATGCCTTCCTTGTACACTTGACTTTGAACTTTTCAGCAATTTCAATTCAGAAGAAAGCTTCAACTTTGGAGGATCTCAGGGAAATCAAGGCTGATGCTGGAATACGTCAGTCTGGTGCCTAAACGAACACAGAAGGTGTAAATGCCACCTCACGCTCACTCCAAACATCAGGAGAAGACTGGATTTTTTAAGCAGAGAGGGAGCAAGGCCAGAAAACTAAATGTGTCACGTCTGGAAATACAAAGCTTTGGGAGGGCTGATGGCAAAGCTAGGTCCAGGAACAGCAGACTGAGCATTACCGGGTTTAGGGAGCAGAATTGTAATATGGTGAAAGTTATACAGCAATTCAGTAGTTGAGAAAACTTACAGAAAACTTCATTCTGATTCCAGGTTTTTATTTCTGTAAATCTTATTACAAATTAAACTCTCTCTAAATGTTATAATATAAACACAAATCCTTGTAAAATCGATATATATCCTTGCATGTTCTTTCTTTGGTTTTTCTGCAGACGGATCCCAATGTACATTTATTTACTTATTTTATAGTTCCTAATTTCCAACTCTCAACTTCAGATACCACTGTCTCTCAATATTTTTCTTCTGAATAAGCACAAAAGGTAATATTTAAAGAAACAAGAATTCAGGCCCAGTGAGATCCTAAATGCTTTACCTGGATTAGTTCAAAATCTTAAAAGCCTCTATGAATTAGGATATATCATTATCCATATTTTACAGAAACAAAACTAAGGATTAAAAGTTAAATAATTTTTTCTGGGTCACATAGTCAGCAAAGAATGGAACTGGAACCCCAAACCTAAGCTGTTCAATCCAAAATAGCCCTAATTTATTTCAGTTGTGGAAAACACACATAACCCATTTGTGGCATGCTAGCTGGGAGGCTCATCTCTACATCACGTGAATTGATAATTCTTAACCTCCAGGGCAGGCATGTCTTTGAACAGCTTTATCCGTGGCCTGTTTCTTACATTCTTTGTACATTTTAGCCCACCTGATGTCCTGGTTTGCTTTTTGTATTTTTACTTATAGCAATTCGCATGATTATACTCTTTTTCAATTCACACCTGTCAAAAGCAGCTCGTAGTTTAAGATTCTACTCAAATGCTACCTATTCTACATTCCTTAACGATCTCAGCCCACGTCACATGGCCTCATCTGAAATTGAGAAAGTTATTGATACCACATGCTACCAGTATTGAAATGGCCGTTCTCCCTGGTAGATTTTAAACTTCTTATGGAAAAAGAGCTACACTTGCTCATGGAGGGAGTGGGGTAACTCTAACTATGGAATGTGATAAAGAAGCAAGCCATGTTCAACTTATTTATTTCTGAAAGGAGTCCCAATACGGAAGCTTCTAAAGAGTGACTCTAAGTGTTCTCCAATCTCCATAACTTAGAGATAAATCAGAATTACCTGTGGGAGATTTTTGACCCACTCACTTGACCCTTAAATGAAGTAGGAACATAATCCCTGATTTCAAGCTAACGGTTGTACTGACCTGTTGTGATTTATCAGTGAGAATCTATAGATCTCTCGGGGAGGTTGGTCTGGGAAAAATGTTCCAGAACAGCATGTCTAAAGTATGTATACAAATAAGTTAACCCTGTGTTAGTGATCTAAGTACGTTTCCATTCTTGGATGATATTTGGTTCTCTGCCATTTTAAAAAAATCTGTATGTTGCTGCTTCTTGTTATTTTCTTACTCATGTCCTGTTTTTTAGTATATTGCTTAAATTTCCTTTTCCCTTTTTTCCCCTCTGGTTATTGAGAAATCATACCAAAGAAAACATATTTGGATGTTTAGCTCAATAATAACATCTCCTGCCCTCTGCCCTGTAGTAATGAGAGATTTTGCACAACTTTTAGCACCATTGAATTTTGCTTTGCATAGATTTTGGTTTAAATGCATTGATTTTTTAAGATCAAGATTATTGCAACTATATCAGTTACAATATAGTATGTTCTATAGTATATATTATATATATTACATTACAGTTGGCCCTTGAACAATACAGGTTTGAACTGCCTGGGTCCACTTATACTTGGAATTTTTTCAATAAAAACAGCCGACACTCTATATGAGCAGCTTGGAAAATACAGTATTTGCAGGATGTGGAACCTGCCTATATACGTGGGTTCTGCAGGGCCAACTGGGGTACTTGAGCAACTGTGGATTTTTGTATCTGCAGGGGGGTCCTAGAACCAGTCCCCTGCAGATACTGAAGAATGGCTGTGTATGTTATTTAGTATATGTATTACGTTATTTTCTTCTCTTTTGAAAGATTTGGCTTTGTCTCGTATTATGCTTAATCACCATGATATCATTAGTGTTTATTAGCCAAGAGTTTCACTATTTCATTGCTCGCTGATGTTTTATTTATACACAGAACTTCTCTTCATGGGTACATTAATTTGATTTATTTATCAGCTTATTGGAGTACTTGAATATTTTAAAGAACAGCATTTGTTTGATATATTTTTGAAGTCCCTGTACGACAGTGTTTTCCCTGTCTGGTTGTGGAATTTGTAAGTTACAGGGCAAGATGCTCAAATCTCCATTTTCTTCTCACAGCTTGTACTTTGGAGGAGAATTGTGAGCCTGATATTTTCTCTGGGATAACCTGATTTCTTGACGTTGTGAAGGACCAAAGTCTTGAAAAAATTTTTGCATGGTTTTGAATTTAAACATTTTCTCAGGATATATGTAGGCATGGAATTCTACTCTGCTATAAAAAAGAATGACATGCTACCATTCGCAACAACGTGGATGGACTTAGAGAAAATTATATTAAGTGAAACAAATCAGGCACAGAAAGAGAAATACCACATGTTCTCACTTATTTGTGGGAGCCTAAAATAAATAAACACACAAGCAAATAATGGGGGTGGAGACACAATGATCACAACAATTCCTTGAACTTTTTAAGACAAGTGAACAGATATGATGTAGTGTGGGGTGAGGGGGGGAAAGGGAGGGGGAAAGAAGAACTGGTAAAGTGTCCCAAAAATCAACTACAACGCATATTGAGAAGTTGAAATAAAAAAATCGTAATTATTTAGATCACACTCTGAACATAAAGACGGAAGACTTTTTACAGTAAGACACTGTAGTTTAGCTGACTCAACTGCTATGTCTAGTTTTTTTTTTTTTTTTCTCTATCTGCCTCTATGCCAAAGACTATAAAAGTAATTAGATTTACCAACCTTCTTTGCAGTTAGGACTGTCCATATGACATGAGAATGGCCAATGAAGTATCTATTGTTGGCCTTTTTTCCTTTCCCTTTTCTTTCTGCTTGGAGATTTAGCACAATATTCTAGGCTCGCCAGATACCTGATGACCATGCAGATAATACCACTAGGAACTGAAGATAGAAGTCCGTGTTATGGGTACATTTCTTATGTTGCCCCACAATTCCTACAGTGTTTCTAGAGATGAACCAACCCCTTATCTATTTAAGTTAGCTTAACAGATCTCTGTGACTTGCAGGAAAGGACATCCCCAAAGCCAAAGGGTATCCTAAAAGCCAAAGGAAATCCTGACACCCAATTTTTCATACATTTGTGTTTGGAGTCGTGATAAATACTGGCTCTGTGTCTACTATTATATCTACGAGGACTGTGATAGGATTCAGCTGTTCACATGTAAAGACAGAGTTCAAAGATCCCAATAGAAAATGATTGATCTCGTTTTTTAAGAATCCACCCACAAAGACATTTCGTTGCATATCTGATAAACCCTAGGCCACTTGCCTTTAAGAGTTGTGTAGTTACAATGCTGAAAAACTTTTTCAGTGACCCGAATGGCTTCACCTTCTAAAATATTGATGGATTTTCTGAGGAATGCATTGGTACCTAATCTCTCCTATATGTAAAGACACATTTTGGTATTTGCAATTACTGGGATAGCTTCCATCCCAGGCCACTCAAGGAAAAAAACACCATTTTCTGAGGAGGCTTTATTTGGTACTCAAATGAATTTTTAAAGATCATATTTAAGTGGTTTGGTATTGGCCTAGTAATTGAGAAATAGATCAATGCAGTGAGTGGAACATCAGAAAAATACCTAGGCAGACATGGGAATTTAGTCTTTGCTTACGTTGTATTTCAGAAACATGAATAATTTTTAAAAACGATGTTGGGGTAACTGAAAAGCCATTTGAAAAACAGCACAGCTGGATTCTTTCTTTACAATTTGCACCAAAATAATATGTAATTTAAACACCTATTTAATAAAATAAAAATATGGCAAGCTTATAAATGTTTTTGGTATGGGAAAGACCTTTTTAACCATCATGTTAAGCCCAGAAGTCAAAAAGAAAATGTAGTATAAAGTGATATCTTCTAAATAGTGAAGACTGTATCACACACACACACACGTGTGTGCGCACACATCCCAATCCATAAACAATCCAAAAGGCAAATGAAAATTTGGAGGAAAAAAAGTACTTACACAATGTGTCTACTTAAGAAGCTTTTTTCTCCCCCTCAACTAAGGTCTTTTGTCCAAACGTGGACAAGAGTCCGAACAAGACATTTAAAGAAAATTAAGTTCCAGTGGCTGATTTACATAAAAATATTCAATTCTACTCAAGATCGAAAACATTAAAAAAGTAAAACAAGGCACTTTCTACCCTTGTGAGATTAGCAAAGATCAGAAGGAGTAATATTCAGTGTTGATGAAAGTGAAGGTAAAGGTTAGTCTGGGTCAGGACATCTCTGCCCATTGAGATTTGCTTGGAAACTGTCCTCCTGGTCATTCTCCAGGCTGTGTAGTGGCTGGAGCAAGGACTGACCTCTACAGAGACCTGGCAATCCATTTAAATGCCAAATACCTAACACAAGTCTCTGTTTTAGCTCACTTCCAATGACATCATTATGGTATAACACAATGCACTCTTACAGATCATTATTAAAACCCAGTTATGAAAACTGTAATTTGTTTTTCAGGTTGTTAAAAATAATAGCTGCCAGCAAGGTGTTAAAATCAGTCCAAGACACAACAGCTGTTCAACTCATTTTTGAAAAATTATTTTCGTATATGGCATACAAAGCACTGCCATCCCGCAGTAAACAAAACCCAGTAGAGTGTAAGCATTTAAGCTGCGTGACAGATGGCCGCTACTCATTTCTTGATGTGGTACGTAATAGAAATTTAACAGAGAAAACATTAATAACAGTGCTCTTAACATAGTGCCTTTTCCCTAGAAGCTTCAAACACTTGACAAACATTACATAATTAATGCTTAAATATTATACAAACACCCACAGGAAGTGGGAAAGAAGACAGAATTGGCAGCCTCCTTCTGTGGTCGCAAACAACACACGCATTTGCATGCAGAGGTGCTTAGAGCAGAAAGTGAAATTAACTGATAAAGCAGTGATTCCAGCACAGAAAGAGAAATACCACCTGTTCTCACTTCTTTGTGGAAGCTAATAAAAATAAATAAATAAATATACAAAGGAACGGGGTTGAGGGGGAAAAGGATACAACAATCGCAACCATTCCTTGGACTTGTTGAGACAAGTGAACAGATCTGATGTTGATGGCCGGGAGGGGAGAGACGGAGGGGGGAAAAGGAGGAATTGGTAAAGGGGCATGAAAATCAACTACGTTGTATATCGATAAAGTAAAATTTTTTTTAAAAAAGAAGACAACCCTGAGGCGTGACTTGCCTTGCCAACGTTGTGAATTTTGTTGCTGGTTGCAGCTAAGGCATTGCCTTCGAAAGGCTAGCGTGGACATGTCATCTCCTTGGCCAAAGGAAGGACCCAGCATCACATAGGATCAGGAAAAACATGGGCTGTAGTAAAAATGTAGCTCCCCATGGCGGGTTTCTTTCATTCAAAACTCTGAAATGAGCAATTCGGAATATTGACTGATGGTTTTAGGAGTGTCCTTTTAAGTGAGGATTAAGAGATAAATCAGGGGAAGTTTATTAACTGGAAAAGTGCTTTTTGTTTGGTAAAGCGTAGGTGTTTCTCACAAGTGTTTGAGACTGGAATAAAGTTACAGGAATCTGAAATTTCTCCTATAAATCAAAATATAATTGATGCTTCCTTGACTGCAGGAAATTAATGAATGGAGCAACTTGCAGAAGCTTTATTTCCAGGTCCTTCTGTGTGAAGCACAATCAATCCATTTCATTCAATGATCAGGCCTGGGAAACTTAGCCTAAAAACCAAAATATCCACAGCTGAGCAGTTTCTAAACAAGAATCCCCAAAGAGGGATTAATTACTATCTCACAGCCAAAGGTAGCTCAGAAATGAAGCTCCCTGATTAGGTCCCACCCTTATGACAGCAATTTTACAAATCTCTTCATGTCATCTGAGGGACATTTTTCAGGAGGCTGGTTTGAATGGCTACATGATCCAGTACATCGTTTTGTGCCAGGCATAGTGAGAAAAAAATGAAAAAAGGATGAAAATATCTGCAAGTGTGAATCCCCGCACTATGCGATATTGCTGTACTTTGGTGGCCTAGTTATTCTACACTAATTAAAGAGATATTGAAATGATTTTCCTTAAAAGGTCACTGAAATGATGTTTGACGATTTGGGAATCTGTTTGCAGAATTCTTATAAATTGCATCAGATGATACTAAGAAAATATTTAATCCAGATTGTTAGTGATTTAGTGAAACTGCAAAGGCTGGTTATTTTTTTTAGCAGCACTCAAAGGTCTTTGTGGCCTTAGTATAAACCAGGTTTTCTCAACCTCGGCACTACCGACAGTTGCAGTGGGATAACTTTTTTTGCAGGGAATGCCTTGTGCATTGTACGATGTTTGGAAAAGTCCCTGGCCTCTACCCGATAGATGCTAGTAACACCTTCCTCCCCCAGTTGTGTGTGTATGTGCCCCAAATCGCCGCAGCTGAGAATGACTGATGCAAACAACACAGTTTATGTGATTCTTTAAGTGGAAACTTATTTGCTGCACCAGAAACTATTGATGTACTTAAAATTAAATACAGTCTTACAAGTTCTTCTCATACATATGATCCCGTTCTTGCTGTCTTCTCCTAAATTGTCATAAAAACACACTCCAGTATTTTAAAAATACTTTGGCAAAAATGTGTTGCCTGGCTTTCTTCCTACATGTCCCAGCCTATTTACCTGAATTCTTTCTGTGGTCTAGGACTAGAGTCCAGTTGATTCTCCCAGCTTTTCCTACATGCCCTTGAGCAATGAATAAGTTACATTTAGAAAAAGACTTAAGTGGGATTGAAAAAAAAAATGCAATAACTGAAGTGTGTTTGGCACCCATCCATTGATGTGGTAAAAAATAATTTTGAAGATACATTTTATGTAAGGACAATATGGTATTACAGTTCTTTAAGGGTTTTGCATGGCTTTAGTTAAAATACAATTAGAGACTAAGTAATGTGAACACTGAAGAGATTCTTGTTTAACTTTGACCACTGCTGAGTGCTCTGCGGTTTCAAAACACAAGTTTCACCAACATTCTGATACCTTTAAGAAGCCCAATGGTAAGATGGAATATAACATACTCAGACTGAGGGGTGCCACCGGGCATAAGGACCACCATCTGCATAGATACAGTTAATTAGCAACATGGCATTCCCATGAACTGGAGAGAGCTGGCTTTGCTTTCCTGCCCTGCTATTAATTGCATGACTTTGAACCAAATAATTCCATCTCTCTAAGTGTCATCTGAAAAGTGGTATTATGAGGTGCATGGTATTCTGAGAAATAATAAGAGAACTCTGCCACGTGGCTGCGCTCAGCGCAGAGGGGATAGAGAAATGCTGCTTCTCTTTCTGTACCCAGAGATGCAGGCTTGCTGGCTTGTTTGGGGAGAGAGTGTGCAGAACACGACTTTGCACTCTGAACTTGTCGGAAACTACAGACATTTAAAGCTTACTGGGCAGTGGAGCTCAGAGGCACTTCATTCCTGTGTAGTGAATGCCAGCTTGACTTGAACTGAAAAAGCTGGGTCTGGAAGCCATGCAAAGAACTTGTGGTTTCCTAGTATGGAAGAAAAATAAACATAAAACCACTGGAGAAGTGCATTCATGATTCATTGTAATGGACGAGAGCCATTACTTTTCTTTCTTTCTTTTTTTTTTAAAAAAAACAGCTTTATTGAGGTATAATTTATATACCATAGAACTCATGTGTCTAATGATTTTTAATAACTTGCAGAGTTATGCAACCATCACCGCAATCCAGTTGAACATCACCCCCCCCAAAATTGCTTGTGCCCCCATGTAGTCAATCCCTTCACCCATCTCCAGGCCCAGGAACCACTAAACTACTTTCTGTGTCGATAGATTTGCCTGTTCTGGACTTTCAACGTAAATGGAATCATACAACACGTAGTCCTTTGTGTCTGGCTTTTTTCACTTAGCCTATCTTTTTTTTTTGAGGTTCACCCAAGTTATGGGGTGTATCAGCGCTGCAGTGTTTGGTTCTTTTTAACAATGTGATGATATTGGGCCATTTACTCTAAAAGTTTAAATATGGCATCTATATGAAGGAGGTATTTACAGGACCAATCTCCGGTTATTTAGGTGTTGGTCAAATACAAAATTTCAGTTAAACAGGAGGAATAAGTTCAGGAGATCTATCGTACAATACGGTGACTACAGTTAAAAACAATGCATTACATACTCAAAAATCACCAAGAGTAGATTTTATGAGTGCACAAAAAAATGATAAACCATAAGTATGTGAGATAATGCACATGTTAATTAGGTTGATTTTGCCATTCCACAGTGTACACAGATACCCCAAATCATGTTGCACACTATAAATACACATGCTCCTCGACTTATCCGAGCGTGATGACAGGTGTTACTAATTCAGCCCGTCTTGCAGGGGATGCGCAGAGAGGCTGCAGGAGAAAGACCAAGAAGCTCAGCAGGAAAGGGCAAAAGAAAAAAGAGAAAAAGACCTCCAGACAACCGCGTACCTGGCAATGCCAGGGCCTTGTTAGCAATTCCACATAGGAACAATAATCCAGAGGTTCAGTTTTTGATGTATAGGAGACATACTGAACAGTGAGAGGAGGAAAAATGTTTTCCAAATGAACATTTCTCAAACTAATTTTGTGTTGTTTCAGTAAAGGTGCTTGTGATTTGGTAGGCCCTCAGGTATGGGTTTAATTTTCTTTTCTTATGATGTATGATCGCAGAAAGGTGTTATTTCTGAAAAGGCATCAAAATATAATTAAAAAGTTGGCAGAGGTAATGTCTCATCCCTGCCTTTGTTTATTATTTTTAATAAAAAAGAAAACCCCAATTGTGCTCTGCTTGGAGTCCAATGACCATAAACCGAGAGAGAGAGAATTCATACCCCTGGAAAATCACACGCTGGGGTTTCCTTGAACAGGGAGGTGGGTTTTGTTCTGAACAAGGCAGAGAAAGAGAGAGAGGGAGATCCCAACCACGATGTGTCTGTTCTTACAAAGATTCTACCTCATTTGACCCTGAGATACCTGAAACTGAGGATTAAAAGGTAACAGCAGCAGCTAGACACTAGGAGACAAAGGCAGTGAGAAAACTGTCCTCTGTGGCTGCGTCACTGCATGAACTTTTTTATGTGTACATAGACACACACACATATATACAAACATAATATACTATATATATTTATTCATATATATTATATGTGTATTCATATATTAATTTATATATATTTATTCATATATTTGAAATTCGTTTATGTAAAATACTGATAGATTTTATACTTTGAATTATCTGCTCAGACTTTATTTAATTCTCTGCAAAGGCTATGCTTGGTTGCTTAGCTTGAAACTGCCTTCATGATTCTTTCTTCATCTCACAGACAGTTGTATTATTAAAAGAGGCATTACAATATTCTTTCTTTGAACAAGTCAACAGTCTAGATTTTGGTTACAATGGGACATGCTAAAAGTTATCAAGGATTAAATTTAGAAAGTATGTTTAGGGGCCGACCCCGTGGCACACTCGGGAGAGTGCGGTGCTGGGAGTGCAGCGACGCTCCCGTCGTGGGTTCGGATCCTGTATAGGAATGGCCGGTGTGCTCACTGGTTGAGTGCCGGTCATGAAAAAGATGAAAAAAAGAAAAAAAGAAAGTACGTTTAGGATATTTTTACTCCTTTCACTACAGACTTGCACATTTCCCATATGATCTATAATGAAGAATTATTTTATAAATAAGAAAAAATAAGTATCTATAATTTGTATACATCTATGTGTGTGTGTCTATATATATATACATTGTAAACTGAAGAGCTCCAAGTACTTTCAAATTTTCTTTAGTGTCATCAATTCCTAAATAAGCCATAGTAACAATCTCCTCAAAGAACCCGGGCCTTGTGAACATGAGGTGTGCACATCCAGACTGTGCAGAAATCACCAAGTCTACTAACATGCCTGATTTCACCAAAGCTGGGGAGTTTGGTCAGGAAAGGATTAGGGCTGTGGTTTCACAAATGGAAAGCAATTTGCAAATTGCTTTCAGCCCCTCTGTACAAATGTGAGTCGGGAGTCAGCCAGCTCACCTCTGAGAGCTATCTCAGGTGGCATTGCTTCAATGCCCCTGAATTTTGGGGTGCTCAGTCCTTGGACTTTTTAATCTGTACTCTCTTTTCTACATGACCTTATCCAGTTCCATGACTCTAAGCACTAGATAAGTGCTGATGACTTCCAAATTATATGTCCAGCAGTTACTTCTCCCCTGAAAACAGACTCAAATATTCAAGCACTTCTTTAAGATACCAGAATCTTAAATTTCATACATCTAAAGCGAACAAATGTTGCCATCTCTGCCAACCTGCTACTTTCTCAATGTTTCTTATCCCAGTAAGTGGAATCGTCATCTAGTTTATTCAACCAAAACTTTGGCACAACTTAGACTTCACTCTGTCGTGTCCCGTGAAGCTCTGTGCCTCTCTGCTAGTGGTAGGAAGCTCATGACACACAAAAAATGCCCTTTACCTTAGAAGCGCTGTCCTGGCATGCCCCAGTCTACTGGGCCACTAGATTTTACCAGTGTGGTATGGGGACTTCATTGAGTTAATCTCCTACCTTCAGGCATGCCTGAGTCTTATGAGGACATAAAGGGAAGTTGTCCCCTCCTGCTCAGCATGATGTCACAAATACAAGGAGCCAGTGTGACGTTAGGCAGAACGTCAACATGATCAGGATGAGAGAGAAAGAGCAGAAGATTCACACGTGATGGTAAATGCTTTTGATCATCCTTGAGGGTGAGTATTAAGAAGGAATCATTCTCAAACAGTGATGAACCAAGCACCATTTTGAACTGCTCTATTAAATATACCATTTCTGGAATAGTGGCTCCAATTGGGATAACTGTTTGCTTAGGACTATGGTGATTAGCAATTGCTTTCTATGTCCCAGGTGGTTTTGGTGTAGACTAGTAGTTTGAACAAGGATATGATGGTGCCCACTGCTCCAGCATCCCGCACAACTGTCACGCTGGACCTAATCTTTGCAATTTCTCCCATGTGTGATTGCTACTAATCTACCATCTTGGCCCATTTAGGAGATTGCACCTGGCTCTTCGTTGCTTCACAGGTCAGAGAACCCATATGAGGACTATGCCAGCTGTGAGTAGATACATCCCACTTAGACACTTGGAAACCTAGTGTATGACCTAGGAAGGTCTATGAAACCATTGCATCCACTGTCAGAAGAATTTGGGCCAAACGCTCATATCTAAGACCCCTCAAACTTTCTGTGTATCTCATTTTCCCTAGTGTTTTGACAATTATCTACAGATACAGTTGAGGGCAAGAACAGAATTATTTACATACTATGTTCATGCAGTCATGTTGTAGAGTCTTTCCTCAATGGGACCTGGTTTTTCTTCCAACCAGTAGATCTGTGAGCTGCCTTAGCTCTGGAAACTGAGTAAAGGAATGTGATCTTCCACTGATGCAGCTGGTAGGAGCTTTCTGTTTGCCAGTGTAGTTTCTTTTTGTTAAAGAAATCAAGAAACACCGTTAGGATTACCCATATGTATTAGCCACAGATTCCCTGGGCACTAGGCACTCTGTTACTCTGGGTTGGTGCCAGTTATGGTAATTAGGTTCACCTTGCTTCTAATGGCTAGTGCCGGCACCCCTTTCTTCCACAATTCCAGAATCCAATCAATATGATTGATATTAGGCAATCTAGTTGCATGGCTATATCATCCACTCTCAACCCAGGCCTGTAAATAACAGCCACTGAGTAGCTTCTAAAATATGCCAATGCCCACTCACTCGTGCATTACCTAGCGCTGTGGTGAAGTGAAGAGTGTCCTCTGAATCCTCCCAGGGAGCAAAGTCAGGTGGGAGGTCTCTGGTTTTACATGAGCAATCCATTCTAGCATCGCAGCTTCCCTTATCTTTCTCACCCTTCTCTCAGTTCTACACTGAGGAGACCTGGCAATTCCACCTTATTTACTGAAGTCCATTGCTGTGTTTACTATGTCAGGTGCCATCACATCAAACTGTTAAGATCCACTCTCAATGTCCTTCCGGAAATTTGAATCTCAGGACAGGCATGAATGGCATCCAGTCAATGACTTCTCTCTTACTTAGCCTTATAACCTGCTCCTCTGATCCCACTCTTGTCTTCTTAAAATCCATCCCACTCATGCCCGACAGTGATCCAAGGCTGCTTGTTTCCCCGGAGCAGAGTCTGTACTGCTGTGCTCTGGCTCTGATGAGACCTGGGTACAGGACTAGACCAGAGGTTCCTACAAGTGTAACCTCAGGACCAGCAGCAGCATCTAAGGATGTTCTAGCAGATGTGGGGATTTGAGGTCCTCAGGCTAGTCCACTGAAATATTTCTACCGCAACTGCATGGTGCTGCTTTTTCCCTATCAGCGCCCCATTCTGACATAGCAGACCTGTCAGGGATCCTCTTTCAGTCATGTTTGCAGCTTTGTCTCGGTAGTATCCAGCCTGGCCCTGATTTTCATCATAATCTTCCCGGTGGCTGCAGAAGATAAATCTTCCTGAGAACATCCCAAGAGGCCTCCTGGCTTAAATTAACCATGAGCCATGCTGAGCTTTATCATTTTCTTTTTGTAAGGCTTCCGATGGCGCTGAAAGTAGCCACCCCACAACACAGTCTTTAGTTACCATTGCCCCCATACTAATTAAGTGCAGTAGTCACTTGATTTCCCAAATCTTTGCCTTCCACTTGCAGCTTGTCCCAATTACCCACAGGTGAAAGTTTTTGTATTGCAAGGCCACCATTTGGGAAGTGTAGTCACCAGCCCCCCTTGCCTCCAGCGATATAGCCCCTATTGCTTCAGAGACATGGTCAACCTAAATCCCGAATTCTCTCCTGTGGGTCTGCTGACTAATCCAAGAAAGTGCTCATTGTCTGTGCCTGGATTCCTTCCACAACGGTGCCTAACGCAGAGCTTGTGGACTGATGCTCTACTAGGGGACCAAGCTCAAGGAAATCAAGTAGCAGTTGGTGCATTGTAAAACTGGCTACAGCTTGAGGAGAAAACACAGCTGGTTGGTCAGGAAGGCCGGGCATGTCTGATGAGGAAAAATGAGACCATCCAGAGAAGTCCACTGGGGGAGATAGCATTATGGCTCCCCAAGAGAGCTCCCGTGCAGGATATGAACACTCCTGTACTGCTGGGTCACCCAGGTAACCACTGGAGACACCATGCCCACACCTAGCAGTTTGGAAATTCATTGGATCAGATCTGGGAGCAGGGAGTGAGCCAGAATGTCCAATAGGTCAGCTGAGCCAGGCTTTGGGGCCAGAATGCTGCAGCCCCTGCTATGGTGGCAAGATGACCTCCGTCCTGCAGCCCGCCCTTGTCCAGCTCTGTCCATTATGCTGTGCAGCAACCTTATTGCTTTGAGTTTATAATGTATTTCTTCTTCTCAAATATTAACTTACTAAAAAGCAATAAAACCTTTTTTAGGTGAACTTTGTGTGAAGAATTAATATTAAAAGGATATAAAATTTCAATTAGGAGGAGTGAGTTAAAGAGATCTAATGTACAACATTGTGACTATTGTTAATAACAATGTATTGTGCTCTTGAAAACCATTGAGAGTAGATTTTAAGTGTTTTTACCACTAAAATTGATAAGTATATGAGGTAATATGCACGTTAGTGAGCTCAACTTAGTCATTTCACTATGTATACATATTTCAAAACATGTTTTACACAATAAATATATACAATTTTAGTCAATTAAAAACTAAATTGAAAAAATGATTAACATTAATATCATGTTGATCATAAAAACAACCCAAACAGTGCTAAGAAGCTCTGATCTGATGCTCTGAATTTTTTGTTTTTATTTTTTCTCAGGGGAGCAGTTAAAAAACGTTAGTTCAGTAACCCTCCATTTTCTTGCCCTCGAATAAACCCGAAAGCAATTCCATTTCCCATAACCATCAGTGGTCCATTAATTTTTAATGTCATTTTCTACATGTTTCCAAGCACAGTCACTTTTCTAACACAGAGTCTTCAGATCTGCCTCTATTTCTCCTCTCTCTCAAAAGCCTGGGCTCTTGCTGTCTGGTGCCTGAATCATTACCAAAATCAAAAGAACAAATTCGCAGCATGATAGCGGTGCAAGCAAACATGCCAGGACCTAATGAGTGTGAGGATCTGTCAGGTGTTTTCCTATACATCCCCCGAGTCAGTCCTGATAGCAACTTGCAGCTCCGTGCGATGACCCCCACTTTGATGAGGAAGACCCTCGGGCACACAGATAACTCTCTTCTCTAAAGCTCATCTTTACAATTCTGCAGCATCTCGCTTTCTCTCAGTTTTGGTTTTCAGACACGGTTCTTGTCATAGCATCGTCTGCTGCAGTCGGATTGCCACCCTGACGTTGGATGTTGGTTCACCTCCACGAGCACCTGCATCCAGGAAAAGTGTCCCACCCTCATCTCTGTCCTGGCTGCTGTCACAGCTACTGTCTTATAGCTTCTCTCTGTCCCTTCCTTTCCACTTCTCTCCTTCCTTCCTTTCTCCCTGCCTCTCTCTCTCCTTCCTTCCTTCCCCCTTCCCCTCTCAGTCCTTTCCTTCATGCTCTCTCTCCCTTCTGTCTTTTTTTCCCCAAAGGCAAGAGCTCTCTATTTTAGCATGTAAGCTTCCTGAGTACAGGGACCAAGTCTGTGCTGCTGAGAATGGTGTCTCCAGTCTGCATCTGCTGAATGAATGAACAGACACACGCATGAAGGGGTGAGTCCTGAGCATGCTACATGAAAAGACAGCAACCAAAATGGTGGTGACTCTTGTCCTTTATGTTTGTGTACTGATGTCATTTAGCCATCACAACCGTTCTAGAGGATTGGTATTTGCATTCTTCTTTTACAGCTCTGTTTCCACTATGCCCAATGTTGACTTTTAGTGTATTGGAAATACACTAGATGGTTATAGCAGTCTTGCCTAACAGAATGCTCAGGCGGAGCCAGGGTAATGTGTCACCCTTGGTAAGCAGTGCTATGTACCGGCTGATGAAATTACAATTTTTAAGAGGCTACGCAGTGACCCCAAGGGGAGACTCTCTTCTAACAGTCTTGCCTCTGTTCCCAGACCTGACCTTTCACCACTCCATCTCTGTAGCAGGCTAAAATGGACAAGCCAAGTGGTTTTGTTGCCAGCCCCTTCGTCTAGGACCCAGAAACGAAGATTTCCTATTTCAGCAGCTACAGGTGGACTTTGTCAGTGATGCCAAAAGGCAAATTTTAGCTAAGGGGAGATGATTGCCTAAATTGTACCAGTGAGGCTGTGTGCCAGGCCCCTGTCGCCAACAGGCTATGGTGTCTCTCTGCGGAGACTTCATCACAAATAGCTATGAGCTTCATAAATTGCCGAGGAAGCTATTATTTCCCCCTGATTTAAACCGTTTTTCTTTTATGTTTGACTTAAGGTAAAAGATGTTTGATCCTTTCAATTATTAAAGGTAGCCTACTTCTGTCCTTCATCAAATCAATTCTTTATTGAAAATTAGCAATTATTTAGGGCAAGAGGGACTGGAAGACTGTAGGCTATTCACTCAGAAAATGCCATGGACCTTGACTTTATAAATTGTCATCTTAAAGGTCTTGGGGGTTAAGGGATTGGATGTCTGTCTGTCTCTGCTTGGGTATTAGAGCCTTTAATTCAATCACCTACCTCCAATACGTTAGCAATTGAGAAGGTTAACCCTGTTTCATATTTTATAATCTCAGCATTTTCTTCAGATGGGGAAATTTGTATCCCTGTCTAGGTATATATAACATTTAATAGACTAAAAAATAATTATTAAGGAAGGTTCACAGAAACAGCTTGTAAAGTAGATAAGAACATGGGTCTTGCCATCACTACTTTACATTAGTTATTTAATATTTTAAAAGACAATTTTCTAAGTGTTTAAATCTTTTAAATATTTTAATCACACAAATCTCTGTTCTCAAAGTGTTACTAAATACCTGTCTTACAGAAGTAGCTAATCGCATCTCCAAGTGCAAAGGATTGACTACAGGCATTTTCTCTCACTAGTTCAAGTGGATAAAATTAAAGTACGGATTTGCATATTAAAGGCAGAAAGTACTGGTGTTGAGACTGTCACAAAATTCTTGCTCATAGCTCTTGCTTATATGAGCCATATTTCCCTTTTGACTCATACACCAAACTGCACATCTGAGCATCTCTGTTGGCAGCTCAAAAGGCCACAGTGTCCCCTCTTCACTTTCAAGGTAGAATGTCATGTGCTCACGTGGCACACAAGCTCCTTCCTGCCCTGTACCTGCCCACCTCTTCAGGCCCCTCGGTTGACTCCATTCCAGCATCTCCCAAACCCCTCATCAACCTGCGCCCCAAATGGACCATACTGCAACCATAAGGATGGCTCTTAGGAGTTCCTTTGTCCCCTGGGTGGGCATGATTTTGCACCTGTGCAAATGCTCATTCCTTGTTCTGTGGCTTCTCAAATCTTGACTTGTTCTTCCAGGGCAACATGAATACCAACTTTACCAGGAAGCCTTCCCTGACCACACTGCCCATGTCCAGGGAGAATCCAGGTTCCTTCTCTGCTCTCATTCCCTCTTAACTGTTGTTTCTCTACACCATGCGATTCCCAATGGCCCAGAACTGAGTCAAGGAAAGGAACATGGTGAGGTGGTCCTGGATGAGAGGCAAACGCTTCCATCAAGGCCTGGGAGATAGCAATCAGTACAGTATCATGGGCATAAATACAAACACACAGACACATACACACACCCCTCACCTCCACTCCAGACTCAGCAAGGCCGTTGCAGCCTCAGCGCTCCTGCAGAGTGGACCGAGCCCTTGCTGTGACAGCACTACAGCCCCAACTCTTCCCTCATCTCAGTCCTGCCTCCTTCCCTTCCGCCTCTGGAGTCCTCTCCCCAAGCTTCTCAGGTGCTAAGCTCTGTCTCATTATTGGCTTTCCAGGGACAGCTCTGCAACTCTGCCGAGTCCCAGGAGTGGCAAAGGGTGTATGTAAAGAGTACTGCTTTGGCAATAAAAACAACTCTGTCTCTCCTTTTCTCCAACTCATCCGCTTCAATCTAAACTTAGAGGCAGACCCAACTAAGCTCTCATAACCCAGAGACCACTTTGAACAGGGCAATTTATTGGAGGTGCAATGCCCAGAGAGGGAGAGGACACACTTACTCTTCTTCTAACATGTTCTCCAAGGTTTGAAGATTAGGCACAGAGAGGGCATCACCTCTCAAAACAGAAGCGCATGGAATCACTGCTGCCAGGCTCCACCCAATGGCCCAATGAGATGCGCTTGTTTGCAAGAAACTGAGGGATGAGCCCATAGCTTAGGGGTCATCTATGCAAGTCATGTAAATATCTGAACTTAATTTCTTTATTAAAATAGGGGAAGTTCTCTATGGAGTTTTGTTTACTATCAGCATATCTCATAGGGAATATTAGTGCAGGTGTATCTGTGCTCCTCGCTTTCTCTCTCTGCTTGTCTGTTTGAAAGAGGACTGGATATACCTGTTCAGCTTCCCCAGACCCTCAGGCTGCATCTAAATGAGGAGCTTAGACTAAGTTTTGTAGATGGCAATGCCAGAGAAGCCACCGGTTATGAGGAAATCAGATGTGAGAAAAAGAAATCAAGTTTGTAAGCTATTGCTGTGGGCAATAAATCATGCCATGGGGTTCGGGAAATACAGCTTGGGCTAAAATCATGACTTTAAACTCGAGTCAAGAGCACATTTTACTAGGAATGACAAGACTATTGGAACAAGGAACTGGGTCCTGAGGGTTGATCACATCTCAGCCATGATGGGTTTTGCAATAAAACTGGAAAGGAATATAAGAGTGAAGATAAGTTGTACATTTTTAAGATGTCAGAGTTTGGAACTAAATGTGCTTTTTGCATCCAGAGAGGCTGTCCACAAAAGATCTGCTCTATGTGGCTTAAGGCAACTGCCTGCTACATACCTGTGATCCTGTAGTTGAAATTGTGGGTTTTAAAACCAAGCAAGTTTTGGAGCCTGAGAGATAAGGTACTTCCTATATATACAAATTATCATAAGCAAGTATTGTGCTAGGTTTAGAAAAGGGTGCTAAGAGTCATGTTTAGAACCCAGCAGAAAATGACTACAAATAGACAAAGCTCAGAGGGAAAGACTTCTGTAGGAGAGAGAGTTTGCCTAAATTCTCCTGTTATATATGTTTTACTCTGTAAAGCCTAATGTTGCTGTGAATAATTGCTACTCTATGCTGGAATGAGATGGTGCAGAACGTGGGATATGATGGGGTTTCCAAGATTGCAAAGCAGTGGTTTGCCTTTGTCTTCTGTTTGGAAGAAATGTTCCAACGTGCTATCTGCTTATGGGCAGAGAAGGTGGTCCTGGTCTTATAGGCATCCCAGTGGAGTTTGTGTGAACTTCAGTTATATGATAAGGAGCCATGCATTATCTCAGCTGCTACATATTGATGGATGAGGAGGAAGTGGGTGGTGAACTGGAACCCAGTAATCATCCCTTCAGAATTAGATACGTGCCCTTGTGTATGGGGTAAACTCCAAAATGTTAGAGACTAGGATGGTGCCAGGACAGCTTTCCTTGAGGCTTGGGGATCCCCTTGCTTCCTTTCCTTCCTAATAGTGAAGTCTTTGCCTTTCATCCAGCTCCAGGGGTTGAATGAAAGAACTGTGTGCACTTGAGAGGACTCTGCAACATCCCAGGAGAGAAGAGAAGGGATATTGGACTTTACACTGACTTCTCCTTGACGAGGTCCACAAATACTGCCCAGGATGAAATCTGATGCAACGAAAATTACTAACATGCAAAACGTACATACTAGGACCACGAACAGCACCCACATGTAACTGGGGGGAGTCTGAGCTTGGTCTATTGGTTTCATTACCAGGCTTCTATCTTGCTGTGTCTGATCTCTAGAATGCAGGAGACATACATACCGACAACATCAGCAGCAAAGCTTCACCTAAGCTGAAAAAGTTGGTTGTTATGAGAAGGCAGTGATCAGATGTGTGGACACAAGCAAAGAGAGTCCTAATGACATTTGCAATGAGGACTTGTTAGATCCTAGCTTTGGGGATGTAGGATGAACCACTACAACATCCCATAGTCCCTAATGAATTCTTATGCAATGATACTTCACAGGCCCAGCTCATGGCATAATCAAAACCCAACTTGAGTTTTAGTCTCCAACCAGTTCTTTAAAAATGCGAATGGGCATGACCTTTTTCTGCCCTTGGGAGAAAACTCCAGAAGGGGTCCTTCTGAATTTCCTGGAATATTTATCCTGGTAAATTTGGTGAGGCTTCTGCATTCCTTCCTCTGTTCTCTTACACATTCCCCTGGGGTTTCTGCTAATTCCTATCAGCAACCATCCTGTTAAGGTAAGAGCTAATGTCTCAGGGGACTTTTCATGTCCCAGGCTCTGCTCCACATGCATTTACTCATTTATCCTCACAGCTGACCCAAAGGAAGATGCTTATTATCTCCATTTGACAGAAGAGGAACCACTGAAGCTTAGGTGGTTTATCCGTGGTCACAGAAATGAATGTGGCAGATCTGGTGCTGTTGCCTAGAGCCAAAGATCATGAGCACACCATTGCAGGGCATGTTCATTGATGAAGGAAGGAATGAATGGATGTTGAATTTAGCCACAAAGGGTCACACTGAGAACAGCAGGCTCTGCAGCAAAAGTAGAAGAGAAATAACCAGCTAAGTCATCGATCAGATGGATGAGCTCTTGCTTTTATGGCTCCTTCCTCTCCTGAAGCCTCTTCTGTTACTGAACTATATCACATTTCTATACAGAGGCCACTAAGGCTTTCCCTACCAGATTGTCTGTCATCATTTGCCTTTGTTTGAACACTGATTTTGCCTGCATTCACTAGATTCCCAGTTCCTCTGTTTTACAGCAGCGTATCTCTGCAGGGCTCAGATGTCAGCTACTGATGAAGTGCAGCTTCCCGCTTCTTTATCCGGAGTCACCTTTCTTCCAGATTCGGTCTCTCCTGCAGGTCATTTTCTTGGCTAATTCTAACAAGTATGGAATCTGATGGATGAGATGCAATACTTTCTCAAGGAAGCAAGCTATCATTTCTAGGAAGTTGTGTCAAGTGGAAGGGCAGTCACACACACACACACACACACACACACACACACACACACACACACACACACACACACATCTTCTATTAAGAAAACTGGAGTCATCTAACACAAGTGATTTTTTAAAAAAAGCCTCCTGTTTGGTGTACGGCCTCACTATAATATTACCCAGCTAAGGAAATGCAGGTGAGTCATTTCTGACGTTCTGCGTGTCAGACATGGTTCTGGGTGTGAGGGATACAGGAGTGAACGAAAGCACAAAAGACGGACTCTGCAGAACTCATGTTGGCTGGAGCTCCAAGTGCATGAAGTTTCTTCATTTTCGCTTTAGCTTGCTTTCAAATGGTTTACTTGAGAAACTAATAGTATCGTTATTTGTATGTAACTCAAATAAAATTTTCTTCAATTGTCATCCAATATCCAGACCTCACTTAAGTGTAATCTGTCCAATTCTGCTGTACCAGTGGCCCCAGAAGCCATGTGCACATTAGGACTTGGGTTCTGAAGGTGAATTGCATTGGACCAGCTGTCTTTTCCTTCCCATCCATCTTCCTCTGTGCTCCGCTCGCTACTCATTTTAATTATTTTGCTTTTATTACAGACTCCAATGAAATCTTCCTTGATGTTTTTAAAATAAAAATTCAATTAGGAATCACATTTTTTATATAAAGAATACTTTATGTTTTAAACTAACAACATTTTTACAGTCATTTGCTGAGTTAGCAAAATACTGAGCATTAATTTCACCTTCTCTGGTCTGGAAAGCAGCACTGGATTTATTTTGCAATCTATTCTGCACACCTGATACTCTATTCATAAAAACACGTTGAAATAAGCTGCCCAATAGTGATTGTATCTTCTTCTTTGATTATTTTATTTCCAAAGATTCTGTGCCACTTTTAAATTCTGGCTAAGGATCAAAAATAAAATATTATTTGGATTTTATTTGGGATCTAATTAAAAACGAAAAGTCAATATACAGTGCTTATTAATATAATCAGTCATATGCAAAAGCCTATTCCCAGGAAACTTCTGAGGAAATTAAGTGAGATGCATAATTTTATAAATTTTGCATATCAGGAAAATACTTAATTTAGAAAGAAAATTTTAAAAGCCTGCCAAATTTATTCCCTTTTCTAAAATTCTCCCTGTGTTATTTTCCATTTACAGTTAAAATATTACTCACTTTCAAATATACTTTTTACACCTCAATTTAAAGATATTTTTAGTGATATGTATATTTCTATACATAAACCCACCCACTCCCCCACATATATAGTTATACAAAGATATTAAATATGGCCATATACATTTGAAAACACATAGCTATGAAGAAATAATGTCTATAGTAAACTGGCTTTAAAATCCTTTTAAGGCAGAGATTTTAAATTTTTTTTAAAACAATCAAACTTTTACATAGCTGTGCAAACACATTCCAGTAAGACAGTGTACTTTGATCATTTCATATGGGGCTTTGGCTTTTCCTGCTAACTGGGTCCATATTTTAAAAACACTTCTAGACCATATATGGTTTACCTACTCTAGGTCGTTTTTAATCCTTGAATTTAAATTTAAATATTTAGTTCACTTAAAGTTTCCTTTGCTGTCATATATGTATACATATATATATTAATAACTACTTATATCACCATGTATTTTATATAAACTGTATATATTATATGTAATATGTAATAACTAATGTATTTCAGTCTATAAATATATTATAACTAATTTTATCTATATCTATATAGAAAATCTTCCAACCTAACTTTTCTGCAGGGTCTTAAGGAAAATCGCCAGTGATGGAGCCGTGTTCCTGCCTTTCTGCAGTCAGCTGAAACAGCTATTCAACCACCTAGAAGAAAACTAGCTTCCAGGTCCCATATACAGAAGATTGGTATGATTAAAGAAAGCAGAAAATCCTTGGGGAAAAAAATCAGGCATTTGCTAAACTTTCAGCATTTTATAGATTTTAAAAGGAAGCTCATTCAGGCTCATACAGCTGCTAGAAGATCTAAGAAATCACACTGGCAAAACTGTACCACCATTAACCAACTTTCCCTAGTGGGTAGAGACTGGACATAAGATTAAAGGGATATTCCCAAAGAGGTCAGAGCTTCTGAAGAACCTAGTTTAATTAAAAGGTGAATGTCCTGTGATTCAGATATACAAAATGTAACAAGTTCACACGTTAAATAGAAGCTCTGTTCATGTCAACTGTGAAGAAAATGACGTTTTCTTGTCTTTTTTATCTTGGCGAGTGTTGGGGTACAGAAAGCTGTTACCCCAAAGTACGGTGCTTTGATATGCTGGAATACAGAAGCAGCCCCAAGGTTTCTCTGACCCACCCGCTTCCTGTCCCTCAATCCTCCGTCACTCTCCAAAGCCCAGGATGAAGCTGTTCCAAAGTCCAGACCTGCCAAAGAAGAAGACAATGACCTCTGGTCCCTTCCCTGAGTCTTCATCCACTTAACCCATATCCCAGCAAGGAAGAGCAGAGTCTGTCAACACACCTGGACAGATCTCTGTCACAGACCATTGTCTTCTATTTCAGTCCCATTCAGTATTTTAAAGAGAATCATTTACCGGTCACTGTCTGCCTGCAGCCAAATAGACTTTGTCCCAGATCATTGTATGTTCTCCAGGCCCATTGAGACCCCCTAAGAATCACTTCATCCTACACACTCATTTCCCCTTTCCCTATAGACATGGGTATATAAGCTCTGTACCCCATGGGAAATTGGGACACTACTCTCTTGTGATTTCCCCATGCTTTGCCCTCTCCCAGCATATTAAATAATAAAATTTTCTTCATATTGATATAAATTTGTCAGTGATCTTTATTAATGAAACTTCAGGGGTGAAGAGGAAGTTTTCCCTTGGCCCCTACACAAGGAAAGGGATATTTAAATCTTAGAAATCAAATGAAGTTTTATTTTTTAAGCAGTTAATAAAAGAATGTTTTTCTGTCACTTTCAAATGCATTTCAGGAAAAGTAGTTAATGGATAAGACTTTATTTTAAAACTTTTTATTAGCAAAACAAAAAAAGGACTTTATGAAAGGAAATGCCACATTGAATTTAGTGAAGACTGAATGCAGTCACTTGTTAGCAAGACAGTAAGTGCAAATGTATAGAAAAAAAGTCTCACTAACGTGGAAATTAAAGCCCTCAGCTCCTCATCTCAGTAAGAAAATCTGGATCTAAATGAATTTAAACTGCTTTCCAATATGTAACTAAGACTTTGCTGGAAGCAGCCAGCCCCACACGTGATGCATTTTCAAAGAAAAAGGCACTGAGCTAATGGAGTTCAGTTCCTACAAATGTACAGGGAAGTTGGGGTGAGGGTTTATCTTATCTTATAATATTAAAACAAAAGAACTTGTTTATGAAGACTGCCACACTCATGGAACTCAACCACAGGTATCATCTTTAAATGGCTAGATGAGAGACATTCATAGCAAAAAATTAAGTGAACTGGACAGGAGACCCTGAATTTGCCAATCTCCTTGACCATGATGATGTTATCCTAAATAACAAACAGAGAGAGACTCTGTAAAAGAAAAATGAGTTTAATGGGAAATAGAACATTCCAGTGGGAATGTGTGGGTATTCATGGAGGTGAAGTAAGACAAAGGGTTTTAAAGGAAAAATGGTAGAGGATTACATACTTGTTTTGGGGTAATCATCCTTGGCTGCAAGAATCACTAAGGGAGATGCCAGTCTGGGGTTGGAATGGATTGATCCTTTCATGAAATAATGGGCATGGTTTTAATGGCTTTATAAGGAGAGCCAGGGAGCAGGTTAGCTTTCTCCTGCTTAGCCCATTCTTGCCATGTGACACCCTGGTCCCCACAGGGCACTGTAGTAAGTCCCCACCAGGAAGAAGGCTTGCACCACATATGTTTGCTGGACCTTGGACTTCCCAGCCTCTAAAAGCATAGGAAATACATTTCATTTCTTTGTGAATTACACAGTTTGAGATATTCTGT